>NC_079191.1:215837757-216457132 GCF_029499605.1 Hyla sarda
TATGTGTATGTATGTATGTTACAGCATCACGTCCAAACGGCTAAAGACATTAACATGAAACTTGGCACACATGTTACTTATATGTCAACAACAGACATAGGATAGGTGATTTAACCCTTACTCCTATTTAACCCCTATTTGCCAGGGTCGGGGTTTTTTGTTTAAAGTCCCATACAAGTCTATGGGAAATATATGTTACTGCATAACTTCCAAATGGCTGGAGATATTTTGATAATACTTGGTCCCATGTTACTTACATGTCCACTTAAAATATAGGATAGTTAATTTAACCCTTAACTACCACCATCTTTTTTTGTGGATCGGTTTGGCTTGCAAATCATGCCCAGTCCCACAAAGTTACGACCCTTCTATTTTCAGCTTACAATATCTTCATCACAAATCTGTCCCACCTGAGGACAGGATATGAGGATGGAATATAAGGATGGGATATGAGGTCGGGATGTGAGGATGGGATATGAGGACAGGATATGAGATCGGGATATAAGGACGGGCTATGAGGTTAAGATAGGAGGACAGAAAATGAGGTCGAGATAGAAGGGATATGAGGATGGGATATGAGGTTGAGATATGAGGAGGGAATACGAGGACAGAATGTGAGGATGGGATAGGAGGTCAGGATAGGAGGTCGAGATATGAGGATGGGATATGAGGTCGGGATATGAGGACGAGATATGAGGTCGAGATAGGAGGTCAGGATAGGAAGTCGAGATATGAGGTCGGGATATGAGGATGGGATATGAGGACAGGATATGAGGTCAAGATAGGAGGACGGGATAGGTGGACGGGATAGGTGGTCGGGATATGAGGACGGGATATGAGGTTGAGATAGGAGGACGAGATAGGAGGTTGGGATATGAGGTCGAGATTTGAGGACGGGATATGAGGACAGGATATGCGGTCGGGATATGAGGATGGGATATGAGGTTGAGATATGAGGACAGGATATGGGGTTGGAATATAACAACAATATATAAGGACGGGATATGAAGTCAAAAGCTTCCTCCTTTGTTGATTTTCCTCCCCAACAAGGATTAGGAAGGAAAAACCGGGCAATGCCCGGTACTCAGCCAGTATATAAATATAAATATATATATATATATATATATATATATATATATATGTAGTGGCCCCTCAAGTTACAATATTAATTGGTTCCAGGATGACCATTGTATGTTGAAACCATTGTATGTTGAGACCATAACTCTATGGCAACCTGGCAATTGGTTCTGAAGCCATCAAAATGTCATCTAAAGATAGTTAAAAGGGAGGATTAAAGAAAAATAAATAGATAACTAATATAGATAAAGCAAGTCCTTACATATAAAAGTAAGAAAGAGCTACTGGAAGCTGTAAATCACTGTCTATGTAGAGGACAAGAGCTTCTTCAGGGTTCTGTACAGTACAATCAGTGTCCCAAAAAAAGTAAAACGGAGTCTTACCTGGAGCAGCTATCCCTGGCATAGGTAAAGCGTAGTACAGGACATGTAGTACCTCCCTGTTCTGTAGGGCGCGCTATCAGACAGCCAGTCAGTGCATGAACTTCAGGAATACAAGGGTTTTACCAGTAAAATATCCATTCTGATTGGTCTGTTCTTCCAGTGATTTACATGTTTCGTAGATCTGGACTGTCCGTAGCATTGTATGTTGAGTCTGGTTTACAATGGTCCAGAAAAGACCATTGTAGGTTACAAATACTGTATGTTGACGCCATTGTAAATTGAGGGATCACGGTATATATATATATATTGTACAAAACCAGTGCAGCATTCCGTCATGGTGAAAAAAGTGGGTTTATTCCATCATAAAATGTGACAAACCAGCAACGTTTCGATCCTCTCCAGGATCTTTCTCAAGCTTTGTCACATTTTCTGATGGAATAAATCCACTTTTTTCACCATAATGGAGTGCTGCACTGGTTTTGTACTTTTTAATGATGCCTTGGAACTTTTGGACTTAGTTCCTTTTCAGTAGCCTGCACCCAGCAACTATTCTTTTTAAACATAAAAACACATATAGAAATATAAAACTACTTTTTTTTAAATCAACTGGTGCCAGAAATTATTTTCTTTTTGGAACTCAGAGCTCTCTGCTGACATCCTGAGCACACTGCTCTCTGCTGACATCTCTGTCCATTTTAGGAACTGTACAGAGCAGCATATGTTTGCTATGGGGATTTTCTCCTACTCTGGACAGTTCTTAAAATGGACTGAGATATTGGCAGAGAGCACTGTGCTCGGGATGTCAGCAGAGAGCTCTGTGTTTCAAAAAGTAAAGAATTTCCTCTGTAGTATTCAGCAGCTAATAAGTACCGAAAGGATTAAGATTTTTTAACAGAAGTACCCCTTTAAGGAAGTAGTGTGGGGCCCTCTGAGGCTAATTATTATTGTCCTTGTGCTTTTGTTGTAGATGGACACATCTTGTTTTTTGGACAAGGAACATGGTCTGAGGTGTGGTTGTAGTTTATATAACTAATATATTTGATGAAATAAATAATATGTTACTCTGTATTTGTAGTTTTATGGGGCTTTTTTTCCAATTTTTTTTTATAATCAACCTTTCATCTACTCTGCAAAACATAAACAGCAAGTGTTTCTAATAATAATTGAATAATCTATTTAGAGATGGAAAACTAATTAGATTTTCATAAATGTTGTCAACATCCACTAGAAGCTCTCATCATTGATAGCTCTAGGGCACAAGAAGTTATACCGAGAAACAGCTTGTGTTCTTGGAAAACATTACCTAGCATGAAAATGATAAATTGGAACTACTGTATGTAACCATGTTGTACTGCAAAGTATACAACACCACAAATCATTGCAACCTGGCTCTGGTTTATTAGTTTATTGTCTTGTATTTAGGGTGTGCTTATTAAATAGTAAAAATAATAATAACAACAATCTTTGTTTAGAATGTACCAATAAAGCAGTTCCTTATTACAATGTAGTAGACAGCAAAATAAAAAAAGTGCCATGAAAGGGCGGCCTACTTGCCCAACTAACGAATCGACAACTTGGAGCAGGTCCCTTCCTTGCACTAAAGTGCATGGGCGTCGATGTCAACAAAACAAACAGAACTGTACAAAGTCAGGAACATAACGGGAATACAATAACCAACAAACCGATTTATAAATACAAACACTACAGAATATAGCATACTAACATACAGTTCTGAAACCGGAATCAAGATTAACGGCAGATATGATAATATGAACTAGATTAGATATGAGGATAAGTTTACAGCTGACAAAACAGGAGATGCAGGGGATGAACAGGTTAACTGAATGTCAGAACACTAAACAGGTGAGGAAATCAAGAGCATTATTCACCCTTGACTCAGAACAAGGAACACACTAGAAAACCCTCTCCAAGCATGGAGGGACATCAATACTAAAGCCAAATAGGCTCCTAGCCAGCGGACACATTCACCAGTATAAACAGAATACTGGCCTAGGAGGAAACAAAAATCCTAAATACAAGCAAAGACACAAGACTCACTCACTCCTAGGTAGACGGATTAGCCCAAGGCTAAGAATAGGATTTTATCCTAGGAGTTGCAGGATCAAACAAGGTCAAAACAGGACTGACAAAACACACAGTGGGAATAAAGACTAAGGCAACACCAAGTAAATGCATGAACAAATACAAGAATACTAAAACCTCAAAAAGTATGCAAACAAAGCAGGCTAAAATCTACATATCAAACAGGACAGATAACCATGTTTAAAGGGGTATTCCACTTGAAAACATATTCTTTTAAATCAACTGATGCCAGAAAGTTAAACAGATTTGTAAATTACTTCTATTAAAATATCCCAAACCTTTCAGTACTTATCAGCGGCTATAATACACAGGAAGTTCTTTTATTTTTGAATTTCCTTTCTGTCTGACCACAGTGCTCTCTGCTGACACCTCTGTCCATGTCAGGAACTGTCCAGAGCAAGAGAGGATTGCTGTGGGGATTTGCTCCTACTTTGGACAGTTCCTAAAATGGACAGAGGTATCAGCAGAGAGCACTGTGGTCTTGTAGAAAGGAAATTCAAAAAGAAAAGAACTTCCTATGTATTATATAGCAGCTGATAAGTACTAGAACGATTGGGATTTTTAACAGAAGTAATTTACAAATCTGTTCAACTTTCTGGCACCAGTTGATTTACCCCCTTCCCGACCTATGACATACATGTAGGTCATGTAGGAGAAAGGCTGCATGGCAGCTGAAACGTTGCTCTGTATTAGTATGGAATAAAGCACTTTATTTTTGCACCTACTCTTGGAGTGCTGCGGATTACTACCTTGGATATATATATATATATATATATATATATATATATACATACATATATATATATATATATATATATATATATATATATATATATATATACATACAACCAAAAGAGAGAAGCGGCACTCCAAGATAGGTAGAAAAAAGTAGTGGTTTATTCACCCATCATGTGAATAGCACTATTCACATGATGAGTGAATAAACCACAACTTTTTTCTACCTACCATGGAGTGTCGCTTCTCTCTTTTGGTTGACTGGATATTCAAGGGATATTGAGTCCTATACCAGACAGCAGAGCACCCACCTGGACCTGGAGTCCTGAACACAGTGCCGATTCTTTCCCCGAAAATACACCCTACCCCAAGAATAAGCCCTAGCTGGATTATCAAGGTGGGCTGCAATATAAGCCCTACCCCAAAAATAAGACCTAGGCAATGCCC
This sequence comes from Hyla sarda, assembly GCF_029499605.1. Classification (NCBI taxonomy): domain Eukaryota; kingdom Metazoa; phylum Chordata; class Amphibia; order Anura; family Hylidae; genus Hyla; species Hyla sarda. Next base: position 215,842,503 of record NC_079191.1, read on the forward strand.
GGGCTGCAAATATTAAAAAACAAACTTTAACTTACCTTCGTCCTCCGTTGCTAAGGAACCGGCGTCACTGTTCTACGCTGCTCTTGCTGCTTCCTGGTGTTGGGACGTCTCAGAGCCTTCAGCCTATCACTGGCCGCAGCGATGTCCCACCTCTGCCGATGATAGGCTGAGCCCACTGTCATGTAAGAAGCTGGCCGACTTCTTACATGACAGTGGGCTCAGCCTATCATTGGCAGAGGATGAAGGTAAGTTAAAGTTTGTTTTTTAATATTTGCAGCCCGGGCACAGGAATACAGAGTACAGCTCAGCGGCTGATAATTATTTGGCAGGGGGGGGGGGAGAAGCAGGTGACATACGGTACGATTAGTCCTCCGATGTGGGGTGCAGCACTGGGCTGATAAATCGGCAAGCGGGCGGGGGAAGGGACGATGTTGGGGGGGCAATGTACGGTATGTTGTTCAATGTACATACCGTAAATAAATAAGCCCTACCCTGAAAATAAGCCCTAGTGTGTTTTTCGTGACTAAAGTTAATATAAGACCCGGTCTTATTTTCGGAGAAACACGGTGTATATATATATATATATATATATATATATATATATATATATATATATATACGTATATATATACATATATATATATATATATATATGTGTATATATATTTATATACTTATATATATGTGTGTGTGTGTGTATATATATATATATATATATATATATATATACACACACACACACATATATATTCAAAATGTTATTGTTCCCCCAAAAAAAATTGATTTTGAACTTTTGTAGAAAATAAAAAAAAAATGCTCATAATAATATAAGCCTTCTAATGTCGTAAAAAAAGTAAAAGAATGTTTAACAAATGATGCCAGCATAAAGTAAACATGTTGTGGATGTAAACTCATAACTAAAATTTTTTGCCATGAGATTTTCAAACATAGAGAAATAAAAAAAATTTCAATTTTTCACAATATTTTAGAGTTTTTCACAAAAATCGCTTCATGTATCAACAAAAATTTACCACTAATATAAAGTGTAATATGTCTCGAAAAAATAATCTCTGAATCACTTTGCCTGGTAAAAGCAGTTCAAAGTTATTACCACTTAAAGAGACACATGTCAGATTTGAAAAAAACGGACTTGGTCATGAAGGCCAAAACTAGCTGGGTCATGAAGGGGTTAAAAGAAAATGTTTTCCAGTGGAGTACCCCTTTAAAACTCAGGTGCACAGACAGACATAGTGAACATAATGCCAACATGGTTAGAGTACAGGTCTAATCACCAGCCCAGAACAACACCTGAAGAGGTCTCATATATCCTCCCAGTGATAAAGTCAGGACAGTTAACTTTTCCCTTCATAGGGAGAATTAACACAGAAACTGTTCAGACACAAACAATGTCTGAACAAGACCCAATGCAGAATATACAAAATACAGATAAACTGACATTGCAGTAAGCAAACAAATAAGGCAAAATAAAAGCATGCCCAGGTTATAAGGGCTTACATTCAAAATGGAATGGTTGGTGTGAAACAAAAGGTACAAGATGCTTATTTTGTAAAGGTAACCAGCTCCATGAAAAAAGGAGTTTTCAAGGTGTAAGTAAGATGGTTCACGGCAGAGAGTTTCACTAAAGAGGTGAGGAACAGCAGAAATCCAGCACATAAGAGACAAAGAAAATCAATCTGTTTAGTGGAATACCTAGCGAACACAAGTAGTCTAAGCAAGAAAGGATTTAGGGCTGGGTTACTTTGCTATCAGATTTAATAGTGTGGTGGGGATGGATATCTTAGTTCTGAGGTAAGATTAAAAGTATTTAATTTGCTTAGTTTTGAGAAGAGACATTTAAGAGGGGAAATGATCAACTTTTTTAAGTATATAAATGGGCAAAAAATGGGGAAAATTGTTTAGGGTATATTACTCTCAAAAGATAAGGGGGCACTCCCTCCATTTTGAGAAAAAATGGTTTAGTCTTCAGGGTGACACACCTTCTTTACCATAAGGACTGTGAATCTATGGAACAGTCTACCTCAGAAAGTCACTGCAGGAACAGTTGAGGGCTTCAAAACAGGATTAAAGGGGTTATCTAGGAAAAAAAAAAATGTTCAACTGGCTCCAGAAAGTTAAACAGATTTGTAAATTACTTCTATTAAAAAATCTTAATCCTTTCAGTACTTATGAGCTGCTGAAGTTGAGTTGTTCTTTTCTGTCTAAGTGCTCTCTGATGACACCTGTCTCGGGAACTGTTCAGAGTAGAAGCAAATCCCTATAGCAAACCTCTTCTACTCTGTGCAGTTCCCGAGACAAGCAGAGATGTCAGCAGAGAGCCCTGCTGTCAGACAGAAAAGAACAACTCAACTTAAGCAGCTGATAATTATTGGAAGTATTAAGATTTTTTAATAGAAGTAATTTACAAATCTATTTAACTTTCTGGAGCCAGTTGATATAAAAAAAAAAAAACTTTTTCCTGTAATTCCCCTTTAACCCCTTAAGGACGCATGACGTAAATGTACGTCCTGGTGAGGTGGTACTTAACGCACCAGGACGTACATTTACGTCCTGTGCATAACCGCGGGCATCGGAGTGATGCCCGTGTCATGCGCGGCTGATCCCGGCTGCTGATCGCAGCCAGGGACCCGCCGGCAATGGCCGACGCCCGCGATCTCGCGGGCGTCCGCCATTAACCCCTCAGGTGCCGGGATCAATACAGATCCCGGCATCTGCGGCAGTGCGCGATTTGAATGAATGATCGGATCGCCCGCAGCGCTGCTGCAGGGATCCCATCATTCATAACGCCGCACGGAGGTCCCCTCTCCTTCCTCCGTCCGGCTCCCGGCGTCTCCTGCTCTGGTCTGTGATCGAGCAGACCAGAGCAGAAGATCGCCGATAACATTGATCTGTTCTATGTCCTATACATAGAACAGATCAGTATTAGCAATCATGGTATTGCTATGAATAGTCCCCTATGGGGACTATTCAAGTGTAAAAAAAAATGTAAAAAAATTTAAAAGTAAAAGTAAAAAAAAAGTGAAAAATCCCCTCCCCCAATAAAAAAATAAAACGTTAGTTTTTTCCTATTTTACCCCCAAAAAGCGTAAAACATTTTTTTATAGACATATTTGGTATCGCCGCGTGAGTAAATGTCCGAACTATTAAAATAAAATGTTAATGATCCCGTACGGTGAATGGCGTGAACAAAAAAAAAAAAAGTCCAAAATTCCTACTTTTTTAATACATTTTATAAAAAAAAAATTATAAAAAATTTATTAAAAGTTTTTTATATGCAAATGTGGTATAAAAAAAAAGTACAGATCATGTCGCAAAAAATGAGCCCCCATACCGCCGCTTATACGGAAAAATTAAAAAGTTAGAGGTCATCAAAATAAAGGGATTAGAAACGTACTAATTTGGTTAAAAAGTTTGTGATTTTTTTTAAGCGCAACAATAATATAAAAGTATGTAATAATGGGTATCATTTTAATTGTATTGACCCTCAGAATAAAGAACACACGTCATTTTTACCATAAATTGTACGGCGTGAAAACGAAACCTTCCAAAATTAGCAAAATTGCGTTTTTCGTTTTAATTTCCCCACAAAAATAGTGTTTTTTGGTTGCGCCATACATTTTATGATATAATGAGTGATGTCATTACAAAGGACAACTGGTCGCGCAAAAAACAAGCCCTCATACTAGTCTGTGGATGAAAATATAAAAGAGTTATGATTTTTAGAAGGCGAGGAGGAAAAAATGAAAACGTAAAAATTAAATTGTCTGAGTCCTTAAGGCCAAAATGGGCTGAGTCCTTAAGGGGTTAAATACATTCCTAGAATAAAATAACATTGATGTATATAATAACATATTGAATCACCTCCCCTTCATTCACCCATTCCCCTTCCCTTCACCTCCTTGGTTAAACTTGATGGACATTTGTCTTTATTTCACGAGGATGTTACAAAGATAATCAGTTTTAGGTGAAAAAGATGACGAAAAAAAGAGAAGCATCTGAGTATTAGAAGTTAAATTTGATTGAGTTTGAGCAGACATGATCGCACAGGCAGCCAACAGAAAGTTTACGAGAGTAGGAGTTCATTCCATGCAGAGGCGATAGGAACTCAAGGACATGCGTCGTCCCTATTTATGGCAATGCAGTCTGCGCAGAATTTTGCTGAATTGTTTTTTATAATTTAGGTAGAGCACAACATTTCTACAGTGTGCATGACATGACAGAACCCCACTAAAACAATAGGAGGTTGCTGCACCGGAATTTCTGAGTGGAATTGTTTCAGTTTTGAAATTCTGTAGTTTGAATGGGCCCTAAGAGAAATGAAAAAAATATATATATATACAGTTATGATAGAAACAGTCATTAAAAAGCATCCAGTTCAGCTACAGTAGCTCCACCAGTGCACTGTAAGGCGATGCTATTAAAAAAAAGACTTGAGATGTTGAATATTGTTTTTACTGTCTTTTTTTAGGTAGCAATCATTTCACACATCTCGCTGTACAAACAAATACATATTCATGGCCTCAGCTTCTGCCATATCATATATATCTGATGGTACAGTAATGAACATACTCCACCAGCAAAACAAACATGACTTTTTATGCTGAAAGAGATGTGCCCCGGTGGACCCACTGTTCCGGGTCTTGCAGAAGTTAATAATAAATTAGGGGAAAAAAAAAATGAATAAGAAACTGATAGTGGGAAATTAAGGAAATGTTTATAAAATGATAATGTCAGAAACTTTACAGCAGTCTGGCTTGTACAGGGTACGTTGTCAGATTAATACTGTAATTGTGCTTCTTTTAATAAGGATATACTATTATTATTATTTTATATTATTATTAAATTAAAGATAATTGTCATTATAATAATATATTTATGTACTAAAACACTGAAATGTTTTCCTGTATTCTAGAAAATGCCTTTCTTATATGTCCAGGTACACTATATGAACAAATATGTGGCTATGAGGTGATGATATTCTTAGATGTTACTGGTTACCATGAGTTGCACCAAGTTTCCTGTTGAAGTCTTCATTCTTTTATTTATTATCAGTCTTTGCAATATCCACGTAGTTTTAGGTTTTTCTCAAGTGAGTGTATCCCTGCTGACCCCCAGAGAAAGCCGTAGCAATTCCGTTCTTTTTCCTTACCTGCCACTGGGCCTTGCATGTTAGAAAAATAAAGTTAAAGGGGTACTCCAGTGGAAAACACTTTTTTTTTGTATTTAACTGGTGCCAGAAACTTAATATCTTTATCCTTCCAGTACTTATCAGCTGCTGTCTGCTCAAGAGGAAGTTCTTTTTTCTTTTTGAATTTCTTTTCTTTCTGACCACAGTGCTCTCTGATGACACCTCTGTCCATTTCAGGAACTGTCCAGAGCAGGAGAAAATCCCCATAGCAAACCTCTTCTGCTCTGGACAGTGCCTGGCATGGAAAGAAGTGTCAGCAGAGACCACTGTGGTCAGACAGAAAAGAAATTCAAAAAGAAAAGAACTTTCTATGGAGCATACATGAGCTTGTAAGTACTGAAAGGATTAAGATTTTTGAATAGAAGTAATTTACAAATCTGTTTCTGGCACCAGTTGATTTAAAAAACATATTTTCTACTGGAGTACCCCTTTAAAGTTTCTACCCTCTTATTTTTTTAAATTTTAATGATTAATTTTTAATAGATATTAACCTCTGCATACAAGGAAGTGGTTATTTGGAAAATGGTCTGATCCAGTCATCTAGCCATCAAAATCTGGTCCTTGATAAAGCCTCTTAGATCCTTATGCTAGAACACGACCTACTAGAAATGTATTTCCGGTGAAGGGTTATAATGCCATAGCATACAAAGACAATGTGCACAAAGAGGAGTCTATAAAGAAATAGGTTGATGAGTTTGATTTGGAGAAACGTAAGTAGCCTGCACAAAATCCTGACTTTGACCCATTCACAGTTACCAGTTGGTATGCTGATTGTAAATCAGAAGCCAGACCTTTTCATCCAATATAAGTATAGAAGAAGTCATAAAGCCGAAAAGGGGGTTATTGTTAGGCCCCCAGCTGCCATTACAAGCAAATGGCACCCTGCAATCACAGGGGTGCTGATGGGAAACCAATGAGAGCCTTCTTACCCTGTCTAACCACCTTTATGCAACTGTCACTATTAACTGCCATATCTTGTTGGTTAAAGGGGATATCCACCATAAGGTGATTTTAGTACGTACCTGGCAGACAGTAATGGACATGCTTAGGAAGGATCTGCACTTGTCTTGGGGCTAAATGGCTATGCTGTAAGATTACTATAACACTGTGGCTAGCTTTTTGTAAACTGGTATTTCCTGTTTGAGTTTCCTTCTTTGCCTACAAATCCCATAATTCCATTTACCTTCCTCCCACACATCAGCCACCCCACCCATGGAAACATAAATGAGCTGCATCCATTCAAAAGACCTATGTTTTTCAAATAGGGTGCCCACCTCTGTTGCAAAAATACAATTAGTTGCAGATTGATCTCTCTCCCACCAAGCAATTGCTCCACCCATTGAAGCAGACAGGCTCCCTGTCATCAGCTGACTAGTGATGTCAGGTCTCGGCCGCATTGCAACCTGGGAAAAATCTGAGGCAACAGTCATTTTATATGCTGTTAAAAATAAATATTGGGGTGAAAATCACATACGAATTGTGAGAAAACAATCACACACAGGTACAGACACTATATTATGAACTACACTCACTTTACAGCCCCTGTAGCAAAGTCAAATAAAAAAAATTCCTGGAATACCCCTTTAAGCTGCCAGAGTTGTTTTTGTCTACCATAACGGCAATTGCAGCAAGAGCTGGGCTGAGTATTACAATTCTGCTCTTACAAGGTGATCTGTGGCTCATAATGATGATATTATTGGCTGCACAAAAGATGAGATCAACTGATGCTCATTTGTTGACTGATTGATGGGCCATTTACATGGGCCAATTATTGGGGACAAGCGTTCCTAAGAATACTCATTTGCCCAATAATCGTTCCATGTGAAAAGGCCTTAAACTATTAATATAACAACAGTTGTACTGTTCATATCTTTTACTAAGAACATTGGGTAAAGATCCACAGTGCTGGATGAAAAAGTAAGTTATTGATTTTAATAACCTTTACATCCCCCTTAACACCTCAACCAAATGTTTTCTGTAGCTAGAAATAAGTTTTGTTCATTGCTGACAAAGAAATGTAGACCGATCTTTCCTGAAAATATGTTTCAGCCCATCAGCATTTCTGGCCTTGCGTGCACACCCCTCTTCAGGCCATGTCACAGTATCTTTTTTTCCAACTATTTTTTTTATCTATTTACAGTACTTTTGTGCTTTGCATGACCCCTTGCAATGTCATGTCAAAATACAGCAGCATGGGCATCATTTTGGGCAAATAGCTGTGGAAAGATTGCAATTCTCACTTTACACCATCTGCTGTGCATTTATTTATAGAAAAAAATCACTTCCAATTTTTTTGACTATAATTTTTAATATTGTACCACATCTGCAATTGTGGGTCAATGCAGTGTTATGGTTTGTTCATACGTTGGTAACTTGCAGTGGGTTTCCCAGAGCTGGAAATCTGCTTTAAAGGGGTAGTCCAGTGGTGAAAAACTTATCCCCTATCCTAAGGATAGGGGATAAGTTTGAGATCGCGGGGGGTCCGACCGCTGGGGCCCCCTGCGATCTCTCTGTACGGGGCCCCGGCTCTCCGCCGAGATAGCGGGTGTCGACCCCCGCACGAGGCGGCGGCCGACACGCCCCCTCAATACATCTCTATGGCATAGCCGGAGATTGCCGAAGGCAGCGCTTCGGCTCTGCCATAGAGTTGTATTGAGGGGGCGTGTCGGCCGCCGCCTCGTGCGGAGGTCAACACGCCCCCTTCCTGCAGGCTGTCGGGGCTCCGTACAGGAGATCGCGGGGGGCCCCAGCGGTCGGACCCCCCGCGATCTGCAACTTATCCCCTATCCTTAGGATAGGGGATAAGTTGCTCACCACTGAATCACCACTGGACTACTCCTTTAAGATCCCCAACCATTTACTTCAATAGGTCGATGGAAAATCTTCAATAAGGGCAGATTTGCTGATTTCTGGCAGGCCCATTGAAGTGAATGGTGGCTTTGCAGAAAAAAGTATTTTTAACATGAAGTGTGGACCAAACTTTCCCTGATAACCCAAGATCACTTGAATAAATGAATATTCTAAATTTTGCACCAAAATCTTATTAATCTTATGAGATACAGCGTTCCAATACTTCTCAATTACTGGACAGCTCCAGATAATATGTCAAAAGTCTGCTCTATTACAGCTACATAGAAGACAGAGGGCAACTTACCTTTACCCCAATGATACCAGACGTTTATGGGAATAATAGATGCTGACACTGAGCCTCGTTTATTGGGCAAAAGTCTGCCTCCTATTGGACATGAATTTTCTACTTTTTTCAAGGCTAACCTCTTGACATAACAACTTAGATTATACCATATGCCAATTAAACACCATAGATTTTTTCCCCATATTCCCTTCATGCAAATAATCTAAAATATAGTGATGAGATATATAAAAAAAAAAATATTTTCAGTGCACTTGTGCGCATAATAAAACTGTACATTTCTTAATTTTAACTTATCCCTCAAGCCGAATATATTTTTCAGTTGCTCAAAACTAATCAGCTCCTCTCATTCATGATCTGTGCCACTTTATTTAGACCTAAAGCGATCCAAATAGGCGAATCTGGGACTGTCATACATTTCTTTAAACCCATATTATCCCATATCGGGGAAATCCCGCAATTCTACATTTTTCTTTATTTTAACCACCCTCTAACCAACATTATACCATAAATAACCATGGACAGAGGTAGGTATCACCCATGGCCAGTTGCTAGATCGGACTGATGTGGACATCACCCAATGACAATAGACTGAAAGGAAGGATTGTCCAGCACAATGGCTCTGCAACAACAAAACTTCTTGATTGATAAAAGCCCCGGGTATATTAGGACTGGAAGAAAAGGGCCTGAAGGGACAACCACTATCTTAATCATGGCTAGGGTATTTGCCATTCACAAAGGAAGCCTAGCCCACACATCCATTTTCCTCCCAAATTTAACCACTATCGGGTTTAAGTTATGGACCCTAAACTATTTAAATCCAGAGGGATTCCCCTCATTTTTACCTATGATCTTCATGGGTACAACTTTTTTTTTATCAAGCTCATGGTTCAAATGCAAAATAATCTATTTCAATTAATCTCATTAAAATATTATGTGTATTATCCAGAACAGTGAATGATGTAAACGTAAAAAAAAATATAAAATACCATAATTGCTGATTTTCTGTCACATCATATGCAGAAAAAGATGAATAAAAAGCGATCAAAAAAGTTCTATCAAAACAAAAATGGTCCCGATTACAATGAAAAATCACTGCGCAAAAAATATAACTTTGCATACAGAAAAATAAAAAGGTTATAGGGGTCAGAATAGAACAATTTTTTTACACACTTATTTTTAGAGATGAGCGAACTTTTCAAAAATTTGATTCGCCCAATTCGCCGAATTTTCCCGATAAGTTAGTTTCGATCCGAATTTGTTCGCGGCGAATCAATATTAAAAAAGGCTATTTCTAGCCTACATGCAGCCTCTATAGGGGTATAGAACACTTTGCTGTGTCCTAAAACGCATATGGAGTGTGCTGGGGTAGTGAAATAATATTGTTATTCAGAATAGCATGCAGATTACCGGCATCGCTCTTAGAATCACTGCCGCACAGCAGCACAATGACAGAGCCTGGTGGTGGCATCAGTGTCAGGAGACCATATAGTGACTGAATGACATAGCGTGGAGGTGTTGGCAGCATGAGGACACCATATAGTGGCTGAATGGCACAGCGTGGAGGTGTTGGCGACATAAGGACACCATATAGTGGCTAAATGGCACAGCGTGGAGGTGTTGGCAGCATGAGGACACCATATAGTGGCTGAATGACACAGCGCGGAGGTGTTGGCAGCATGAGGACACCATATAGTGGCTGAATGGCACAGCGTGGAGGTGTTGGCAGCATGAGGACACCATATAGTGGCTGAATGACACAGCGCGGAGGTGTTGGCAGCATGAGGACATCATATAGTAGATGAATGGCACAGAGTGGAGGTGTTGGCAGCATGAGGACACCATATAGTGGCTGAATGGCACAGCGTGGAGGTGTTGGCAGCATGAGGACACCATATAGTGGCTGAATGGCACAGCGTGGAGGTGTTGGCAGCAAGAGGAGACCATTTAGTGGCTGAATGGCACAGTGTGGAGTTGGCTGATGCACTAATACACTACACACCAGGGCTTCACAATCCCCCCCCCCCTAAAAAAACCAAAATATATGAAATTTTCGACAAAGATTTCTCATAGGTAGCATCCGCTATCCAAAAATTAGAAATTTCCAGACCCAGGCCCCACCTCTGCGGCATCAGGAACCCATATATTGCCTGAAGGACACAGTCTGGAGTTGGCTGATGCACCAGTACACACCCGGGCTTCACAATCCCCTCCAAAAAATAACAACATTTTAGAAATGTTTTAAAGAAGTACCTTTGTGTAAGAACAAGTGCATATCCAACATTACAGAAGACTCTATAATGCAGGACGGTGGACCACCCAAAGACTTTCTTCTCAAAAATAATAAACCACGCAATGTTTGAAATTTTTTTTACAAAAACTAGTTCAATATGTGTGTAAGCGCATCTGTCTCCAAAAGATCAGATCACCAAAGGATTTTTTCGCCCAAAATGATGAAGCAGAGTTAATCCCTGTCTGTATTTTTTTTATTTTTTTTATTTTCATTAAAAAATCACACGTTCCGTTGTGTAACGATTAGCATTCTGGAAAATTCTATTTTATTACCGATAAAATTATCAGTAAATAAAAAAAAAAAAACTACCCAAGAGTGTTTAATTACCCCATACATTACACCAGGAGCAGTCAGGAGTAGGCCTCAGCAGTACCCAAGAGGCTTTAATAACCCCCTACCTTTGCACGATCAATTGCGAGATCGAGCAATACCAGGTGTGTTATGCCCTCAGGCGCGCTCCACTGAACGGATTAGCGTGTCTCTATCTTTCATCGACCGGTGCTGGTAACCCGCTAACTCCCGGAAAGGTGAGCTGCGGCGAAGCAGCTGGTCTCCCCCAGGCACGTTTGGCTCCTGAATTTCCACTACTGCCACACCACGCTGACTGCCAACAGTGCTACCGCCTTGCTGACTCAAGGGCAACCTGCAACTCTCTTCTCCCGATGATGAACTCCCCTTCTCCTGAGATCGAGCAATAAAAGGTGTGTTATGCCCTCAGATGTCCGGGGGCCGCAGGCGCGCTCCACTGAACGGATTAAGTTGTGTCCATCTTTTTTGGTAGCACCCGCAATCCAAAAATTTTTAATTCCCAGACCCAGGCCCCACCTCTGCGGCATCAGGAACCCATAGATTGCCTGAAAGACACAGCCTGGAGTTGGCTGATGCACGAGTACACACCCGGGCTTCACAATCCACCCCAAAAAAACGCAAAATTTTATTGAAATTGTCTGACAAAATACCTGTTTTTTTAAAACAAGCGCATATACAGCAGTTCAGAAGACTCTATAATGCAGGACGGTGGACCACCAAAAGACATTCTTTTCAAAAATAATAAACCAGACAATGTTTGAAATTTGGTTAAAAAAATTATTACATGTGTGTAAGCGCATCTGTCTCCAAAAGATCAGATCACAAAAGGATTCTAATCACCAAAAATGATTAAGCAGAGTTAATCCCTCTCCATATATTTTATTTTATTTTTTCATTAAAAAATCACACGCAACAAGCGTTCCGTTGTGTAACGGTTAGCATTCTGCAAAATTCAATTTTATTACTGATAAAATTATCAGTAAATTTAACAATAACACTACCCAAGAGTGTTTAATTACCCCATACATTGCACCAGGAGCAGTCAGGAGTAGGCCTCGGCAGTACCCAAGAGGCTTTAATAACCCCTTACCTTGCCCGATCAATTGCCCTTACCTTGCCCGATCAGGTGTGTTATGGCCTCAGATGTCCTGGGCCGCACTAGCGCTCCACTGAACGGATTAGCGTGTCTCTATCGTTCAAGGACAGGTGCATGTTGCACGCTGAAACCAGTTCGTGATAGGGATCTGGGATTGTAATTATTTAACCTTAAAACGAGGAATTACCAGTAAGTGAGGGTCATAAGCTGGCGTTGATTAAGTCCCTGCCCTTTGTACACACTGCCCATCGCTATAAGCGATTGAATTAGTTAGTGAGTTGGTTAGTGAGGTCCTCGGATCGGCCCAGGCAGGGAAGGAGAAGGCCCTGGCAGAGCGCCGAGAATTTAACGATCATTGTTGAAATTTGCATTAAGCATGTATTTAGCTACTGCTAAACATCCAAAAATTTAAGGCCCAAGGCCAGAGGCACCAGGGAGGCAAGCAGTTCCTGAAAGGCACAGAATGAGTCTGGATCATGCATTTGCAGTACCCAAGAGGTTTTCATAACCCCTTACATTTAAAGATCAATGTTCACATTTGCATTAAGCATGTATTTAGCTACTGCTAAACTTAAAAAAATGATAGGCCCAAGGCCAGAAGCATCAGTTTTCCCCATATTAGGAGCATAGTTGTCCCCCAGATTAGGCAGCATAGATGTCACCCAGATTAGTCACCATACATGTCCCCCAGATTAGGAGCATAGTTGTCCCCCAGATAAGGAGCATAGTTGTCCCCCAGATTAGGCAGCATAGATGTCCCTAAGAATAGTAGCATACTTGTCCCCCAGATTAGGCAGCATATATGTCCCCCAGATTAGGAACATAGTTGTCCCCCAGATTAGGCAGCATAGATGTCACCCAGATTAGGAGCATACTTGTCCCCCAGATTAGGCAGCATAGATGTCCACCAGATTAGGAGCTTTGTTGTCCCCCAGATTAGGAGCATAGTTGTCCCCCAGATAAGGAGCATAGTTGTCCCCCAGATTAGGCAGCATAGATGTCACCCAGATTAGGCAGCATAGATGTCCCCCAGAGTAGGCAGCATAGATGTCCCCCAGATTAGGAGCATACTTGTCCCCCAGATTATGCAGCATAGATGTCCACCAGATTAGGAGCATACTTGTCCCCCAGAGTAGGCAGCATAGATGTCCCCCAGATTAGGAGCATACTTGTCCCCCAGATTAGGCAGCATAGATGTCCACCAGATTAGGATCTTAGTTGTCCCCCAGATTAGGAGAATAGTTGTCCCCCAGATTAAGCAGCATAGATGTTCCCCAGATTAGGCAGCATAGATGTCCCCCAGATTAGGAGCATAGTTGTCCCCCAGATTAGGCAGCATAGTTGTCCCCTAATCAGCGCGGGCCGGGCAGAGCCAATCAAAGGGCCGTATGTGGCAAGCAGGCCGTACAATGCCCAGGTCTGCCCCAGAGGGTTTCATAACCAACCAAAATAGAGAAAATTTTGTTGTAGGAGGATGGTCAATCTACTCAGACCCATCTGTTATTGGTGGCTGGAAATCCTGGCTGATCCATCCCTGATTCATCTTGACAAATGTCAGTCTCTCCACATTTTTAGTGGACAGACGAGTTCGCCTTGGGGTGACTATGGCCCTGGCCGCACTAAACACCCGCTCTGATTGCACACTACTGGCCGGGCAGGACAGCTTTTCCAGGGCAAACTCCGCTAGTTGCGGCCATAAATCGAGTTTGGCTGCCCAGAAGTCCAGCGGATCTTCAACGGTTGTTGGCAGGGTCATGTCGAGGTAAGCCACCACCTGCTGGTTCAGGTCTTGCTCCATGTCCACCTGCTGCTGATGAGTAGCTTCACCATGCGGCTGAAGGAAGCTACTCATCAGCGACTGTAGACTCAGGCTGCTGCTGATTGAGCCGGTACTGCTCCTGCCAACCCTCCCCTCCCCAGCAGCCGTGGCAGTGGACGTTGAGCGCAGAGGGCCCCCCGAGTCAGATCTGCGAGTGGATGCACCATGTGGCCGATAGGCATCGGCCAACCGACTACGTAGAAGCTCCCTGAAGTAGGTCAGTTTGTCCTCCCTCTCATTCTGGGCCGGTAGCGAGGGTCTAATAAGGTGTAGATCCAGAAGTCATCGCGCTGACGAATTTTGACAATTCGGGGGTCACTACGCAAGCTACTCAGCATGCATCGTGCCATTTGTGACAGTGACTCGCTGGGACTACCTGCCTCCATCTCCACTGCATACTGCCACGGTGTGTATTGGGTCCTCTGTCTCGCCTCCCTCGTAATAACCCTCCAGCTCCTCTGGCTGCTCCTGCTCCTCCTCTCCTGTCCAATGACCAGAAACACCGGCCATCTCATCCACCGTAATCCTCCTCCAGTTCATCCCCCACAGGACTCATGTAGCCTTCTGATTTAGGCGCAACGTCTCCATTGCCGCGACCAGCCATGTTTTCAATAATTTTTTGGAGTAAATGTAGGAGTGGAATTACGTCGTTCATGGCGTAATTCGAGCGACTAACAAAAAATGTGGCTTCCTCAAAAGGCCTCAGCAAACGGCAGGTGTCACGTATGAGCTGCAACTCGTTCACATTGAAGTTACACAGGGGAGTACTCCTATCTGCTTGTATCATCAAAAAATCCATGATGGCATTTCTTTGTTCGTATAGTCTGTCCAACATATGGAGGGTGGAATTCCAACGTGTGGCAACGTCACAAATGAGACCATGTTGTGGGATACCATTCTGACGCTGCAGCTCAAGCAAAGTGTGCTTGGCGGTGTACAAGTGGCTGAAGTGCATGCACAGTTTTCTTGCCATTGTCAGGACGTCTTGCAAATGGGGTGAAGACTTGATGAACTTCTTGACAACCAGATTTAACACGTGTGCCCTGCAGGGCGAATGGTTCACACTTCCTTGTCACAGCGCGGCCATAATGTTCTTTCCATTGTCGGTCACCATAGTTCCCATTTCCAGATTTTGTGGAGTTAGCCATACTCGGATTTCTTCCCTAATGAACTTTAGCAGTTCCTCCCCTGTGTGACTCCGTTCACCAAGGCAAACCATGTGAAGGACGGCTTGACACCACTGTACCCTACACACGTGGTACGATGAAGGGCCACCGAGATTTGGACATGCAATGGAGGCCGAGGACACGGGGGAGGAGGAGGAGGCGCACACTGTAAAAGGACCAACTGCCTGGGAGCAAGAGCGTAGAGGAGGAAGCGGTGTGACCTGTCCAAGTTGCTGTTGTGGCTGTGCAGGAACAACATTTACCCAGTGGGCCGTAAAAGACATGTATTGTCCCTGCCCGTAGTTACAGCTCCACACGTTGGCGCTGCCGTGCACTTTTGAACACACCGACAGGCTCAAGGACTGTCCCACCTTCTCTTCTACAAACTTATGCAGGTCTGGTACTGCCTTCTTTGCAAAGAAATGACGGCTTGGTACTCTCCACCTCGGCTCGGCACAAGCCATCAATTCCCTGAAAGCTGAAGAGTCCACCAGTTGGAAAAGGAGGGACTGCAACACCAGCAACTTGGACAGGAGCACATTCAACTTCTGCGCCGTTGGATGAGTGGGTGCATACTGTTGTCTCTTGGACATGGCTTCGCTGATCGATTGTTGGTGGAATGGCTGACTACGAGCGGAAGAAGCAGGAGCGCAAGAAGGAGGGTTTGACACAATGCTCCCTTCGGCTGAGGTGGTGGAGCCTTGGCTGGATGATGGAGGGAGCGGATGGCCACTGGTAGATGCGGCAGGCTGGACCACTACATTGGAGCCACGTAATCCCAGACCGCTTTATGGTGGCGAATCATGTGTTGACACAGGGTCGTGGTGCCGAGATTGGGACCCTGGCCACGCTTCACTTTCTGCCGACAGATTTAGCATGTGACTACGCTAAGGTCCTCCGGATTCTTTATGAAGAACAACCACACCGCAGAGTAGCTGATTTTCCCACCCGCAGTCCGCACTATTTCACTGTTATTGGCAACGTCTCCAGGAACCCCTGTTCCACTACCTCCCTGTATGGTAGCTTGCCACAAAGCAGGTGGTCTCCCCCTTGCACGTTTGGCTCCTGAATTTTCACTACTGCCACCACCACGCTGATTGCCAACCCTGCTACCGCCTTACTGCCTCATAGACAAAGAGCAAATCTCTTCTCCTGATGATGATATTGAAGCCCCGGCATCTGCACCCGGCTCCCAATTGCGATCGGCTTCATCATCATCAAAAGATGTGTGCACGTCACTGATGTTCTCCTCCTGTTCCACAACAGTGTCTGCCTCAGGACCCTGAACAATTGAAACACCGCCTCCCACGTCACTCTCCGCATCACTACTTGCCCGCCTTGCGGACCAAGCGACGCATGTCTCCTCACATTCTTGGCTGCCCATTAGCTGCTGACTGTCCTCTATTACATCGTCCTTACTAAATAGTGGAGCTGAACCCAAAGCATGAGATACTTTTTTGGGAGAGGGAACAGCATAGGACAAAGGCAATGGGATTACGGGGACTGCTCCCAGGCCATGCCAACTGAGGGTTGTGTCTGAGGAACCCACCGACTCTTCACTGGGGTTGTCAGATGTCGCTTGTGATGATGGGGATGAGTGTGTAAACCAATTGACGAGGAGAGGTGGGTCAATGGCACGACCGCTGGGTGTTAACGGGAGCTCAGGCCTATTGCTATTGCGCCCCAAGTCTGCTGCCAACTCTGCCTGACGTATGTAGGCATCTGCCCCTTCTCTGTGCAATTCCTGGCACTTCCCTGCCTGACATACTTAGTGCGTTTATGAGGGTATAGAACAGCAGCAGGTGATTACTTACGGCTGTCCTTTCAAAGTATATAGGCCCTAGACAGAATAACAGTTACTAAATAGTACACTCCTTTGTTGTATGTATGCCCTTTGCAATGATGAGCGCACTGTTAAGCGTATTTATAAGCAGAAAAAAACTCTTTTTTTTTTGTAGACACCAGCCGGTGTATACTAATCTGTGGAATAGCACTGAATTTAGCACAGAGACAGAAATACAGGTACTAAATAGTACACTACTTGTTTGTATGTATGCCCTTTGCAATGATAAGGCCACTGTTAAGCATATTTGTACGCAGGAAAAACTTTTTTTTTTCTTTCATACACCGGCAGGTCTATAACGTGTGGTATAACACTTAATTTAGCACAGAGCCAGAAAAAAAGCTAGTATATGGTACACTATTTGCTTGTCTGTAGACCCTTTGCAATGATAAGGCCACTGAAAAAGCGTATTTGTACGCAGGAAAACCTTTTTTTTTTTTCTTTCATACACCGGCAGGTGTATAACGTGTGGTAGAACACTGAATTTAGCACAGACACAGAAAAAAAGGTGGTATATGGTACACTATTTGCTTGTATGTAGGCCCTTTGCAATGATAAGGCCACTGTTAAGCGTATTTGTACGCAGGAAAAACTTTTTTTTTCTTTCATACACCGGCAGGTGTATAACGTGTGGTATAACACTTAATTTAGCACAGAGACAGAAAAAATGTAGTATATGGTACGCCATTTGCTTGTATGTAGGCCCTTTGCAATGATAAGGCCACTGAAAAAGCGTATTTGTACGCAGGAAAAACTCTTCTTTCATACACCGGCAGGTGTATAACACTGAATTTAGCACAGAGACAGAGTAACAGGTGAAAAATGGTAAAAAGGCACTAAAGTCCACACTAATATGGCTTATTTCTGAACAGCAGCAGGACCCAACTGGGCAGCACCACAGAATTATTATTTTTTTTTACAGGGATTAAACCCTAAATTGCACTCTGTCACACAATTGTGAGAATCAGATTTGTGGAGCAACAGAAAAAACCCAATTGGGCTGAAAAAAGAGGAGATTAGATGCTCCATACAGGTAAAACAGCTGTGAGATCTATGACGCAGGTGACTGCTATGCAGCACCTCTCTGTCTGCTATATTGAGTAAGGAGAATACGAGGTTTTGCTAGAATCGTTCTCGGTCAGAATAACACTGATAGGCTGCATCTCACATGTGATTCAGGGTCAGCTCGCCTACCTTCATTCCCGCCGCTGTTTCCCGCCCTCCCATAATCCCCTGCCCCATGTACTAACATGTGGATCCGCCATCTTAGGTCTCCAATAGCCTGGAACGCTGTAAAATGGAGTTTAATGAAGTGATTTGCGCGATAGAATCGCGGCCATATTCGTATTCGTTGCGAATCGAATTTTTCATGAAATTTGTAACGAATTCGGGTTCGTCAACTTCGATTCGCTCATCTCTACTTATTTTGTAAAAAAAAGTGTTATTGTTTTTCAAAGTAGGGCAATAATAGGCAAGCATGTAAATATTTTGTAATTGTATAGAACTGCTGAATAAAAGTTACAAGCCAGTTTTACCATGTACTATGTAAAAATAAAGCTTCCTTATGAAGGGGTAATACAATTGGTCCTGCAAAAAACAAACCCTCATATAGGTCTGTGGATGGGAAAATAAAACATTTTAAAGGCGAAGAGGAAAACTAAAGGCCAAAATGGGCTGTGTCCTTACATTTTTATTTTATTTTATTTAATTAAATAATCCTGACAATTTTATAAGCTACCAATTATCTCCCATTTTTTTTATAAAGTGTCACTTGGGCAGACATTGCCTTTTTTTATTTTTTTTTATTAAACAACACACTATTTTTGGAAAGCAAAATGCAACACTCAATCCAGATATGTTGTTTAGTAGTGAAAGAGCTCAAAGCTTGGCCGACTCCACAACCTGGTATCAGTCTAATCTATGGCTTATTTTCAGCGGATGCTGATATGCTTCGTTCTTCAACATTTTAGCAGAAAATGTCATGGCACATTAGGTTAACGTGGAAATAGAGCATTTCAGTTTCCTGGGTATAGAGTAATTTGTGACATATTTTGAACTGACACAGATTTCTTTTATTTTCCAACATTTCCCATGTTGTAAATGTCAATGCACATCAGAATCTGATAACAACAGAGTATTTACCTCCACCAACCAAGCTCAAAGACATGACCAAAACTTGAAAATGCCTGAAAAAAAGGTCCTTGTCCCTTGATCCCTTGATGTAATGGACTGTGTCACTGCCTGATATGGACTGCTTTGTGTCTTCTTGATGTGGATAATTTCTCTTATGAATGCCTTTAGCTTACTGGAAACTTCCATGCTAAGCATATTTTATTCCACATCCAAGAAAAACTAGGTCCTATTATTTATGACCAGCGTCTGAGTAATTCTGCTACTGTTTAGTGCGGATATTTATTTTATTAATTTGTTAGAAATTGTATTATAGTGGAAGAAATGCTTAGAAGAGTCATATGCGCAGCATATTTCACACAACGGGAAATTCGCTGTGTATTCTCTTTTGAGCAGACACAGAGGCTTTCCCGCAGCAGCCCTGTGTGTGCAGAGGATTGGAGGTGGGCCTGCATGCTGGCTCAGCCCCCAAACCTCACTGCACACATTGGGCTGCTGTGGGAATCCCTGTGTGTCTGCTCATGGCAGAATACACAACGTATCTCTGGATATTGCACAGCATAAAATACGCTGCATATACGCAATATTTGACCCTAACATAAAACTGTCTTGATCATACCTATGATGTGTTAAACCTAAAAGTTGCTAATTTACAGTTCCTTCCTTTCCATGAAGGGTACAATAACTCAAAGGAACAGATGAACAAATAAAGTATCTAATATTAACCATAAATAGAACATTTTGTAAAATTTTTAGATATTTTCTGCCTGTCATGTTGACTGGTGTGCTAGTTTTCCCTGCAGTGGTAATCACTTTATTGGGCCTGATCCATCATCCATGCATGCTGCAGAAAATCAGTAGCATGATAATAACTCCTAGACTCCTGTAGGTGCCTGTACACCGGCACGCCGGTAGGTGTATTTACAATATCACCCACTATTGTTATTGACATATCTAATAGATACCTTACAAAATATCTGTTTATTGTTTATTATTTTTTAAATAATTTTTCCTGATGCATTTTACTACTGAGGCGGTTTAAAGTGAATGTATCACACAGTTGATTTTTTTTTTTTTTTTATAATTGATTAGAGCCAAACAGAAACATGTTCTTTTTTTCTGATTATATTTCTTTCTTTCTTTTTCTTTCTTCTGATCAGCACCCCATGCAGGGTGCCAATGGGATACCATGGCAAACTGAGTCCTTTTAACCCCTTAAGGACCACGGGCGTATGCCCTGACGCCCTGGTACTTAAGGACCAAGGGCATACCTGTGGGAATTTTGGTCCCCGCGGAGACCAGACCGCGATACCTGGGTTGATCCAAGCTGTCAGAGACAGCTCCAATGATCCTAAAGGAGTGAGGTGTCACCTCCTCCTATCCCCGGTGATTGGTCAGTCAGGACTGACCGGAGAATCGCAGGGCAGGTGTGGGGTTCATTTCCCCCACTTTGCCCGCCCCTGGAAATTCAGGCAAAGTGGGGGAAGAATGCGACAATGGCTGTAGGGACCAGCGTAGCGGGGGGACCGGCGGCAGTTACCTGATGACTGGCGGCAGGCAGCGGGGATAGGTGCAGGCAGCGGGGGACCAGCGCAGGCAAGTGGAGGCAGCGGTGTCAGAAGCAGCAGTGAAGATTGCTGTAAAGTGATCTTCACTGCTGCTTCTAGGAGTTTCAAAACTACAACTCCCATCATGCCCAGACAGCTTTTGGCTGTCTGGGTATGTTGGGAGTTGTAGTTTTGCAACATCTGGAGGGCCACAGTTTGGAGACCACTGTGCAGTGGTCTCCAAACTGTGTCCTTTTAGATGTTGCAAACCTACAAATCTCAGCATGCCCAGACAGTCCAGGCATGCTGGGAGTTGTAGTTCTGTAACATCTGGCCCTTCAGATGTTGCCGAACTACAACTCCCAGCATGCCTGCACAGTCTCGGCATGCTGGGAGTTGTACTTTTGCAACTTCTGGAAGGGCACTGTTTGGAGACCACTATACAGTGGTGTCCAAACTGTAGCACTCCAGATGTCAATTCAAAGCATGCTGTGACTGTCCAGGCATGCTGGGAGTTGTAGTTCGGCAACATCTGGCCCTTCAGATGTTGCCAAACTACAACTCCCAGCATGCATGGGCAGTCTGGGCATGCTTGGAGTTGAAGTTTTGCAACATCTGGAGGGCTACAGTTTGGAGACCACTACACAGTGGTCTCCAAACTGTTCTACTCCAGTTGTTGCATTACTACAACTCCCAACATGCCCTTCGGCTGTATGTGCATGCTGGGAGTTGTGGTTCTGCAACAACTGGAGGCACACTGGTTGGGAAACATTGTCTGTTTCCTAACTCAGTGTTTCCCAACCCATGTGCCTCCAGCTGTTGCAAAACTATAACTCCCAGCATGCCCTGACAGACCATGCATGCTGGGAGTTGTAGTTTTGCAACAGCTGGAGAGACACTGGTTGGGTAACACTGAGTTAGGAAACAGACAGTGGTGCGGAAACACTGCGGTAGTCCCAAACAGTGTTTCCCAACCAGTGTGCCTCTAGCTGTTGCATAACTACAACTCCCAGCATGCATGGTCTGTCAGTGCATGCTGGGAGTTGTAGTTTTGCAACAGCTGAAGGTTTGACACACCTCCCACCAAGTGAATGTACAGGGTACATTCACATGGACAGGGGTTTACAGCAGGTCTCCCGCTTCAATTTGAGATGAGGCAAATTATCCGCCGCAGCTCAAACTCCCAATGGGAAACTCCCTGTGAACCCCCACCCATGAGAATGTACCCTAAAAACACTACACTAAACCTAAATAAGGAATAAAACACTACATATACACAACACCCTTACACTGTCGCCCCTTACACTGTTGCATTACAAATTTTTTGGGGCTTTTTTTCCTTTTACCCCTTATGAAAAGGCAAAATCGGGGTCTACACCAGCATGTTAGTGTAAAATGTTTTAATTTTGCTGGTGTTGCCCCATACTTTTCATTTTCATAAGAGGTAAAAAGAAAAAAAGACCCCCAAAATTTGTAACACAATTTTCTCCCAAGTATGGAAATACCCCATATGTGGACGTAAAGTGCTCTGCGGGCGCAACAACATGGCTCACGAGTGAGAGCACACTATGTACATTTGAGGCCTAGATTGGTGATTTGCACAGGGGTGGCTGCAAAAAACGCAAAAAAACTATGGAACTTGGAAACTATACCCCTCACCTAATGTGGGAATTTACACCATACAGGTATCTGACAGATTTTTGGAACAGTGGAATGTAATGAAAATGTAATTTTTCATTTGCACAGCCCACTGATACACAGATCTGTCAAATGCCAGTGGGGTGTAAATGTTCAATGCACGCCTTGTTACGTTCCATGAGGGGTGTAGTTTCTGAAATGGGGTCACGTGTGGGGGGGTCCACTGTTCTGGCACCATGGGGGCTTTGTAAACGCACATGTCCCCAGACTTCTATTCCAACCAAATACTCTCTCCAAAATTCCATTGTTTTTCCCTTCAGAGCATTGTAGTGCACCCACAGAGCACTGTGTCTTCACCAGAGCCCACCGCAAAGCAGGATGGGCTTGCTGCTGCAGGCAATACCCAGGTCGCAACCCCTGGCAACAGCTCGACCACACAGGCGGATGAGGAGATGCGAAGCACAGAAGGGATGAGACAACTCGTAGTCAGGATAGCTGTAGGTCAGGGCAGGCGGCACAGTAGTGTAGTCGAGACGTAGGAGAAGTTCAGTAGGGAGGTGGCAGAGAAGCAAGGTCAAGGTAACAACAGCAGGAGAACTGGTACACGGCATGGCAATACTAAGGAACGCTTTCACTAGGCACAAGGCAACAAAGATCCAGCAGAGAACTGAGGAGGGTGGAGGAATTAATCAACAAGACACAGGTGGTTACACTAATGAGCGTACTGGCCCTTTAAATCTTAAAGCTCCGGCGCGCACGCCCTAAGGGACGAGGACACGTGCACCGGAGCAGAGAGGCGGAAGCAGAGGCAGGGGAAACACCCGGAGAGTAGCGGACTGGGGCTCACATGCGGGTGCGTCCCGCAATGCGAGTCCCAGCCCCGTCAGCAGCAGAAGCTAAGGGGACCATGCGATCACGGCCAGCGTGTGAGGCCGGAGCGCATAGTGTAACAACATCCACATATGAGATATTTCCTTACTGAAGAGAAATGGGGTTACAAATTTTGGGGGACATTTTTACCTATTACCCCTTGTAAAAATAAAAAATGTGGGGTAACATCATCATTTTAGTAGAAAAAATGAAATTTTTAATTTTCACGTCCAACTTCAATGCAAAGTCGTCAAACACCTGTGGGGTGTTAAGGCTCACTGTACCCCTTGTTACGTTCCTTGAGGGATGTAGTTTCTCAAATAGTGTGCCATGTGGGGGTGTTTTTAGCTGTTCTTGCACCTTGGGGGCTTCCTAAATGAGACTTGCCCCCAAAAACTATTTCACCAAAATTTGCTTTCCAAAAGGCAATGTCGCTCCTTCCCTTCTGAGCCCTCTAGTGCACCCGCAGATCACTTTACATCCACATATGATATATTTCCTTACTCGTGAGAAATGGGTCTTCAAATTTTGGGGACATTTTCCCCTATTACCCCTTGTGAAAATGAAAAATTTGGGGTAAGATCAGCATTTTAGTGAAAAAAATTAAATTTTTCATTTTCACGTCCAAATTTATTGAAAATTCATCAAACACCTGAAGGGTGTTAAGGCTCACTGTACCCCCTGTTACATTCCTTGAGGGGTCTAGTTTCCCAAATAGTGTGCCATGGGGGGTGTTTTTCGCTGTTCTGGCACCATGGGGGCTTCCTAAATGCAACATTCCCCGCAAAAACCATTTCAGCAAAATTCGCTCTCCAAAATCCCATTGACACTCCTTCCCTTCTGACCCCTCTAGTGCACCCGCAGATCACTTTACATCCACATTAGTGATGTCGCGAACATAAAATTTTCAGTTCGCGAAAGGCGAACGCGAACTTCCGCAAATGTTCGTTAACCGGCGAACCGGGCGAACCACCATTGACTTCAATGGGCAGGCGAATTTTAAAACCCACAGGGACTCTTTCTGGCCACAATAGTGATTTAAAAGTTGTTTCAAGGGGACTAACACCTGGACTGTGGCGTGCTGGAGGGGGATCCATGGCAAAACTCCCATGGAAAATTACATAGTTGATGCAGAGTCTTGTTTTAATCCATAAAGGGCATAAATCACCTATTATTTCTAAATTCTTTGGAATAACGTGCTTTAGCCCCCTTTAGGCAGCACATAGAGCCCCCCTTTAGGCATCACATAGTTAGATCCCCCCTTTAGGCAGCACATATATTTCCCCATATTAGGCAGCACATAGTTAGAGCCCCCTTTAGGCAGCACATAGGTAGAGCCTCCCTTTAGGCAGCACATAGAGCCCTCTTTAGGCAGAACATAGTTAGATCCCCCTTTAAGCATCACATAGTTAGATCCCCCCTTTGGGCAGCACATAGATTCCCCCATATTAGGCAGCACATAGTTAGAGCCTCCCTTTAGGCAGCACATAGAGCCCCCTTTAGGCAGCACATATTTAGATCCCCCCTTTAGGCAGCACATAGATTCCCCCATATTAGGCAGCACATAGTTAGAGCCCCCCTTTAGGCAGCACTGGTTTTATTTCACAGCCAAAAAAGGTATTTTTTTATTTATTTGAACAACTGTCACACCAAATGGGATTTGCACTAGTGTGACAATGAGCAAAAAAGGTTGCCAGCGGAGTTCCCCTTTTAAGCAGAGGTCCCCAACTAGGGTGCCTCCAGCAGTTGCAAGACACACGGACTGAACTTATAGCCCTTTTAATACTGTAGTTAGTTGCTTGAAGGAACTTAAGTTTTACACTGGAGTACCCCTTTTAACCAGCGGTTCCCTCCCAACCAGGGTGCCTCCAGCTGTTGCAAGACACACGGACTGATATTTGAGCCCTAAAAAGGGCTTTTTTGGGTGCTGTCCTTAAAGCAGTTGTTAGACTAGTGCTTTAGGAGTAAACTGGACCCTGAATACACTACCTAGCAGCAACCTAGCTATCACTTTCCCTATTACAGCAGGAGAAGCTTCTCTGTCCCTCCACTTTCTAAGCCTGCAGCATGCTGAATGAAGGTAAAATGGCGTCCGTGCAGGAGGTAGGAGGGTCTGGAAGGGAGGGACTGCTGCTGATTGGCTGTAATGTGTCTGCTGACTCTGACTCACAGGGTCAAAGTTTACCGCAATGTTAAAGTATAGGGGGCGAATCGAACTTCACATATGTTCGCCCGGCGATGCGAACGCGAACATGCTAAGTTCCCCGGGAACTTTTCGCCGGCGAACAATTCGCGACATCTCTAATCCACATATGAGACATTTCCTTACACAAAAGAAATGGGGCTCCAAATTTTTGGGGACATTTTCACCTATTACCCCTTGTGAAAATGAAACATTTTTGGTAACATCAGCATTTTAGTGAAAAAAATAAAATTTTTCATTTTCACATCCAACTTTATTGAAAAATCATCAAACACCTGAGGGGCGTTAAGGCTCACTGTAACTCTTGTTACGTTCCTTGAGGGGTATAGTTTCCAAAATAGTTTGTCATGGGGGTTGTTCTGGCACCATGGGGGCTTTCTAAATGTGACATTCCCTGCAAAAACCATTTCAGCAAAATTCAGTCTACAAAAGCCCATTGTCGCTCCTTACTCGAGAGAAATTTGGTTACAATCTCGTAATCAAATTCATGAGTAAAAGCATCCCAGTGCATAAAGTGACAGTGGTAAGATGTGCAAAAAATGCTCTCGTCCTTAAGGTGAAAATGGGCTTGGTCCGTAAGAGGTTAAAGGACTCTATGACTGCCATGTAAAATCAGTGAAGACTGTGAATTCAAGTAGAGAAGAAAACGGACATGGTCGCACATCCACAACATGCACATTGATCCTAGACTTCTCAACAAAAAGTATTAAACTAACAAGTCGTTAGTGTACTTCATGATCATGAACTACAAGCCTGCAAGCCACGTCAAGGCCACCTGTAAGTAGCCGGTCCCCAACATCCCTAGTATAAAATGGAGCTGCACTGAGCAGCGAACACCACCACCACAACACCAGTGCTGCCCAACCAGACCCTGGGCCACGCCAGCCCATAGACACAGCGCCTTGGCAGCAATGGCAGTAATGTCCCACCCCCTCAACCCAGGCCTATTTAAATTGGCAGGAAACTGCATAGGGCCCTGTTTTTTCTGGCAGTCTCTCAGTCTTTGACTAGGAGCACATGGTAAGTGTGTCTTGTCACCTTTTCGCATTGATGCTGTGTTTTGCGGCATCCATTGCTGCTGTGGTGCCATGTCCCTGGAGTGGTGGGCCAAGGGTCTGGTTGCGGGCATTGGGGTTGCTCTGCCAGTGGGACATTCCCCTTGAGGGTACTTGTGTGTGGCAGTGGTGGTCATTGCATCATTTTATGCTAGGGATATTAGGGACCTGCTACTTACAGGTGGCCGTTACATGGCTAGAGGGCTTGCAATTCATGATCATTAAAATGTTTCTCTATTTGAATTCACAATTAAAAGACTGCTTATACACATACCCTAGGATGGGCAAAGAAAGTGTGAAAGAAAGTGTGAAAAAAAAATCATAAAATATTACACTAATAAAATTTAAATTATTTCCTTTTCCCATTTTTCAAACAAAAACATCTAATTTGTCAAAAATAAACATAATTGGAATTGCTGTATGCAAAAATGTTCAAACTATTAAAATATAAAAGAAAAATAGAGAAATAGAAACATAGCAGCGCATCCACCGTAAAATACTGAACATCCAATGGACCCCATTCAAGTCAACGGGATCCGTTGGGGCCCAGTGGTGTCAATTGTGCATGGGTCAGAGCACAACGGCAGTGTAAACCCAGCTTTACATATAAACATACAAATGATACTTTGTGTTTTTCATCAAATGCTCCTATTTGTGAGCTATTTTCAGCAACAGTTGTTTTTTATGGCATTAGCAACTCTTCCATGTTGAGCAAATTATTTCGAAAGTAACTACTAGAGCATGAAACAAGTGTTAGAGTCAAAGGTAAGGCAACTTTACGCTTTCCCTCTATTCACTAATTATCTGATATGATGAGACAACAACAGCAGATGTCTATACCTCCTCTGGCTGTTAAGATAAAAACAGTTAAGACAGACACAAGCTGCCTTCTTAATTCCTTATAATTATTGAGGAATGTATAGTGAGAACATCTCCAGAAGTACTGGAGGGCTGCCATAATTTGATTTGATTTTATTCATTTTAATGATGAATTTGATTCTTTGGGGGTAGTGTTGTTAGTGGACATCCAGCATGCAGATACAATAATATGTATGCTTATATTTTAGCATTTCCGAATAAAGTTCATAATGACAAAAAGAAAAATAATGAATGAATGATAAAGTCTAGCATAACATTATCACAATAATACACATCTAGAGAATAAGGAAAAATACCATTGTGACATCATGTAAGTATAGCTTACATTATGTCACAATGGTATTTATCCTTATTCTCTAGATGTGTATTATTGTGATAATGTTAAAGGGGTACTCCGGTGGAAGACAATTTATTTTAAATCAACTGGTGCCAGAAAGTTAAACAGATTTGTAAATTACTTCTATTAAAAAAATCTTATCCTTCCAGTACTTTTTAGGGGCTGTATACTACAGAGGAAATGGTTTTCTTTTTGGATTTCACTTCTGACACGACCAGTGCTCTCTGTTGACCTCTGCTGTCCATTTTCAGAACTGTCCAGGGCAGGAGAAAATCCCCATAGCAAACATATGCTGCTCTGGACAGTTCCTAAAATGGACAGCAGAGGTCAGCAGAGAGCACTGTGGTCGTGACATCAGAGAAATCCAAAAAGAAAACCATTTCCTCTGTAGTATACAGCCCCTGAAAAGTACTGGAAGGATTAAGAATTTTTAATAGAAGTAATTTACAAATCTGTTTAACTTTCTGGCACCAGTTGAATAAAAAAATAAAAAAAGTTTTCCGCCGGAGTACCCCTTTAAAGTGAATTGAACAGTTGCAGAAGCTTTAGAAACAAATTTGTCAACTGTCAACATGACCTTAGCATCCATGTGCAAAAATGTAAAGCTTCCAAAAGTTACATAGATATAGAGGTCATTGTTTGGAGCTTCTCTCTGGCTTTTCCTTAAAGGGGTACTCCAGTGGAAAGAACATTTTTCAAATCAACTGGCTCCAGAAAGTTAAACAGATCTGTAAATTACATCTATTAAAAAATCTTAATCCTTCCAGTACTTATCAGCTGCTGTATACTACAGAGGAAGTTGAGTTGTTCTTTTCTGTCTGACCACATTGCACTCTGCTGACACCTCTGTCCATGTCAGGAACTGTCCGTAGTAGGAGCAATTCCCCATAGCAAACCCCTCCTGCTCTGGACAGTTCAGTTCTCACAGGCTTTTCCTTAAAGGGGTACTCCGCTGGTAAACATTCTTTTTTTTATCAAACTGGCTCCAGAAAGTTAAACAGATCTGTAAATTACTTATATCAAAAAGTCTTAACCCAGTTCCACTTCCAGTACTTATCAGCTGCTGTATACTAAAGAGGAAGTTAAGTAGTTCTTTCCAGTCTGACCACACTTCTCTCTGCTGACACCTGTGAGAACTGAACTGTCCAGAGCAGGAGGGGTTTGCTATGGGGATTTGCTCCTGCAAATCCCCATATGTGACTCTGCCCTAAGGAGGGTTTTATGTGACCCTGCTGTTTTTGTTTTTCTATTCCTTGATAACTATTCGGCCGTGTCTTTACATCCCTTGACATAGCCTTTGTCATAAATTAATAGACAAACACACACACACGTACACATACACATGCCAATAAAAGGGCAGAGCCCAGATACTGTGTTTTGCGCAGAGGTGCTTAATGGTCTAACTCAATAGACTGATAATTGTTGTTTGTTGAAAAGAATGTAGCTATAACTTGCTGGTTTGTTGAGGATAATGGGGGACATTTATCATCGTTGCTTTGGTAAGCGAGTTCTGTACGCATTTTTATTTATGCTTTAGTTTTGCTTATGTATGATACATTTATTATACTATCATGTGTTTTTTAATTTTTTTTTACCACTTTTATCCCCCTAAATGTACTAACTCATTTTTTTTTACTTCTCATTTCAGATCCCTGCATCCTGTGGATTACCTTAGATTCAGAGGACTACGGTGACCAGTGTTTTTTTTTTGTTTAATGTTAATAAAATGGTTAACGAGGACTTGTGGTGGAGTGTTTTTTTTGTAATAATTTTTTTTAAACGTGTTGTTTAGTTGTGTAAGCCGTCTTATAGAGGGAGTCCATTACTTAGCGCTAACCTCCAATTATTACCCCGGTACCCACCACCCCAGGGGTGCTGGGAAGAGCCAGTACCAACAGGCCAGGAGCGTCAAAATGGCTCTCCTGGGCCTAGGTGATAACAGGCTGGCATTATTTCTGCTGGGGAGGAACAGTAACAATGGTCCTCACCCACCCTGGTAACATCAGGCTGTTGCTGCCTGGTTGGTATTTGGCTGAGAAAATAGGGGGAACCTTAGGCTTTTTTTTTGCATAAATAATTAAATATAAAAAAAAATGCATTGGGTCCCCCCTGTTTTTATTTTCAGCCAAATACCAACCAAGCAGCAACAGCCTGACGTTACCAGGGTGGGCAAGGGCCATTGTTACTGGCCCTCCCCAACCTAAATAACTCCAGCCTGTTACCGCCTAGGCACAGGAGCACCATTTTTGATACTTGGGGGCTGTTGGTACAGGCTCTTCCCGGCACCCCTGGGGTGGGGTTTACCAGGGTAATATTTGGGGGTTAGTGCTAGCTGTAACTGGGGCAAACGCTAAGCCCTGGCTTAGTAATGGATTCCGTCTATAAGACAACTTCCACTACTAAGCATGTCAAGTAAATAAAAAAAAAAGAAATTCAAAGAAATTTGAAATGACATTAAACTCTGCAGCACCCTAGCAAAGGGAGCCCTGGCTGACATAGCTGTGCAGCCGACCGGGACTCCCACAGTCGGGCCCGCGCCTGCACATCTCCGAGCCTGTCTGCAGAAGTCCCAGGCGGCTGTAGAGTGATGCCACCCTGGGCTCCTTTTAACATATAACAGAGCCGTGGAGTTTTAGTCCCTACTGTAAAATCCAATTTCTCGCCCGGTCCTGTGATTGGCTGCTTGTTCCCGGCCAATCACGGGGCCCAGTGGGAAAAGTGAAATTACATTAGGGTCTCCAAAAACTCTGCGGCGCCCAATTATGTTAAAGGAGCCTGGGCTGGCATCACTCTGATTCTATCCCTGCTACCCTAACTTAATGACGGGGGCACTGATTTACATCCCCCCCATGTCTCCTACCCGCCTGCACCACAAATCTCCCACCTGCTACTAGACTACAACTCCCAGCATGCCCTCACTGTAAGGGCATGCTGGGAGTTGTAGTCTTGCAACAGGTAGCAGACAGATGGGAGATGTGCGGCGCTGGCTGGTGGGAGACAAGATGGGGATATAAATCAGTGTGATCCGTGATCAGGTAATCAGAAAAGCAGAAACATAAGCAAGGTTCAAGCTGGTGTAGATTCCTGGAGCTTTTTAATCAGATGCGCCTAGATCTGCGACAGTCGCAGTTGGTAAATCAGGGTGCACTGAAAAGTGAAAAAACACCTACGTGAGTGGTGGGATGTAAATAAAGAAAAAGTCACAAATAAGTGGAGTTGCGCCAAAGTTGCGCCAAAGTTGTGCCAAATATACGGTGAGATAAGCTCTACAAACTTTGATAAATCTGGGCCAATATGTTTTTAAGAGTGTCCCTTTTATCTAGTTGTTTTTTTGTTTTTCTTTTTTTTATGCAGTTTTTAAAGCCAAAGAAAGCTGAAAGTAAAAAAAGGGGGTTTATATAGGAAAGATTCTATTTATAATTTTTTTCTTAATCCTCTAGTTTTGGCTT
The DNA here is from genome assembly GCF_029499605.1 of Hyla sarda. NCBI lineage: Eukaryota > Metazoa > Chordata > Amphibia > Anura > Hylidae > Hyla > Hyla sarda. The sequence continues at coordinate 215,873,494 of NC_079191.1, forward strand.
CAAAAACTTCATAAAAACTACATCAAACAACACAATAAAAACACACTATCCCTACTTTAAATATTTACACTAGTATAATTAGGGTAAGATACATTTAAAACAGCAAAATAAAGCTTATAATCAAGTAATCCTAACTTCTATAAGATTAACATAATAAAATGGGCACATTAATATACTAAATCAATCCTAATAAATCCATTTCGTATCTTTATAAAATTGTGTTCTATTCTTATTTCTTAAATATAGGTGTTATTATTTCCTCATCCTTTTCATTTTCTGATTTTTTTTTTACAATCCATATCTACATGCTATTTATTTCTTTCTCACAACATTGAGAAAATCTATCCACTTGTTTATTTATTCACTTTTGAAACACTTATCTATTTTAGCAGTAAAGTAAAGCCGTTATTTAATATATCAAAGGCATTCTAAGACAATTTAGTACTGAGCTAAATAATAAACATGGAATAACTGAAGTGTTTATTCTTAAATATGCCCTTCATACTTGTCATTGATCACTCAGCAACAGCAAAAATAAATAAGCAAGCTATCTAACTTACAAAGCTTGTGGACTAAAACTATAAATCATAAGACACCATCACAATACAGAGATGTATCAAGTCTCATTTTGATATCTGGATTATGAGGATAACTTATCCTGACTTTAGGAGTACGTTACAATGTTTTAACATATAAGACAAATCTATTCACATGAAAAATGGAAGATATACGCAGCCTTGGCTTGCTGCTTACTGCTAACTGCCACAGGGTTTCCTGGGCAGAAGCAGAACTTTATTGGCTAAGACCAAGTCGGGGCTTACTGTTAACCGCTTAGCGTGGCCTTTGCCGCTCTGGTAATGCAGGGCTTCTGCTGTTCGCAACAACCGGCCTCATTAAGCTGTTGCAAAACTACAACTTTCATGATATCCGGAGAGCCTCATGAATGATAGGAGTTGTAGTTTTTTAATAGTGCTATATAGTAAACAGCACAGTTCCCCAACCTGTGGCTCTCCAGTTGTTGCAAATATACAACTCTTATGATGCCTGGGGCTCTCCAGACATGATGGAATCTCTAATTGTCACGATTCGGCTTACAGGTAGTGGATCCTCTGTGTCAGCGAGGGATTGGCGTGGACCGTGCTGGTGGACCGGTTCTAAGAGGCTACTGGTGTTCACCAGAGCCCGCCGCAAAGCGGGATGGTCTTGCTGCGGCGGTAGCAACCAGGTCGTATCCACTAGCAACGGCTCAACCTCGCTGACTGCTGAGAAGGCGTGGTACAGAAGGACTAGGCAGAGGCAAGGTCAGACGTAGCAGAAGGTCGGGGCAGGCGGCAAGGTTCGTAGTCAATATGGATAGCAGGAGATCAGGTAACACAGGCTTGGACAACACTAAACACTTTCACTGGCACAAGGCAACAAGATCCGGCAAGGGAGTGCAGGGGCAGTGAGCAGATGTAGCCAGGGAGCAGGTGGAAGCCAATTAAGCTAATTGGGCCAGGCACCAATCATTGGTGCACTGGCCCTTTAAGTCTCAGAGAGCTGGCGCGCGCGCGCCCTAGAGAGCGGAGCCGCGCACGCCAGCACATGACAGCCGGGGACCGGAACGGGTAAGTGACTTGGGATGCGATTCGCGAGCGGGCGTGTCCCGCTGTGCGAATCGCATCCCCGCCGGCAATGTCAGTGCAGCGCTCCCGGTCAGCGGGTCTGACCGGGGCGCTGCAGGGAGAGAGACGCCGTGAGCGCTCCGGGGAGGAGCAGGGACCCGGAGCGCTTGGCGTAACACTAATTTTGCAACAGCTAGAGAGAGACTTGATTCCAGAAATAAATCCACCACCAATAACCTAGTTGTTGTTTTTTTTATCTATTTATTTATTTATTTTATTTTTTGCGGGAATTTATTTACTCTTTTTTTGTTTTACACAAAGAAGACAGGCTACTTTGGATTAAAAAAAAATATATATAAGAAAGATTTTTTTTTCTTTATGAAAGTAACTACATAAGAACAATTTTACATACATATGTTCATAAAACATGTTCCAAAAACACGTAAGAACAATCTATATCCAATACCATAATTTATACTTTTATGTTCATATTCCCTTCCCCTCCTACCCTACCTCTGAACTTCGATGCGGGGGTAGAAAGAAACAAGAAAATAAAAAGAAGCAACAAAAATAAAGGATTAACCACCAATTTTTGTATTTAAATGTCTCAACACCGATACCACTTCTCTCTTTTTTGAACTTAAAAAGGGTTAAAGAGAGTACAATATTTTTTTTCATTTTTTTTTTTTTAAAACCTGGTGTATGTGTCTTTTTCATACTTCTTTTTGGCTTACTAGTAGAAGCGATCTGATTAGTATTAGTCCATAAAATGAAAGGCGATAAACCCTTATAATTATCCTGGTACACACTGACAAAGGAGAATTGGGAAGAGCCAAGTACCAAGTAGCCAATTAAGAGCCAACAATGTTTGAATAAATCTAGGAAATACACATAACTAGTCCTTAGATGGCTATTTGCTTTCACCCTCATTGTTTTTAATGCGTATTTATGCTAAAATACAGGTCTGCTTTGCTAAGTTTGTTGGGTATTGTAATGTGATGTCTTTTATGGGCTCATTCTACAGTCAGGCTGCTGAGAAATGTATTGCATCAACTGGACATAGTAATGCAGGTGAAAGGAGGTCACTGTCTTAGATCCGCCCACTGCTCAATGCTTTTCTCAGCTTGTAATGTGATAGCTTTAATAGGCTCGTTCTACAGTGACACTGTCGGGATCTGTAGTGCACCAACTGGACACAGTAATGCAGGAAGGTGACAGGAGATCACTTTCTGAGGTCAGCTCATTGCTCAATGCTTTCCTCAGCTTTCTTTCTATTAGATTTGTAGGCTTTCGGCGATCACTAGTTCCTCTGTGCACTGTTCCTTTGGGCACTGTCAGCTTTCTAACCAAGATGGCAGCCATAATGCAGTGCATAGGGTTTTATCAGCCTCTTAAACCCACCCCTATGCTGTCTACTGCTGGGCCTGTGAGTTGTATCACATGAATGCAAGCAATTATTGTATAACTTGGGGTGATCTTGCTGCTAGCTTCAAGGTATGCTGGATACCCTGACATCATCTCAGTGTTCCTAGTACTTCGAAACCACCATGTGTTCCTTATCCCTTCTGCTACTATTAACACTGCAGTAAGGCTTGCCAAAGCCAAGCCTTGCACAGTTCAAAAACTTGGGAAACCTCTGTCACCCCAAAGTTTCATGTGGGACTGGGTTCACCAGGCTCAGCTTCTTATCTCTAGTAATCATGTGCTCCATGCCACTAATGCTGCTGCTCCTGCATTTTGCAGGGGTAGTGCTGGCAGTGGGAGTGGAGCATTGAGTCAGCTGGCTGCGTAACGTCTTCTAAAAATCCAATTTATCCTCCTTTTTGGAAGGTGAAAGAATGGCACCATTCTGGCTTTAAAATGAGAGTTGGAGAGTGTGACTATCCATTACCCATCTCTTTCCTTCAAGTGCTAAACATGCCAGTCACTGTGTAAGCAAAAACAAACAAACATATAGCTTACCACCCTTGATGTCCTTGATAATGTTTCCAAGGCTCCAGCTTGTTCTGCCTCCATTCCGTACTGCCAAGGTTGGTCATTATGGTTTTATTGTCATCATCATCACTGTGGCTTTGGGAGGGCCACTTGTTCCCCATTCCTTGGATACATTCCATCTCCAAATCCTACTTAGATCCCACCTCCTCATCATCCTCATCCAACTCCTCTTCAAGAAGAACATCATTACTGCTGCCAGCTAGATGTAAACATTCCTCCATCCCTCCTTGCTAAATCTTCTCCGTGAGTGTTTGCTCCAGAAGGAATATTACATAACATCATCAATTCTACTGTTGTACTTGCTGGCAAATCTTGTTGCCTCTTCGAATGGCTTGACCATGTGGTAGGTATCTCTGATTAGTTGCCAATGCCGTAGCTGAAAGTCCCACTGGCTACAAAAAATGTCTGCGGCATTAGAAAGTCTGTCACTGCTTTGCACTGCTGGTACAGGCTGTATAACATGTGTGATGTTGAGTTTCACTGAGTGGGAACATTGCAAATGTGATGGTGTTGAAAAGCATAGGAATGGCTAAACCAAATGCAAACTTTCCTGAACATAGACAGCACATCACTAAGAGCACCACAATTTTCAGGAAATGTCTGAATACATGATTGAAAATATGTGCCATGCAGGGAGTGTAAGGCAGCCACTAAGTTTGTGCCATTATCAGCAACCACATTTCTTAAGCTCAGATTATGTCCAGAGAGCCTGTGTGAATTTTCCTGCTGCATACAGGGCAGCAAGTCCTGTGCTATGTGGATTTTCATGCCCAGACTTAAAAGATGTAATACAGCATGACAGTGCTTGAATTCCTTGACTTACACCAATGAAAGGAGGGAGGAGGAGAAGGGTAAGCTATTGCCTGTGGGGAACTGTCTGTGGAAGATGACCTGGATGAGGATAGGTGGCAGGTGTCGTATTGGCACAGCCGTTTAGGTGTCACTACCATATCCTGGCCTTGTGACGTGTCTGTGCACTGTCTGTGTCTGTGCACTGGTCATAGCTACAAATCCAAGTATCTACCATGGCATGCACTATGCTGCACATCATGCACAACATGATTGTGTAAAGTGGGGATGGCTTTTTTTGGCAAAGTAATGGTGATTAGGTATGCACCACCTGGGCTAGGCACACCCCATTAGTTGCCAAAAGGCTGTGGAGTGCTCAAAATGGTATGGTAGTTCCTGCACCCCCAGGTGAGAATTAAGGTGCACTACAACAGGGTTACTGGGTAAATACGTTTGTCTGTATTACATAGATTCCCTAATAGATAACAGACAGAATAGAGGAGGAGGAAATGGCAGTGACAAGGACAAAGCATAATATTTACTACCCGTGTATAAGGCCTGCCTGCTGATAAGAGGGATGTAGAGGAGTGGCAGCAACAACAGAAACAAGGTTTTCCTCACATTGTAGGGCATCTTCCCTGTCTCATGCAGCCTTATGATACTGCTCAATGTGGAGAGATGTAGTTCCTATACTTGTTCCCTTGCCATGGATTAGTTTATGTTTGCAGAGACAGCACAGTACCACATTTTCTGCATCTGGCAAGGTCTTAAAGAATTTCCATATTACAGACTACCAGACAGGATCAACACCGTGTGACTATGTTCCACCAGGTAGTTTTTAGCTGATCAGACAAGCAGGCCTATGCCTGTTATGTTTGACAGGTGTTCTGGCCCTGACTCGACTACACTCTGACAGTGTCACTTCCCTCCTGCTCTAAACATATCACCTCTTTCTTACCTGGTTTCCATGTCCTGTCCAAAAGCACATCATCATTATCGAACTCCTTCTCATCATCCCCGCCACTGTTTCCAGCATTAACTTCTGATTTCTGATCATGAGCTATTTGCTTCCCCTCAGCATCATCACCATGATGCCATACAGTATACCCACCATACCTACCAAAACCAGTCCCATTAGTGCTATGCTTAGCCACAGCTTTAACCTTCACTACCTCTACAACACACTCAAAAGGCCAACTGTCCAACTGTCCTCACACAACTCCTCCTTTTGACTTATGCTATCCTTCTGCTAAGCACTAGGGAAGAAGCAAAGACAGAGATGATGGAACAGACCATCTTGGATGGACATTGCAACCACGCCCTGTAACTGTAGACAATGAGAAATCCATTTACACCTGAATCAACATCATATCATCAGACTCTTCCTCTTCCTAAGAAGACCTTGAATGAGTCAACCAGTCCACAAGGACCAAATTATCTTCTAAAACCACACAACCTCTAGAAGACAGTATCAACTTTTCTTTGCTGCTGCTGCTGCTACTACCATCACTAGGCACTGGGCTGCTGCTTCTACCTGTTCTTGGCCTGGGAAAATGGGTGGTGCCTGCAGAGCTCCTACTGCCACCAACATGTTTCCTGGCAGAGGACATGGCAGGGGTTCTCTTTCCACTATCCCTTTCTCTGCCAACCATTCCTTTAAGAATGTGAAATGGACATTGTCCCGTATCTTCTCCCCCTGACGTGTATGCCTCCTTCGAGAATAAAAGTTTGAAAATGCATCTACATTGAGTGCCGTGAGTTCATTTATGCATTTACCTACATTTTTTTAAGCAGTCAAGTGGTGGAGAAACTGTCAATCAACTTTTAATACTTTTAATGTGGATTTATGTTAAACACAGGTAGAAACATTATATGTCTATATGTCTTATTAAACTCAGAAAATGCAGACAACGTGTCCTAAAATGTATATACCACTTTCACTGTCAACATTATCAATGTCTATTTATATTAAACACAGGTAAAAATACTATGAAAGAGATTTATCAAAACCTGTGCAGATAAAAAGTCTGATTGGTTGCTATGGGAAACTAGGCAACTTTTCCTCTGCACAGGTTTTGATAAATCTCCCCCTATATGCCTGATTAAACATATCTGGGGAGATTCATGAAAACCTGTCCAGAGGAAAAGTTGCCATAGCAACCAATCAGATTGCTTCTTACATTACTGAAAAGGCCTCTGAAAAGAAGCGATCTGATTGGTTGCTATGGGCAACTAAGCAACTTTTCCTCTTGACAGGTTTTCATGAATTTTGCCCATCAATTACACAAAATGTCGCCCAAAATGCATAGTCCATGTTCACAACATTTTTAATGCATATTTATGTTAAAATACAGATCAGCCCACTTCTTTGCTCAACTTGCTTTGTATTGTAATGTGACAGACTTTATAGGCTTGTTCTGCAGTGATACTGCTGGGATCTGTAGTGCACCAACTGGACACAGTAATACAGGGAACAGGAGGTCACTGTCTGAGGTCAGCCCACTGCTCAATGCCTTGCTCAGCTTGCTTTATATTGTAATGCGATAGCTTTTATGGGCCTGTTCTGCAGTGACACTGTTCTGTAGTGCAACAACTGCACACAGTAATTATGGTGACAGGAGGTCACTGTCATTGGTTAGCCTACTGAATCTTTTGCTCAGCTTGCTTTCTTTTGGATTTGTGAAGACTTTCATGGTCTGCTCTCTCTCTCAGTATCTTCCACAATGCAGTGCGCAGGTTTTTATTAGACTCTTAAACATACCCCTATGCTGTTTCCTGATTGGCCTCGGAGCTGTATGTCACATATTGCAAGCAATGATTGGATAAGCTGGGGTCATGTGATCTTACTGCTAGCTAAATTCATCTCAGTGTTCCTACTTCCTCCATTCATTCAGGTGCCAAAATGCCATGTGTTCCTTATCCCTTCTCCTAATCACAGCTCCATTGCCAAGTTTGGCTCGCTCATCTCTAATAATAAATTAATCAACATATCAGGTATTAATTCCTTTTGCTCCAACATATTCAGCCAAATCTGTTGAAAGTTATACTTTGAATAACTAAACCCTACTGGATATTTAACAGGATAATTCAACCATTAAAATGGATTATATATTAAAAATATGAGGCCTAAATGTTTTACAGTGTAATTGACATTAACTAGACATCTGAATTATACTGTAGAGTCCTTGTCAATATTCTAGGGTATATACTGTACATGAGCACTTTTTAAATAGACAATTATATAGATCCATCACATAATTATGGAGCTTTCATAAATCAGCAAAAAGCCTAGAGCAGACCAACAGGATGTGTTGTACGCACTTTACCTATGGATTTTATAAACCACGTATAGATGATTGACGTGATGTGTTTTAGTGATCAATCATGCCTAAAATAATGTAAAGTAGTAACTATCTTCCTTAGGCTAGGTTTCCACTAGAGATGAGCGAACTTACAGTAAATTCGATTCGTCACAAACTTCTCGGCTCGGCAGTTGATGTCTTTTCCTGCGTAAATTAGTTCAGCCTTCAGGTGCTCCGGTGGGCTGGAAAAGGTGGATACATTCCTAGGAAAGAGTCTCCTAGGACTGTATCCACATTTTCCAGCCCACTGGAGCACCGGAAAGCTGAACTAATTTATGCAGGAAAAGCCATCAACTGCCGAGCCGAGAAGTTCATGACGAATCGAATTTACTGTAAGTTCGCTCATCTCTAGTTTCCACCATAAAAAATGCCAAAAATGCCCTTTTCCTGTGTTTTGGCATTTTTTCTGGCATTATTGCTGATGTGTGGAAACAGCTAATTTTATACCCTGTGTCAGGTTTTTCACTTCTGAGCACCACTCCATGGGTCAGGTGCCGGCCGACAGAGTTGACAAGGTAAATAATGATGCATAGCATCACTACTTACCTCCACTGGCCACATAGTATACATCAGTGTATAGCGTACTGATGTATTCTATGCAGAAGCTGGGACTCCTGTAACTATGCTGAGCAGGAGATGTACATTGTATACTTCCTGCCTAGCAAGAGTTTACAGTATAATCATGTGTGTGTGTGCCCTCTGTAGCCGTGCATCCCCTCCCCTATTTTCACAGGAGGTGGTTTTGATCCTTAGTGGATCCAACATGTCACCCAGCCTGAGGTAGGTGAGTGTTTAGGGACCCATCCGATATGGGGCCACCTCCGCGTGGTGGATGGGGGACACGTTTTGATCAGGGAGTGCGCTGAGAGCCTCCATTTTGTTAACCAAGTGTGCTGCTGCCATTTTCTTTTTTTTACATGTTATATATATATATATATATATATATATATATATATATATATATATGATTTACTATAAGCCCTTCAGCTGGGCTGACCTCTATGCACCAGCCCAGCATGGAAAGAGTTAACTTGTGCTGCTAAGCAGTGCTGATTAACTCTTTTTGGGGGGTATACAGTATATCCAGCCATCTATAAATGGCTGTATATGCTGTTTACTGTAGCCAGATGATTATTTTCCACCCTGGCTCCTGTTTTGGCCTAGTCCAGTGTAGCCCTGCTTCCTGGTGATGACATCATTAGAGGTTGAGCTTCAGCCTGGAGCCAGGGTGGTGAGCATGGCTCTGTTCTCATTATGTGTTTTGTATAATATGAACAGACCCTTTCTGGCAATCTGTTGGAATAAGAAAAAGAAGGACCGACGGATGGCGCCTTGTTTATTACCATTAGTACGTAGACGGAATGTAACCGAAACGCATCATCCTGTAATTTTATTATTTTCATTGGTATATTATTAATAAATAATCCTGCTGAGGGCCTTTTTACTATAATCTGACTTTGCCTTGTCCATCTCCAAGAGTCTGCAGGGTCGATTACTGAAGGATTTTTTTTCTCTGGTTCTTCGCCTTTCTGGCAATGTCTTCCCAAACAGGGAGACTTCAGGTGTTGCTGAACTACAACCCATATCATTTCTAGACAGCCTTTGGCTGGTTATGCACCACTGCCTCCATCTGCAAAGCTGTTAGACAGCTTGGGCGTTTTTTGGTATTTTTGCTGCCCAAAAAAAAGTAGAAATGTAGCCTTACTGCTATAACTGTAATAAATGATCATTAAATATCAGCACATAAAGCGGGGGGATTTACTAAGACAGTTGCTTACATGTTGGACTTGAGTAAGGACTGCACTGTGTAATAGTGCTGGAGCCTCAGAAAGCTATTCCAGCACAGAGATGCTGAAGATTTTCACTACGATTATTGTAAATTTGGTGCTTGGGGGTGGCCATGCCTTTTTCCTATGAAGCTATGCCCCATCAGCCACAACCCACACCCACTAGGTAGACTCAGCACAGATTGGCCAAAGTCCCCCATTTCTGTGTAAAACTGAAGGTTTGTGCAAATTTTTTTAGACCTTTGGCCAATCTGCGCAAGACCCATACCTTAATAATTACCACCAGTGTCTATTGTTGTATTACTTTGAACACTTCTCTAATAATGAAAAAATATATATACATATGATGTGAAATGGAAACATTTTTATTTTTTACCACAGTTTCATTTTTATGCTGTTCATTGTGCGGTGAAACTGACATGTTTATCTTAATTCTTCTGGTCAGAATGATTACAACCATGCCCAGTTTATGTAGCTTTTTATGATTTAACAGTTCTTAAAAATGTTAACCTTTTTTTAACAATTAGCATGCTTAAAATTGTCATATTTAATTTACAACTTTTTTATTTTTATGTTTATACAGCTGTTTTGAGGCAAATTTGTTTGTATCATGGTCTGTAATCTTTATCAGTTTGTCACTGATCGCTTTTTTCTTTCTTTTTTTATTTTATTTATTTTTTTGATTATGCCTTTCACTGTATGGGATCAATATTGTTGTTTATAATTCAGATAATTCTGAACCAAAACATGTGTTTTTTTTTTTACCTTTTATTTGGAAAATAGTTTCGTAAATTTTTATTATGGGTGGGGTTTATTTATATAAAATTTTCTTTCACATTTTTTTAAGTCTTCCTAGTGGACTTCTATTAGCAATCATTCAATTGCTCATACAGATCAATGCAGTAAATATGTAATGCATTGATCCATGAGATCTGCACTCTATTTTGACAGGTAAACTCTATCAATGGCCCAGCAGCTACTCAAGCCTAGCAAAGGTTTCTGGTTGCTGTGACCGTGGTTTCACCCATTATCACATTGTGGAGAGCAGATCACCACCAATGATACTTTCATGCCCTGAGCACCTGTATGTCAAACACACAGCGGTCCTAGTGCAGACGTATTGCGAAACCCTGTCCACACCTATCGGGCTGTTGATGACAAAACATAAAAAAGATCTTTAGGATGATCAAAACAGTTATAAAGCAACTAAATGTATGCATTACTCCTAATCTTAGGCTCCTTTCACACTATACTGTTGCTCCATTCAAAGACCCATTACAATGCCCCGTTAAGAAAACCCTTAAAAATGTCCGTAAAAGATCCCATACAAGTCTATGTTTTTTTTTGATTATCTGTTATCACTCGTTATAGCCCTTTATGAATAACGGAAGTAATTTGTGACGGGAGAAAAAACATCACATGCACTAATTTTTCTCCCGTCACAAATAACGTTGGTTAGTCGTAACGGGCTATAACAGGTGATAACAGTTCACATGGTTCTCATTTACGGGAAGCGGCCCGGATTCATCAGAGCTCCAGGTGCTTCTACCCAGACCGAGTCTCTGCAACTTACTACGAGTGGATGGTGAGCTGAGCATTTTCTTTTTCTCTGCCGATGTATATATATAACAGGTGATAACAGATAATCAAAAAAAAAACATAGACTTGAATGGGATTTTTTAACAGCCCTCTGTAAAACGGAGCAACAGTATAGTGTGAAAGGAACCATACTCTCACATTAATTCTTTCACCTTTCACATACTGGTATTAGGTTAAGGTGGAACAATTTATGACAGTTACTCTTTACCATTAAAATAAAGATGCATAAAGTATCTCTCTTTGTTGGCAGATGCTTTCAATGTTAAAATGTATATTTAAGTATTGGAAGGCGCATTGGCTTTTTTCAAGTGTTCAAAAAATTTCTCGTTTTGGGAGCGGCAACAGGATTAGTGTCCTAAAAAATGAAGAAATAGCTTTTATACGAAAAGCTATATAATTGAGTGTGTATCTGTAGCCTGGCTCATAGTAGCAGTAGCAAGGATGGTTGATTGTTGGTAGTTGTAGTAGCCAGCAGACAGCATGTACTGGTGGAGTAGTGGTAGTTGTATTAGCCAGAGGACAGCAAGGGTTGTGGAGTATTTGTAGTTGTAGACAGTATACAGCAGGTAGTGGTGGACTAGTGATACTTATAGTCAGGTATTGTGATGAAGCTTAGAGAGAGCCTTAATTCCTACACTTGGGCCCTGGCTATGCCTTACTTTCATTTTGCAGTGACAGTATTGTCCCTAGTTTTCTGCATCTGGTAAAATAGAAAAGATTGAAAAGAATTTCCACACAGCAGAATACCGTCATACAACACCCAACCGTGCCCTCATTCCTCAAGCCTACAGATGCAGCCTTGCTGTCACCTGCTCCCAAATTAATCATACCAGCAGGCCTATATCTGATATGCATGACAGATGTTCTGACCGTACCCTAGCTCCACTCTTTGTATCTGACATTGATATCATCATCAAACTCCTCCTCATATTCATTACCACTTCTCTAAGTATAAACTTCTAATGTCTGAACATGGACTTTTTGCTTCCCCTCAGCATATTCACAATTTTGCCTTGCAATATATTCACCACGCCTATGACCACCAGTCCCACTAGTGCTATGCTTCTCCACTGCTTCCACCTTCACCACCACTGCAACACACACCAAAGCCTGACTGTCCTCATGTAACTTCTCGTGGCCTTCCTGCTGTTTAGCACTAGTGGGCAAAAGCAAAGACAGAGATGTGAAACAAAATAATAGAAAGGTAATTTGCAACATATGCCATGTAACTGTAGACAATGAGGAATCCACTGACATATGGCTTAAAGCAATATTGTCTGACTCTTCCTCCTGTGATGACCAAGAACAAGCCAACCAGTCTACAATGGCCTCATTATCCTCCAAAACCCACACAACCCCTGGAAGACATGGACAACTTTTGCTTGATAATGCCAGTGCTGCCTGTCAGACAGTAAAACATGAAAAAATTTATCATAACTGACAACCCGGATTAAAGATAAATTGAGATCCTTTTTAAGGCAATATGTAGAAGCAGGTGTATTAGATTTAAAATTGGCAGAACGTCTTATTCAAGTATCTCCGAATGATCCAAATTGGTATCTACTCCCAAAGGTTCACAAGTCCCGAACCCCCCCCCCCCCCCCCCCCCGGGAGACCTATTGTGGCAGGGGTGGGCTCGGTGACAGAATTTTTGTCTAAGTATATCGACTGGACCCTTAGACCGTTACTATTGTCTGTTCCTACATATTTGAAAGATACCGCGGATGTATTGAAGTTCATTCAAGAGTTTCAATGGCAGGACACTTATGCACTGGCTTCTATTGACGTGGAGGCGTTGTACACCCGTATTCCACATGAAACGGGTGTACAGGCCATCCAAAAGGTCCTATGCTGCACTGACAAGTCACTATCCTTCTCTCACTTTATCTGTGAAGCCCTCCGATTTGTTTTGAACAACAATACGTTTCAATATAAAAATCAGTGGTATCGACAATGCGAGGGGACGGCCATGGGAAGTCCCACATCTTGTTCATATGCAAATCTCTATTTGGCCATTTTTGAGCAAGAGTATGTGTTCAGCACATCTAATCCATATGTGAGGCAGATTAAAGCATTTTGGAGGTATATGGATGATATACTATCGATCTGGGAAGGCTCACAAGAGAGCTTTAAAGGCTTTGTTTCCTATCTAAATAGGATAAAAACTATGAATATGGTCTTTACCAGTGTGTTTGGCGACTTGAGCCTAGAATTTTTAGATCTACGGATTTTTGTAGAAGAAGGACAACTTAAAACACAAGGATTTCGAAAAAATATATCCAACAATGCTCTATTACACTATGGGAGTTCTCATCCTATACAAGTGAAGAATTCTATTCCCTACAGTCAGTTATTGAGACTCAAAAGGAATAACAGTAAAGAATCAGACTTTGCGGACCAAGCGGAAGATTTGATGTCTAGATTTAAGCAACGTCAATACCCTCAGCATATACTGAACAAGGCGCTCTGTAGAGTAAAAATGAAGGACAGGGAAAGTCTATTATATAAACGAGGTTCGGTTGCTAAGGTTGACAACAATAAGAAAAGATTTACTTTTGCGTTTAAAAATAGCCCACTGAACAATACCATCCGAACGGCTATCAGTAGTAATTGGCATTTATTGACAACAGACCCCGATATTGGCGAGACTGTTAAAAACAGACCAATTGTTACATTCAGGAGAAACTCCACTGTTTCAGATTACATTAACCTCTTCAGGACACAGGGCGTATGGATACGCCCTGCATTCCGAGTCCTTAAGGACCGAGGGCGTATCCATACGCCCGTGGGAAATCCGGTCCCCACCGCTAGCCGGTTGGGGACCGGAGCCGGATGCCTGCTGAAATCATTCAGCAGGCGCCCTGGCACATCGTCCAGGGGGGTCCTGAGACCCCCCCATGTCGGCGATCGGAGAAAATCGCATGTCAATTCAGACATGCGATTTTCTCCAATTCCGGGCTGATCGGGTCTCTGGTGACCCGATCACCCGGAAAATAGGGCTGATCGGAGTTGTCAGCAACAGCCCCGATCAGCCTAAAGGATAGGAGTGAGGTCACAAAGCTGCGATCTACTCCAATCCCCTGGCATTAGTAAGAACAGAGTTCTGACCAATGGCAGCGCAGGACAAGGGGTTGCCATGGCAACCCCCCATTTTGCCCGCCCCTGGATCTCGAGGGGCTCTGGAAAGAAGATGGAGGCCGTACCTGCAGGAGAAGATGCCTGGGGACCCGGGATCTTCGCTGGAGCCTGCAGGATCCTGATCAGGTAGGGAATCGACAGTGGGGGGGGGGGGGGGGGGTTTGAAAGTGAAAGTAAATGGATCTTTACTGTGGCAACCACTAGGGGGGCCAAACTGCAACTCCCAGCATGCCCAGAGAGCCAAAGGCTGTCTGGGCATGCTGGGAGTTGTAGTTTTGCAACATCTGGAGGGTCACAGTTTGGAGACCACTGTTACAGTGGTGCCCAAACAGTAGCCCTCCAGATGTTGCCAAACTACAACTCTCAGCATGCCTTGACTGCCCAGGCATGCTGGGAGTTGTAGTTCTGTAACATCTGTCCCTTCAGATTTAGCAATTTTCATATCATTTTTGAAAATTGCTGCTCTACTTTGAAGCCCTCTAATTTTTTCAAAAAGCAAAAGTATGTCCATTTTATGATGCCAACATAAAGTGGACATATTGTGTTTGTGAAGAAAAATAAAATTTATTTGGAATATCCATTTTCCTTACAATTAGAGAGCTTCAAAGTTAGAAAAATGCAAAATTTTCTAAATTTTCATGAAATTTTGGGATTTTTCACCGAAAAAGGATGCAATTAACGCCGAAAATTTACCACCAAAATAAAGTAAAATATGTCACGTAAAAACTATCTCAGAATCAGAATATTCGGTAAAAGCGTTTTCGTGTTATTAATTTGTATACAAAAAGATTTGAAGGTTATTTTTATGTTTTTGGGGTGGTTTGTTACTCACTTACTAGTCATGTGGCAGAGAAACTGACAGTTAGTTTTCACTTCCAATGCTAGAAATGCAAAGCTATGTTAAACCTAGCTACAATTGCTATGTTTTTTTTTTTTTTTTTTTTTTTTTAAACCCAGAAAATACAGATAACTTGGTGTGAAATGCCTTTTTCAGGGGTAGGCAACCTTTTGGTGGTGTTGTGCCCAAATTTTTTTTGAAGACGCTTGGTGTGTCGGAAACATGGGTGTGGCTTGTGGGTATGGCTTGTTGTGGGTGTGGCTTGCTATGGGTGTTGTATGTCATAGGGTGGGCTTTTACAGAATTGTCCCTATATATTGTTTTCACTGTAAGGACCTTACAGTGAGAGCAACCATTTTAACTCAGACCAGTATAATACAAACCCCAGAATCACCACCCATCATAATACAGACCCCAGAATCAGTCCACACCACAATACTGATCCCAGAATCCCCACCCACCATAATACAGATCCCAGAATCACCACCCACCATAATACAGACCCCAGAATCCCCACCCACCAAAATACAGACCCCAGAATCATTCCCCACCATAATACAGACCCCAGAATCAGTCCCCACCATAATACAGACCCCAGAATTACCACCCACCACAATACAGACCCCAGAATCAGTCCCCACCACAATATAGACCCCAGAATCAGTCCCCACCATAATACAGACCCCAGAATCACCACCCACCATAATACAGACCCCAGAATCAACACCCACCACAATATGGTCCCAGAATAAACACCTAATATAATACAGATCCCAGAATCACCACCCACCATAATACAGACCCCAGAATCAGTCCCCACCACCATACAGACCCCAGAATCAGTTCCCACCATAATACAGACCCCAGAATCCCCACCCACCATTATAAAGACCCCAGAATCACCACCCACCATAATACAGACCTCAGAATCACCACCCACCATAATACAGACCCAGAATCACCACCCACCATAATACAGACCCCAGAATCAGACTCCACCATAATACAGACCCCAGAATCACAACCCACCATAATACAGACCCCAGAATCACCACCCACCATAATACAGACCCCAGAATCACCTCCCACCATAATTCAGACCCCAGAATCAGATCCCTCCATAACACAGACCCCAGAATCAGACTCCACCATAATACAGACACCAGAATCACCACCCACCATAATACAGACCCCAGAATCACCACCCACCACAATACAGACCCCAGAATCAGTCCCCACCACAATACAGACCCCAGAATCAGTCCCCGCCATAATACAGACCCCAGAATCACTACCCACCGTAATACAGACCCCAGAATCAACATCCACCACAATACGGTCCCAGAATCAACACCTAATATAATACAGATCCCAGAATCACCACCCACCATAATACAGACCCCAGAATCAGTCCCCACCACCATACAGACCCCAGAATCAGTCCCCACCATAATACAGACCCCAGAATCACCACCCACTATAATACAGACCCCAGCATCAGACTAAACCATAATGCAGACCTCAGAATCAGACTCCACCATGATACAGACCCCAGACACCATCATACAGACCCAGAATCACCACCCACCATAATACAGACCCCAGAATCAGACTCCACCATAATACAGACACCAGAATCAGACTCCACCATAATACAGACCCCAGAATCACCACCCACCATAATACAGACCCGAGAATCACCACCCACCATAATACAGACCACAGAATCAGATCCCTCCATAATAAAGGCCCCAGGATCAGACCCCAGTCATGTTTCGCAATAATATAAATACAGTGACATTAACTGACTCACAATTCACATCTTTTATGGTCGGCGTCATCCTCTTTCCTTCCTTCTGTTCTTCTTCTGGCTCAGGCCGACATGACAACTTCTTCCAGCCAAAACCCATCACTGCAGCATCTGCAAGACAAACATCTCAGTTTCTGCATTTTTCCAGTGCAGTCCCCAGAAGTGCAGAATTCAGTGGAGTTTATTCCATTCCAAACAGTGTTACAGAGCAGGCTGTGTTTCAGCGACCGGTCTTCACCTTTGTCAAGCACTAGAATCGTAGCCTGCTCTGTAACACTGTTTGGAATGGAATAAACTCCACTGAATTGCACTTTATACTTTGGTGTGTTGCAATTTTCCTTGGATATATGTAGCTAGCTAGGTTGGTAGGCAGCCAATTAGGTAGGTAGGTAGCTATGTAGATGTGGAGGTTTATAGGTAGGTAGCAAGGTAGCTAAGTAGGTACCTAGCCAGGTAGGTAAGTGGGTAGCTATGTATGTAGGTAGGTGGCTGGGTAGCTAGCTAGCCAGGTAATTAGGTTGCTATGTAGGTAAGTAGCTATGTAGGTAGGTAGCCAGGAGGCTAAGTAGGTGGGTAGGTAGCCAGGAAAGTAATAAGGTTGGAAGCCAGGTAGGGAAGTAGCCAGGCAGGTAATTAGGTAGGTTTAATGTAGGGAAATAGCCTTGTAGGTAACTAGGTAGGTTACCAGGTAGGGAAATAGCCAGGCGGGTAACTAGGTAGGTTGCCAGGTAGGGAAGTAGCCAGGCAGGTAACTAGGTAGGTTGCCAGGCATGGAAGTAGCCAAGCAGGTAATTGGGTAGGTAACCAAGTAAGGAAGTAACGAGTGCTCCTCCACATCATCACTCCCCCCTCTCACCTGCACACACACCCTGCATTTCCTCCACATCATCACCCCCTCTCACCTGCACACACACCCTCACCTCCTCCACATCATCATGCCCCCTCTCACTTCATCCACATCATCACCCCCCTCTCATCTCCTCCACGTCATCACCCCCCTCTCACCTCTTCCACAACATCACCCCCCTCTCACCTCTTCCACATCATCAACCCCTCTCACCTCTTCCACATCATCACCCCCTCTCACCTCTTCCACATCATCACCCCCCCCTCTCACCTCTTCCACATCATCACCCCCTCTCACCTCTTCCACATCATCACCCCCTCTCACCTCTTCCACATCATCACCTCACCTCTTCCACATTATCACCCCATCACCTCTCACCTCTTCCACATCATCATGCCCCCTCTCACCTCTTCCACATCATCACCCCCCCCCTCTCACCTCTTCCACATAATCACCCCTCTCTCACCTCTTCCACATCATCACCCCCCTCTCACCTCCTCCACATCATCACCCCCAATCTCACCTCTTCCACATCAACACCCCCCCCTCACCTCCTCCACATCATCACCCCCTCTCACCTGCACACCCTTTCATCACGTCCCCTCTCCAGCCGATGCCAGGATGATTTAAAAAAACAAAAAATTATTTTACTCACCTATATGCAGGCAGGGATCTCCTCAACAGCACAAGCTGGCTGCGTTCTTCTCCTGCTATAGTGCAGGCACCGATGAGTGATGTCATCGGTGCCTGCACTGCGTGGGGGCAGAGGTCACAGGTCCTGTGGCTCACACTGAGAGGAGGCTTTAGCTGTGTGTGCTTATTCTACATTCAATCTTAATGCTAGAGATGCATACTAATGTTAAACATAACTACAAATGGTACGTTTTTTTTTTTTCTTGAACCAAGAAAATACAGGTAAGGGCTCCTTCACACAGGCGCCTGCCCCCATTAATAAATGCCCAATATCAATCCATAAATTTTTCAAATGGGTTGTAAATGGCTGTAAAATAATCCCATTGATGTCAATGGGATTTTTTTTACAATCCTTTATCGCCTTTTGCACCTGTTTGCTTCTTGATCCATTTGTTTTTACGGGGAAAAGATGTTGCATGCAGTATTTTTTCTCCTGTCAAAAATAACGGAATAGAAACGGATATTATAAATTTAACATTGAAGTCTATGTTAAACGGATGAGCCTTTAATGTCATCCATTTGCACCCAGTTTATAATATCCGTTTTTGAACCGTTATTACTTCTGAGCATGCTTAGAAGAGGTGAAATCAGCAGACTCCTGCAGTGCTGCAGGACTGCTACTACTCCCATCATGGAACAGACTTTTCCATGATGGTAGTAGTGGTTCCCCAGCTGCGGGAGTCTGCTGGTGGCTGGGAAGACTACATTAGTGCTTGTACTACTACCCCCATCATGGAACAGAGTATGTTCCATGTTGGGAGTAGTAGTACAGGGGCTGAGGGACTGATTGTATCGGGTCTCCCTTCTGAGATCCAATGCGATGAGAAGTAATTAAGCAGGGGAGTGGGTGGCATGCTCCGCTCCCCTGCGAAGTGTAGAATATACTTTTACTTTACTTTTTAAATACACTGCCCCAGCGCATCTATATATCTTGCTCCCGTTGGGCTTCTATATAGATATGGCCCCTGCAGCACTATTTGAATTTAAAAACCCTGCTGGGAGCCCTGAATGACCACTCGGTGCTGGGCATTCAGGGCTCACAGCATTTTTTTTTTAAATCCAAATAGCGCTGCAGGGGCCATATCTATATAGAAGCCCAGCAGGGGCAAGATATATAGATGCGCTAGGGAGGGGGGGCTATATGTCTGTAACCCCCCCCCCCCCCCCCGCAGCGCTGCTATAAGCCTGGCCCCCCCGCAGCGCTCTAGATAGTGCCCCCCGCATCGTTATACGTACTCAGTGCCCCCCGCTGCGCTATATAGTGCACCCACTGCGCTATATACTCAGTGTACCCTGCTGCACTATATATAGCCCCCGCAATGCTATGTGTCAAAATTATACTATCAGCATCATATCATACGCTGCTGATAGAATCATTTTTGACACATAGCGCTGTGGGGGCTACATGTATATAGAAGCAATGCGGGGGCCAAACATACATAGCTATATGTGGCCCCCGCAGTCCTTCTATATACATATAGCCACTGCAGTGCTATGTGTCAAAATCAGCAGGGGATCGGGCCAGCAGACATATAGCCCCCAGCGCATCTGCAGATATCTTGCCTCCACTGCGCTTCTACATAGATATAGCCCTTGCAGTGCTATATGACTTTATAAAAAAAACCCTGCTGGGAGCCCTGAATGGCCACTTGGTGCTGGCCATTCAGGGCTCCTGGCAGGGTATTTAAAAATGAAAGTAAAAGTATATTCTAGAATAAATTTTCATTGCATTGAGTCTCAGAAGTGAGACCCGGTGTGATCAATCCCTCAGCCCCTGTACTACTACACCCAACATGGAACAGACTCTTCCATGATGGGGGTAGTAGTACAAGCACTAATGTAGCCTCCCCAGCCGCCCGCAGACTCCTGCAGCCTGGAACTACTACTCCTATCATGGGAACAAGTCTGTTCCATGATGGAAGTAGTAGTAGTCCAGGCTGCGGGAGTCGGTAGGTGGCTGACTTTTCATCAGTTTGCATCAGTTTGCATCCATTGGTAGTTTAGGAGGCAATGACAGGAGAAAAGCGGGGCAGAAGATAATGGCCATGTGAACGTAGCCTAACTTGCCGCAAAATGCCTATTCTATGTTCACTCTCGATGCTTGGAATGGGTATTTATGTTAAACCCATGTTCAAATAAAAAAAAATTGATTAAACCAGAAAATATGGTATTACATGCCTATGCCATGTTCACTCTCAACACTAGAAATGCCTATTTATGTTAAACGCAGTTACAAATACTTGGCGAGATTTCTCAAAACATGTGCAGAACAAAAGTTTGACAGATTCTCATAGCAACCAGTCAGATAGATTTATTTTTTGTATTTTTTAGAGACCTTTGAGACCTTAGACCTATGAAAGAAGCAATCTGGTTGCTATGGGCATCTGGTCATCTACACAGATCTTGATCAGTCTCCTACACTGTTTTTAATTAAACCCAGAAAATACAGGTAACTTGGCATAAAATGTCTATTCATTTTCACACTCAATGCTATAAATGCGTATTATGCCTTGCACAATGCTTTGCTCAACATTCTTTGTAGAATTGTAGTGTGATAGGTTTCTATGGGCTCGTTCTGCAGTAATACTTCTGGGATTTGTAGTGTAGCAACAGGACACAAGAATGCAGGTCATTGAGATAGACCACTGCACAATGCTTTGTTCACATTGTTTTGTATTGTATTTATGAAGGCTTTCTGGTATCAGTAGTTCCACAGTGAGTTCTTCTCTGCACAGCTCAGCTTTTTCTCCAAGATGGCAGGCACAACGCAGTGCATAGGGTTTTTAACAGTCTCTTAAACCCACCCCTATACTGTCTCTTGATTGGCCTGGGAGCTGTATGCAAGCAATGATTGACTAGCCTGTGGTCATGTGATCTTGCTATTAGCTGCCAAGTGTGTTGGGCTATCTTGACATCATTTCAGTGTTCCTACTTTCTGATCCTATGCTGACATGGCATCAATTCTCCTCATCCACTCTCCTACAACATTCACCTACATCAATTCAAGACTTGCATGAGCCGAGCCTGGCAAAGCTCTAATGTTCTGTTAGCCACTTTTACCCAGAGTTCTGAGTGAGACAAGGTTCGCTGTGCTGAACTCACTCATCTCTAGTAATAATACTGTCCAAAATGAGGATTAAGATGAATTCCAAATAGTGAAAAAAATGCTACATTTTTAACCCAGCCTTACTGTCATTGCATACAATTTAAAAAAAGTTCAATTGCTGTGACTTCCAAAGACTGCTAGAAGAAAATATTGCAAGCTACATTTCTTAAAGTCCAGTTGATAATTTGCTTATCAGCAAAGCAGCATACAGGCTGTCAAAAATACATTAAATGTATATTATCTGACACAGTTTACCAAGGAGTTTAAATAAATCTCAGTGGAAGTTAAAGTGCTTATACCATTTTGTTCCAGTGATGAGAATGGGTCTTGGCACTACAACCTCCCTTGATCAGGGATAGGACAAGTTCTATTAGGGCCCAAAATAGTGATCTCAAGATGTACATCCTCTCTAGTTAATTATGTTCACAATTATAGCTGATGGACAAACATCCATTTAAATGTGCCCTTTTGCATCTTTCCCTATCACTCACAAAGCACTGCCCCCACATGGCACCCAGGGATATCATCTACTTTCCTTATACCTTGTCTTGGCCTTGCTAAGAGGTTTCTTTAGATGGACTTAGAGGTTTCTTAACATGGACACACGAAAACAGTGCTCCCATAGAGATGCATGGAGGGGGCATGTCACTCCATGCGCCATTCAGAAGATTGTGGGGGTCCCAGAGGTCGGACCCCAATGATCAGACACTTATCCCCTTCCTGTGAATAGGGGATACACGTTAAAATGCTAGAGTAGCCCCTTAAAGAGTACCTCTCATATCCCACAAAAAAATGTTTTGTGTTACTCAGTACCTAATCCTGACCATTCATAGGTATATACACGTATATTTCTCTCACAAATACCTTCTTTCTGTTGTTCACTCGGTTTGTCATTTCATGCTTTGAAGGGGGCATGTCCTCACTCTGCATGCCTCATCTTCCTCCCTAAGTCTACTATGTTGTGCTAGGTCTCTTCATCCAATCAATGCAGGCTGCTCTGAAACCCCTCTCTGTTTTCAGACAGGAGTTTGATAGGACCGGAGTGAGCACAAAAAAGTGCCAGTCCCACCATCACTTACTAAACTTTTTCCCTGCCTGTGCTTCAGCTGGGACTAAGATGATGCTGCAGACAAACAGGACTATGTTCTGCATGGTATGGGGACCCCTAGTGGTGTTTTTATAAGCCATGATTTTTATATAAAGGAAATACATTTTTACATAAAATACATTAGAAAGATTAATGTTTTGCCAAGATGTATAACAATAAAAAGATAATAAATACTGTACCTAAAATAAATATATGAAAGAGAATTAATATCTAAAATAAATATATGAAGAAAGGACAAGGCTTGGAACTCATTGATCATAGTGAAGGTTATAGTTTGGGAAATGCTTTAGGTCCTGGAGGAAACAAAAATGGTTGCCTCCTAGTAAAAGTATATCTGCGTTTCTTTTTAATCTTAAGTGATTGAAACGGCAACCTTGGAAAATGCTGTAGAAATAAATAATAAATAAACAAACAAATACATAAATAAATCAATAAAAAATACATAAATATATATATTTAGGGATTTTGAAGCAGTCAGAACTGTTGGGTCTATCATAACAGTTTGTGTTAATGTCTTTTTTGTCAATTTTATTAGATTGTTGCTGTTTCTAATATATGTTTCGTGATAACCCCCGATAAATTGTACATTTTAAAGTATGCTTTCTAACAACACCAGAAAAGTTTGCATAGATATTAGCAGCTCAGTTACAAAGTGTAATGTTGTGAATGTGAGTTTGGCAGAAAATGATTTGTTAGTTTCTAATGATTCATTCGATTCATTGTATTTTACTTGTTTCTAGAATGTGTGATGTTATTTTTAATATGGAATGATGACAAAGGGATCAGGTATTTAGATGTTCTCTCCAAGACTGACCTTCAGTAATCTTTATTGGACCTCCATATTATCTTACTAAAATGTAATTCAATATCCCTACTGGTTTACGCCAGAATCCTTCTTTTCTCACTCCCTCTCCCCACATGCAGATTTAGTGTAGGTGTTTTTGACTTGTTAATGCCAGTTCTCAATCACAAACTCAAGTTTGTAGCGCAGTGTTTCAGGCAGACTGAAATGCAGATGGTACTGCAGAAAGAAGTTTTGCAAGATTTTTAAAGTAAAATGTGACAAAATCAGCAAGAGAACTGATAGTAGAGACCACAGAAACCGACCAATAATAAAATAATGTATTTGGGGAAAAAAGGTTTGTTTATTGTCCCTTTAAATCATTGCCATTTCTTTTTGGGTTTATACCTACCGTATTTTTCGCCATATAAGACGCACTTTTTCTTCCCCAAAACTGGGGGGAAAAAGTCAGTGCGTCTTATACGGCGAATACTCCCCTATCGCGGTGGTCTCTGTGGCCATCAACGGCCGGGACCCGCGGCTAATACAGGATATCACCGATCGCGGTGATGCCCTGTATTAACCCTTCAGACGCGGCGATCAAAGCTGACCGCCGCATCTGAAGGGAAAGTGACACTAACTCGGCTGTTCAGTCGGACTGTTCGGGACCGCCGCGGTGGTCCCGAACAGCCCGACTGAATAGCCGGGTTAGTGCTTACAGGACACCGGGGGGGACCTTACCTGCCTCCTCGGTGTCTTCTCCATTCAGGGATCCCCTGCATGTCCGGCGCTCTCCTTCCTCGTCATCACGTTGCGTTGCGTACGTGCGTAACGACGTGATGACGGCGACGGAGAGCGAGGATACCCGGCCGGCAGCAGAGACGTTCCGGAGCGACGGGGACACGGCGACAGCGATGGAGCGACATCCAGGGCAGCGGTGACGAGTCCGGAGCGGCGGGGACACTGAGTATTACCCCCTCCTGCAGTGGTCTTCAATCTGCGGACCTCCAGATGTTGCAAAACTACAACTCCCGGCATGCCCGG
Organism: Hyla sarda; assembly: GCF_029499605.1. Lineage (NCBI taxonomy): Eukaryota > Metazoa > Chordata > Amphibia > Anura > Hylidae > Hyla > Hyla sarda. The sequence continues at coordinate 215,897,995 of NC_079191.1, forward strand.
ACAGCCAACGGCTGTCCGGGCATGCTGGGAGTTGTAGTTTTGCAACATCTGGAGGTCCGCAGGTTGAAGACCACTGTTGGGTTCAAAATCTTTATTTTTTTAGATTTTGCCCATAAAAATTGGGTGCGTCTTATACGTCGGTGCGTCCTATAGGACGAAAAATATGGTAATACTCGACTGTTTACAGCTGGTAAAATTATAATTTTTCATGTTATGCAATTGTAACAGGTTCCTGAAACTGGAGGGAACTTCTCTCTAGCTTCTCAGCCAATTAACCAAAACCATGTAGTTTTAATGCTACACATAGATTGTTTAAACATGACCCTATTGAAAGTGTCAATTTTTCAATTATCTATAAAAAGAACTTAAAATACAGCATACACGTACCCAAAAAAGACTCAGTTGAGTGGTCCTGGTCTCCTGAGCAGTTATGCAGTCTTAGTTTGATTGACATCTCATAGGTTGAGATATATCATCACAAGCCAGCTCTGGCAGCATTAACACGTGCTTCCCAGCAGGTGCTTTATGGCCAAAAATCTAGTGATAGATTCCATTAAAAGGAGTTGTCTTATTGAGACAACCTCTGACCGTATGTAATGCAATAAGGGCATCATAGGATCATAAAGGGAGGGGGATCACATGCTTTACTACTGCAATAAAAAACATTAAATAACTATGATAGGTGATCTTGAAGACATCCCACTGTTTAGTGATGGCAATTACACTTTAACATAGATCAAACCTTGTAAAGTTGTCCTCTTTGCCTGAAATAAGCAAATTGCTGTTCTCAAATGAAGGACTGGCATTGCCCCCATTTACATGACATTTGCCCCCTACTTTTATCGAGTACATCAGTGAAGTTCTCGTTATGTACACAAATCATGTCCATAGCAGTCTTTTGTCCAATGGAGGCCAAATAGTGGCATATGTCAATGTCTGCATCAGTGAGAATAATATTTAATAACAGTATAAAACAAAAAATGAGCATAGACTAGAGTAGTAGACTATGCTATTCTGAACCTTGTAATCTTAAAAAAAAAAAGTTAAAAGGATAATAGCCTATGGGTGATGGATACCAAAGTATGATATTTGTCACAGGTATGTTTAGTGGCACCTCAGAAAGCTCCTGTGCCATTACTATTCATTTAAGGGACCTCCTTTTTGTCCTCTTCCTAACCTCGCTGGAGGATGGTGGGACTGCAGACAATCAAAACACACATTTTGGATTACTATTCCAAGTACCGCTGCATAATGTTGTATGAGGCTTGTAGTGCTAGAGTTTTATCTTTCCTCAATGCAAAGCTTGTTCATTTGATGGTGACCATTTAAAGATGACTGCATTATGAGTATAATCGTTTTTTACTGTATATACTTGTATTGTTGTGTAAATTCTACATATATGTTATATTTTATAGTACAACTTGACTTATTGAGTTATTGTGGTCTTTGGTCCACTTCAATCTTTTTCCTTTTCCCATGAACAATTGTAATATAGATGATCAACTCATATCACATCAGCACCGACCTTTCCGATGGAAAGATTGACAAAACTTTACTTAGTGTCTAAAGTGTATGTTTAAAATCCCCATTTAATGCACATGAGAATCACTAATCTATGGTGATGAGCTGAAAACCATACCAGGCTCAATATTTAATAAAGATTTTGATTCAGGGCCCATATACTTACCTCCCACACTAAACCTGTTGACCGTCAAATGCTGTAATGTAATTCATTGTGTCAGTGTCAGCACAAATGCCTTCTTGCTCAGCCAATCAGCGGCCACAGAAGTGTCCCACTGACAACGTCCTTGTGCGAATATGACATAATGAATTGAAGTGCAATATATTTTATTTCTTATTCTCTGACCCAGAATCTTTATATAAAAAATTATTCAGAATCCCCTTAAAGGGGTACTCCACCCCTAGACATCTTATCCCCGCTGCTGGGGACCCCCGCAATATGGCATGCAGCACCCACCTGTTTCTGCTCCGGAAGCGCTGGAGGGTCTGGGTCCCCACCACCGGAACGCAAGTCAGTGACATCACGACCCCGCCCCCGTGTGATGTCACGCCGTCCCCTCAATGCAAGTCTATGGGAGGGGGCATCCTCCCATAGACTTGCATTGAGGGGACGGGACGTGACGTCACACGGTGGCGGAGTCGTGACATCACGGACTTCTGTACCAGTGGTCGGGTCCCAGTGGTCTGCACCAGTGGTCGGGTGCTTGATGCTATATTGCGGGGGTCCCCAGTGGTGGGACCCCCGCGATCAGACATCTTATCCCCTATCCTTTGGATAGGGGATAAGATGTCTAGGGGTGAAGTACCCCTATAAGGAGCTATTCACACGTACAGTATTCTGTGCGGATTTTATGAGCAGATTTCATGTGCAGGATTTTTTGTTACAGATTCCAATATAAACTAAATGACCGAATACAGCTTCAAATCCTGTGCATCAAATTTGGGCATCAAATCTGCGGAGAATACTTTACGTGTGAATAGACCCTAAATGTTTTATATGTAGGTATGGTGTTGTTCAAAAAGATCTTTCGGTGGTGGACTTAAATACAGTTAATCCAAATATTAACTATGACACAATAAACATGTTTCTTGAAATAAGTTTAATTACAGTAGAGTATAAATAAAATATGGTATGGCAGTTTTACATTATTAGTACAGAAATACACTTTCCTACAGAGAGTGAAAATACTTGAAAAGACATTTACACTAGTACTCATGTACATTGGTTGAAACAGATTACTGAACAAAAGATATTGTAGCAGTTACACAGGGTGTTACCAGCTGAACAAACATCAAATTACACAATATTCTTCTCAAAGGAAGTTTAATGTTTGAATCACAGACAATATTGAATAATCTCCATAAATATGAAGCGTGAAGAAAGCCATTGCAGCACAGTCCTGCCTTTGTGACTAGGAATAGGACTTAGACTGAGAACTGATATTGTTTCTTCACCCCCAACAAACCCCACCTAATGTACTTACTGTAGCTGTGAAAATAGAAGTTGGGCTATTTTAATGTCTATTTCTATTGACTGAATTACAGGCTTTGTTTTATGAGCATTTTAGCAGGCCTACAGGATACAACAATTCAGAAGACTGCAACAATGCTTATCTATTCCAACCCACAACTGCAGATTTTGTTTATATTGAGCTTCTAGGTCATCTGGATCAGTCAACGCATGTTAATCCTATTTACATACATTCAGTCTTGTGAAAGCAGATGACTTGTCTGTCCACCTTAAACCATCCCAACAAGTTTATCAAAAGGCCAGTGTAAGAAAACATTTGCAGCAATTGCAACAAGATAATCTCTGTATAATACAAATATACAATTCTTTTTTATTTTTCAAATACATATTTATACATTGTATGATCATTTCGTATGGACAATCAACACTTGAGAAGACAAGACTATAAATATCACACTTCACGGATAGATAAGAGATGGTAATGCTGTATGGATACAGTGAGATGTAGTAGAGAGGTGTACTCATTCTTACTAGATATCATATATGTTCTTCTACAGTACTCTGCCTTATATGTAGCAAGTTATATGCTTATAACACTGATATTAAACATATTCATAATGATACCAGTAACGGTACTGGCATGTTCAAGAGGATATCACATATTTCTAAGCAGTGTAATTTAAGATGGTTTCCATGTGCCACTGTCTACTTTAAAATACAATGTAGCCAATACTTTTGTAATGGGTATGCTCTGCAATAAACAAATGATAGCCAAGCATTCTAGCCTTCTGGTATTCCAAAAATATTTCCAAAAATATGTACTTTTTGCCAAGGTGGACTTTAAAGAGGTACTTAGGTGGAAAACATTTTTTTTTAAATCAACTGGTGCCAGAAAGTTAAACAGATTTATAAATTACCTCTATTACAAAATGTCAATCCTTCCAGTACGTATTAGCTGCTGAATACTACAGAGGAAATTCTTTTCTTTTTGGAACACAGAGCTCTCTGCTGACATCACGAGCACAGTGCTCTCTGCTGACATCTCTGTCCATTTTAAAAACTGTCCAGAGTAGGAGAAAATCCCCATAGCAAACATATGCTGCTCTGGATAGTTCCTAAAATGGACAGAGATGTCAGCAGAGAGCACTGTGCTCGTGATGTCAGCAGAGAGCACTGTGTTCCAAAAAGAAAATAATTTCCTCAGTATTATTCAGCAGCTAATAAGTACTGGAAGGATTAAGATTTTTGAATAGAAGTAATTTACAAATCTGTTTAACTTTCTGGCACCAGTTGATTAAAAAAAAAATACTCCACCCGAGTACCCCTTTAAGGTCATGTTCACACACATGAAAATTGGTAATTTTTTTGAGCAGTAAATGACCAAAACAAGTCAGTTATTTGCTTAAGGTCTATCTTTTCAGGTTTTTATGACAAAAAAAAAAAAATGGATGAACTTACCTAAGACCTATAGCCTCACAAAAACAAGATATGGCTGTGGGAAATTTCATGCTTAATTTATACTATATGCTTATCACTTATGCTTTAAAAAAAAAAAAAAAATCCTAGACCCTCAGGCTGGTATGTGTCCATAGTTTTCTTTAAGAATTGACTGAATGTTTTTGCTATTTTGAATCTTTAAGTAAAAATGAGCACACCTTCCGAAAATGTCATATCAAACATACCAACTAAACACTGAAAGGTTTCCAACAGTCATAACTAAAGTGGAAAGTATGTTGCATAAGGCCCAGTATATAAAACTAAAACAACATTGGAAAAAAGAACTCTTAATAAACACTATACATAGTCCACACAGAACACCACAACTTTGAGTTAGGTACTGTAGCTGGTTTTTAGTATTACACTAGCTTAGTCCCAAAAAGTTTTGGCATGAAAATGAATCATGAACAGATGTCAATATATTTCACACACTACAATTTGTCACATGATCAAGCACTAGGTAAAGTGCCCGACAGCCCCATTGTCCCATGAATTATTTAAATCTTAGTTATATAAAACAACCTGTAAAAGTTTTGTTGCATGTACAAGAAGACAGTTTCAAAAACAGCTCTATTTGACGTCAAATTAGCAGACAACTAAATATACCTTGACACCGTCCTAAAGGCATATCTTATTATTCTTTTAAATTTATAGGATGGGGATTATTTTTATCTGAATTAATCTTGAACATCTGATATGCATATCTCCAAGTCAACCAAATATATCAACCTGTAGCATAAAGTTTTAGACTATTGTTATTTAGGGCAATTTGTACAGAAAGCATAATAAGTAAGGAACTAATATTTGTAGGTATTTCAAGACTAAATTGAAAATAGGCCTCGGTTTAGGTTGCCTATGACAACATTTTCAATACAGTCCAATTCTAGTAAACTAGGTAAGTGTAATACTTCGTATTAAAAATATGCACATTTGTGTTTCTGATTTTTGCGGAGATACAGGGAAGGTCAAATGTTTAACTAAAAGCAAATAATCCTAAGAAGAAAATAATAACTGTGAAGGTAATTGAAATAAAACACATATTCAGGACACTATTCTAAGAAATATCTAAAAGAAGTGTCCTCATTATCATAGGATTCCCGCTTATTGTAACTCTACAGAGTTATTCATTTTAAGTATTCATTAGGGAGTCCTCCAGATTCCAATAAATACTGTGTAATGAGCAAAGCAGCACATGGAAATGTTAAGGCCAGAGACAACACTGAAGCTTGTTATATCTGTGAGGAACAAGTTAGGGCCCTGGTTGATGGTAGGTCAGCATTATTGTCTAACAGTTATACGGAGTAGAATTAAAAAAAAAAAAAATATATATATATATATATATATATTTTATGTTTTTGTTTCTTTAGATGGGTTATACAGGAATGAAAAACAGACCTATTTTCTTTCAAAGACCACTCCCTGTCTGTCTCCAGGTTGGGCGTGGTTCTGCAGCTCAGTTCCATTGAAGTGAATGGAGTCAATTTGTAATACCACACTCAACCTGGAGAAAGACAGGGAGTGGTTTGTGAAATAAAATAGGTCTGGGTTTTTTTTTATTCCTGGATAACCCCTTTAACAAGGCTTTTGATGGTTCTTGCTTTTGGCTGAAGGTTAGTTAAGGGACATCTTGTAACCTATGTACCTCTGTGGGGAATCAAAACATAAAATATAGTGAAGAATATTCTTTAAATCCCTAGGGAATACTACAAGAAAACTTCACTGTAGTCCAAGTAAATAAACGGCTCATTTAAAATTATACTAGTAAAATGATTGTCTACTACACTGGTAAACAGTAGATGATAGCTGACAGTCATAAGCCCTTGAAAACAGTATGACATGTACAGCCACAATGGCAACCCTGGAGCTGGTAGACTATCTTTATATTATTTAAAAATGGGTTGTACTGGTGTAAATGCATATTGTGCTTACAAAATGTACTATATCCTGTCAAAAACCATACCAGTAGGAGGGTGTTTGATAGACTGGAGTTGGGAATGATGCAGAGAAAGGGATCTTTGCAGAGTCAATGTTAGTGTCCCTGAGGACATGGCTGTTGGGATTCTTTTTTTGTAAGCATGTCTGTTTTCAGAATTGCTCACTAAAAGGCTCTAAAGCCCAATATATGTTCCCTCTTTAACCCTAAATTATCAGAGCCACTCTTCACAACATATTTATGCCCAAAATTTGGGTAAAAAAATAAGCACAATTTTATCAAATATTTAAGGTTAATAATTAAAGGGGTACTCCAGTGAAAACCTTCTTTCTTTTAAATCAATTGGTGCCAGAAAGTTACATATCTGTATATTACTTCTATTAAAAAATCTTAATCCTTCCAGTACTTATTAGCTGCTGAATGCTACAGAGGAAATTCCTTTCTTTTTGGAACACTGATGGCATCACGACCACAGTGCTCTCTGCTGACATCTCTGTCCATTTTAGCAACCGTGCATAGCATAAGTATGCTAAGGGCAGCATGGTGGCTCAGTGGTTAGCACTGCTGCCTTGCAGTGCTGGAGCCTTGGGTTCAAATCCCACTAAGGACAACAATAAATAAAGAGCTATTATTATTATTATAATGACGTCAGCAAAGAGCACTGTGCTCGTGATGTCATCAGAGAGAATTCCAAAAAGAAAAGAATTTCCTCTGTAGTATTCAGCAGCTAATAAGTACAGGAAGGATTAAGATTTTTTAATAGAACTAATTTACAAATCTGTTTAACTTTCTGGCACCAGTTGATTTAAAAGAAAAAAGGTTTTCACCGGAGTACCCCTTTAAGTCTACATAATCTTTATAGGGGTACTCCGCCCCTAGACATCTTATGCCTGATCGTGAGGGTCCCACCACTGGGACCCCTGCAATCTCCCTGCAGCACCCGGCGTTCATTTAGAATGCCAGCTGTGGCGCCGAAGGCTAGTGATGTCACGCTAACGCCCCCTCAATGCAAGTCTATGGGAGGGGGAGTGGCAGCCCTCACGCCCCCTCCCATAGACTTGCATTAAGAGGGAGGTGTGACGTTACAAGCCTCCAGTGCCGCATCGCTAGTTATCCGGCACATAGCAAAGTTTGCTGGATGACTGGGGTGCCGCAGCAGAGATCACGGGGGTCCCAGTGGCCAGACCCCCCCCCCCGTGATCAGACATCTTATCCCCTATCCTTTGGCTAGGGGATAAGATGTCTAGGGTGGAGTACACATTTAAGCCTTTGAGAGTTGTAGCATGGGAAACATTTTTGTTTGTTTTTATGTTCCAATAAATGCTAGAGATTCATTTCAGGAGTGTAAATTATAGCTATGTTCTTGATGTAAGTTAAAAAGTTAGGTTCATTACAAACGGTCTGTAATAAAAAGGGTCAGTTTATTGAAATATAAAACCTTTATATTCAATAAATCACATTTTGCTTTTAATGAGAGAATTGGATTCTTTCAAATCTATACAGAGTAAAATTACATGACGGACATCATTTGGTTGTAAACTATTTTGTTATACTTCTTGTACTCAATAAATGATCTAAAAAGCCTATAAATAATCCACTAAAATTCTTAATGGCACATTTTAGTGTCGTGAATGACATGGCAATGAATGATTAAAAAATCAGATAACTGTATAACCATACTGACCTTCAAGAAATTAAATTAACATCCTGTCCAGCATAGATACTGAATAAATGTGTAAATTTACAAATATGCATGAAGGTCACATGAAATTATCTAATTTCTGGAATTTCTGCTCTAAAATTAGAGATTTTAGAAATACATTTAGCACATGACACTCTGTAGTGCAGAGTGTCCTAAAATTGTCATTACGAATGATTTTGGAAACGTGTCTATCTATCTATCTATATATTTATCCTTCTCATGTAATTTTCTGTCCATCAGGACATAGTGAATTCAAGGTCTCATTATAAATTGGGCTATAATACTAGATAAGGTAACATTTTGAAAATACTGAAACAACACTAAGAATTTAAAAATCGATTTATTTAAATTGATATCCGTGAAGCTTCAATTAGAGTTCTGGGTTTTTTTTATGGCAAAAATAACACCACAGACTTTCATTTTTATTTTTACTTTTAGACTTGCTTTACTTTTATGGTGATATATATTGTGCATTGAAAATAGACTGGTTACAAGAGGTGGATCACAAAGTTCTTTCTTTGGTCTCCTGATTTTAATGTGTTTGTAACTAACATTAAAAGAAGGTTTGGTAGGTTTTGTTTGTCTGTTGAATACATAAAAGTGTACAACAAGGTTGATGTTTCTGGAGGTGTCTGTAACATGAACATTATTTAGCTTTAAGAGATAAATGACCAAAACAAGGGAAAATACAGTTCGGTGTTTCCAAATGTAAAATAATGCACTTCCTGAAAAGGAATCTTAGGTCAATTATTGTATTGGCAGTTCTATGTTAGCCTGGAATTTGGAAGATAGATATTTAGGTGTAGTGATTGTAGTGGTTCAAGATGAATGTTTGTTTACATAGCTAGAGGTATCACCAGTAGGAAGAGGGAAATTGTGATCCTGCTGTGTAAAGTTCTAATGAAATTACCTCTAGAATACTGTGTTTAGTAGAGATGAGTGAACTTCCAGTAATTCAATTTTATCACAAACTTCTCGGCTCGGCGTTTGCTGACTTTAGCCTGCATAAATTAGTTTAGCTTTAAGGTGCTCCGATGGGCTGGAAAAGGTGGATACAGTCCTAGGGGACTCTCTCCTAGGACTGTATCCACCTTTTCCAGCCCACCGGAGCACATGAAAGCTGAACTAATTTATGCAGGCTAAAGTCAGCAAACGCCGAGCCGAGAACTTTGTGACGAATGGAATTACTTGAAGTTCGCTCATCTCTAGTGTTTAGTTCTGGAGACCTCACTTAAAAAAAGATATTGATGAAAGACAGGCTACAAAAATGGCAATTCCAGTTCACCTCTGGCATCAGAATATGCATAAAAATTTTACGTGTCCCATTCTGAGCTAAAAACTTGACTACAGAATTGAAGATACGAATTTGGACTTCTGCCTCTGTAGTCTTACACAGGTCTTGGGCTCGGAAGGTGCAGTGAAAATTGAGAAGCTTATCCTGCTGTTGGAGCAAAAATTGACTTACGCTTTAAGCATGAAATTTATAAAGTAAGACTTAAAGAACTCAATAACATATTTAATGAAACCATTAAATATGTTAATATGTTAAGGGGCAAATAAGGTTAAAGAGGGAAGTGTTTTTGTTTTTTAATGTTTTTTTTATAAGAAACTGAAAACAGGAACAAGGGGGGCTCAAACTGGGGTTAGTTTGGGGAGAATCAGAAACAATATCAAATAATATTATTTAACTGAAAAGTTAAATCTGCTAGGTTCTTAGCAGGGACTTTAAAAGTGCATGGAATGGCCATATATGTATCATAAAAATGAAAGGAAATAATATAAGAACTACACGAATTATGTGGCCATCTGTCATCATCAATTTTCTGTTCTTCATTTCTTTTCTTCAAAATTTTAACTTAATTTTCAGTACATAATAAATAAACAAAACTTGTGGTTGTTTGCATATAATTCTAAGGCTATTCTGTTTTGAAATTATGCATAAAAATGTATTGTTTGAAATATGTTTGGACAACAAATACATCCTATGTCAACAAATATACTATGTAATTGTTTTTTTTTTTTGGTTTTTTTCGTGGGAGGGAGGGGGGAGTTGGGGGCAAGAGGCACTCTCACACACTTTTGGAATGATATAAATTTAGGGAGCCAACATAATTGTATTATGTCTTGCACAGGGCCTGAGGTGGTCGTGTGTGATGCATGGTATAACAGAATATTAAACAATATAGGAAGTAAAAAGAAAAAAAAAATATTATGTTCTGGAGATTTTAAGAATGATTACTCTTTATGTCATATGGTATTCTCACATAGATAATGCTGTTTTTAATAGATAAAAAAATACATAAATAAATAAACAGATAAATTAATAAATAAATATATAAATAAATGTGTGTATGGAGCAATAACAGTTCGGCACTGCGATGACACTCAGATCCTCAACACTGTGTATGGACTAAGTCCTATTGTGAAGTGTATAGTGGTGCTCTGACTTCAAGTGCAGCAAGCAACATATAGAAAAAGACTTCAAAAAATGGTCGGCACTCACCACGTCTTCTGAAGAGTGGCCTCAGTTTAAGCACACTCTAGTACGAAACAGTGCTGTCACCTTGTGGTACCCCCCCCCCCCTCTCTGTATGTCTTCCTCCCCTGTACTGGACATGTGAGTATTAATAAAGAAGATACTCTTAAGAAGATGTGGTGAGTGCCGAACATTTTTTGAAGTCTTTTTTCTATATATAAATAAATGATCAAATATACTGCATTTATTAATGTACGCAATCATATTCAACTTGAGTGTTCGACCATAGTGAACGTTGACAAAATACTATAACCCTTAGAAGTCAAATAGAACCCTGATGTTCAGGCTGTGGTTTCCTCAGTGGGGAGACTGTGCAAGTTTATTAAGTTTATTAAAGATATAAAAATAGGTATTTTGATGAAGTGCATGTGTAAGTTTTATCAGCAAATTGGATACTGTTATATTAAAGTGCAGCTAAACATTTCTATATTACCAATGAAAAATATTTTTCAGGATATTTATTTTACTTCTAATAATTTTCAAAGATGAAGCTTATAATACACTTATATCTAGGCCAGACTCACTTTATAACATGAGGGGAAAGACCTTCCTTATCATTTTATTTGGGTAATATTAATGTGTTATTTATTTTTAGTCAGCAACTCTTCATGAAATCTAATTGTTCAGAGATCTCAATAACTAATACAGGAGAATATGTCATTGTCAGTCATTATAATACCTCCGTAGAACTCAATTTTAGAAACTGAATTCATGTGCAAATAGTGCAACAAGAGCTATAAGTTTAACTTAGTCATAGTAGCGGTCATTTTTTTTAATACGATGACCTATTTCATTATTTACAAACAGACATGCACATTACACCGACTTATACAAACAAAATACACTTATTTGTGACAATAGAATAAACTTACTAAAAGTTGTAGATTTTTAATAGATTACATGGATATCCTGAATATGTAGAACATATGGGATATCAGTAGTGTATATTACTGATGCCAAACTACTTCTAAGAAAAGTACATTAAATTCACAACAATACCATTGTACAATGTGTTTCTTTGCACAAACTCATTGGCCTTCATTGCCTTTGCCTGCAGGAGCCATTGATTTCCTCCCATACAAACATAAAATGTTTTAAGACAAGCCTAGATTTTTTTTGTTGTCAATGGGAAGTAACTCAACTGTGAATAAGTTATACCCTAGTCTTTAGTTAAAGAGCATTTTCCTAATGCTCAAGGTCAAACGGTATTCCATATTCCGTAAAAAGCCCAAGTGCGTACCAAGGTTACCATGTATTGTGCAGGTAAAGTAAATCCTATGCCGTATTTGTGTTTATCAATCTATTAGATTACCTCTAATTCCTTAAAATATTTAGAGTAAATTTTGTACAAGTGATGTGAGGTACTGTTTCATTTTCCTTTTGACAAGTACAATACGTAAGTAAAGGTCCAGAAGGACAACACAGATATTCAAAGACTATAAACAATGCTTTAAAAAATGTAAATCTATGTCTGAATTGTTCAGCTCACTTCTTTTTCAAAATAAATTAAACTATATAATTAAAAAATATTTTGTATAATAAAATTAGTGCTTTTTTCTAAACTAAGGAGAGTAAGATAATTAATTGAAAATGGCATTGTTGTTGTTTCACATGATTCACATTGTGAATGCTTCAGCTTTTCATGGATAGAAGACATACTACTCTTTTTCTTTTACTGAAAATTACCATTGTTAAAAGGGCAAGCTTTTCCTAATTTATTTTCTACCATTATGACTGACCTATACTGCTTCAGCAGATGTATCTGTGGACACAGACATGGTCACTTTGGCAATCTTAACAGTGCTTTTAATGCAGCTTTCAGCTGCTCTGTGGGCATTGTTAGCATGTCTATTCTGACAGTCTGACTCCATGCTGTTATCAAGAGGTTGTGCAGTCCCTTGACACGCAGGGAACATGCTACAAAATGCATTTCTTAAGTCTTTGCTTCGAAGGGCATAGATGATGGGATTCACAGTTGAATTAAGCAAGCAAAGCATGCTGCAGAAGGCAAACACTGTCTTTACTGTCTTGTTCATCTTCCCAAAAACATCATAAACCATAATAGCAAGAAGAGGACCCCAACAAATTATTAACACCACCAATATAAGGACCAGTGTCTTGGCTAACCTAATATCCATACGAGTCTGGTCCGGTCTAGTGATGTGCACCTTGCCATCTTCTGATGTGTGAACTATGATGCTTTTTTGAGTACCACGTTGTAGCATTCTCACAGCGTGGTGGTGAGCTTTCCATAATATATACATATATGCATACACTATAAACAGCAAGAGAACACTGGTTATCCCAATCCAACACATTAAATATGATTCATCAATAAGGGGGAAAATATCTGAGCATACGGATTTTAGCAACTTGCAATTCCATCCAAACAGAGGAAGAACAGCTATGACTATAGCTATGGTCCACATCATACAGAATGCAATGACAGCTTTTGTCCTCGTGACTATTCTTTTATAAGACAAAGGCCTATGTATCGAGATGTACCTGTCTATTGCAGTAAGAAACAGACTGCCAACTGAGGCTGTAAAGGAAGCAGTGACGCCTCCTAGTTTGAACAGAAAAACATTAGGACTGTCTATCCGATGAAAAACATGAAAATCAACAAAACTGTAGACAAAAATGACACTGCCTAGAAGATCAGCCACTGCCAAGCTGCCAATAAAATGATAGGAGGGTCTGCATCTCAGACTACGTGAGTACAAGATGACACAAAGCACAAGCATATTTTCCAGGACAGTAAATGTACCCAAGGTTATGGAAAGAGCAGCAATAACTAGCTGTTGACTTGGATTAAGAATCATAAAGCATTCCATGTCCATGAAGTTGTTCCCACACTGTACATTGTCTTCACCATCTTTAAGAGAAGTAATTGTCTTGTTGAAATAATCACTTGCATTAAATGGATCCAGATGTGGACTACTTTGACCATCAATTATTTTTTCTTGAAATGAGGATAAAGCCATTTTCTGTGGGAAATAACCCAGTTTTGAAATATCACCCTTTGTGTCTTCATATTGAACTTCATTTGGTCCCATGTATAAAAGGTCAGTTGTAATTGTTCTGAATGTAGTGTCCGCCAGGCCATCCAAGATAGACTTCATTACCTCAGACTTAAGTTAAAATTCTTCCAGAGGAAAGAATGGAGAGGATGATCACCACCTGAAGGAAACAACATAAAACATGGTAAGTAAATAAAGTAACTGTGGATAATTCTAAAGGGGCTTGGATTTAGTTATAGTTAAAATGATCTTCTTTTGATTAAAAAAAACAAAACTAAATTGGTATGTATTGTGTGTGTGTGTCCCCCGAACAGCTCCCACTGCAGCTTTCATTTCCTCAGCTTCCCATACTCTGCTACTCTTGTCTTCTGCCTGCTCCCAAGATGACAGACAGCTCGAAGCAGGACCTTCAACCAATCACTGGCCTCAGCATTGTCCTGTCTAGGCCAGTGATTGGCTGAGCCAGCAGGTAGCCCCAAGTTTTATTCTTGGAAGCAGGTAATTGACAGGAGCAGTGGAAGACAGGAAGGGGAAGAAACAGGAGGTGAAGCTGGACCTGGATCTGGAGGAAAGGTATCTTTTTAATTTTTTAACTTTTTTATTTTTTCTACAGCCCCAGCACTAGTAACTTTTTTTTAAATGCTGGAATACCTCTGTAAAGCAGATCTGTCAGGTTTCTTATACAGTGGTCCCTCAACATATGATATTAATTGGTTCCAGGAGAACCATCATATGTTGAAACCATCATATGTCGAGTACATATGTCTATGTAAAAATGGTAATTGGTTCTGGGGCCTCGGAACCATTGTATGTTGAATACATATCTCTATGGAAAACTGCTAATTGGTTCTGGGATGACCATTGTATGTGGAGTGTATGGGGAGTGTTTAACAAACCAGGGTGCCTCCAGCTGTTGCACAACTACAACTCCCAGCATGCATGTACAGCCATTGACTGTCTGGGCATGCTAGGAGTTATAGTTTTGCAACAGCTGGAGGCACACTGATAGGGAAACATTGATGTATGGGGTGTATTGTGTGTATATGTATTGTATGTGATGTGTGACATTGCATACAGTACTGTACAGTTCTTTAAATACCTTCAGGGGGGGACAGAATGTCCTCCATTACGATCCTGCCGACTACAGCTCTATAGGAAAGGAAGGGGAGGGCAGCCAGCAGCTCATTGGATGCCTGCAGCAAGATGCTGCAGGCTATTGGCTATAGCTGCACTCGGGGGGGGGGGGGGGGCTTACACGGAGCTCACAGTGGAAGCCTGCATGAGTTAGCAGGACAGCATGTGAGTAACAGGAGGCAGAACGGGGCACACGGGGCACATTAAACAACTATCTGTCAGTTGCTGAAGTTGTCAGCGCTGTCAGATAGCTGTTTGTACAATGGCCCCGATACACAGCAGCATCATATGTCGATGCTGCCTTCAACATACGATGGGCTCTGAGAGGCCATCATATGTAGAAATGATCATATGTCGGGGCCATCATAAGTCGGGGGGTCACTGTACTGCCATATGTATGTGCAGCACTGAACAAAAAGATATACTGGTTTTCTATGATTAGACACTTAGTAGCAGATTTAATAATAATAATGTTGTAAAGACCTACTTCCATGAATAAAACATGGAATATAAGGACATAAAAGTGCACGACTGATATAGTTCCAGTAGAAGTTATATCCTGAGTCTTTATGTCCGTCATGTGGCCAGGACAGATTTTTATCCGCTAGATATCAAGTTACAAGTATTTAGAAAAATGATATAACATAAAAAAAAAAATATATATTTCTATAACATATAATTGTGGAAGAGACCATTTACTTCTGTAACTGAAATGGCAGACAGAATAAAGTTAATATCATAATGTTATATACATATATACTGTGCAGAGGTCAGGTTACACTTTTGCTTACAAAAAAGTACTAAGTCCGCAACTACTTCCAATCTTCTGCAATGCCCTGCATAAGTAGAGCATGTAAGGAATTCCCTGCACTCTATTTTAATCTACTGGAGCTGGAGGTATTTCCACTCTTTGGTTTACACTTTTGCTTACACAATTTACCCCAATTTACAGCAAATTATACAATTTTTTAAATTACTGGTTTATCATACATTTGAATTTAAAAAACCTGTAATACTAGATGGCAAATAGTACTAGTATAACATCTTTCCATTTTGGTACTTGGTACACCCATTTTCGACTTATAAGTTAGTGCTCCGTCCTCCATCAAAAAAAGGAAAGAAATTTCTTTCTCACATGCATCTAAAATGGCTAAAGGAGATATTGCTATAATTTGTAAATATATGATGATTTTCTAGCATGGAGAAGGTTAGAGTCAGAACTGAAGTAAAAATAATATAAATGATATGGAAGAAAAGTAAATTTTACAACTGTACAAAACTTGGTAGGCAACCAAAACTTTCTGGTACACAATACTTAAATTCTTAGTAAAAAGTAGGAAAGGTCAAGTTTCACTCTTGCTTTGAGTAGGAAAAAGTTTATAGGTGCATATACTTCCACTATCAAATCAATGCTTTGGGGCTTTACCAGGGTAACGCTGTGAACCTTAAACTCAACTTTAATGATCAGTGCTGCTGCCAAGGTTGATAAAGTCATGGGAAGTATCATAAAAGGCATAGAGACTTTGTAATGTCTGTTTTTGTATTTTTCTGTCTTAGGGTCTGTTTAGACACTAGTTTTTATGTCTGAGCAGTTTCTGTGCTGTTCTTTCCAGGGTTGGAAGAGTTAAAGTGTACCTTTACGCCCAATGCACTTTAGTGCAGGAAGGGACCGGCACCGTGGTTGTTGATCTGCCATTTAGGGTGGATGGGCAAGTAGGCAGAGAGAGTGTTTCTAGGGACAGCTTAGGGCTCACACTCCCTGCCCATCCCTTCAGTCATGACAGAATCACCAGCCCACCTACTTGCTCTTATGCCACTTTCTGTGTTCCTGGTTATTGTTTTCAAGTGGACCAGATGCAAGGACCTATTTGGCCTGTTCTGGAAGCCAGAGTTGGGGTACCTCCGTTCCAGAGCCAAGCATCTGCATCCAGGTGGAAATTGTGGAGCCACCTGGGCACCCAGGTATTTTTTGTAAAAAAAAAATACTGATTTATGTTTTGCTTGTCTTGTGTTTTTTTAAGAGGGTCTGGTGGTCCCTCTTTAAAGGGGAGGGGGGGGGGGAAATGTAATGTCTGTTTTGGGGTTTTTGTATTTTTTCTGTCTTGGTTTTTTTATGTCCGAGTAGTTTCTGTGCTGTTCTTCCCAGGGTTGGAGGAGTTAATGCTCTCACCCTATTGCAGCTCAGGTATGGCTTTAAAACCCGAACTCTCTTTGAACTCTGAGCTGGTGATTAGTGCTATTCTGACCATTTCTGGTTTATCTTGCACCTTGTATTTATCTTTTGATATATCTGAGTTTTAACTATGGATAATAGTCCTGTTTATGATATATATATATATATATATATAATATATATATATATATATATATATATATATATATATATATATATATATATTTTTTTTTTTTTTTTTTTTTTTTTTGTTTTGTCTGCTTGGTTTTATGTACATTTGTTGGTTTTTAGGATTGTGTATGTCCGTTCTACTTAGTCTGTGTTCACAATGTGAGTCTTGCTTGTACCTGTGCTGTGTATTTAGTATTCCTGTTTAGAGTCCTGATCCGTATTCCTCCATGTTTTGGAGTTTGGTTTTGAATTATTTCTGTTTGTTATCTTGATTCATAGTCTTCCTTGTTTTGGAGTTTGGTTTTGTAATATTCCTGTTTGCTCAGTTCAGTGTTTCCAGTGTGAGCTATGTTCTATGTTTCCTGACCTGTTTAGTGTTTTACCTTCAGTTCATCTGTTCATCCCCTACATCTCCTGGTTTCTGCTCTATACTGATTTCATATCTAGTCTTGTTCATTTATTCATATCTGCCTTTTATCTTGATTCCGGTTTCTGAACTGTATGTTAGTACGCTATATCCTGCTCTGTTTTTATATTTATAGCCTGTGTGGTTGTTTGCTTGTTTTCCCGTTATGTTTCTGTCCTGTCCCCGACTGTGTACAGTATTATGTGTGTACCTCTATGCCCAATGCACTTTAGCACAGGAAGGGACTGGCACCGTGTTTGTTGATCCACCGTTTAGGACGGATTGGCAAGTAGGCATGGAGAGTGTTTCTAGGGAAAGCTTAGGGCTCACTATCCCTGTTCATCCACTCAGTCATGACAGGCTTGTGACAAGAACATAGTTTAGTATAAATCACAAGTTAGCCCGACCCACAGGGTATTGTTTCCAATTTTGGGCACCTGTATATAAGAAGAATTTGGCTAAACTGGAGAGGGTGTAGAGGAGGGCAACCAAAATAATTGATGGTTTGTGGATTAGACCAAGACAGGTTATCAAGCTTGGGGTTATTTAGCTTGGTAAAAAAATACATTTTGGAGTGATCTAATCACAATGTACAAATATATGAAAGGACAGTATAAAGATCTTTTCAGTGATCTTTTTATAGCTAGGCCGGTAACCATGACAAGTAAACATCCTATTACATGCCCCCAAAATATTGATTTCCATGTAATACACAGACAAACTAACACTTTTTAGAGCAAGAAAGTGTATGTATGAACAGTGCTGTGAAAAAGTATTATCCCCTTTCCTGATGTTTTTTGTTGTTGTTCGTTTTTTGCACATTTGTCACACCTAAAGGAGTATTCCAGGATTTATTTTCTTCAGCCTTTCAGACAATGATTCCAAGTTATCATATGCTTCTATCACCTCTGTGCGCCACTCGTAGTGCTGTATTCTTTTATTTTCCTGTTATTTCTGACCTTTCTCAGCATTCAATGCAAACATAATATATTATGAATTAGAAGGTCTCCAGGGTTGGTGCTGAGCTGCAGTGGGTGGGCTGATAGCAGGGTAGAAGGGACTTACTAAGGTAATGCTATCCACCCACTGCAGCATAACCATGCTCCCCTGTAGACCATGTGACTATTGAATGCTGGGAAAGGTCAGAGACAAAAGGACAAGAAAAGTAAAAAGGGAAAATGTAGCAGAAGGAGGTAATAGAAGCTTATTACACAGTATTATAACTGAGCATTATGAGCTCAAAGGCTGAAGAAAAAAAAATATGAAATACTCCTTTAAATGTTTCAGATCATTAATAAAATTTTAGTATTATACAAAGATAACCCAATAAAACACAAAAGGCAGTTTTAATTGATCATTTCATTTATTATGGAAACATAGCTATCCAAATCCTAATGGCCCTATGTAAAAAAGTAATTGGCCCTATTGTTAAATAATTAAGAAAGTCAAACAAAATTATCCCAAAAACCCAGTAAAAACTCATCCAAAACTCACAGCAACATCTAAGAAACTGTAGACCTCATATTCCTCAGTTAAGGTCACTGTTCCTGAAGAAAGGTACTGGGCAAAAATGGTAAAAAATCACTCCTGACCAAGAACATAAATGCTTGTCTCACTTTTACCAAAAACATCTTGATGATATCCAAGACTTTTGGGGAAATATTCTGTGAACGGACAAGACTAAGTTGATCTTTTTGGAAGGTTTGCTCCCCATTAAATCTGGTGTAAAGGTAACACAGCATTTCAGAAAAAGAAGATCAAATGAAAGTCAAATATGGTGTTGGCAGCGTGACGGACTGGGGCTGCTTCACACCCTGGATGACTTGCTGTAATTCATGGAGAAGTAAAATGTCCAGGGATCCAAATAGGCATCCAAATTCTGGACTTGAATCCAATTGAGATCCTATGTCATGACCTTATAAAGGTGTTTCATGCTAAAAACTGTCCAATGTGGCTAAATTAAAACAATTCTGCAAAGAATGAACCAAAATTCCTCCACACGGATATGAAGGACTCATTCCCAGTGATTGCAACAACTTGATTCCAGTTGTTGCTGCTGAGGATGACACGACCAGTTACTTCTTCTTCATATAGGACCATGATGGTTTGGATAGCTTTTTACGATAATGTATGAAATCGTCACTTGAGCACAGCATTGTGTATTAATTTGGGTTATTTTTGTGTAATATTAAAATGTGTTTAATGATCTGAAACATTTAAGCGTGACAAATATGCAAAAATATAAGAAATTAGGGGCAAATACTGTTTCATACCATTGTTTGCCTGGAGTTTGCATAATCAGATATTCATGTTTCTTCTTAACCCCTTAAGGCCTGAATGCGTGTGGATACACCCGTGGGAATTTGGGTCCCCGCCGCTAGCCGGTCGGGGACCGGACTGGGATGCCTGCAGAAATCATTCACATCGCCAAGGGGGGTCCTGAGACCCTCCCATGTCAGCAATCAATGCAAATTGCCGCTCAATTCAGACCGGCGATCTGCGGCGATTCCGGATCATACGGCTCTTTGGTGTCCCGGAAAATAAGGGGGATTGGGGCTGTCCAAGACACCGTCAATCCACCTGAAGGGATAGGACTGAGGTGGCAAGGTTGTCCCCAGGGGAACTGTCCTCTGACCGGCGGTGGAGGTCAATTACCATCGGCGGCGGCAGTTACCAGCGGCGGCGATGATGTGCGGCTGACTCCCTGGTGCAGACTACAGAAGCCGGTGAGTTGCCTAGGAACATCTGGAGGGCTACAGTTTGGAGACCACTATACAATGGTCTCTAAACTGTAGCCCTCCAGATGTTGCTAAACTACAACTCCCAGTGTGCCCAGACAGCTGTTTGCTGTTTGGGCAAGCTGGGATTTGAAGTTTTGCAACAGCTGGAGGGCTACAGTTTGGAGATCACTGTGCAGTGGTCTCTAAACTGTGGCCCTCTAGATACTGCAAAGCTACCACTCCCAGCATGCCCACACAGCAGTTTGCTGTCTGGGGATGCTGGGATTTGTAGTCTTGCAACATCTGAAGGGCCACAGTTTGGAGATCACTGTGCGGTGATTTCTAAACCGCGACCCCCTAAGTCTTGCAAAACTACAACTCCCAGCCTGCACGAACAGCAAACGGCTGTCTTGCCATGCTGGGAGTTGTAGTTGCGTACCTTCAGCTGTTGTATAACTACATCTCCCAGCATGCTCTTCAGCGATGAGTACATGCTGGGAGTTGTAGTTTTGCAACAGCTGGAGGCACACTGGTTGGAAAATACTGAGTTAGGTAACAACCAGTGTGCCTCCAGCTGTTGCAAAAGTACAACTCCCAGCATGCATGGTCTGTCAGCGCATGCTGGTAGTTGTAGTTTTGCAACAGCTGGAGGTTACATTCACACGGGCGGGTTTACAGTGAGTTCTCAGCTTCAAGTTTAAGCTGTGGCAAATTTTCCTAGCGGGAAACTCCTAGCGGGAAACTCACTACACTACACTAACACATAATAAAGGGTAAAACACTACATAATACACCCCCTTACACTGTCCTTTCCCAAAAAAATAAAAAGTTTATCGTACGGCAGTGTTTCCAAAACGGAGCCTCCAGCTGTTGCAAAACAACAACTCCCAGCATTTCTGGAAAGCCACTGACTGTCCAGGCATGCTGGGAGTTTAGCAACAGCTGGAGGCACCCTGTTTGGGAATCACTGGCGTAGAATACCCTTATGTCCACCCCTATGCAATCCCTAATTTAGTCCTCAAATGCGCATGGCACTCTCTCACTTCGGAGCCCAGTCTTATTTCAAGGAAACAGTTTAGGGCCACATATGGGGTATTTCCGTACTCGGGAGCAATTGAGTTACAAATTTTGGGGGCATTTTTCTCCTTTTACCCCTTAAAAAAAGGAAAGTTGGAGTCTACACCAGCCTGTTAGTGAAAATAAAAAATTTTACACTAACATGCTGGTGTTGCCCCATACTTTTTATTTTCACAAGAGGTAAAAGGAAAAAAAGATCCCCAAAATTTGTAACACAATTTCTCCTGAGTACGGAAATACCCCATATGTGGGGTATACCCCATATGTGGGAAATACGCCATATGCTCTGCGGACACGCAACAAGGCTCAGGAATGAGAGCGCACTATGTACAGTTGAGGCCTAAATTGGTGATTTGCACAGGGGTGGCTGATTTTACAGCGGTTCTGACATAAAGGCAAAAAAATAAATACCCACGTGTGACCCCATTTTGAAAACTACACCCCTCACAGAACATAACAAGGGGTACAGTGAGCCTTAACACCCCTCAGGTGTTTGAAAATTTTTGTTAAAGTTGGATGGGAAAATGAAAAAATATATATATTTTTACTAAATGCTGGTGTTACCCTAAATTTTTCATTTTCACAAGGGAAAATGGGGAAAAAAGCCCCCCAAAATTTGTAAACCCCATTTCTTCTGAGTAAGAACATACCCCATATGTGGATGATAAGTGCTCTGCGGGCAAACTACAATGCTCAGAAGAGATGGAGGGCCATTGGGCTTTTGGAGAGAAAATTTGTCCAGAATTGAAGGCCATGTGTGTTTACAAAGCACCCATAATGCCAGAACAATGGACCCCCCACATGTGACCACATTTTGGAAACTACACCACTCATGGAATGTAATAAGGGGTACAGTGAGCATTTACGCCTTACATGTGTCTGACAGATTTTTGGAACAGTGGTCCGTGAAAATGAAAAATGTAATTTTTCATTTGTACAGCCCACTGTTCCAAAGATCTGTCAAATGCCAGTGGGGTGTACATGCTCACTGCACCCCTTGTTAAATTCTGTGAGAGGCGTAGTTTTCAAAATGGGGTCACATGTGGGGGGGGGGGGGGTTAATTCCAAGCAAATTCTCTCTCCAAAAGCCCAATGGCGCTGCTTCTCTTCTGAGCATTGTAGTGCGGCAGCAGAGCACTCGATGTCCACACATGGGGTTACAAATTTTCGGGGGCATTTTCTCCTATTATCCCTTGTTAAAATGTAAAATTTGGGGAAAAAACTGCATTTTAGTGAAAAAACTTTTTTTTCATTTACACATCCGACTTTAACGAAAAGTCATCAAACACCTGTGGGATGTTAAGGTTCACTTTACCCCTTGTTACATTCCTCAAGGGGTGTAGTTTCCAAAATAGTGTGCCAAAATGTGACATGCCCCCCAAAAAACCATTTCAGCAAAATTTGCTTTCCAAAAGCCAAATGTGGATCCTTCTTTTCTGAACATTGTAGTGCGCCCGCAGAGCACTTGACGTCCACACAAGGGGTATTTCCATGGGGTTACAAATTTTGGGGGTCATTTTCTCCTATTACCCCTTGTAAAAATGCGAGATTTGGGGGAAAAAACAGCATTTTCATTTATACATCAGACTTTACCGAAAAGTCGACAAACACCTGTGGGGTGTTAAGGCTCACTGTACCCCTTTTTATGTTCCATGAGGGGTGTAGTTTCCAGAATAGTATGCCATGTGTTTTTTTTTTTGCTGTTCTGGCACCATAGGGGTTTCTTAAATGCGACATGCCGCCCAAAAACCATTTCAGCAAAAATCACTCTCCAAAATCCCATTGTCGCTCCTTCCCTTCTGAGCACCCAAGGAGCACTTTACGTCCACATATGAGGTATTTCCTTACTCAGGAGAAATGGGGTTACAAATTTTGGGGGGATTTCTCTCCTTTTACCCCTTGCAACAAAAAAAAAATGGCTCAACAAGAGCATGCACGTGTAAAAAATTTGAACTTTGAATTTTCTCCTTCACATTGCTGCTATTCCTGTGAAACACCTAAAGGGTTAACAAACTTTCTGAATGTCATTTTGAATACCTTGAGGGGTGCAGTTTTTATGATGGGGTAATTTATGGGGTATTTCTAACATGAAAGCCCCTCAAATCCACTTCAAACTGAACTGGTCCCTGAAAATTTCCAATTTTGAAATTTTCGTGAAAAATTGGAAAGTTGCTGCTCAACTTTGAAGCCCTATGATGTCTTCCAAAAGTAAAAACATATCAACTTTATTATGCCAACATAATGTTGTATATGTGAATCAACATATAATTTATTTGGAAAATAAGTTCGAAAAATGCAAAATGTATACCACTTTTATGAAAGCTTGGGATTTTTCACCAAGATGGTAACAATGAAAATGTACCACTATGTTAAAATAGAATATGTCATGAAAAGACAATCTCGGAATCAGAATAAATGGTAAAAGCATCCCTGAGTTATTAATGCATAAAGTGACAGTGGTCAGAATTGCAAAAAAGGTCTCAGTCCTTAAATAGGCACTGTCAGATATAAAAACTTTTGATATGTCGTAAAGCATGCAAAACCAAAAAGTTTTGCAATTGCTTTCATTAGAAAATTTTCAGTATTTCATACTGAAAAAGCCAATCAAACAACTGCCCCCCCCCCCCCTGCCTGCTTTGATGCATTCAGTCATTCTGTGAACACTGCTTCGTCCTGGACGTTTTGGAGGGGGAGGGGCTGTACACACTGCAGACTCATGTGAAGAGAAGGGGAGGGGCAGGAAAACTGCTGGCGGCCTCTCACTGATGTCTGCTGTGTGAGAGAGGCAGAAACACATTGCATTGCAGATGAAAAAGTAAGTGTCCCTGCAAGAATGTGTGTGTGGATATATGTGTACGTATGTATATCAGTGTATCTATCTAATGTGTATGTGTAAGAATATATGAAGCCAGTGCGTGTGTGTGTGTATAATAATGGGGGACTACAATCATGCCTCCAGCTGTTGCAAAACTAAAACTCCCAGCATGCCTGCACAGCCAAATGATGTGTGGGCATGCTGGGAGCTGTAGTTTTGCAACAGCTGGAGGCACCCTGGTTGGGAAGCACTGGACTGAGGTGAGGGAGGGGGAGGAGGGGGAGTGGTTATCACAGTGAGGGACCCGATCCCCTTTTTCTGTTGTACAAAATGAAGGTATTTCTGAAATAAAGCTAATTCTGAGAGAAATATAGGTCATAGACACATAAAAAGTACATGTACATGATCAGGATGAGATACTGAGCAACATATAACATTTTTCTTTTTTTGAGGGATCTGATGGGTACGCTTTAAGGTGAAAAAGGGCTCAGTCCTTAAGGGGTTAAAAGGTCTCCATTGTGGATCTACCAGCATTTCCAATGCTTGTTCTTCTGTGCTGCCTATAGTGTTCCAACCAGACTTGCATAATGCATGTCTTTCAGTGCTCTGTCTAGTGTTCCTGTCAGTAAGCTGTACATTATGTGCGCGCAGTCAATAACCTAGATGTGCTGTTTACAATTGCGTTCATAAGCTGTATTCTTAAGTAGAAAATAAGTTGTGTATGAATACAAAACCATAGGTACCACGCAGTATGACTAATTATTTAAGAGATACAGAGTCTCTACCACTAAAATATTCATACCCTAATACCCTATTATGACGTCTTTGTCTGTCCCATTAGCCCACAAACCATTCATCAAATATTGTTTTTCAGCAAAACCACATTTTTATTACTATTTCAAGCAGCTAAGACAAAGGAAGACACAGCCAATGTAATGAACTGCTAATGAGTGAGCAATAAATCTAGACATTTTCATAACCAATGATCTTATATTTAAATTAGTATTATCGACCAGTCTGCTGTACTGCAATGAGTAGCTGCATATGAGCAGCAGTACTGTCAGCAGAGCTGCAGGTGGCAAATGGTACTCTGTAACCTACCCTTGTGCCTTGTAATAAAGCTTCATAAATACAGAGGCAGATTCTCATTTGTATCTGGATGTTAGCCAGATAAAATCCAGTGTAGCTTTGAAGTAATTCTAATATAACTAGAGATGAGGGAATTTATGAAAAATTTGATTTGGCCGATTCGCCGAATTTTCCCCCAAAATTTGTTTCGGTCTGAATTTATTTGCGGCTAATCTCTATTAAAAATGGCTATTTCTGGCCTACAGAGAGCCTCAATAGGGGTATAGAACACTTTGCCTTGCTGTACCACGCATAGGGTGTGTGCGGTGTTAGTGAAATAATACTGCAGATCAGAGGCGTTACTATTAGATTTACTGTCACAGTGCGACAGAATTACAGAGCCTGGCATCAGTATGAGGAGACCATATAGTGGCTGAATGACACAGCGTGCAGGTGTCGGCAGCAAGAGGGCACCGTATAGTGGCTGCATGACAGTGTGCAGGTGGCGGCAGCATTAGGAGACCATATAGTGGCTCAATGACACAGCCTAGAGGTGGCGGCAGTATGAGGAGAACATATAGTGGCTGAATGACACAGTCTGGAGTTGGCAGCAGCATGAGGAGACCACATAGTGGCTGAATGACACAGCCTGGAGTTTGTGGCAGCATGAGAACATATAGTGGTTGAATGACACAGCCTGGAGGTGGCAGCAGCATGAGGAGAACATATGATGGCTGAATGACACAGCCTGGAGTTGGTGGTAGCATGAGGAGATCACATAGTGGCTGAATGACACAGCCTGGAGTTGGCGGCAGCATATAGTGGCTGAATGGCACAGCCTGGAGTTTGCGGCAGCATGAGAACATATAGTGGCTGACACAGCATGGAGGTAGCTGCAGCATGAGGAGACCACATAGTGGCTGAATGACAGAGCCTGGAGTTTGTGTCAGCATGAGGAGAACCTATAGTGGCTGAATGACACAGTCTGGAGTTGGCGGCAGCATGAAGAGACCACATAGTGGCTGAATGACACAGCCTGGAGTTTGTGGCAGCATATAATGGCTGAATGACACAGCCTAGAGTTTGCGGCAGCATGAGGAGAACATATAGTGGCTGAATGACACAGCCTGGAGGTGGCAGCAGCATGAGGAGGCCACATAGAGACTGAATGACACAGCCTGGAGTTGGCGGCAGCATGAGGAGACCACATAGTGGCTGAATGACACAGCCTGGAGTTTGCGGCAGATTGAGAACATATAGTGGCTTAATGACAAAGCTTGGAGGTGGCGGCAGCATGAGGAGACCACAAAGTGGCTGAATAACAGAGCCTTTAGGTGGCGGAAGCATGAGGAGACCATATAGTGGCTGAATGACACAGCCTAGAGGTGTCGGCAGCATGAGGAGAACATAAAGTGGCTGAATGACACAGCCTGGAGTTGGCGGCAGCATGAGGAGACCACATAGTGGCTGAGTGACACAGCCTGGAGTTTGCGGCAGCATATAGTGGCTGAATGACACAGCCTAGAGTTTGCGGCAGCATGAGGAGAACATATAGTGGCTGAATGACGCAGCCTGGAGGTGGCGGCAGCATGAGGAGAACATATGGTGGCTGAATGACACAGCCTGGAGTTTGCGGCAACATGAGGAGACCACATATAGTGGCTGAATGACACAGCCTGTAGGTGGCGGAAGCACGAGGAGACCATATAGTGGCTGAATGGCACAGCCTGGAGTTGGTGGCAGCATATAGTGGCTAAATGACACAGCCTGGAGTTTGCGGCAGATTGAGAACATATAGTGGCTGAATGACAAAGCTTGGAGGTGGCGGCAGCATGAGGAGATCACAAAGTGGCTGAATAACAGAGCCTGTAGGTGGTGGAAGCATGAGGAGACCATATAGTGGCTGAATGACACAGCCTAGTGGTGTCGGCAGCATGAGGAGAACATAAAGTGGCTGAACGACACAGCCTGGAGTTGGCGGCAGCATGAGGAGACCACATAGTGGCTGAATGACACAGCCTGGAGTTGGGGGCAGCATATAGTGGCTGAATGACACAGCCAGGCATTTGCTGCAGCATGAGGAGAACATATAGTGGCTGAATGACAAAGCCTGGAGTTGGCGGCAGCATGAGGAGACCACATACTGGCTGAATGACATAGCCTGGAATTTGCGGCAGCATATAGTGGCTGAATGACACAGCCTAGAGTTTGCAGCAGCATGAGGAGACCATATAGTGGCTGAATGACACAGCATGGATGTGGCGGCAGCATGAGGAGAATATATAGTGTCTGAATGACACAGCCCGGAGTTGGCAGCAGCATGAGGAGACCACATAGTGGCTTAATGGCACAGTCTGGAGTTGCTGGCAGCATATAGTGGCTGAATGACACAGCCTGCAGTTTGCGGCAGATTGAGAACATATAGTGGCTGAATGACAAAGCTTGGAGGTGGCGGCAGCATGAGGAGACCACATAGTGGCTCAATGACAGTGCCTGGAGTTTGCAGCAGCATGAGGAGAACATATAGTGGCTGAATGACACAGCCTGGAGGTGTCGGCAGCATAAGGAGAACATAAAGTGGCTGAATGACACAGCCTAGAGTTTGCGGCAGCATGAGGAAAACATATAGTGGCATAATGACACAGCCTGGAGTTTGCGGCAGCATGAGAACATATAGTGGCTGAATGATACAGCCTGGAGTTGGCGGCAGCATGAGAACATATAGTGGCTGAATGACACGGCCTGGAGTTGGCGGCAGCATGAGGAGACCAAACAGTGGCTGAATGACACAGCCTGGAGTTGATGGCAGCATATAGTGGCTGAATGACAAAGCTTGGAGATGGCGGAAGCATGAGGAGACCATATAGTGGCTGAATGACACAGCCTGGAGGTGGAGGCAGCATGAGAAGAACATATAGTGGCTGAATGACACAGCGTGGAAGTGGCAGCAGCATGAGGAGAACATATGGTGACAGTATGAGACAGCTTGGAGCTAGCATCAGAATGAGGAGAATATATGGTGGCATAATGAGAAAGCCTGGAGGTGGCATCAGCATGAGGAGAAATATGGTGGCAGAATGAGACAGCCTTGAGGTGGCAATAGCACAAGGATAACATATGGTGGCAGAATGGAGGTGGCAGCAGCAGAATCAGGAGTCCTCAAAGAGACCCAGTGACAGAGTGGTGCGGTGGTTGACAATACCAGTACCCGGTGACGAAGGTAAGTGAAAAAACGAGAACTTGGCATCAGATGTGTGGCATCAGGCAGTGGCAGGATCAAAATAGTAGCTGAGGCAGGTAGGCAGAAGAAAACGGTCTCTTTTGTATAAGTGTTAGTGTGCTCATGTAAGTATTGAGGATATGCATCATGTAAAACATAACTTTTAATGATATGCTTGGGATAAAATATATGGACCCAAATTTTTTTTTTAAATCAAACAAAAGGAAAGGTGTGCAAAAAACACCATGTACCACCTACACCACCAAAGATGCAAAGACCTCTAAAAGGTGGAAGGGAACAATGTATTGTCCATTTTAGCAGGTGGGGGTGAAAACTTACCCTGTAAGGCCCTACTCTCCCCCTATTAATTCCCTTCTTGGCAAGTGTTACTCACCCTAAAAAGTTCAACCCCACACAGGAAACTCTCTCTAATTCCACCTAAAAACCCTGGGAAATGGCAATGTTTCTAAGGGGAAATAGGGAGAGGTTCCTGTGTGGGGCTGCCCTTTTTAGGGCGAGTAACACTTTGCCAAGAAGGGAATTAATAATGCGAGAGTAGGGCCTTACAGGGGAAGTTTTTACCCCCACCGGTTGCAATGGCCTATACGTTGTTCCTTCCACCTTTTAGAGGTCTTTGCTTCACATCAATACTTGGTGGTGTAGGTGGCATATGTTTTTATTTTTGCACACCTTTCCTTTTGTTTGATTTCGATTTCAGGTAGGCATCGTCCAACTGACTACGTAGGATGTCTCTGTAGTAGGTCAGTTTGTCCTCCGCTCAGTGGGTGTAAAAAAGACCCCCATTTTGTGCCGGTAGTGAGGGTCCAATAAAGTGGAGAGCCAGAAGTCATCCTGCTGCAGAATGGTGACAATTCGGCAGTCACTACGCAAGCAAGTGAGCATGCATCGTGCCATTTGTGCAAGGGACTTGGAGGGTCTCCCTGCCTCCATCTCCACTGCATGCTGGCATGGTGTGTCTGGGTCTTCTGTCTCGCCTTCCTCATAACCCTCTAGCTCCTCTAGCTTCTCCTGCTCCTCCTCTACTGTCACATGACTAGAAAAACTGCCCATTTCGCGAAACCTAAACTGTGCTCCACTGTGCCCCTTCCCCTCCTCCTCCCCCTTCAGTTCAGCCCCCACAGGGCTCATATGGCCGTGAGATGTAGGTGCCACGTCTCCAGTGCCCTGACCAGCCATCGTTTCCAACACCTGTTGTAGTAGATGAAGCAGTGGAATGACGTTGTTCATCCCGTAATCCTGGTGACTGACTAACAATGTATCTTCCTCAAAGGCCTGAGCAAACGGCAGGTGTCACGTATGAGCTGCCACTGGTTGACATTGAAGTCATCAAGATATCGGTGATGGCTTTTCTCTGTTAGTACAGTCGGTCCAACATATGGAGGGTGGAATTCTAACGTGTGGAAACATTGCAAATCAGACTATGTTGGTGGATGCCGTTCTGACGCTGCCGCTCAAGGAGGATATGCTTTGCGGTGTATGAGTGGCTGAAGTGCATGCAACGTTTCCTTCCCATTGTTAGGATGTCTTGCAGATGGAGGGAACACATCAGGAACCGCTTGACAACCAGATTGAACACGTGTGCAATGCAGGGTGCATGTCTCTGGCTTCCTTGTCGCAGCGCAGACAAGATGTTCTTCCCATTGTCGGTCACCATGGTTCCCATTTCCAGTCTTCTTGGAGTAAGCCATTATTCGATTTCTTGATGAATGACTTTTAGCAGTTCCTCCCTTGTGTGACTCCATGTGAAGAACAGCGGGCCACCACCGTGAACTGCACACATGGTATGCTAGAGGAGCACTGAGACTTGTCCGTGCCGTGGAGGCTGAGGACACGGTGGAGGATGAGAAGGCAGAGTCGCACACTGTTTCAGGACCAACAGCCTGAGAGCGTGGAGGCAGAAGCGGCGTGACCTGTCCAAGTTGCTGTTGTGGCTGTGCAGGAACCACATTCACCCAGTGGGCCATAAAGGGCATGGATTGTCCCTGACCATAGTCACAGCTCCACACATCGTGCACTTTGGTACACACTGACAGGTTCAAGGACTGACCCACCTTCTGTTCCACAAAATTGTGCAGGGCTGGTACTGCCTTCTTCGCAAAGAAATGACGGCTTGGGGCTCTCCACCTCGGCTCGGCACAAGCCATCAGTTCTCTGAAAGGTGCAGAGTCCATCACTTGAAAAGGGAGGGACTGCAGCACCAGCAACTTGGACAGGAGCACATTCAGCTTCTGGGCCGTTGGATGAGTGGGCACATACTGTTTGTTGTCTCTTGGACATGGCTTCGCCGATGCATTGTTGGCAGAATGATTGACTAAAAGTAGAAGGAGCAGGAGCATCTGGAGCGACAGAAGGAGAGTATGACAGCTCCCTTCGGCTGAGGTGGTGGAGCCTTGGCTGGCTGAAAGAGGGAGCAGCGTGCCACTGGGTGATGCAGCAGGCTGGACCACCCACCACATTGGAGCCACGGTTCTCCCAGGCCGTTTTATGATGATGCTGCATATGTTGACACAGGGCCAAGGTGCCAACATTGGGACCCTGGCCACGCTTCACATTCTGCCGACACATCTTGCTTGTGACCATGTTAACCTCCTCTGGATGCTTGATGAAAAACTGCCACACCGCCGAGTAGCTGATTTTCCCACCAACAGTCCACACAGATTGACTGCTACTGCCGCCGACTCCAGGAACCCCTGTTCCACTACCTACCAGGAAGGTAGGCTGCCACAAAGCAGGTGGTCTACTCCGGGCACATTTGGCTCCAGACTTTCCACTTCTGCCACCATGCTGACTGCCATCCATGCTACCCCCTTGCTGGCTCAGCTGCTGCCTCACAGGCAACTTGCAACTCTCTTCTCCTGATGATTAGTGTTGAGCGGCATAGGCCATATTCGAATTCGCAATATTTCGCAAATATATGGACGAATATTCGTCATATATTCGCTAAATTTGCATATTCGTAATATTCGCGTTTTATTTTCGCATATGCGAAAATTCACGCATGCGGAAATTAGCATATGCGAAAATTATCATATGCAAATTTTCGCATGTGCGAAAATTCGCACGCCAGTCTCAAACAGAAGTATTAGAGCCTTCTTTACATCACACAAGCTGGAAGCAGAGAGGGGTGATCACTGTGATGTGTACTGTGAAAAAACAAAAAAAAAACGAATATTCGTAATTACAAATATATAGCGCTATATTCAAGAATATTCGCAAATATGTGATATCCGTGAAAAAAATTTGCATTGCGAATATTCGCGAGCAACACTACTGATGATGATGAAGCCCCTTCTGCACCCAGCTCCCAAGTGCGATCGGCTTCAATATTGTCAAGTTATGACTGCACATCACTGATGTCCTGCTCAGGTTCCTCAACAGTGTCTGCTTCCGGAGCTTGAATGCTCGCAACATCACATCCCACACCACTCTCCTCATCACTACTTGCCTGCCTAGTGGATGTCTCCTCCCCTTCTTGGCTGGGCAGTAGCTGTGGATTGTCCTCTAGTAGATCATCCTCACTAAATAGTGGAGCTGAATCCACAGCATAAGATACTTCTGTGGGGGAGGGAACAGCATTGAACAGGGACTGCTCCCGGATCATGCCATGTGGTATGCACTTATGAGGGGAGGACAATGCGCTCCAGTATGCTTAAAACAGTATTTGTGTACAACACCAGCAGTAAACACCAGTGGTGCAGCTCACAGTCGCTGTGTACTACACCCAAAATTGCACTTTCTCTCTCAATGTCACTCCCTTCCCTATCAGTGCTTCTAGGCTGTATTTAGTCTTGAGGTGAATCGCTGCTGTAAAAAGGTTTTTGTGTGCAACACACTGATCTCTTTCCCTCTCTGTAATAGAACGCTGATGTGACTGGAAGGTGAATCGCTGCTGGAAAAATGCTTTTCTGTGCAACACACAGCGTTTCCTGTCCCTCTCTCTCTCTATAATAAAAGGCTGAAGTGACTGGCCGCAAGTAGTGTTGCTCGCGAATATTCGCAATTCCAATTTTATTCGCGAATATCGCATATTCGCGAATATAGCGCTATATATTCGTAATTACGAATATTCGTTTTTTTTTATTTTTTATTTATTTTTTTTTTTCACAGTACACATCACAGTGATCATCCCTCTCTGCTTCCAGCTTGTGTGGTGTAAAGAAGGCTCTAATACTACTGTGTGAGGCCGGTGTGCGATTTTTCGCATATGCGAAAATTTGCAAATGCTAATTTTCGCATATGCGCATTTTCGCACACGCGAATATTCACATATGCGAAAATACAACGAGAATATTACGAATATGCGAATATTCGCGAATATGACGAATATTCGTCCATATATTCGCGAATATTCGCAAATTCGAATATGGCCTATGCCGCTCAACACTAGCCGCAAGATGGCTGCCGATTATATAGGGATGTTACATCACAGGGGTGACTGGTTGCTGATAATTCTGCATGTGATTCAGGGTCATCCCGCCTACCCGTGTTCCCGCCTTCCCAGGATTCATTGCCCCATGTCCTAACATATGGATTTGCCATTTTAGATGCCCTGGAGCCTGAACTGCACTAAATGGAGTTTAATGAAGCAATTCGCGCAATCAAATTTCGGCGATATTCGCATTAGTTGTGAATCAAATTTTTCCTGAAATTCGTTACACATGTGGATCCGCCAGATTCGATTCGCTTATCCCTAAATATTACAGTATAAATGTTTGTATTTCTTTCTTGTATTATCTGTAATTTATAACTGGACCAAGGTACAAAGGTTGACCCAACATAATAGCATCACTGGCATTTGGCATAAAATGTGGCACATTGCAATGGTGAAAAAAAAGAGCACTGCATAACTGACTTTAAACATAGTAGGAAAATGTGTCACAACCGATTGGTAATAAATATTATTATATCACAGAATTACATAGATGTTTTCACAGATCTGCACAACAAAGACCCTGATAAAGATTGTATCACTGATACTTGACAGCTTAAATGGTCATTGTTGTTTCAAACAACTTCCCTCCATTTGAGCCTATGTGATAACAGGTTTTTAAACCACTTTATTAAACAAAGATGACTCTCTGAGAAAAAAACTGCTCTAAAATTATTGACTGATGGAACTCATGATATCTAAATTAAGTGTGACCAGTTCACAATATGCTGTACTACAATACTTACTGTTATTACTATGTTGGTTGGAAATCCTATCTTGAGATGATCAACTTAGTTATTTTCTTTATTTTAATATTCTTGAAAATGTTATAAAAACTATAAAAAAAAAACTGATCTAAAGTTTTGACCACTAGGAGTCTCCCTTCTCTGCAAACTGCTGCCCACTGACAGTTCTCAGAGGAAATCAGTCTCTAGTCATAGCTAGAGCAAGACATGCTGGAGATATCCACGCTGTTTTAACAGAAATCGACAGCCTGTTCAACGGACTTAACCCAATACACTGGGTTATAGTGGGGGTGAACAGGAGTAAAACGAGGTGTCAATTACTTACATTGGTACAGCCATTTGAAAGTTATGGCTCTTAGACCCTGCATTGCTAAATGTCTTCTACTACCAGTTCACCATTGCCTACTGTCTGCTGGCTTCTAGTAGCACTATTCCACCACTGCCTGCTTTCCGTCGACTAATACAACTCCTATCAGTCTACCACACTTTGCTGCTGAAACTACCAGTCAGGCCTACTCAATCCATGATCCTAAAAAAAGGGATAACTTTTTTTGGCTTTTTCATGCAAAGGCTATTTTTTCATCTTGCATCTATACGGAATAGAGTCACTTATAATTATATCTTAATATTGAGTGTGATCAATGCATGTAGAGAATTTCCAGATATAATCATGTAGAGAGAGACTCGGCACCACCTAAACTAGCACTTAGGATACAGCAATCTACTCGGTTTTCCTGTGTCTTCCCTTGCAACAGCTGGAGGGACTTCAGTGGTGCTCTACATATAAGGCAAGTCATTCAATATTCATGCAATAGAGAAGGAAAGAAACGGAGCAACTCACCACACCAACCCAGGTATTCTTTGCAAGTGGTACTTTATTCCAAAGCTTCAACCATGGAAGACAAGCAGGGGAGAGTGAATGTAGGATGCGGGGGTATCCACTCGGTGACAGGACCGTTTGGCGCCTGAGCACTTCGTCAGACCGAGATAGATCCTATCCCGGTCTGAAGAAGCGCTCAGGCGCCAAACGGTCCTGTCACCGAGAGGATACCTCGCATCCTACATTCACTCTCCCCTGCTTGTCTTCCATGGTTGAAGCTTTGGAATAAATTACCACTTGCAAAGAATACCTGGGTCGGTGTGGTGAGTTGCTCCATTTCTTTCCTTCTCTATTGCATGAATAATATCCAGATATAGATTGATTGTGAATCAACTCATAAGAAAAAGACCATAGT
Source organism: Hyla sarda (assembly GCF_029499605.1). Taxonomy (NCBI): domain Eukaryota; kingdom Metazoa; phylum Chordata; class Amphibia; order Anura; family Hylidae; genus Hyla; species Hyla sarda. The sequence continues at coordinate 215,932,890 of NC_079191.1, forward strand.
GGCAAATGTCAAAGCCAATCCCAAACTTGACCTGTTCTACTAGACACTAGAAAAAAGACTGTAGTGAAGAGCACATCCCAAGAATTATGATGATGGTGGAGTTCTTATCCAGCAAAGTAGGAATTCAAGGCCACGTCTATAGGCGGACAACACTTATTGAGTGAATGCAGTTAAATTCATCAAGCTTGTTAAACAACTGATGTGGGGCTGAAATTCACTGTACAATAATTTTTGTCTCAGATAGATAGAAACCAATCATAGCTTATCTTTCATTTCTCAAATTGCTCTATTAAACTGAAAGCTGAGCTGTGATTGGTTGCTAGCTGTCTGAGACAAAATTCAGATACATTTTTGTCTCAGAAAGAATGCTAAATATGAGCTAATATTTCTATCTGTATTTAGTGAGTGCTGTCTGCCTACATACTTCACGTGCTGATTGCACATTATGGTGCCACAACCTGGGTTCTTTAGAAGATCCTATTACTCTGCTGAGCCAATCCGTCCCCAGTCAGCTCTTTATCACAGACAGCATTGGCTCTTAGGTTATAATGAAAGTTAATGGGGGAATTTATTAATGGTGTAGGTGGTTGTGTGGGGGCAACATGTATGTGCACCAAATTAATAAAAATCTTTATAGCATATGATAAATATGGTGCTAGTATAAATTTTTGTACACTTCAGTACATCACTTTGCATGGTTCTGCCTCTGTGTTTTTAATGTGGCTTTTTAACCAATGTGACAATTTGTGCAACTTTTTACTAATGCTATCCACAGCCAGTTTTGAAAGCCAGGGTCAGGGCTGGTGTTAATTTAAGACACATTGGGGGAGATTTATCAAAACCTGTCAAGAGGAAAAGTTGCCCATAGCAACCAATCAAAATGCTTCTTTAATTTTACACAGGCCTTGTTAAAAATGAAAGAAGCGAGCTGATTAGTTGCCATGGGCAACTGGACAAGTTTTCCTCTTCACAGGTTTTGATAAATCTCCCCCATCGAGGGCTTTTTGTGACATTTCACCACAAGTCGCACAGGATAAGTTCATGACCACTGCAGAAAATCAACTCGAATTTCACATACCTACAAAACTATGAGGAAATAGTCTACTTGGAAAGTTGCAAAAAAAGTAATTAAGACAAATTTACAGCAAAAATAAAGGGGGAGATTGCTTCTTCCATCTTTCAGGGGCCTTTTGAAAAATGAAAGAGGCAATCTCATTGGTTGCTTTGAGCAGGGGCACCACTGTTTCTCTGCACAAATTTTGATAAATCTCCCCTATCGTGTACATAAAATGATAAATTCCCCCAATTTATTTTAAGAAATAAATGCAATGCAACAGTTTTGATTTGTCTCGTATTGTGAGAGAATTGAATATAAAATGGTTATATTAGCATAGAATTAATTTGCTTTGCATTTACATTACTGTTTTATATTATCACCCAGCAGGGCCAGATTACATGGGGGTACAGACCTCATGGAAAATAATCTGGTGGTGATTATGCATAATAATCTGGTGGAGGTAATTCTGCATAATTTAGATTTCTTTAACGGAGATAAATAAAAAATGTGCTAGCGGGGGTAAAATAACATAATATACTGCACTTACGGTCTCCTGAGTCCATCAGCGCTGCTCTGATTCTTACTATGACCTTTGTTTACTTATCTTGATGTCACACTCTCCCTGCTCTTCTGGTGATGTTGACAGACCTCCCTTCAGCCAATAACTAGCCTCAGTGGTAGTCAGCACAAGACAACTGGTACTAGTCATTGGCTGCAGGGTAGCCCAGCGATGTCATCAGCGCAGCAGGGAGGGCGCGTCATCTAGGGAAGTAAACAGAGGCAGCAGTGAGCAGGATTGACTGGCGGTCTAGTATCTTGACTACAGGGCTATTTAGGTCTTACATGGTTTGGTGAATACAGGGGTCAAAGAGTGAATCATGGAATAGGGAACTGACAAATCTGTGCCCTATCCTTGTGTTTAACTGTATTTACGGTATGTCCTTAGGATACAGATATAGTTTAAAATAAAGATTGTGGTGTGTCTGGGACACTGGATTAGAAAATTCTCCTAATGCTAGAAACGTTACTGCCATCTCAGCTGTTTTTGCTGGAGCCTTTACTTTCCACTTGGTGGAGGAAATCCCAGGGGGTACACTTCATGTTCCCTTCCCATTTCCTATAATGTTAATCACATACTGGGAATAAATGATCACTTGACAAAGCAGAATGGGAATGCAAGTCCTGCATCTTTCAAGCGTGTATGGCATGGGCTCAAGACCCGAGCCCGCTTTCAATGCAGATCTAATCATTGCTCATACAAATCCCTTAGGGACACTAAATAAGTGAAAAAATCCTAATAGTGTTATTAACGAAAAAATAATAATTAACCGCTTCCATTATAAAAGTTCAAATTACTCCCCCCCCTTTTCCCATTTAAATATAAACGTGTAGACAAAAAAACAAACAGCATGAGTACTAGTGTATAAAGTTGTGTATGCTATACAACCTATGGAACAATATATGCAAAAAGAAAGGGAATACTCTCCTCAAGCCTGGTCTTTCATATGCTCACTGGTGGAAGCGTATACACATAATAACTTGGTAAAAGAATGTGACAATAATGCAGTCAAAAGAACAATGAGTATATTTTAAGTAAAAATAGTCTTATTTATTAGTATTAAAAGTATATTGTTCCAACGGAATTATCTGCAGGGCCCTTGTATCTAGTACAGCTGATCAAAGCTACACCCAACCGCACATTGAAGCAAGTTTACAGTGACAAGCAACTGACATCTAATTCCCGGCACGCGCAGAGCACGAGGAAACCACCGACACTCCGGCTTGCAGACCACTCCCTCCTCTGGCTCGCTGGCGCTGACGACTGGCAAGCACAGGAGCAACTAGTTGTACGTGCTAGGAGCCACAGCTGGTAAGTTGAGAGAGCACCGTGGGACCATTTCAGAACTGGTGAGACAAACTGTCTAATTGTGACACACAGTATCAAAGAATCCTATATAACTAGTCACCCAGTTACTGCTACAGACTACAAACACCTTCTACAGTTAAACAGTAACTACTTAACCGATACGGACTACAATATCATCAGTTACATAGTAACCACCTTTCACTACGGACTATGCTATTACAAACAATGTGCGACATATGAATATTGTCTGCACACACTATCCAATATCTCTAAAGACGCTGTATAGTATAATAGATTACATTGTATATTTTACCCTATTTCCCCATTGGATTTTATAATTGAATATATAAGCATTTCTGCAGGGCTCTGAGGATAATGCCATTGGAACAATCTACTTTTAATAATAATAAATAAGACTATTTTTACTTAATATACTCATTGGGGGACATGTATCAAAGATTTTAACCCTGTTTTGTGTGTATTTTTTTGCGCAAAATTTTGCGCAAGCCCTTTTTTTTGCGCATTTTTTTGCGCACGTTTTGGTAGAGCATGTCGTCCAGATGTGGCTGAATCAGGGTACCTTGGAGTGACATCTATACTACACATGGATTTATTACCTGCGTACTTTTCCTTTGCACCAAAAATTTTGACGCAAGTGCGTCTTTTTCCCAGCAAATATAAGCCAACTTTAACTGCACGTAGCAATCCTTTCTATTTCTGAAGGAAAGTTCTACTAAGGAACCACCAGAATGTTTTTACTTTCCTATCTCAATTCCTCATTTGGTTTGCTTTATATTTTCACTCCTTGGTTATTCCAAAGCACTTTTAAAATAATTTGCATATAGAATATTTGTTTACAGTTCAGTTATTCACTAGATCACTTGGATATTGGTATTGTTATTTTATGATCCAACAATTTAATACATTTACATAGGAAATTTTTGATATCTTACTTATCATTGAACAAGTTCCGTCACATTGAAATAGCTTTGTAATCCACTTAACACTGTAGATCATTCTCCTTTTATTTTTACAATTTACTGCTTTCCGTTATACTTTTCCCCAGCGCCCGGTAAGATGGTGGCCATCTTACCATGTGACCACAGGATGTTTCAATAGCCCCCTACCCCCCCCCCCCCCCAGCGATCACTGCTATCAGCTAGTCAAATCTGACTAGCTGATAGCAGCGTTTCGCTATCAGAATACTTAGCAGCGCGGTGTGTGAGTCCAGATCACGGGGATCGGGACACACACCGCTCTGCTAAGTGTCCCTTACCCGTCCCCCGGCGTCACTTACCCGGCCATGCGGTGTCCCGAGCTGTCCCGGTGCGAGCGGCGTCCTCCAGACGGTCCCGGAGGTGGTGCGTCCCGGCGGTGAGTTTCCGGCAGCAGGGCGGCATCCTCATTGGCAGCAGTGAGATCGCCGTAAAGAGATCTCACTGCTGCCTCTGGGAGTTTCAAAACTGCAACTCCCAGCATGCCCAGACAGCCTTTGGCTTTCTGGGCATGCTGGGAGTTGTAGTTTTGCAACATCTGGAGGGCCACAGTTTGGAGACCACTGTATAATGGTCTCCAATCTGTGCTCTTCCAGATGTTCCAAAATTACAAATCTCAGCATGCCCACTCTGTCGAGGCATGCTGGGAGTTGTAGTTCTGTAACATCTGGAAGACCACAAATTGGAGACCATTATACAGTGGTCTACAAACTGTGGACCTCCAGCTGTTGCAAAACTACAACTCTCAGCATGCCCAGACTGCCCAAGCATGCTGGGAGTTGTATTTCGTCAACATCTGACCCTTCAGATATTGCCGAAATACAACTTCCAACATGTTTGGCCATGCTGGGAATTATAGTTTTGCAACAGCTGGAGGCACACTAGTTGGGAAACATTGTTTGTTTCCTAACTCTTTTTCCCAACCCGTGTGCCTCCAGCTGTGCCTCCAAACTATAACGCCCAGCATGCACTGACAGACCATGCATGCTGGGAATTGAAGTTGTGCAACAGCTGGAGGCACACTGGTTTGGAAACACTAAGTTAAGTAAAAAACTTTCAAGTGTTTTGCAACCAGTGTGCCTTCAGCTGTTGCATAACTACAACCCTCAGCATGCATGGACTGCCAAAGGGCATGCTGGGAGTTGTAGCAGTATGCCTCCAGCTGTTGCATAACTACAAGTTCCAGCATGTCCTTCTGCTGTCACTGCATGCTGAGATTTGAAGTTTTTGCAACAGCTGAAGGCACACTGGTTGCGAAACACTGTCTGTTTCCGTGTTTCACAACCAGTGTGCCTCCAGCTGTTGCAAAACTACAACTCCCAGCATGCACGGACAGCCAAAGGGCATGCTCGGAGTTGTAGTTTTGCAAAAGCTGGAAGTTTCCCCCACCCCTCCCCCCAATGTGAATGGACAGGGTACACTCACATGGGCAGAGGTTTACAGGGAGTGCTGCAAGATTGAGATGCAGCAAACTCGCTGTGAACCCCCGCCCGTGTGACTGTACCCTAAAAACACTACACTATACTACACTTAAATAAAATAAGTAAAAAACACTATATATACACATACCGCTACACAGCCCCCCTCCCCTCCCCAATAAATATGAATAACGTCTGGTAAGGCCCTGTTTCCAAAATGGAGCCTCCAGCTGTTGCAAAACAACAACTCCCAGTATTGCCGGACAGCCATTGACTGTCCAGGCATGTTGGGAGTTTTGCAACAGCTGAAGGCACCCTGTTTGGGAAACACTGGCATAGAATACCCCTATGTCCACCCCTATGCAAAACCCTAATTTAGGCATCAAATGCGCATGGCGGTCTTTCACTTTGGAGACCTGTCATATTTTAAGGCAACATTTTAGGGTCACATATGGGGTATCGCCGTACTTTTTCTCCTTTTACCCATTATGAAAAGGAACAGTTGGAGTCTACACCAGTATGTTAGTGTATAAAAATAAAATTATTTACACTGACATGCTGGTGTTGCCGCATACTTTACATTTTCACTAGAGGTAAATGGGAAAAAAGATCCCCATTTTTTGGGACACAATTTAGCCAGAGTACGGAGATACCACATATGTGGGCGCAAAGTGCTCTGTGGGCGCACAACAAGGCCCATAAGGTAGAGTGCACCATGTACATTTGAGGTGGTTTGCACAGGGGTGTCACAGATGTTAAATGAAGAATAAGGACATTGGTATAATTAATGTGTTATAATTGGGTGCAAAAAGTGGTATTATTGTGAGATTAAAACTCTACATAATGAAGAAAAAAAATTCTAAAACTAATAACGAGGACACACTTACTGTTTAGGTGCAGATACGCTGCAGACAAAGCTCCTACTAAATAGAGCTGCCGTGTAAATTTATGCTCTGAGGAGAATTCTAAATTTAAACGCAATTCAAGAAAGTAGCTGCGCAAGAATGATAAATTTAACGCAGCTGCGCCAAATTTAGACAACAGGCAGAGGGGTAAAAACTTTCTATTATACACTGGAAATGATACATCTCCCCCATTGTTCTTTTGATCTGACTGCATTATTATCACATTCTTTCACTAAATTATTATGTGTATACGCTTCCACAAATGAGCATATGAAAGACCAGGCTTGAGTAGAGTATTCCCTTACTTTTTGTATGTATCAAATTGTTACCTATAAAGACTACGTCACCAAAAATGAGCTCCCATGCACTTCAGAAAAGAAAAATAAAGTTTAACCTATTTTTTTATAGCAGTAAGACATCATAGAAACTATACAAATTAGGTATTATTACAATCTCACTAATTTAAGGAATACAGATACCATGCCAATTTTACTGTACAGTGAACTGTAATTTGCAAAATTGATCTTTTTATTTTATTTTACCTCACAAGTAATTTTTGATTTTCCGTTTTGCAGTATACTTTATCACAATATGAAAGCTTTCATTACAAAGCACAATTTTTTCCCACAAAAAAACAAGCCTTTATATGGATCTGTAGACAAAAAATTAAAAGGAGGAGAAAAAATGAACACGCAAAGATGAAAAATGGCTCGTCTTTAAAGGAGTTATCGAGCAGGTGGGGGTTCAAAGCTATGCCCATTAAGTGGGATATAACAAAACAAACCTTTACTTACCTCCAGCACTCCTGCAATGCCTCCAGTGTCCTGTTCCGTTTCGCCATGTGATTTCTGAGCTTCCGTATATCTGGCCTGGGAAGTACCCAGCCCAGTGTGTCATTCTGCAGCTAAGTGGAGGGCTGGAGGTAAGCAAAGATTTATTTTGTTATATCCCACGCAATGGACATAGCTTTAAACCCTCCCACCCCCACCCTCTGGTTAACCCCCTTAACGGGTTAAACTAAACACAATGCCTAAGGAAAGAGATTTATCCAACCACACTTAAACCCTTCCCACAAATAGACATGTATGAACGTCCATTTTTCCTATCATTTAACGCAAATGGACGTTCATACATGTCCAATACATTCTCTAAAAACTTCATCTCAGCTGTTCTGAACAGCTGACAGATGTTATTATGCAACTGGGGACCAATCAGAATGGCCAGTCAATAAGTGAATGACCAATGACATGCGACTTGGGGGGTTCGTGGCGATTCTGGGCTGATCGAGTCTCTGGTGACCCAATAGCCCGGAAAATAGGGATGATCAGAGATGTCAGAGACAGCCCCGATAATTCTGAGGGATAGGGGCAAGTTGGCAGGGGTGCCACCTTATCCTATCCCCTGCCATTGGTCGGTAAAGATTGACCGACCAATGGCAGTTGGGGGTGGGGGGGTTAAAGTTGAAATCCCAGCTCTGCCCACCCCTGGATGTCCGGGCAGAGTAGGTGGAAAGGTGGCGGAGTGCAGGAGGAGCCGACAGGATGGTCGATCATGGCGGGACCGGCAGCAGGCAGCGGCGGGACTGGCAGCGGTGGCGGAGGCAGCGGTGGAGGCAGCAGTGAAGATCTGTGGTTAGTGATCTTGACTGCTGCCTTCTAGGAGTTGCCAAACTACAACTCCCAGCATGCTTGGATTGTCTGGGCATGCTGGGAGTTGAAGTTTTGCAACATCTGGAAGGCTACAGTTTGGACACCACTACACAGTAGTCTTCAAACTGTTCTCCAGTTGTTGCATAACTACAACTCCCAACATGTCCTTCAGCTGTCTGGGCATGCTGGGAGTTGTAGTTTTGCAACAACTGGAGGCACACTGGTTGGGAAACACTGAGTTTAGTAACAAATACTCAGTGTTTTGCAACCAGTGTGCCTCCAGCTATTGCATAATTACAACCCCCAGCATACATGGACAGCCAAAAGGCATGCTGGGAATTTTAGAAGTATGCCTCCAGCTGTTGCGTAACTACAAGTCCCAGCATGCCCTGTCACTGCATGCTAAGAATTGTAGTTTTTGCAACAGATGAAGGCACACTGGTTGCGAAACACTGATAGTTTGTTACTTAACTCAGTGTTTTGCAACCAGTGTGCATCCAGCTGTTGCAAACTAAAACTCCCAGCATGCACTGATAGACCATACATGCTGGGAGTTGTAGTTTTGCAACAGCTGGAGGCACACTGGTTGCAAAACACTGAATTAGGGTACGTTCACACGGCAGATTTATTTGCTGGTTTCCCACTGTGTATTTGAAAGGGGGCGGGCTCTTCTCGCCTGTCCATAACAGAGTTTCCGCTGTCTAATTTCCACTGCGGAAAATCCGCAGGAGACTCTATTGACTTCAAAGGAGCTTTCTGCGGATTTTCCACAGCGTAAATTCTGCCATGGAAAATCTGCTGTGGATGGCCAAGAAGAGCCCACCCCCTTTCAAATACGCAGTGGGAAACCCACTAATAAATCCGCCTGTGTGAATGTATCCTTAAGTATCAAACTCTGTGTTTTGCAACCAGTGTGCCTCTAGCTGTTGCATAACTACAACTGTGTCACTCTCCCCTACACAGGTTTTGATAAATCTCCCCCATAGTGTGTATTTTTTTCAAAGCATTGCATCTAGTGGAAAATACAGATCCACAATGAGGAATCATACATCAGCACAAAGAGTGTTTTAACCTCTTAAGGACCCAGCCCATTTTGACCTTAAGGACCCAAGCATTTTTTGCACATCTGACCCCTGTCACTTTAAATATAAATAACTCAGAACTCTGAGATGCTCTTACTTTTCATTCTGATTCCGAGATAGTTTTTTCGTGACATATTCTACTTTATGATAGTGGTAAGTTTTCATTGATACTTGTATCATTTCTTGGTGAAAAATTTCAAAATCTGATGAAAAATGTTAAAATTTTGCATTTTTTTTTTACTTTGAAACTCTCTGCTTATACGAAAAATGGACCTCCCAAATAAATTATATATTCATTCACATATACAAAATGTCTAAGTTGACATGTTTTTACTTTTGGAAGACATTTTGGAAGACATCAGAGGGCTTTAAAGTTCAGCAGCAATTTTCCAATTTTTCACAAATTTGTCAAAATCTGAATTTTTCAAGAACCAGTTCAGTTTTGAGTGGATTTGAAGGGCCTTAATATTAGAAATAGAAATGAGCGAATCGACGTTGACGAACCCGAATTCGTTAGGAATTTCATGAAAATTTGATTTGCAACGAATATGAATATCGCCGCGATTCTATCGCACAAATCACTTAATTAAACTCCATTTTACAGCATTCCAGCCTATTGGAGACCTAAGATGGTGGATCCACATGTGAGTAGATGGGGCAGGGGATTATGGGAGGGCGGGAAACAGTGGCAGGAATGAAGGTAGGCGGACTGACCCAGAACCACATGTGAGATGCAGCCTATCAGTGTTCACTGACCCCTGTGATGTCACAGCCCCTATATAATCGGCGGCCATCTTGCCTCTCTTCATTTCATCTATGCACTCAGATGGAGAGGACGGGACTGTGTGTGTGTGAATAGCTCATACCACAGCGTTACACTGCAACTGCTACTCACATCAGCATTAGGGAAAGGCAGGAGTGCAGAGTGCTTTGCTGTTACACTGAGAAGGATCATTGATAGCTAAACCTCCTATTCACATTATTGAGCATTGCAGCAGAGAGGGGCAGATAGCTGTCAGCTGCCTCATACAGATCTCCAAGCTGCCTGAACTTTCTGAAGCATCTTATCTCCTCTTTGTTCAGCCCAATTGAGTTTATTTTTATTTGCTCCACAAATCTTCTGCTGCTCAGAATTGTGTGACAGAGTGCAATTTAGGGTTTAATCCCTGGATTTTTTTTTGTGGTGCTGCACTGTTGGGTCCTGCTGCTGTTGAGAAATAAGTCATATTAGTGTGGACTTTAGTGCCTTTTTACAATTTTTTACCTGTTACTCTGTCTCTGTGCTAAATTCAGTGTTATAACACACGTTATACACCTTCCTGTGTATGAAAGAAAAAAAAGTTTTTCCTGCGTAAAAATACGCTTTTTCAGTGGCCTTATCATTGCAAAGGGCATACATACAAGCAAGTAGTGTACTATTTAGTACCTGTATTTCTGTCTTGGTGCTAAATTCAGGTCTATTCCACACATTAGTATACACCTGCTGGTGTATTTAAAAAAAAAGTGTTTTTTTTGCGTAGAAATACGCATACCGGTGCACTCATCATTGCAAAGGGCATACATACAACAAAGGAGTGTACTATTTAGTAACTGTTATTCTCTCTAGGGCCTATATACTTTGAAAGGACAGCCATAAGTAATCGCCTGCTGCTGTTCTATACCCTCATAAACGCACTAAGTATGTCAGGCAGGGAAGTGCCAGGACGTGCACAGAGAAGGGGCAGAGGCCTACATACGTCAGGCAGAGTTGGCAGCAGACTTGGTGTGAGTGGCAGCAGGAGTTGCAGCAATAGGCCTGAGCTCCCGTTATCACCCATCTCTCCTCGTCAATTGGTTTGCACACTCATCCCCATCATCACAAGCAACATCTGACAACCCCAGTCAAGAGTTGGTGGGTTCCTCAGACACAACCCTCAGTTGGCATGGCTCGGGAGTAGTCCCCGTAATCCCATTGCCTTTGTCCTATGCTGTTCCCTCTCCCAAAGAAGTATCTCATGCTTTGGGTTCAGCTCCACTATTTAGTGAGGACAATGTAATAGAGGACAGTCAGCAGCTAATGGGCAGCCAAGAATGTGAGGAGACATGCATCGCTTGCTCTGCAAGGCGGGCAATTAGTGATGCGGAGAGTGACGTGGGAGGCGGTGTTTCAATTGTTCAGGATCCTGAGGCAGACACTGTTGTGGAACACGAGGAGGACATCAGTGACGTGCACACATCTTTTGATGATGATGAAGCCGATCGCAATTGGAAGCCGGGTGCAGAAGCCGGGGCTTCATCATCATCAGGAGAAGAGATTTGCTCTTTGTCTATGAGGCAGCAAGGCGGTAGCACGGTTGGCAACCAGCGTGGTGGTGGCAGTAGTGGAAATTCAGGAGCCAAACGTGCCAGGGGGAGACCACCTGCTTCGCGGCAAGCTACCATTCAGGGAGGTAGTGGAACAGGAGTTCCTGGAGACGGCGCCAATAGCAGTGAAATAGTGCAGTGAAAATCAGCTACTCTGCGGTGTGGTTGTTCTTCATAAAGAATCCGGAGGACCTTAGCGTAGTAACATGCAAAATCTGTCGGCAGAAAGTGAAGCGTGGCCAGGGTCCCAATCTCGTCAACACATGATTCGCCACCATAAAGCGGCCTAACCGTGGCTCCGATGTAGTGGTCCAGCTTGACACATCACCCAGTGGCCATCTGGTCCCTGCGTCATCAAGCAAGGGCTCCACCACCTCAGCCGAAGGGAGCATTGTGTCAAACCATCCTTCTTGCTCTCCTGCTTCTTCCGCTCGCAGTCAGCCATTCTGCCAACAATCGATCGGCGAAGCCATATCCAAGAGACAACAGTATGCGCCCACTCATCCCATGGCGCAGAAGTTGAATGTGCTCCTGTCCAAGTTGCTGGTGTTGCAGTCCCTCCCTTTCCAACTGGTGGATTCTGCAGCTTTTAGGGAATTGATGGCTTGTGCCGAGCCGAGGTGGAGAGTCCCAAGCCGTCATTTCTTTGCGAAGAAGGCAGTACCAGCCCTGTATAAGTTTGTACAAGAGAAGGTGGGCCAGTCCTTGAGCCTGTCGGTGTGTTCAAAAGTGCACGGTAGTGCCGACGTGTGGAGCTGTAACTACGGGCAGGGACAATACATGTCTTTTACATCCCACTGGGTAAATGTTGTTCCTGCACAGCCACAACAGCAACTTGGACAGGTCACACCGCTTCCTCCTCCACGCTCTCACTCCCAGGCAGTTGGTCCTTTTACAGTGTGCACCTCCTCCTCCTCCCCCGTGTCCTCGGCCTCCACTGCAAATCCAAATCTCGGTGGCCCTTCATCGTACCACGTGTGTAGGGCACAGCGGTGTCAAGCCGCCCTTCACATGGTTTGCCTTGGCGAACGGAGTCACACAGGGGAGGAACTGCTGAAGTTCATTAGGGAAGAAATCCGACTATGGCTTACTCCACGAAATCTGGAAATGGGAACCATGGTGACCGACAATGGGAAGAACATTGTGGCCGCGCTGCGACAAGGAAGTGTGAACCATTCGCCCTGCATGGCACACGTGTTGAATCTGGTTGTCAAGAAGTTCATCAAGTCTTCACCCCATTTGCAAGACGTCCTGACAATGGCAAGGAAACTCTGCATGCACTTCAGCCACTCGTACACCGCCAAGCACACTTTGCTTGAGCAGCAGCGTCAGAACGGTATCCCACAACTTTGTCTCATTTGTGACGTTGCCACACGTTGGAATTCCACCCTGCATATGTTGGACAGACTATACGAACAAAGAAAAGCCATCACCGATTTTTTGATGATACAAGCAGATAGGAATACTCCCCTGTGTAACTTCAATGTGAACGAGTGGCACCTGCCGTTTGCTGAGGCCCTTTGAGGAAGCCACATTTTTTGTTAGTCACTCGAATTACGCCATGAATGACGTAATTCCACTCCTACATTTACTCAAAAAAATGATTGAAAACATGGCTGGTCACGGCAATGGAGACGTTGCGCCTACATTAGAAGGCTACATGAGTCATGTGGGGGATGAACTGGAGGAGGATGATGAGGGGCAGAACAGAGCACAGTTTACGGTGGATGAGATGGCCGGTGTTTCTGTTCATTGGACAGGAGAGGAGGAGCAGGAGCAGCCAGAGGAGCTGAAGGGTTATTACGAGGGAGGCGAGACAGAGGACCCAGACACACCGTGACAGTATGCAGTGGAGATGGAGGCAGGTAGTCCCAGCGAGTCACTGTCACAAATGGCACGATGCATGCTGAGTTGCTTGTGTAGTGACCCCCGAATCGTCAAAATTCGTCAGCGTGATGACTTCTGGATCTCCACCTTATTAGACCCTTGCTACCGGCCCAGAATGGGGGCCTTTTTTACACCCATTGAGAGGGAGGACAAACTGACCTACTTCAGGGAGCTTCTACGTAGTCGGTTGGCCGATGCCTATCGGCCACATGGTCCCTCGACTCGCAGGTCTGACTCGGGGGGCCCTCTGCGCTCACCTTCCACTGCCACGGCTGCTGGGGAGGGGAGTGGTGGCAGGAGCAGTACCGGCTCAATCAGCAGCAGCCTGAGTCTACAGTCGCTGATGAGTAGCTTCCTTCAGCCGCATAGTGAAGCTACTCATCTGCACCAGGTGGACATGGAGCAGGACCTGAACCAGCAGGTGGTGGCTTACCTCGACATGACCCTGCCAACAACTGTTGAAGATCCGCTGGACTTCTGGGCAGCCAAACTCGATTTATGGCCGCAACTAGCGGAGTTTGCCCTGGAAAAGCTGTCCTGCCCAGCCAGTAGTGTGCCATCAGAGCGGGTGTTTAGTCCGGCTGGAGCCATAGTCACCCCAAGGCGAATTCGTCTGTCCACTAAAAATGGAGAGACTGAAGTTTGTCAAGATGAATCAGGGATGGATCAGCCAGGATTTTCAGCCACCAATGACAGATGGGTCTGAGTAGATTGACCATGCTACTACAACAACATTTTCTCTATTGTGGTTGGTTATGAAACCCTCTGGGGGCAGACCTGGGCATTGTATGGCCCTCTTGCCACATACGGCCCTTTTATTGGCTCTGACCGGCCCGCGCTGATTGGGGGACAACTATGCTGCCTAATCTGGGGGACAACTAAGCTCCTAATCTGGTGGACATCTATGCTGTCTAATCTGGGGGACAAGTATGCTCCTAATCTGGGGGACATCTATGCTGCCTACTCTGGGGGACAAGTATGCTCCTAATGTGGGGGACATCTATGCTGCCTAATCTGGGTGACATCTATGCTGCCTAATCTGGGGGACATCTATGCTGCCTAATCTTGGTGACATCTATGCTGCCTAATCTGGGGGACAAGTATGCTCCTAATCTGGGGGACATCTATGCTGCCTAGTCTGGGGGACAAATATGCTCCTAATCTGGGTGACATCTATGCTGCCTAATCTGGGGGACATCTATGCTGCCTAATCTGGGGGACAACTATGCTCCTAATTTGGGGAAAACTGATGCTTCTGGCTTTGGGCCTATAATTTTTTGAAGTTTAGCAGTAGCTAAATACATGCTTAATGCAAATGTCAACATTGATCTTTAAATGTAAGGGGTTATGAAACCCTCTTGGGTACTGCGAATGACTGCTCCAGACTCATTCTGTGTCTTTCACAAACTACTTGCCTCCCTGGTGCCTCAGGCCTTGGGCCTATAATTTTTTGAAGTTTAGCAGTGGCTAAATACATGCTTAATGCAAATTTCAACAATGATCGTTAAATTCTCGGCGCTCTGCCAGGGCCTTCTCCTACCCCGCCTGGGCCGATCCGAGGACCTCACTAACCAACTCACTAACTAATCCAATCGCTTATAGCGATGGGCGGTGTGTACAAAGGGCAGGGACTTAATCAACGCCAGCTTATGACCCTCACTTACTGGTAATTCCTCGTTTTAAGGTTAAATAATTGCAATCCCAGATCCCTATCACAAACTGGTTTCAGCGTGCAACACGCACCTGTCCTTGAAAGATAGAGACACGCTAATCCGTTCAGTGGAGCGCTAGTGCGGCCCAGGACATCTGAGGCCATAACACACCTGTTGATCGGGCAAGGTAAGGGGTTATTAAAGCCTCTTGGGTACTGCTGAGGTCTACTCCTGACTGCTCCTGGTGCAATGTATGGGGTAATTAAACACTCTTGGGTAGTGTTATTGTTAAATTTACTGATAATTTTATCGGTAATAAAATTGAATTTTCCAGAATGCTAATCGTTACACAACGGAACGCTTGTTGCGTGTGATTTTTTAATGAAAATAATAAAAAAAAAAAAAAAACGGACAGGGATTAACTCTGCTTCATCATTTTGGGCGAAAAAAGTCCTTTGGTGATCTGAACTTTTGGAGACAGATGCGCTTCCACACATATTGACTTAGTTTTTGTAAAAAAATTTCAAACATTGTGTGGTTTATTATTTTTGTGAAGAATGTCTTTGGGTGGTCCACCGTCCTGCATTATAGAGTCTTGTGAACTGTTGGATATGCGATTGTTCTTACACAAAGGTATTTCTTAAAAAAATGTCAGTAAAATTTTGTTGTTTTTTGGAGGGGATTGTGAAGCCCGGGTGTGTACTGGTGCATCAGCCAACTCCAGGCTGTGTCCTTCGGGCAATATATGGGTTTCTGATGCCGCAGAGGTGGGGCCTGGGTCTGGAAATTTCTAATTTTTGGATAGCAGGTGCTATCTATGAGAAATGTTTGTCAAAAATTTCATATATTGTGTTGTTTTTTGGGGGGGATTGTGAAGCCCTGTTGTGTAGTGTACTAGTGCATCAGCCAACTCCACGCTGTGCCATTCAGCCACTAAATGATCTCCTCTTGCTGCCAACTTGTCCACGCTGTGTAATTCAGCCACTATATGGTGTCCTCATGCTGCCAACACCTCCACGCTGTGCCATTCAGCCACTATATGGTGTCCTCATGCTGCCAACACCTCCACGCTGTGCCATTCAGCCACTATGTGGTTACCTCATGCTGCCAACACCTCCACGCTGTGCCATTCAGCCACTATATGGTGTCCTCATGCTGCCAACACCTCCACGCTGTGCCATTCAGCCACTATATGGTTTCCTCATTCTGCCAACACCTCCACGCTGTGCCATTCAGCCACTATATAGTGTCCTCATGCTGCCAACACCTCCACACTGTGCCATTCAGCCACCATATAGTGTCCTCATGCTGCCAACACCTCCACGCTGTGCCATTCAGCCACTATATGGTGTCCTCATGCGGCCAACACCTCCACGCTATGCCATTCAGCCACTATATGGTGTCCTCATGTTGCCAACACCTCCACGCTATGCCATTCAGCCACTATATGGTGTCCTCATGCTGCCAACACCTCCACACTGTGCCATTCAGACACTATTTGGTCTCCTCATGCTGTTAACACTTCCACGCTGTGTGATTCAGCCACTATATGGTGTCCTCATGCTTCAGCCTCATCCAAGTTGTGTAATTTAGCCACTATTTGGTGTCCTCATGCTGCCAACACCTCCACGCTGTGCCATTCAGCCACTATATGGTGTCCTCATGCTGCCAACACCTCCACGCTATGTCATTCAGTCACTATATGGTCTCCTGACACTGATGCTCCACCAGGCTCTGTCATTGTGCTGCTGTGCGGTAATGATTCTAAGAGCGGTGCCGGTAATCTGCATGCTATTCTGAATAACAGTATTATTTCACTACCCCAGCACACTCCATATGCGTTTTAGGACACAGCAAAGTGTTCTATACTCCTATAGAGGCTGTATGTGGGCTAGAAATAGCCTTTTTTAATATCGATTCGCCGCAAACAAATTCGGATTGAAACTAACTTTTCAGGAAAATTCGACGAATCGGCCAAATCGAATTTTTGAAAAGTTTGCTCATCTCTAATTAGAAATATACCATAAATGACGATATTATTAAAATTGCACCCCTCAAAGTATTCAAAATGACATTCAATAAGTGAGTTTAGGTGTTCCACAGGAATAGCAACAAAGTGAAGGAGAAAATTCAAAATCTTCATTTTTGACACTTGCATTGTCTTGCAGACCCAGGTTTTTAATTTTTTCAAGGGGTAAAAAGAGCAAAATCCCCCCCAAAATTTGTAAACCAATTTCTCTTGAGTAAGGAAATACCTCATATGTGTATGTAAAGCTTTCGGCGGGCGCAGTGGAGGGCTCAAAATGGAAGGAGCGACAATGGAATTTTGGAGAGTGAGTTTTTCTGAAATGGTTTTTAGGGGGCATGTCACCTTTAGGAAGCCCCTATGGTGCCAGAACAGCAAAAAAAAAAAAAAAACACATAACATACTATGTTGGAAACTACACCCCTCAAGGAGCATAACAAGGGATCCACTGAGCCTCAACACCCCACAGGTGCTTGAAGACTTTTCGTTTAAATTGGATGTGTTAATTAATTTTTTTTTCTTCACTAAAATGCAGTTTTTTCCCCAAATTTTAAATTTTTACAAGGGGTATTAGGAGAATATATTCCCTTAAAATGTGTAACCCCCATCTCTTCTGAGTATGGAGATACCCCATGTGTGGACTTCAAGTGCTCTGCTGGAGAACGACATTGCTCAGAAGAGAAGGAGTCACATTTGGCCTTTTTTTGCTGAAATGGTTTTTGGGGGGAATGTCACATTTAGGAATCCCCTATGGTGCCAGAACAGCAAAAAATAAATAAATAAATAAATAAACACATAACCTACTATGTTGGAAACTACACCCCTCTAGGAACGTAACAAGGGGTACAGTAAGCCTTAACACCCCACAGATGTTTGACAACTTTTCGTTAAAGTTGGATGTGTAAATTATTTTCTTCTTTTTTTTCACAAAAATGCAGTTTTTTACCCAAATTTTACATTTTTTAAAAGGGTAATAGGAGAAAATGCCCCCCAAAATTTGTAACCCCATCTCTTCTGAGTATGGATATACCCCACGTGTGAACGTCAATTGCACTGTGGGCGCACTAGAATGCTCAGAAGAGGAGTCACATTTAGCTTTTGGAAAGCAAATTTTGCTGAAATGTTTTTGGGGGGTCATTTCGCATTTAGGAAGCTCCTATGGTGCCAGAACAGCAAAAAAAAAAAAACACATGGATACTATTTTGGAAACTACACCCCTCAAGGAACATAACAAGGGGTACAGTGAGCCTTGACACCCCACAGGTGTTTGAAGACTTTTTGGTAAAATCAGATGTGTAAAAAAAATTTTTTTCACACTAAAATGCTGGTTTTTCCACAAATAAATTTTTTTTTTACAAGGGGAAATAGGAGAAAATGCCCCCAAAATTTATAACCCCATCTCTTCTGAGTATGGAAATACCCCATGTGTGGACGTCAATTGCACTGCGGGTGCACTACAATGCTCAGAAGAAAAGGTGTCACATTTGGCTTTTGGAAAGCAAATTTTGCTGAAATGGTTTTTGGGGGCATGTTGCATTTAGGAATCCCCTATGGTGCCAGAACAGCAAAAAAAAAACTACACCCCTCAAGGAACGTAACAAACAGTACAGTGATCCTTAACACCCCACAGGTGTTTGATAAATGTTCATTAAAATGGGATGTGAAAAGGAAAAATTCGATTTTTTTACACTAAAACGCTGGGGTTACCCCACATTTTTCATTTTCACAAGTGGTAATAGGAGAAAATGTCACCGTAAATTTGCAAATACATTTCTTTGGTGTAAGGACATACCACATATTATCTGTAGAGAAAAGCAAAAGAAAGGACCGACGGACGGCGCCTCGTGTATTTACCCTCAATAGATCGGGTGGTGGGTGGGGGGTCAACCCCACGGGGCTTATAGATGGCCGCTCACCTTGAGATCTATGCAAAAAAGCATATCACCCATGATATAATCTGGGTACTGTAGTGCGAGTCGCTGCTATGCCGATGGGTTGCAGGAGGAAACAAGTCGTCCTGGGAGTCAATATTAGAAGTAGAGCAGGAAAAAACCCTCAGGTATGGCGCTGCAGACTCTTGTAGACAGATGAGGCGGATGCCAAAGGTAATAGGAAAGTCCTCAGCAGGACATTTTATTAAAAAAACAATAAAATGGACAAGATTACGCGTTTCGGGATCAGGTCAGATCAGGTCAGATCAGGAGCCTTTCCGTCTCTCGCCTTGAGCAGTTCCTGCTCATCTGCCCACAGTCAGGTGTCTGTCAAGGAGATGTTTGAGCGCAAGAAGACAATGTCTCAAAGTCACCCCCTAGACAGCTGGCTTGTCGGAACTGCTAGCCCACCAGCTTTTACCATAAAAGCTGGTGGAGTCTGAGGCCTTTATAAAATTTGTAGCCATTGGGACACCACAGTGAAAGGTACCCGGCCGAAATTTTTTTGCACAAAAGGCAATCCCCAACCTTTACTCCATTGTGCAAAAGGAAATTATGGCATGTCTGGCACACAGTGTAGGGGCAAGGGTCAATCTGACCACTGATACCTGGTCTGCAAAGCATGGTCAGGGCAGGTATATCACCTATACTGCGCATTGGGTAAACTTGGTGATGGCTGCCAAGCATGGAATGCGTGGCTCTGCAGAGGAGTTGGTGACACCGCTGCGACTTGCAGGCAGGCCTGCTGCCACCTCCTCTACTCCTCCTACTCCATCCTCTTCCATAACATCCTCGGGCGAGTCCTCTTCCACTGCTGCGTCTTGCTCCACATCACCAGCACCCCCCCCCCCCCCCAGAGCTCCCCTGGTGCTATTCCACATCCCGGATACAGCAGTGTCACGCCATCTTGGGGTTGACTTGCCTCAAAGCGGAGAGTCACACTGCACCAGCTCTCCTGTCGACCCTGAACGCACAGGTGGACCAGTGGCTGACTCCGCACCAACTGAGATCGGCAAGGTGGTTTGTGACAACGGAACAAATTTGTTGGCGACATTGAGGTTGGGCAAGTTTACACATGTGCCGTGAATGGCACACGTGTGTAATCTGATTTTACAATGCTTTGTGCTCAAGTACCCAGGCTTACAGGATGTCCTGAAGCAGTCCAGGAAGGTGTGTGGCCATTTCAGGCATTCCTACATGGCCATGGCGCACTTGTCAGATATCCAGCGGCGAAACAACATGCCAGTGAGGCGCTTGATTTGTGACAGCCCGACACGTTGGAATTCAACATTCCTAATGTTCGACCGCCTGCTCCAACAAGAAAAAAACATCAACGAATATTTGTATGACCGGGGTGCTAGGACATCATCTGCGGAGGTGGGAATTTTTTTGCCACGTTACTGGAGGCTCATGCGCAATGCCTGTAGGCTTATGCATCCCTTTGAGGAGGTGACAAACCTGGTCAGTCGCACCGAAGGCACCATCAGCGACATCATACCGTTTGTTTTCTTCCTGGAGCGTGCCCTGCGAAGAGTGCTGGATCAGGCAGTAGATGAGCAGGAAGAGGAAGAGTTGTGGACACCATCACCACCAGAAACAGCCATATCAGCATCGCTTGCTGGACCTGCGGCAACGCTGGAAGAGGATTGTGAGGAAGAGGAGTCAGAGGAGGAATGTGGCTTTGAAGAGGAGGAGGAAGACCAACCACAGCAGGCATCCCAGGGTGCTCCTTGTCACCTATCTGGTTCCCGTGGTGTTGTACCTGGCTGGGGGGAAGAAGATGATACCTTCCCTGACATCACTGAGGATGAGGAACGGGACATGAGTAGCTCGGCATCCATCCTTGTGCAAATGGGGACTTTCATGCTGTCGTGCCTGTTGAGGGACCCTCGTATAAACATAAAGTGCCTGACATGTTACTGCATTACAGCAAGGCAGAAAGGATTCAGCAGGTCCAAAATAAATTAAGAAGTATGCTGTACACAGCGTATAAGGGTCATGTCACAGCACAACAGGGATCTAACAGGGGAAGAGGTGAAAGTAATCCTCCTCCTCCTCCCACGAACACGCCGGCAAGGACAGGATGCTGTACAGACATGCTGTTGATGGAGGACATGCAGAGCTTTTTAAGTCCTACGCATCGCCACAGCCCTTCGGGGTCCACCATCAGAGAACGACTTTACCGACAGGTAGCAGACTACCTGGCCGTAACCGCAGATATCGACACTCTGAGGAGCGATGAACCCCTTGACTACTGGGTGTGCCGGCTTGACCTGTTGCAGGAGCTTTCAAAGGACCTTCAGTGCAGCAGGAGGTATTGTCACTGAGAAGAGGAGTTGCCTTGGTCAAAAAAGTCTGGATTACCTCACCTTTCTTAAGATGAATGAGGGATGGATCCCAAAGGGACTGACACTGGGCGATACATTTGACTGAACAAGGCCTGATCAGATGAGCTGCCTTGGGCTATGGTCCACACTCTGCTGTATTTGAACTCTGAATGCCGAATGACTTGCGTGACTTATCCGCCACCAACTAGGGTTCAAGCTGCAATGTTTTAGGGCACTTTCTGCCTGGCGAAACAAACAGAAATTTTTCTGGCCGCTGCTACAGCAGCGGCTGCGACAATGCCGAATTTTCCAGCCAGGTGTACATGCCTAATTTTTCTGGCCTCTGCTGCTGCACTTGTGGTGCTGCAATTTTTCTGGCCGCTGCTACAGCTGCGGCTGCTACAATACCCAATTTTTCATCCATGTGTTCATGCCTAATTTTTCTGGCCTCTGCTGCTGCACTTGTTATGGTGCTACAATTTTTATGGCCGCTGCTACAACTGCGACAATACCAAATTTTCCAGCCAGGTGTACATGCCAAATTTTTCTGGCCTCTGCTGCTGCACTTGTTGTGGTGCTGCAATTTTTCTGGCCGCTGCTACAGCTGCGGCTGCTACAATACCCAATTTTTCATCCATGTGTACATGCCTAATTTTTCTGGCCTCTGCTGCTGCACTTGTTATGGTGCTACAATTTTTATGGCCGCTGCTACAGCTGCGACAATACCAAATTTTCCAGCCAGGTGTACATGCCTAATTTTTCTGGCCTCTGCTGCTGCACTTGTTGTGGTGCTGCAATTTTTCTGCCCCCTGCTACAGCTGCGGCTGATACAATACCCAATTTTTCATCCATGTGTACATGCCTAATTTTTCTAGCCTCTGCTGCTGCACTTGTCATGGTGCTGCAATTTTTATGGCTGCTGCTACAGCTGCGACAATACCAAATTTTCCAGACAGGTGTACATGCCTAATTTTTCTGGCCTCTGCTGCTGTACTTGTTGTGGTGCTGCAATTTCTCTGGCCACTGCTTTTTACCTCCTACCTGTCCCTGTACACTGAAGCTCACCCTGTACTACACAGCTCTTATTCAGCCCTTATTCAACTTCGATTTTGGAAGGTTTCATTTTCACACCATACAATTTATGGTAAAAATTATGTGTTCTTTATTCTTTCGGTCAATACGATTAAAATGATACCCATGATAATATACTTTTCTATTACTGTTGCGCTTAAAAAAATCACAAACTGTTCAACCAAATTAGTACTTTTAAAATCCCCTTATTTTGAAGACCTATAACTTTTTCATTTTTCCGTATAAGCAGCTGTATGAGGGCAAATTTTTTTGCCCCGTGATCTGCGCTTTTTACTGATACCATATTTGCTTATATCAAACTTTATTATTATTTTTTTTTTCATCTTTTTTGTAATGAAATGTTATTAAAAAAAAGCTGCTATTTTGGACTTTTTTTTTTAGGTTCACGCTGTTCACTGTACGCTATCATTAACATTTTATTTAATAATTGGGATATTTACACATGTGGCGGTACTAAATATGTATATAAAATATATTTTTTACACTTTTTGGGGGTGAAATAGGGAAAATGGGACAATTTACGTTTTTATTGGGGGAGGGGGTGTTTCACATTTTTTTTTTAACTTTTATTTTTTACTTTTTTTACTTTTATTTTTACACTTTAATAGTCCCCATAGGGGACTATTTATAGCAATCATTTGATTGCTAATACTGTTCAGGGCTATGCATAGGACATAGCACTGATTAGTATTTTTGGTCATCTTCTGCTCTGGTCTAGAAGGCGGCGGAGGCAGGTGAGGGGACTTCTGGCCGCCATGCTAGATGATCGGCTCACCGCAGCAGCGCTGGGGGCGATCCGATCATCCATTCAAAGTACCGGGATGCTGCAGATGCCGTGATCTGTATTGATCACGGCATCTGAGGGATTAATGGCGGACATCAGCGTGATCGCGGATTATGGGCGGGTCCCTGGCTGCTATCAGCAGCCGGGACCTGCCGTGCATGATGCGAGCATCGCTCCGATGCTTGCGGTTATGCATAGGACGTAAATGTATGTCCTGGTGCATTAAGTACCAGCTCACCAGGACGTACATTTACGTCCTTCGTCATTAAGGGGTTTAGTACCAGGGCGTCAGGGCATACCTGTACGTCCTGGGTCCCTAAGTGGTTAAAGGAAATCTGTCATGAGTTTTACCTGCACTAACCTGTCAGTACAGACAAGTAGTGCAGGTGACACTGATGACAGCGATATTTACCTGGTCCTGTTCCGTGCACTGGTTCTTCCGCAATCTTCTGTTGTATCTTCTGTTCCAGGGCCGACTTGGAGCATGGAAGGAGCTTTGTGATGTCACCACTGCTGTTTTCTGCTGGGTCCCGCTCAGGGGTCAAGTCCTGGAAAAAAAAGTGTGGGAACTTACCCAAGATTTCCACTCAAAGACTGGTCCTGCAGGACTCCTGCTATTGGGAACAGTTTGGGGCATTTATCATTGTGTGTAGAGCAGTTTTTGTGTGTAGATTTGTCTCTATTTGGGTGCAGCGTTGCACCTCAGGCTATTTTTTTTTGTTTACAACCTTTTTTCCAAAGAGTTTGCAGACCAGCTGTTAAGGGTTAGTCTTGTGCAGTAGTAATGAATTTATCAGCTGCGACTTTTGCAAAAAAAGTCACAAAAACCACCAAAAAGTCGCAATTCTACACAAGCCCAGACTTAGCATAGCTTTTTTGTGTATATGAAGAGTGAAATTGCTGAAAATATGTATCCTCCACAAAATGTCACACAAAAAAACGTGCAAAACAAAAGAACTAAAAAATGAACTACATCACACATATCTTAGTAAATGCACGGAAGAAGATTGCAGGAGAGCCAGAGCACAGAACGGGGCCAGGTAAGTATCGTTGTCATCAGTGTCACCTGCACTACCTGTCTGTGCAGACTAATGACAGATTTCCTTTAAAGGACGTAAAGCAGCGAGTTTTTGTGCCACTGTAAAGGGTCTATGCACACAGCTTTGCCATGAGCGTGAGCCCTTAATACAGAGTGAGTTATTTTAGATACACATTACAACACACATTATCTAGTGCCACACAGCACATTTCTAAGGTGTTTTTGCTTATTTACTGTATAATATGTTATCACTACTGTCAGTTTATCCATATTCACTTAGGTGTTGTGACTAAATACTTACTTTATGCAGTACCACCTCTACATATATTCAAGAGACAGATTGAACAACAAATCTATTTCATCACTTTTGTGGAAAAAAAAAATATATGGTGGGAAAGATTATCAAAACAGATCAAACCAATCCAATGAAGTTTGCATTTCTATGTTCGGAATCAGATCACTTTATATGCACCATATCCACCATTATGATAAATGTAACCTGTGTGTTATTTATTTGTTTTATTTTCTGTGACTTTAGCTTAGAAATGACACCTTGTATGGATATTCTTAGCATCGAATATGCTGGTTTATTTATTTATTTTGTACAGCCTATGATATAAAAGGTTAGAGATAAATAATATGATTGTTAGGGGGATATATTTGGATGGGATTTTACTGTAAAAATGACAAGCTGTTGACATGTACCTTATGTCAATGTGGTGTTTATATAGACTACCTAGTAATATTTGACAACTGCGTCTTGTAAGGGAAGTTGCATGCTTTAAAACAAGTAAATATGTATCATCCATAAATTAAAAACCACTGAAGGGTGAAATGAATAACAATTATTTTTCAGGACAATCTGTAAAGCCGACAAAAGATCAAATGTAAAGATCTGAGCAACTTAGATAAAGGCTACATTGTAATAGCTAGAATACGTTTAAAATTGCAGATCCTGTGATGTCTCATCTTTATTTCATACAAGTAAATAACAGCACAATAAAATCACAAAGGGTATAAAAACAAAAGGTGGGGTACTGGGAAGGTGGTTCTCCAGGGCTTACTATCTGTTTGCCCATATGCATTTACCAAAATGACACTTGATAAAACACAATACAAATATTACCCTTGAAAAAAAAAGTAATAAAAATACTCATTATTTATATATATATATATATATATATATATATATATATATATATATGTTTGGGTAAGTATGCAAGCTAAAGTATCTAAGTAATAAATGTAAGAACCATATAGATGTAAGTAATGAGCATGTACCCGAAGAGTATACAAAAGGGAAGAAGAAGCCAAGGTATATGCAGAGTTAAGATAAAATACATAGACAATGCAAGACAAAGCCTGTTGGTAAAACATGTCTGAGGTGTGTTGGGTAGCTGGGGTTAGGGGCTCCTGTAAAGTCTACCTTTACTCTGCATGTACCTTGGTAGAGGTAGTGTGAATAATGTTTTGCTGAAAAACTTTGGGTCTCAGGATTTCATGTGGATGTTGCTTTAACACATATCACCTACCTAAACATTGTTGCAGACTAAATGTACCCTATTATGAAAGTGGTTTTCCTTAATGACAGTTTCCTCTTTCAGCAGATAATGTGCCATTCCACAATAAAATAATAGTTTAGGAATGGATTGAAATACATATAAAGAGTTTAGGCAGTTGTTTTGGTATCTAAAATCCCATATACCAATCCAATTGAGCATATTTGGGAGATGCCAGAAGAGTAAAATCCACTAAGGCTCCAGCTTACAGGGCTTTAACTCCTTGCCGCAAAACGCTGTTTATAAACGGCTCAGTGACACCACAGGGGTACAAAGCTAGCTCAGGAGCTGAGCACGCACTGAACGCACATGGTCCTGGCAGCTATCAGCAACCAGGACCCGTAGCTAGTGCTGGACATCGCTAATCAGGCCGGTGTCTGGCATTAACCCTTTAGATGCCACGATCAAAGTTGATCATGGTGTCTAAAAGAGCCGAAATCTGTTCTTAGCTGCTCAGAGGAGCTGATCGGGACCATCGCGGGGAAATCACGATGTCCCTATCAGCTGTAAGAATGGAGGGAAGTCTCTTACATGTCATTGCAGGCTGTAGCAATCGAACACTGATCAATGCTCTCCTATGGAGCAACATTGATGAGTGTGTGCAATCTAATGATGGTATGTATGGGGACTAGAAAAATAAAGTGAATAAAGTGTTAAAAAAGTTAATAAATATTAATCAACCCCTTCTTTAATCAAAGTTTAAATTAACCCCCTTTTAACTTTTTTTTTTAAATAAAATTGTATAAACAAAAAAATAATTATAAACATATATGGTGTTGCCGTGTGCGTAAATGTCTGAACTAATAAAATATAATGTTATTTTAACCCCACAGTCAATGACGTAAATGTAAGAACATTCCAAAGTCAAGAATTGCATATTTTTGGTTGATTCTTCTCCCAGAAAAAAATGAAGAAAAAGCAATCAAAAATCCCATCAAAACAAAAATGGTACTTGGTTTTTTGGTTGGTTTTGTTGCCACAAAAAACTCTTATATTGGTCTTTAAGTGGAAAATTGAAAGCAGTATGGCTTTTAGAAGACCAAGAGGAAAAAAACAAAACAAAACAAAAAAAAAACACATGTCCTTAAGGGGTAAATGATTTGCTCAACATTTGGTAACAGATAACAGAGGGCACCCTCAGAGATCTTTTAGTCCATGTATTGATGGATCAAAGCTGTTTTGGTAGAACAAAAGGGAACTTCATAGATATTTAATAATATATTATGGAACATACAATGTACTCAGAGTCTACTTATTACAGACTTTTTTCTCCTGAGCCTTACCAGGCAGAATGTCTGACTCCTAGACCTCACCAATTGTGAAAGTCCATATGAAAATATTTAAATATTTCCTAAAATGTGTTTGTTAAACTCAGTAGTAGAACATTCCAATGAGCATAAAAGAACCATTAGGGTGGAAAACCAGCCAGGAAAAAAGTGCAATATGTAAAAAAATACTCATGTGCCAAGCTTGCCTTCCCAGATGTGCCTTACTAACAACAGGGGAAGGAGGAACATGTTTTCAATCTAGGTCTAAACTTTGGGGACAGTTATTGGCTTGTATGTTGTCTTCATCCCCATTTGATATGCATTTCTGACAACAACAATTGGTATGCTGCAATGCAACCACATTGACTTTTCTTTGCTGCAGCACAGATGGCATACCACCACTTATGTGTTGATGCAATGACTGGACATTGAAAAGGTATCTGTAGGTTGAGTCAATAACACACTGGGTCAACAGTATGTTTCCACAAGATATGATAAGCTACACAGTCACAAGCAGTGATATAACGTCTGTTTTCAGCTTCCTGTATTAATATATTATTGCTCAACCAGATCTTTCAAATCTCCTGTGTATTTGAGCAGCATGCATCATGTCATACTGTCAAATCATATAAAAACTCTTTAGAATTGATACGTTAGAAATGTGCTTTTCTGCACAGATATAAGAACAAGATGTATAGTGTATGCAATATTTATACTCTTAACAACCAGAATGTGGCCCTAAATGATCACACAACTTTTAGCAATTTAGCACATGTGGTAGTTTAACAGCCCTAACATTTGTTAAGCTGATTTTTCTTTTTTCTTTTCCATGACATAACATTTTTTTTTTCCTTTTTAGAAGGATTACAATTTACAAAGAGTAACAATATATGTTGTTGTCTTAATATGGCTTATAAGGTGTGTTTGTGTGTGCGGTCAAGTTTCCAGTGTGCAAAATAGCTCAAAATTTACACTTTATTATGTAGTTGGTTTAAAAATGTATGCAAGATGCTATCAGACCCTTCGAGACACTTGAAGCCTGGAATGGCCTTTAGGTCTATGTAGCGACTAAGGGAAGAAAACTATAGATCTTTGAGGGTGCTTCTGGAAATTTTTGGAAGTGTGCATTAGAGATTTTTTTAAAGGTTTTTTAGGTTTGAAGGTATACAGGTAACAGCCCTGTTTCAGGACTGGACTCGAAGAGCTCAGCTGAGCAATGTGCCCATTTGTTTGTGCTTAGCACTGCTTGGGGAATGGTGCAAGTGTTGTACAGATTCACAGAACATGTATAGACTTTCTACAAATTTGTACACTGCTGAAGTTCTCTAACTAGTAAGTTCCTCCAGGTCCTTAGGAAATTGTCAGCACAGGACAGAAGTAGAGACAAGGATTTTTACCTGCTTTGACAATCCCATAAGGAGCTGGAGGAACTAACTATATTGGTGCATCAGTTTGGCATGGGGATTAGATGCGGTCTTAACTATCCTTGTTTGATGCTATGATCAGAGATCATGAGTTTGCCCAACTCTTTGTGGTAAGTGGTTAGGCTGGGTTCACATATGTCCGGCATCTGACATATGTGAACTCAGTCTGTATCTCGACGCAACTGATGCCACTGATGTATGGCAACCGGCATCCATTGTTTCTGGACGTCGGACAGGGGAACTGTAATGTCTGTTTCTGTGTTTTTGTATTTTTCAGTTTTAGGTCCTGTTCAGAGATTAGTTTTGGGTCTGAACAGTTTCTGTGCTAATTCTCCCTGGTTTGGGAAGATTTAATGCTCTCAGCCTATGGCATCTCAGATATGGTTATTTAAACTGGAACTCTCTGGTGTTAATTAGATCTGTACTCTGACCATGTCTTGTTTACTATGCATCTTAAGCTTTTGTCTTTTTTAGCACATATCCTGAGTTTAAACCATGGTTATCAGTCCTGTTTGACTGATAAAGTATAGAGATTTTAGGGTTTTAGGATTTCTTGTATTCGTTCTGCATTTGCTTTGTGTTGCTTTAGGCTGTATTCACACTGTGCATTTTGTCAGTCCTGTTTTGACCTTGTTATATCCTGCTACTCCTGGGATAGTATTCCTGAGCCTTGTGCTAATCCGTCTATTTAGGAGTGAGTGAGTCTTGTGTATTTACACGTGTTTGCTCATATTTAGTATTTCTGTTTCCTCCTAGGCTAGTATCCTGATCACTCAGTGGAGAGTGTCGCTGGCTAGGAGTCTATTTGCCTTTTGTATTGATGTCACTCCATTTGTGGAGTGGGGTGTCTAGTGTGTTCTTTGTTCTGAGTAAAAGTGAACAGTGCCCTAGATTTCCTGACCCGTTTTATGTTAGTATTTATATCATACCTGGTTTATTTGTTTGTTGGTTATTGTATTCCCGTTTTGTTCCTGACTTTTCCCCAACATGTTTAGTTCCGTTTGTTTTGTTGACTTTGATGCCAATGCACTTTAGCTCCAAGTTGTCATTTACTGCTAGGGTGTCTGGGCAAGTAAGCAGGGAGAGTGGTTGTTAGGGACAGCTTAGGGTACACTTCTCCCTGCCCCCCGTTCATGACAGGAACATGCAACATGCAAGCTGCTTTCCCCTGTCTGGTGCCCTCAGGCAAAATTGAGATGCTGGATGGTTGTGAACTGTCCCATTCAAATGAATGGGATAAGTTTTGGCATCAGTTTCCCTCCGGTGCACGCTGGAGGGAAACTATGCTGGATGCCTGATATATGTGAACCCAGCCTTACCAATCACTCCCTGTTCTTTTACCTGAGGGTTGTCTGCACTATGGAGCACTTTTTCCTTTTTGAACAGATTATTTTAAGTGAAGATAAACCAAAAATTACAAGATTTTTGCATCAGTCTCAATATTGTAAATAGAAGCCATTTTAAATATGTTCACTATGGATTTCTTCACTGTGTGTTTTTTCTTAACCCCTTAACGATGCAGGACATAAATGTACGTCCTGGTGAGGTGGTACATTTACGTCCTATACATAACCGTGAGCATCGGAGCGATGCTCGGGTCATGCACGGCAGGTCTCGGCTGCTGATAGCAGCCAGGAACCTGCTGGTAATGGCCGACATCCGCGATCACGTGGATGTCCGCCATTAACCCCTCAGATGCCGTGATCAATACAGATCACGGAATCTGCAGAGCTGGGGTCACTAAAATGGATGATCGGATCGCCCGCAGCACTGCCGCAGAGATCCAATCATCCAGAATGGCACAAAAAATGAGCCCTCATACTGCTGCTTATACGGAAAAATGAAAAAGTTATAGGTCTTCAAAATAGAGGGATTTTTAACGTATTATTGGTTAAGAAGTTTGCGATTTTTTTTAAGCGCAACAGTAATAGAAAAGTATGTATTCATAGTATCATTTTAATCAGATTGACCCAAAGAATAAAGAACACATGTCACTTTTACCATAAATTGTATGGCGTGAAAACGGAACCTTCCAAAATTTTCTAAATTGCGGTTTTCTTTTTAACTTTCACACACAAATAGTATTTTTTTGGTTGCGCCATACATTTTATGGTAAAGTGAGTGATTGCATTTCAATGGACAACTGGTTGTGCAAAAGACAAGCCCTCATACTAGTCTGTGGATGAAAATATAAAAGAGTTATGATTTTTTTAAGGCGAGGCCTTAAGGGGTTAAGGTAGAAACAAATAAATGTCCTTGTCTTGTTTCTGATAAGCATATTTTTTTTTACCTTAACCCCTTAAGAGCATTTTGGCCTTGAGGACCCAGACAATTTTCATTTTTGCATTTTCATTTTTGCATTTTAATTTTTTCTCCTAGCCTTCTAAGAGCCATTACTCTTTATATTTTGCATCTGCTGAGATATAGGAGGGCTTGTTTTTTGCTTAACCAATTGTACTCTGTAATGACACCTTTGATTTTTTGACTTTTGGTTCATTTTTACGCAGTACACTTTATGGTAAAAATGACATGTTCTCTCTATTTTTAGGACAATACAACTAAAACGATACCCAATTTGTATGGTTATTTCATTTAACTGCATTAAAAAAGATTGAACTTTTTTTTTTTTTTTTACAAAATCACTATGCTTAAAATGGTTCTCTTCTGACTCTTCTGTTCTCTCCTTTTTTGTGCTGTGATCAGTAGTTTTTATCAGTCCCATTTTTGTTTTGATGGGACTTTTTGATCACTTTTAATTTATTTTTTTCTGATATATGACACAAAATAGGCATTGTTTGTGTAAATTTTTTTTTTTACGTTTAGGCCATTTGGAATCATTAGCATTATATTTTAATAGTTTGAACAATTATGCATGCATTGATACTAAATACGTCCGTCATTTCTAGCTGTATTTTTTTTTAAAGCTCCCAGAAGTTGTCTGAGGGGAGGAGTGATGAAGAGTCACTGAGAAATATTTTCCAATGTTTCTATACTATGATCACATAACTAAAACAATGGGTTGACTCTCTGAACACCCAGAAAGCATCTTTCCTGTATCCAATAGTTATAGCTTTCAAAAGTTCTGGTCAGGTATAAGATTCTTATTTGAGTAAGATAACTTTTTTTTTTCTAATATTAATTACATGAAATCATTTTGTTGGGCGAAATACACTTTCCTTAATCTCCATATTGAAATTGTAAAGTTAGTAAATTAGTTCCTCATCTTCTACTGCAGAGGAATTTGAGGTTCTGATCTATATTAAAGCAATCAGATGATGCATATAGATTAGTTTATTTTCTTACCTTGCCAAACTACTCAATATTAATAAATTCCCACAAGGAAAGTGTTCCTTTATTTCCTCTATTCTGAATACTACAGATTTTGTATCTTATACTTTACCTTAAATACCTACTAGATGTATTTGTTGTTAGTTAGAAGTGGGTAGAGTATATGTTTATATATCAGTCCCGTTTTCATGTGTCTTCTGATGTTTGTCCATTCGATATCATTTGGTGTGAAGTTCTCTTTTCTGAGTTATATCCATATATGATATCTGAACTAACATCTGCGATTTGTTGCTCTACTGGAACTCAGTTATTAACTAAGCTTAATAATGAGCCATTAATATTCATATATATCATTGTATTCATATACTTAGTTATGTTTATTAATTGTAACCAACAAATCTGCATATATTTTTATTTATTATATTGAAAAAGTTATTTCTAGCAATGCATCGTCAAAAATAATATCATATGAGTTATTGGGCCCAGATGTTGAGTTATGACATTATTCCTGACAAGACCAGAGGAGATATACTTTACTAGTTTGCCCAGACTAATTTCAGCCACTACATAGTAGCCATTCCCTAAAGTGATACTTTGCACTTTAATGTGTATGTATGCATTTTAACACTTGATGAGTCCACCTATCTTGAAGAATTGTGTTGGGTAGGAATTTGCCCTATACAAACTTACCCTATACAAGTAGGGAAGTTTATACAGTATTTCCCAGGGTCACTAGGGTCAGGAATATACCCCCTGCCCACCTTTCACAGTTTGGACCTTTACTCGATACAATTGGGAATGGTGTACATGATGTTTTCCTGCACCTGTATCAGACACTGACATTCATTATAGAAAGGGTAAGACCATTCTGTTTGACATACCGTGTACTTTGAAATGCTGGTCCACAAATATATGAGCATTCTGAGGTAGATGCCACCGGGATTTGTAACTTTGCCTTTTTTTATGTGTTTTAGCTATAGAGACAACAGAAATTGCATGTGTAAACCCAGTATGAATATATTCGCATTCATATGTTGCTAGTTTCTCATATTTTGCAGTTTTTTTTCCTTAAAAATCATTATATATTTGTGTACTCTAAGCACAGTAGTGAAACTCAAAGGTAGCTACTAATATGGATCTAATTCAGACTTGGTACCTGGAGCAGCACCACCTATTGATAAAACCCTGGGGATCCAGCACAGATAACATATATGATTCCAACTACTTAAGTACTATGATTAATTGTGATTATAGTATTAAAGGAATTGTAGTCTATTTCTTGTGTCATTGTGAACCATTAAGAAATAATCACTGGTCAGCCTTTTTGCACCATTAGCTTGCGTCCTTTGAAAAGACTACAGGGCTCCCATGTGATTATTCCTTCTATTGTGCATTACTTATTTACTAATAAATTCAATATACACATGTAAAGGTATTAAACAATGTAATACTTCATATCCCATCATATAAATCAGGGACATGTGTACTGTATCTCTATACAAGCACCAATACACTGTAACCAACATCGTCATCGTCATTTCTATATAGGTGATCTGCAGAGTATTAGTATACTGCAGACTGTGCAAGAGAATACAGTAGTACTCATGGCCAATCACAGACTGGGACCACTGCTGCACGCGCGCTGTTAGCACCTTATTCATACGTGCAATCCGCACCACCTGTTACCTGCATCCTCTCACAGCCCCGGTCGGCAGAGTTACTCCTGGACATCATCCTCCCCAAGGCCGGACGCCTCCCGTGCCAGCCCAGGACACTCAGACCCCCGGAGATTCAGCCATTCACCCAGCATACCACCCAGGCGGGCATTGATATCCAGAGTGCCGGACTCAGCCGTGCCAGCCCGGACCTGAGGACTCCAAAGGAGGGTGAGTGGTGCTGTGCACCGAGACTTGACATCTTCATCGCTGACAGTGTTTGCCACATTGCCTGCATTACCTGTCCATGAATTTCCTATTGTAGCTATCGTCGCTACACTCACTACCATATATCGTTACTCCGGACACACCCAAACTAATTGTGACTTTTCATTCTGGACATTTCTTGTGGATTTTTCATTGAAATATCCCTATGAATTACATGGACTGAGAACGTTTTCTCCTGATATATGCAGCAGATATTTAATTAATGAATTTTCTTTGGTGCTACTTACCCATCATATTTATCTCATTTTAATCCTACTATATTCTGTATTTTTTATTATATCTATTTTTTACCCAGTATATTCCATTCGCCTTTAGCAAGGGCCCTGCTAGGCGATTGGTCATATATATCCTTTTTATATAATAAAGACCATTTCTTGGATCCCATCTCCACTAGTCTTTTCCTTTTTCTCTCCCCTGTGCTTTTGAGGACTGGTTCACATAAATATTTTTTATTTATAATTTCTACAATCACAGACTGCACAACAATTAAAGTGGACCTCTTCTGACCTGTTATACCAGATACCTGTATTTCCCAATAAACAATTCTGCAGTATAGTTTCTTAGACCTCTGCATTATGCCATTTCTCTTTTATACTGCAAATGTATGAATTAGCTGAGATTTGGGTGTTACCATTCACCTTGCCCAAGGGTCATACCCCATTACACAGTTTCACAGTGTCCAATTATCTCTAACAGTACAAGGCTGCTTTCACACATATGTAATGTGTATTTGTCACTATGATCCTTAAGTTTGGGTCTCTAGATCTGCAGTCAGGCAGATACAAATGATAACACGTCTATGTATTACGCACATGGGAGGCTATGTACACACACAGTATTTTGAGCTTTTTATTGGTTGTTATTTTTACCAAAACAAGGAATAGAACTTACGAAGAAAAAATTTATAATAAAAAAAAAAAGATTGCCACCTTTCTTTGTGCTTTGGACTTACTTTGGTTTTGGTAAAAATACTGATCAAAATGAGGCTCAAAAAACTGAGTAGCAACATAGCCTGTGTAGGGACACATCATATTGAAAGGGAGAATGGTAACATACTTATCAATTAGGCATGAGGTGTTAGTACTGATTAACTTTAACTAATAGTGATGGCTGCAGTCCACAAGATTGCATAGGAAACCATAAAGGGAGCCTTACAGCTGCAGTCCACAAGACTGCATTTAAATCAATAAACTGCTTTGTCCTGATGTTGTGACTAAACAGTTAAAAATGATTATTGGGGTTACAAAATGTCTCCTTGTAGACTAAACTTTATACATACATGACTAGGAGCAATGTAACATGAGTAATTCTAAGTAAAGATACTCTAAAAATGTTAAGTTAGGAAATGACAAGCTTAAACTCTCACGGTTTAGGGAATAGGATCAATGAACTTGGCTCAATAATGGCATCTGAGAATGTAGATTTAATGGCTGTTACTGAGACATAGATTAATAAGAGTAATGACTGGGACAAAACAATACCAGGATACTCTTTATATAGAAAAGACAGAGAAGGCAAGAAAGGGGAGAGGTGGCTAGCATAAAATCTAACCTGATACAAGTTAGTGAGGCCAACATAGAGTCAGTCCGGACTACACTGCAGTTTGGTAATAAGATAGTAACTCGTGTAGGTGTGACTAATAGACCGCCTGGTCAAGTGAAAGAATTTGATGACCTACAAGTTGAGAAAATAGCTAAAATGACCTTGAAAGGGAAGTTATCATCATGGGTGACTTTAAAGGGGTACTCTGGAGGGGGAAAAAAATCAGATCAACTGGTGCCAGAAAGTTAAACAGATTTGTAAATTACTTCTAATTAAAAAATGTAATACATCCAGTACTTAGCAGCTGCTGTATACTATAGAGGAAGTTGTGTCATTCTCTCCAGTCTGATCACAGTGCTCTCTGCTGTCACCTCTGTCCATGTCAGGAGCTGTCCAGAGCAGTATAGGTTTGCTATAGAGATTTGCTCCTGCTCTGGACAGTTCTTGGCATGGACAGAAGTGGCAGCAGAGAGCACTGTGGTAAGACTAGAAATAACTACATAACTTTCTCTGTAGTATACAGCAGCTGCTAAGTACTGATGTGAACTGGAAAACCAAAATATCTAGTTCTCCCAGACGATATCCTAAATTCTTTTTATGGAATTATCTCTACAATAAGTAGTTGAAGAGCAAAGCCGGAAGGAGGACATTTAAGATTTAGTATTCACAAATATGGACTTCATTTATATGATATTACTGCAGGTGAAAGCTTAGGATCTATTGATCACCAGTCAGTGTGGTTTAAAGGGGTACGCCACTGCCCCAGCATTCGGAACATTTTGTTCTGAACGCTGGGTGCAGGCTGAGGGGGCACGGCAGCTGCCACGCCCCCTCCCATAGGCTTGCATTGAGGGGGCATGGTGTGATATCACAAAGGTTGTGACCGTGACGTCACAACCCCCGCAGCGCGCACCCAGCATTTGGAATAAAATGTTCCGAACACTGGGGCAGTGGAGAATTGCTTTAAAGGGAAACTGACAGGCTGTTCACCAGCACTAAATCCAATACACTGGGTTATAGTGTGGGTGAACAGGAGTACAAAGAGGTTCCACGGGGGCCATATCTGCACCAAGAGGAACCTCTTTGTATTCCTGTTCACCTGCACTATAACCCAATGTATTGGGCTTAGTATGGGAGAACAGCCCGTCAGTTTTCCTTTACTATAAGAACAGTTAGTTTTAGATATTTAAACAGTGAGTCGTAGATTTTAGAAAAAATTACTTTTCTAAAATTAGTTTATTGGTAAATTAGTCCCTATCAGTCTAAAACAATTTAAATGAAGAGCAGGAGAAATGGGACATGTGTAATGTACCTCTATACAAGCACCAAAACAAAGAGATGAAGTGGCACAGTGCAGGACGTATAAATGCAGGTATTCCGCTTGTCTCAAGTCCCAATTAGAGGTCTCATTTGATTTAGAATCCCGACAAAAAAGCAAAAGTGACACTCGAGCGATCCAGTGTAAAACGTGATGTTTTTTCACCCTTCCAATAAATACAAGAAAGTGCAATGTTTCAACCTACTCCATGAGGTATATTTTAACCATGCTTGAAAAACACCCCATGGAGAAGGTTAAAAAGTTGCACTTTCTTTTATTGATAGGATTGGTGAATAAGCATCACGTTTTCTACTGGATTGCTGGAGTGTTGCTTTTGCTTTTTTGCCAGGATTCTATACAAGCACCAATATACTGTAACCAACACCGCCATAGAGGGAGCCTGTAGAGATCAAATACTCTATATTTCCTATATAGGCAATTTGCAGAGTATTGCCATGCTGCAGACTATACAAGAGAACACAGTAGTAACCTTCTGTCTCTGTGAACTTCTGCCGAAAAAAAACATGAGCGCCACAGTAGAGACTGCTGATTGGACCTCAAAGACTACAATGTAAAAGATGTAATAGCAGGCAAAGTAGTAGGGGATGCTTGGGGAGGTGAACAATCGCAAGAGCCCTGTTCCTGCTAAAGTCTTAAGGGCCTAGATACTGTGAATGGCCAGCAAAAAGTACACAACTGCTGGTGTTGTAGACAAATAATGTTTTAAGCGTACTGGAGCGCATTGTCCTCCCCCCATAAGTGAAAGGCCAGCCAAAAGTACATACCTGCTGGTGTTGTAGATAAATACTGTTTTCAGCATACTGGAGCGCATTGTCCTCCGCTCATAAGTGCATACCACATACGTACATCTAAGTGGTGTACCATGTTGTTCTTGTTAAAGTCTAAAGGGCCTAGATACTATGAAAGGCAAGGCAAAAGTACAAACCTGCTGGTGTTGTAGAGAAATGCTGTTTTAAGCATAGTGGAGCATATTGTACTTCCCTCATATACACACTAAGAATGTAAGGCAGAGAATTGCCATGCACAGAGATGTGGCAGAGGCCTAAATTCATCAGGCAGAGGTCGCAGCAGACTAGGGGCGAGTGGCAGCAGGAGTGGCAGCTCTTTGTATCAGCTAGCGGTCTTGTCTCAACCAGCAACCGTCATCAATTGGTTAACACAGTCATCCACTTCACTACAAGTGATATCTGACACCCCCAGTCAACAGTTGGTGGGTTCCTCAGTCACAACCATCAGTTGGCATGGCCCAGGAGCAGTCCCTGTCCTCCCATTGCCTCTGTCCTATGCTGTTCCCTCCCCACAGAAGTATCTTATGCTGCAGGTTCAGCTCCACTATTTAGTGAGGACGATCCACTGGAGGACAGTCAGAAGCTACTGCCCAGCCAAGAAGTGGAGGAGACATCCACTGCTTCCTCTGCTAGGCGGGCAAGTAGTGTTGAGGAGAGTGTTGTGGGAGGTGGTGTTGCGGGTAGTGTTGTGAGAAGTAGCAGTCAATCAGTGCGGACTGTTGGTGGGAAAATCAACTACTTGGCGATGTAGCAGTTTTTCATCAATCATCCGGAGGATGTTAACCTGGCCACATGCAAGATTTGTGAGCAGAAAGCACCCTCACCCTGCGTCAACATATGCAGCGTCACCATAAAGCAGCCTGGGAGAACTGTGGCTCAGATGTGGTGGTCCAGCCTGCTGTTTCACCTAGTGGCACACAGCTACCTGTTTCAGCCAGCCAAAGCTCCACCACCTCAGCCGAAGGGAGCTGTGTGTCATACCCATCTTCTGTCACTCCAGATGTTACTGCTCTTCCTACTTTGAGTCAGTCATTCCACCAGTAATCCATCGGGGAAGCCATGTCCAAGTAAGAACAGCATGCGCCCACTCATCCAACGGTGCAGAAGCTGAATGTGCTCCTGTCCAAGTTGCTGGTGCTGAAGTCCCTCCCTTTTCAAGTGGTGGACTCTTCACCTTTTAGAGAACTGATGGCTTGTGCCGAGCCGAGGTGGAGAGTCCCAAGCCGTCATTTCGTTGCGAAGAAGGCAGTACGAGCCCTGCACAATTTTGTGGAATAGAAGGTGGGCTAGTCCTTGAGCCTTTTGGTGTGTACCAAAGTGCACGGCAGTGCCAATGTGTGGAACTGTAACAACGGTCAGGGACAATACATGTCCTTTATGGCCCACTGGGTGAATGTGGTTCCTGCACAGCCACACCAGCAACATGGACAGGTCATGCCGATTCCACCTCCACGCTCTCAGGTCGTAGGTCCTGTTACAGTGTGCAACTCCGCCTCCTATTCCTCCACCGTGTCCTCAGCCTCCACGGCACGGACAAGTCTCAGTGCCCCTCCAGCATACCATGTGTGTCATGCTGTTCTTCACATGGTTTGCTTTGGCGAATGGAGTCACACATTGGAGGAACTGCTAAAAGTCATTCATCAAGAAATCGAATCATGGCTTACTCCACGAAAACTGGAAATGGGAACAATGGTGATTTACAACGGGAAAAACATCTTGTCTGCGCTGCAACAAGGAAGCTTGAGACATGCGCCCTGCATGGCACACATGTTTAATCTGGTTTTCAAGCGGTTCCTGAAGTGTTCCCCCCATCTGCAAGACTTTTTAATAATGGGAAGGAAACTTTGCATGCACTTCAGCCACTCGTACACCGCAAAGCACACCCTCCTTGAGCTGTAGCGTCAGAACAGCATCCCCCAACATAGTCTGATTTGCAACGTTTCCACATGTTGGAATTCCACCCTCCATATGTTGGACCGACTATACGAACAGACAAAAGCCATCATCGATTTCTTGATGATCTAAGCAGATAGGGGGACTCCCCTGTGTAACTTCAATGTAAAGAAGAGGACCCAGACATACCGTGGCAGTATGCAGTGGAGATGGAGGCAGGGAATCCCTCCGAGTCACTTGCACAAATTGCACGATGCATGCTCACTTGCTTGCGTGGTGACCGCAAAATTGTCACCATTTGGCAGCAGGAT
This sequence comes from Hyla sarda, assembly GCF_029499605.1. Classification (NCBI taxonomy): domain Eukaryota; kingdom Metazoa; phylum Chordata; class Amphibia; order Anura; family Hylidae; genus Hyla; species Hyla sarda. The sequence continues at coordinate 215,972,299 of NC_079191.1, forward strand.
GACTTCTGGCTATCCACTCTATTGGACTCTCGCTACTGGCACAAAATGGGGGCCTTTTTTACACCCACTGAGAGGGAGGACAAACTGACCTACTACAGAGACATCCTACGTAGTCAGTATAACGATGCCTATCTGCGCCATCCTGTCGCAGGTCTGACTCAGAGGGCCCTCTGCGATGCCATGGCTGCTGGGGAGGGGTGGGGTGGTAGGAGCAGTACCAGCTCCATCAGCAGCAGCCTACAGTCTACAGTCACTGATGAGTAGCTTTCTTCACCCGCATAGCAAAGCAACTCATCAGCAGTAGTGTTGCTCGCGAATATTCGCAATTCGAATTTTATTCGCGAATATCGCATATTCGCGAATTCGTGAATATTCACGAATATAGCGCTATATATTCGTAATTACGAATATTCGTTGTTTTTTTTTTTTTTTTTTCACAGTACACATCACAGTGATCATCCCTCTCTGCTTCCAGCTTGTGTGGTGTAAAGAAGGCTCTAATACTACTGTATGAGACCGGTGTGCGAATTTTCGCATTTACGAAAATTTGCATACGCTAATGTTCGCATATGCGAATATTTGCTTATGGTAATTTTCGCACACGCGAAAATTCGCATGTGCGAAAATAAAACGAGAATATTCGCGAATATGGCGAATATTCGTCCATATATTCGCGAATATTCGCGAATTCGAATATGGCCTATGCCGCTCAACACTAATCAGCAGCAGGTAGACCTGGAGCAGGACCTGAACCAGCAGGTGGTGGCATACTTTGACATGCCCATGCCAACACACCTTAAAGACCCGCTGGACTTCTGGGCAGCCAAACTTGATTTGTGGCCACAACTAGCAGAGTTTGCCCTGGAAAAGCTGTCCTGTCCGGCCAGTAGTGTGCCATCAGAGCGGGTGTTTAGTGCGGCGGGGGCTATAATAACACCAAGGAGAACTCGTCTGTACACGAAAAATGTGGAGAGACTGACCTTTATGAAGATGAATCAGGCATGGATCAGCCAGGATTTCCAACCACCAATGCCGGATGCATTAGAGTCGATTGACCATGGTGCCACACCAACACTTCACAAATATGGATAGTGCTGAACATATTTAAGGCGCTGCTCCCCAGTTAACAGACATTCCTCCGCATCAGACCACAAGTAGGTATTGAGGATCCTGCCACCCGCCTAATGCCACACATCTCATGCCAAGTTCTCCTTTTTTTCATCCACCTTTGTCACTGGGTACTGATATTAATACCGTACCACTGGGTCTCTTTCAGGACTGATGCTGCAGCTGCCACCTCCAGGTGGTCTCATTCTGCCACCATATGTTCTTCTCGTGCTGATGCCACCTCCAAGCTGTCTCATTCTGCCACCATATGTTCTCCTCATGCTGATGCCACCTCCAGGCTGTGTCATTCTGCCACCAAATGTTCTCCTCATGCTGATGCCAGCTCCAGGCTGTCTCATTCTGCCACCATATTTTCTCCTCATGCTGATGCCAGCTCCAATATGTCTCTTACTGCCATCATATGTTCTCCTCATGCTGCTGCCACCTCCGGGCTGTGTCATTCAGCCACTATATGGTCTCCTCATGCTTCCGCCACCTCAAGGCTGTGTCATTCAGCCACTATATGTTCTACTCATGCTGCTGCCAACTCCAGGCTGTGTCATTCAGCCACTATATGGTCTCCTCATGCTTCCGCCACCTCCAGACTGTGTCATTCAGCCACTATATGGTCTCCTCATGCTGACGCCAACTCCAGGCGGTGTAATTTAGCCACTATGTGCTGCTGCCAACTCCAGGCTGTGTCATTCAGCCACTATGTGGTTTCCTCATGGTTCTGCCACCTCCATGCTGTGTCATTCAGGCACTATATGTTCTCCTCATGCTGCCGCAAACTCCAGGCTGTGTCATTCAGCCACTATATGATTCCCCCAACTCCAGGCTGTGTCATTCAGCCACTAGGTGGTCTCCTCATGCTGCCGTCACCTCCATACTGTGCCATACTTCGGCAGAATTGAATTTTTCAAGAATTTGCTCATCTCTAAAAGGAAACATTGTTCATTGCGGGGAGCATGAGAGCTGGTTGGACGCAGCTACAGGAATGGGAGCATGCCACTGGTGGCAGCTAGTTTTGCATCTGTAATGATGCTTCTTCCGGCCAATGCTGGGTTAACCCTTGGTAGTATACATGTATTTATACACATAGAAAAAACATGAGTGATAAAAATCAAACATCACATCATCTAAATTAATCTCCCATATGGTTGAACACCGTGGAGGTGATACCACGGGCTCAAAGTTTGCCAGCCTGGAGAGAATAGAGAGTGTCCCTATAGGAGAAGATCATCGCGTTCACCTACTTAGAAAATAAACCTTGTGGATTATAAGGCTAAATGCTACAGGCCCCCTAGGGTTGAATGAAAAAAACAATCTCTCCTCTTTCCTGTAAGAGTCATAGTGTTAATCTCATGTGGTTTTAATGATTTCACTTTTGTGTTTTGCACATGTTATGTTTGATTTTTATCACTATCACTCACGTTTTTCTATGTGTTTATACATGCATACCACCAAGGTTAACCCAGCATAGGCCGGAACAAGCGTCATTCCAGAACTAGTTGCCTCCAGTGGTATGCTCCAACACCTGTAGCTTCATCCATCCAGCTCTCCTGCTCCCCGCAATGAACAATTGTTCCCTTTGTTTGTCCTGTACACGCTTCAATAAAGGATTGCTGCAAGACATTTACGGGTGAGTGCAACTGTCTTCTTTTCTTAAATAATTTGATTCATACTACTGCCTATATACAGTTAGCAACCCCTGTACATCAGTACAGCTGCGTCTGGTCGAACCTACATGGAATAGTGGGTACCACGCTACCAATAGGCAGTCCCTGGTTCTATATACTTACCTTCACGTGGAACGTCTGCTCATTTTAAGCTTAGGAGTAAGGGGCAGTCTTAATCAGTGATTGACATCTATTCCTGTAAGTATACTCACCTTTTCAGATGCCGATGTAAAATGTTCACTATTTCTGGTATAACCATGCTATATCTACAGCAAGAAGAGCTATATCTTTCTAACTAATGCCAACCAAAAACTCTTTTACCTCCACTGAAATATTAATCATTGACCTGCTGGTATCGGCTTAAAAAAAAAAAAAAAAAAAGAACAGGCTCATTGTAATGCCACATTGCTTCTTTTATTCTGCCGCCCTCAGGTGTCTACTAACAAATATGGTCCTGGCCTCCACTCTTGCCAAAACAACATTAAAATGTAAAATTCAATGCTTTGGAATAATAACCATTCAAAAGCATCTGTTTACACACTTGTACAATTTTAGCATTAAAATGGCAATAATTTCATATGATGCATGTTATTCAAAAGCCAAAACACTTATATTTGCATCAAAAGGCTTAAATACCTCCAAGCTGGATCTAATCATAAAAATCACCATTGCAAGACTCATGAATCTTAAAAAAGGGCAAGTATCCCCAGGAGGGCTGTAAGGATTTTACAGCTTTCATAGCGGATTTGAAAAATCCTTTGAGGGAGGTTCTTGTATTTTCAGTGTCAGCATAAGCCTACCAGACCGCTTCAATAATCTAATACGACTATGTTTTTTTCTTCTTATGTATTCCATGTTTCATACACTGTACATATAAGGCTTACTGGGTAGGAATATTGGTTTGTCGGCAATAAACTTGAAGCCAAAGTGTGATGTAGCTATGTCCTAGCAGAAAGCTTGAACCCAGCTCATGTAAAACTCTTATAATTAACTGTCAATGTGCCTAGTGGGATTATCTTGATTTTGTTCCTTAATTCAGTATGCTTAGAATCGCTTTACTAGGGTTTATAGTTGGCATGAACTGGCTCAGTATATGATGTTTCTAAATATTAGACAATTTTTAGGGTGTTCTAAATTAAATGTGGTGCTACAGGACAAAGGTACCAGATGCAGTTGTCAATTCCAGGCAGGACTTGAACTTTAAACAGTGGTAGGTGAAGGTGTAGTTCGGTGTAAGCAGTGTAAGAGTCTGGAAGTTGGGTGTAGCGTGGAGCAGAACAACAGAGCGCTTATCATTCCCCCCTGCCTGCAGGCTCTCACATCACGGAAGGGGGCGGGGAGTAAGCCGGCAAGCCGGCTCCCTGCCTCTATTGCACGCTGGAGCACAATATCAATAAAAGAATAAAACACAGAATTCTGCACAGAAGCCACCAAAATGAGAAAATTACCCACACACACACACACACACACACACTATAGCCCGGTACATTGGGTTTAATGTGAGTGAACCAGCTGTCAGATTCTCTTTAAAGAAGCAAGTCCAGGTCCTGTTTGCAAGTAAAGAGGCCTTATGGCCAACCCAAAAGAAGATTAGATTGCATTATCATTAACCCCTTAACGACAATGGGGGTATGGTATCGTGGTACGTAGCACACCATGACGTACATTTACGTGCCGCCATGACCGCTAGCACCAGACCTGTACTCGTGTAATGCGCGGCAGGTCCCGGCTGCTATCAGTAGCCAGGGACCCGCCAGTAATGGCGGATATCCGCGATTGCGGATTTGCCATTAACCCCTCAGATGCCGTGATCAATACAGCTCACGGCATCTGCGGCAGTGCGGTACTTTGAATGGATGATCGGATCGCCCGCAGCGCTGCCGCATGGCAGCCGTTGGTCTCCTCACCTTGCTCCGGCTGTCTCCCGGGGTCTTCTGCTCTGGTCTGAGATCGAGCAGAATATTATCAATAACACTGATCAGTGCTATGCCCTATGCATGCCCTATCAAATGATTGCTATAAATAGTCCACTATGGGGACTATTAAAGTGTAAAAAAAAAAAAAAAAAAAATGTAAAATAAAAAAGTAAAATAATCAAAAAATCCCCTCCCCCAATAAAAAAGTAAAATTTGCTAAATTGCTGTTTTCTTTTCAATTTTCCCACATAAATTATATTTTTTTGTTCGCGCCGTATATTTCATGGTAAAATAAGTGATGTAATGACCATCACGCCCCCTCCCATAGACTTGCATAGCGGGGGCAGGGGGTAGCGTCACACGGGGGGGGGGGGAGTCGTGACGTCATGATACTCAGGCCCCGTGGTCGCCACCTGGCGGTTTGTGAGCTGGCACCGTGGCGTGCAGCTCAAACAGGTGGGTGGCGAATACAAGATTGCTGGGGACCCCAGCGGCGGGACCCCCGCGGTGAGACTTCTTATCCCCTATCCTTTGTATAGGGGATAAGATGTCTCAGGGCCGGAGTACCCCTTGAATGCCAAAATGGGCCTGGTCCTTAAGGGGTTAAATAGATTTGGGTGCCATGATCACACACCTTTGAACAGTTTCTTGATATGCCCTTCCATTCTAGAGATATGTGGGTTTTTAGTTTGTCTAACAATTCAAGGACTTAATTAAAATTTTGTGAACTTAACTTTAATAATGGAAGAGAATATCAGTTGATGGGCAGGATTATACATTAATGGGGTGTGGATGTCTACATTCCCTGACTGTATTATCACATCCATCACCTGATATTCACTCTATTGTTAAAATTAAGTTCAAGGCAATAATGGTGGAATCTCCCCAGTTCTGTCCGCAATCCCAACTTAAAAAGTGGCCATGCAGCTTACAGGGGGAGGAGTTGTCAGTGCAGCCAGGTGTTGGGCACTACAGTCAGGTTGCCTCTCTAGTGCCTGGTGTTTGGCTGCATTGACTCCTCCTCACCTCATAAGTTTATGTCTTCAGTGCAGAGCGTGTGCGTTGGCCTGGCACCAGCAATGTGACATCCCTCTGGCTGGTGATTGTCTTTATGAAAGTCTGGAGGGATCTGAGTACAGGGGTCTGGAGGAGAGAGAGGTCTGAGGACAGGGGTCTGGAGGAGAGGGGTCAGGGGACAGGCATCTAGAGGAGAAGGGTTGGGGTGATATAGCAATATAGGAGACAGGGATCTGGGGGACAGAGGTCTGGAGGACAGTGATCTGGGTGACAGGTCTGGAGGACAGTGATCTGAGGGACAGAGGGATCTGGGTGACAGAGGTTTGTGGGACAGAGTCATTTGGAGGACAGTGTCATCTGAGGGACAGATGGGTCTGCAGGGGTGAGTAATATGAAGGAAGGGTCTAGTGAACACGGGTGTGGGAGGACAGAGTCACCTGGGTGACATAGTGGTCTGGAGAACAGAGCGATCTGGGAGACAGAGTGATCTCAAGGACAGAGTTGATTGAGGATATGAGCATTCAAGAGGACAGAGCAGTCTGCGGGACAGAGTGGTCTGGAGGACAGAGCAGTTTGATTACAAAGCAGTTTGGAAGACAGAGTGGTCTGGGGGCATGAGGAGTCTGGAGAACAGAGCAGATTGCAGGACAGAATGGGCAGGGGGCATGAGGAGTCTGGAGATCAGAGTGGTCTGTGGACAGAGTAATATAGAGAACAGAGCATTTTAAAAGACAGGGCAGTTTCAATTACAGAATGTTCTAGAGGAAAGAGTAATCTGGGAGCATGAGGGATCTGGAGGACAGAGTGGTCTGGGGGCTCTGGATTTGCCCCTGATCCAGTGGCAAGTCAGGAGTGACACCCGCTGTGATCTGTCCTTAACTGCAGGTTCTACTGCTCCCAACATGGAGCACACTCTACTCCATGCTGGGAGCTGTAGTACCTGCATTAATAGACAGATCACAACAGGTTTCACTTCTGACACCCGTTGCGATCCTTCTATATAATGTATAGAAGCGGGCGGCACTACCGCTCTTCTCTAATTCCCTGCACTGCCATATATGCCAGAGGGTTCCAGCAAATCACAATTCTCTTCGGGAAATATGAATAGGTGTGTGTATATATATATATATATATATATATATATATATATATATATGGCAGTGCAGGGGACCAGAGAAGAGCGGCTAATCGGCTCATCTTTATGGAGAATCACCAGTTGTCAGTGTGCATTTGTGCACTGCTACAAATAGATTGTAGCAGCAATGTGTAAAAAAAGTGGGGAAGCTTTATTAAAATGTGTCCAGAGGAAAAGTCACTGAGTTGCCCATAGCAACCAATCAGTTCACTTCTTTCATTTCTGAAAAGGCCTCTGAAAAATGAAAGCGGTAATCTGATTGGTTGCTATGGGCAACTCAGGAACTTTTCCTCTGGACAGGTGTTGATTAGTGTTGAGCGGCATAGGCCATATTCGAATTCGCGAATATTCGCGAATATATGGACGAATATTCGTCATATATTCGCGAATATTCGCATATTCGTTATATTCTCGTTTTATTTTCGCATATGCAAAATTCGCGTATGCGAAAATTAACATATGTGGATATTAGCATATACAAAATTAGCATACGCGAAAATTCGCATATGCGAAAATTAACATATGCTAATTTTCGTATATGCGAATGTTCGCGCGCCAGTCTCACACAGTAGTATTACAGCCTTCTTTACACCACACAAGCTGGAAGCAGAGAGGGGTGATCACTGTGATGTGTACTGTGAAGAAAAAAAAAAAACGAATATTCGTAATTACGAATATATAGCGCTATATTCGCGAAATTCGCGAATTCGCGAATATGCGATATTCGCGAATAATATTCGAATTGCGAATATTCGCGAGCAACACTAGTGTTGATAAATCTCTCCCCAGTGAAACTCAGGATCAGTACAGGATATGTAATGTAATGTACTATTCAAAGGGATGCATCCATTGTATTCATGACAAATCCCACAACCCTGAACTAATCAATAGCTAGAACTAGCAGGGAACAGCCCATAGCTGAATCCTGAGACAGCCCCATATAGTTACATTATGAGGCCTTCTCAATCATGTGGCAAAGAGCCTGGAGAGAATAAATTTAGTGTGTGGTGCACCTGTGGACTTGTATATGACTAGATATGGGTGAATTGAAGCTGATGAAGTCGATTTTTTTTCCGAATTTCATGAAAATTTTGAACTAATCCGAATCTCCTTGCACTTTGTGGTAACTAATTGCTTCATTCACTACATTTTGTGCAGGCCAGGGGGCTAAAATGGCAGCTACACGTGTGAGGACATGGGGCAAGATAGTCTGGGAAGGCAGGAAGGTGGGTAGGTGGGATCACCCTGAATGACAGGGCAGCATGCAGCCTATCAGCAGCCAGCCAGCCCTGTGATGCCACCGCCCTATATATTCGGCAGCCATTGCCAAAGACCATTACTGTTACTGACAATACAGCGGCTAATCCATTCCCCTCAAGCCCGCATTTATTCTGGCTAGAGTGAGAGAGCAGACACTGTGTGGTCACTAATCAGCATTACTGACAATATGGATGAGTACAGGGGAAATCCATTGAGCTCAAGCCCGCATCACTGCAGCCAGGAGTTTAGAAGTCATTTCATAGTCTGCCACTCTGTCATTGTGCCACTCTGCCACAGTGATTCTAATAGCAACGCCTGTAATCTGCGTGTCATACTGAATAAGTGTTCTACACCCCTATTGAGTCTCTCTGTAGACCTGAAATAGCCTTTTTAATAGCGATTTGCCGCAAATATATTCGGATTGAATCACATTTTTGGGGGAAATTTGTTGAATCGGCTGAATCGAATTTTTGAAAAATTTGCCCATCTCTATATATGACACCAGTAAAATATACTATAATGATTTTACTGGGTTAATGTCAGCACCCCGGCAACCACCCGATGTGGAGCAGGAGCTGTGTCCAAGCTTCTCTCTCCCATTCACCGAGCAAGAGCCAACAGAGAGGTTGCTGCACCCAGTCAAGGGGATAAAACCACTGTCATGGTTGGAGAATGACTGGTTGTTGGTGTGCACCAGCAGTAATGTACCTGTCCTAGGGTAAGTATGTGCCATGAGCGGTCCCTGCACCCCACCAGTATACACGTCCACTCAAGACCTGCATTCTCTGGGTGAGTCGACCTTATGCAGGTTGCACCATACAGTACATATTGTAGATACCAATTAATTGTAGCAGATACAGAACAATCATTTCTTAGGATATAATGTATGCATGTACACAGTGATTCCACAAGGAAAATAATGAGTTCAGTATTCTTGTGCAATATAGTGTCTGTCTTTTTTTTTTAAGCTTCTTGTGATATAGTAATATATGTCCTTGCAGCTGGATGTGCTAGGTAGATTGATCCTGACTGTAGACGGGTCTAGGAATGCTGTGGCCTACTTTTATGAGGTGTACCTGACTTAAGCTACACCTTAGGCTCACTTATGCAGTCTTCTTATTTAGTGACAGGAGCTGCAGGGACTGGTCCCACCTCATAACCCAGACACAGAAATTGGAGTTTGACAACTGTTGGACAGGAGTTGGACATGGACATGTGACCAAATACTGTCTCTCTTCACACTGCAATAAATTGTTGGAAAGGTTAACTTCTAGCACACTGTATGCATATTCGACCATAGGAATACAGGAATATGTGCGAGTAATGTAGAAATGCCTTCACCACTTCAGACATATATCTGACTATCCAGCAAAACTTAAAGCACTACAACCCAAGCTAAGTTTCGACATAGCAGCTTATACAGCTGTTCAGGGCCACCACACGGGAATGTCTCCTGGCTCGTTCTAGCGATTAGTCAGGGTTTGGACACTAAGATTCCAATTTACTTAAACTTTCGACATGTCCATAGGACAAGTAAAAAAAAGTCTGTGAAAACTCAGCGACTTTTTAACACCTCATAATAACATACCCTGTATCGATTAGGGCCATTCTCTTTTTATGTGGGCAATGAGCACTTGACTACCTTCTGCTTTTGGCCACTCTCGATTCCTCACAACATAGTTCTCCATGCATAAAACAGTTTCCATTGTGCTTCTTTACTTTACAGAAACATGCATCACATATTAATAAAATATCACTTACATTTTTAACCCAACATGGAATGGAATCATACCGAATCCTTCCAAACTGCAATGCTCTGCAGGTTTTCTAACATGGCTGCTCATTACATTACACTACTAAAACACGGAGAACTGTGCTGGGAATAAGAACTGCTGTAATACTGGACTTGATGGTAGAGGAATACGATTATGCATATATCATTAGAATTTTATTTTATTTTAAGCACAGGATTCTGAAACTAGAGAGGTAACACAACACAGCACAATAACAGGAAGATGCCAGCTTTAGGCTATGAATAGTCTGCATAATCCTATCCTTCCCTTGTGGTTCAGCTGGTTGTTATGTATTGCAGAGGAGAAATATCGGATGTGCTATTAAGTCCTGACATTTTGAAAGAAATAGAGGAGAAGGATGACCAGAAAGAAGATGGATACATACAATCAATGAAACCCTGTGTCAAAAAGCCTAAAAAAAGATTAAAGAATGAATTTGATAGAATGCTATGTATATGCTCATATCTATATGATCAGGGGTTGTAACTGACTTGATGACACACAGATTTGCCAACTTTATGTAAAGCAGATGTACATTGTTAAGTCTTATTGCAAGATTTTTTATATCAGCAGATTATTTTTACAGAAAGTCCTTTGTAAAAATGCATTGCTCCCCTCCCCCCTCAGCCCCTTCTACATACAGTCCTATGTAAAAAAAAATGTAATTCCCCTGGTCAGTAGGAGGAGGCCTAGTTACTAGCTGTGGAGCACTGCCAGCTCTGCCTCTGCTGCTGCCAACACGTATCCCACTCGCTTGACCAAGAGTTGACAAGCAAACTAAATAAGATGGCATCCGCCAGCGTTCCTTTTCTTTGCAGTGAGTGGCCCAACCTCCACGCTACATTTTGAAGGTGGGGCCAGAGCGCAGTAGTATTAGTGCTGTGCTGATTTATAATTCCGCCACATAAAGCTATAAAATCTGTCCCTGAGCCAGGAACAGTGCCGGCTGCTACTTCTAAATCCCCTTTACAGCGCTCGCAGTTGTGCGTCTTACGCACCGCATGGCAGCTATGGCCCCATGGTCTGCAGTCTATACCATGTTCCAAATTGTTATGAAAATTCTATTTAAGTCTCATTAAGATTAAATATTCTGTTTTTCAGTTTAACTCATGGATGGCATTGTGTCTCAGGGCTCTTTTCATCACTGAAAACTATTTCTGATAATTAAATTGCCAGGTGAGCCCAATTTAAGGAAAAACTACTAAAAGTGGGTGTTCCACATTATTAAGCAGAGCACCATTTTCAAGTAATATGGGAAAGAAAGGGGATCCCTCTGCTGCCAAAAAGAGTGAAATAGTTCAATGCCTTGGAAGAGGAATGAAAACATTAGATGTTTCACAAAAAATTAAGCGGGATCATTGCACTATTAAGAGATTTGTGGCTTATTTAGAGCAGGTTCGTGCAGATAAAGGCACATTGAGGAAAATTTCTGCCAGATCCATGCATCGGATCAAGAGAGCAGCTGCTAAAAATACCATTACACAGCAGCAAACAGATATTTGAAGCAAGGTGTTCAGTCATCCAGAATCTTGCAACTGTGCATAAACCTTCTATTCGGCCACCACTAACCAATGCTCACAAGCAGAAACAGCTGCACTGCGCAGAAAAAACATGAAGACTAATTTTCAAACAGTCATGTTCACTGATGAGTGCCGTGCAACCCTGGATGGTCCAGATGGATGGAGTAGTGGATGGCTGATGGACAGCCACCCTGATCCAACAAGGCTGCAACATCAGCAAGGCGGTGGGGGAGTCATGTTTTGGGAAGAGAGCTGGTCGGCCCCTTTAGGGTCACCGAAAGTGTAAAGATGACCTCTGCAAAGTATGTGGAGTTTCTGACTGACCACTTTCTTCCCTGGTACAGAAGGAAGAACTATGCTTTCCGTAATAAAATCATCTTCATGCGGGGGCGTGGTTTGGCTGCCGTGCTAGATGGCCGCTTAAAGACAGAGCTCCTGCCACAACACCGCTAATAGCAGTTAAAAAAACCCTGCCAGCGACATTTCACCTTCCCGTTGGGCTCTCTAAACTATGATGGCGACTTACGGCAGGAGAAGGAACACAACAAAGGTGGAGGTTCTAAGCAGCTAACACAGTTTTTCCGGGAACGGAGAAGCAGGCCGCAGATCCTTCCATCCTTTATTTGCCTCCTATCACACCTCAGACAAAATGGTGTCAGACACAGTCCTTAAGGAGATGCTGCTGGCCCTGCGCAACTGATTACAAGTGGACTTTTCCAAATTGATTCAACCCATACAAGTCCCCACTACCATCTTAGAGGGTAAAGTCACTCATGCCGAGACTAAACTAGTGACATTTGCAAAAGCCCATAATGACTTGCAGGGAGCGCATAATGCATTAGACGGTAAGGTGGATGCTTTACATGCCAAAATGGTGGACTATGAGGACAGAAATCGGCGTAATAACGTCAAGTTTAGGGGCATCCCTGAGACAGTGGCGAACAACCAGCTGGCTAAATATGTTCACCAAATGGCAATGCACCTCTTACCTGATATGGAACCCTATGAATATAGTGTGTACATGGCTCATAGAGTACCCAAACCCCGCAACTTGCATGAGGATGTATCACGAGATGTACTAGCGCGATTTATCTTTTTTCGCACTAAGGACCTACTACTGCAGTACTCCCGTAGACATCCAACAGTACCTGCACAAAGAGGTCCATATGTGTACAGACCTGTCTGCCGCCACACTTCAGGCTAGGAGAGGATTTGCCCAGCTGACTGGAGTGTTGAGAGATCTAGGGGTTCCCTACAGGTGGGGGTTCCATGCAAAAGTGCTTATTAACCACCAAGGGAAGGTCCACGCTTTCCTGTCACCTGAGGAGGGACTGCAGCAACTGCATGACTGGGGTATGATTCCTGATGAAGGAGATGATATGCCCCCCAAGACGGCTTCTTCAACAGACTGCGCTCCGGACTGATATTATATTCATAATGTTGCCTTTGCATATCATTCGGTGTTGCACTGAGTAGTTATGATTGTTGTTCTTTTTTACTCTACCCGCACCCGATATATCGGTCTACCTTATACAGGATTAGTCACCGATACTTTTTCTTCATTTGTTTTTAACCCTACAGTGACTTTTCTTTCAGAATGACTTATCATTTGCTTTTATTTGCCTGATCGGCGGTTTGCTTGTGAGACTATAACTGATACTGCACTACTGTCGCCTTCTATAGGACGACCTTTTTCCTTTTCAGTGTAAGGTTGATTTATTTCTAAAGTTTATTTACTGTGTTTATTGCTGTTTTAGAATTGTGGCCAGTCATATTTGCGAGTTTCTGCAATCTATATAGCGTTCAGTGTCAGACCGGAGGCCTACTGAAATAGGCTAAGTGGCATATTTGTGACATCCCCGTCTAGTGGTCTTGGACCTCAGTCGGGTTTTTAATCTTTGTATAGTTAAGTTGTGACATCCTTGTCTGAGTCCTGTTAGGTCCAGTCGAGTTTTTAAATCCTATATTGCCTACCAACACTTCACCTGATTGTGTTTAGATATTCACTATGAGTCTTAGTATCCTCTCCCTAAATATCAATGGACTTAATAGCCCACAAAAACGTAATTTCATGTGGCGGGAAATAGAATGGCACAAATCGTCTGTAGTTTGCATACAAGAAACTCACATAGCCTCCCTAAATCCTCCCACTATTAGACATAGAAGGTTTCCTGTCATACTGTGTTCCACTTTCCAAAAAAAGAAGAAGGGGTAATGATTGTGTTTAAAGATGACCTTGCTGTTACCATCACTAAACAAATAATTGACCCACTGAGCAGATTTATAATCATAGTGTGTACCATAGCAGGACGCACATATATGATAGCTAACATGTATGCGCCAAATCGACATCAGGGAAGGTTTCTGAAAAAAGTCCTTAAGTTAATCTCCACAGTGCAGTGTGGCGAGGTCATTTTGTGCGGGGACTTCAATTCTGTAGAAGACCTTGACATGGACCTCTCGGATCCTACAAAGCGTAGATCCTTTTACAACAGGGATCTAATTGACTCCTATGGCCTATTTGACGCTTGGCGCCTGCATCACGCATCCGAATGTGATTATACCTACTTCTCTCCTAGATTTGGTACATATTCGAGGATAGATATGATACTTATATCACGGGGACTGTTGGATGTGGTCTCCCAAGCGTCAATTCGAGAACTAACGTGGACAGATCATGCCCCAGTCTTATTGGAACTATCGACTAGACAGCCAGGACAGAGTGACTTCGTTCGGAGAGCAAATACACACACTGCCGAAAGAAATGCTGACGGCTATTATTGCTACTATACCCAAAACGGGTAAACCAGCTAACTTGACCATAAATTACAAACCCATCTCGCTTTTAAATAGTGACGTAAAGATATATGCCAAGATTTTAGCGACCCGGTTGGCCCCTTTACTCACTAATATATTGGGGAAGGATCAGGTGGGTTTCACTCTAGGTAGGCAAGCCCCAGACAACACGAGGAGTGTCATATCCCTACTTCAACATTGTGAACACTTTAAACTCCCGTCAGCCTTTTTAACTTTAGACGCGGAAAAAGCTTTCGACAGGGTGAACTGGCAGTATGCTTTCGCTGTGTTGGAAGCTTATGGTATATCGGGCCCTATCCTGTCAGCAATCCGAGCATTATATTCGGACCCTGCAGCGATGGTGTTCAATAATGGGGTGTTGTCTGACCAGTTCACCCTGTCGAACGGCACCAGACAGGGCTGCCCCTTCTCCCCCCTGTTGTTCATTCTTTCAATAGAGCCTTTAGCCCATGCAATCCGCAACAATTCTAACATAAAAGGTATCCAGGTGAATGGTGTGGAACATAAAATGGCATAATTTGCGGATGATGTCATACTCACCCTGACTGATGTGGAAAATTCATTTTCTGCTCTTTTTAGAATCATAGATGAATTCAGCAATATCTCATTTTACAAACTCAATGCAACCAAGTCCCAGATTCTCCCGTTACACATTCCTGCTACCCGGGTGAATTACTTGAAAACATTGTTTAAACTAGATTGGCAGGACACAGCAGTTTCTTATCTTGGCATTCAATTGACATTCCCTTCTACGCAACTCTTCCAAGCCAACTTTCTACCTCTAGCTACTTCTATTTCACAATCCTTGGCATCTTATTCAAGGGTGATTCTCTCTTGGTTCGGTCGAATAGCGGCATATAAAATGCTGATCCTGCCTAAACTACTCTACTTGTTTAGAACAATACCGATTAAAATTCCCAAAACATTTTTTGACTCTATACATAAATCTATGTCCACCTTTGTCTGGAATAAGGTTAAGCCGAGAATATCTAGGAAAATAAGGACTAAACACAGAAATGTAGGGTGTTTGTGTCTTCCCCACGTGGAGGATTACTATAGAGCAAGTATCTTAGACCAATTGCAACACTGGTGGTCAAATAATACTGAAAAGCTATGGGTTTCCCTGGAAACGGGCTGTTCTGCTCCTGTATCACTCCGGTCCCGTCTGCTCTTGTTGGCTAGGAATATTAATCCCCCTATCTCGTACCTCCGCAATCACAGTCTCAGATTCCATGTGGAAAGCATTACTTAAACAACCACTTACACAAACTAGGTGCCCCTTAGATAATGTACAGTTGGATTTAGTAACTTATCGCATTTCTGACCTAGACCTCGGGTTATGGAAGGAGAGAGGCATGAATACAGTGCAAGATCTATTGAGCCCACATGGAGACGTACATTTTCAAATGTTGCGGGATAAATACCAACTCCTGCACAAGGAATTTTTCAAATGCTTGCAACTTAGGAGTTTACTCACATATGATTTCAGACAAACTATCCAACTACCTGCAGTTGTATATTCCTTCTTCCATAAACGAGCTGTAAAGAAAAAGGGTATTGCTTTTTTCTATAATTTACTGGACGACAAACAGGTTCCTTTGAGACTGCCATTTATGGACAATTGGGAAAGGGATATAGGAAATAAGTTCTCAGATGAACAGTGGTTTCGGGCTTTATCCAACTCCAGAAAACTGTTTAGATGTACAAATTTCCAAGAAACTATGGCCAAAACTATTTACAGATGGTATTTCACACCCTCTCAATTACACCTATTGAATGCAGACTGTTCTAACTTGTGCTGGCGAGGTTACGGACAAGTGGGTACCCTACAGCATGTCCTCTGGAGTTGTCCTAAACTGCTTCCATTATGGTTGGGAGTTGCTATGATTGTGGGTAATCTGCTGGGCCATGACAGTGACTTAACACCTAGTCTAACTCTGTTATTCATGGACTTAGATACTATCCCTCGGGAAGTTCGCACTCCTATTGCTTTCATTTTTATGTCCACTTAACTACAGATTGCACGGAGATGGAAGACAGTAGACCCACCAAGCTTGATGGACGTGATAACTTTAGTTAATACTTCATGTGTGTACGAAAGAGTTTTTGCCTTAGCTAATGGTCAATACTTAAAATATATTGCGAAATGGGGAACCTGGTTGTCCAGTCCACATTGCCCTTATGGAACACCCGGTTGATTACACTGTTGAAGGGGGGTTGTAGATTTTAGAACCTATGGGGCTTTACTGGTCTGACACTGAAGAACGTACCACTGCAGAACATAATGCTGAAATATTTCACACATTTTGTAGAATGTGCAACTGACAGATGTCACTGATGTAATTCAACGATTGCTGATCTAGACTGCCATGTATATCTGGTTAAGATGTACATTGAATATGACTACTCATTCTATGCTGTTCACTTATACTTGTTATGTTTCATGTCTTTCTCTCCTTTTGGTATATTAGTACGGCTACGGCCTAAAGGCTAGGACCGCTTGTTGTAGAAAACTGTTTAGATGTACAAATTTCCAAGAAGCTATGGTCAAAACTATTTACAGATGGTATTTCACACCCTCTAGATTACACCTATTGAATGCAGACTGTTCTAACTTGTGCTGGCGAGGTTCTGGACAAGTGGGTACCCTACAGCATGTCCTCTGGAGTTCTCCTAAACTGCTTCCATTATGGTTGGGAGTTGCTATGATTGTGGGTAATCTGCTGGGCCATGACAGTGACTTAACACCTAGTCTAGCTCTGTTATTCATGGACTTAGATACTATCCCTCGGGAAGTTCGCACTCCTATTGCTTTCATTCTTATGTCCACTTAACAACAGATTACAAGGAAATGGAAGACCGTAGACCCACCAAGCTTGATGGACGTGATAACTTTAGTTAATACTTCATGTGTGTACGAAAGAGTTTTTGCCCTAGCTAATGGTTAATACTTAAAATATATTGCGAAATGGGGAACCTGGTTGTACAGTCCACATTGCCCTTATGGAACACACGGTTGATTACACTGTTGAAGGGGGGTTGTAGATTTTAGAACCTATGGGGCTTTACTGGTCTGACACTGAAGAACGTACCACTGCAGAATGTAATGCTGAAATATCTCACACATTTTGTAGAATATGCAACTGACAGATGTCACTGATGTAATTCAACGATTGCTGATCTAGACTGCCATGTATATCCGGTTAAGATGTACATTGAATATGACTACTCATTCTATGCTGTTCACTTATACTTGTTATGTTTCATGTCTTTCTCTCCTTTTGGTATATTAGTACGGCTACGGCCTAAAGGCTAGGACCGCTTGTTGTACTGATTAGCGATCTTAGACTATATGTGATTGGAGAAGACTGATATGTGCCTAAGTTTTATAACTTTGTATTGTTTGTTTTCTGCGTTTGAAAAATAAAAACTTTTTGAAATAAAAAAAAAATCATCTTCATGCATGACAATGCACCATCTCATTCTGCAAAGAATACCTTTGCATCAATAGCTACTATGGGAATAAAAGGAGAGAAAGTAATGGTGTGGCCATCCTGCCCTAACCTCAATCCTATTGAGAACCTTTGGAGCATCCTCAAGCAAAAGATCTATGAGGGTGGGAGGCAGTTTACATCCAAACAGCAGCTCTGGGAGGCTATTCTGACATCTTGCAAACAAATTCAAACAGAAACTGTCCAAAAACTCACAAGTTCAATGGATGCAAGACTTGTGAAGTTGCTATCAAATAAGGGGTCCTATGTTAAAATGTAATGCGACCTGTTAAAATGTTGTTAAAAGTTTGATTGAAATAGCTTCTGATTTCAGTAAATATGCTTCAAACACAACAAATGACAATTTTCTGTTCTTTTTTAGTGCATTGTAAGTTTTTATGTTTAAAAAAATACTGTTATCATTAGGAGGTTTGTTCACTAAAATTTAAATCGTACTCTTAATAGTTGATAAAATGAGAATTATGCTGACTGTTATTTACATCAATTATATAGGTAAATGAGAAAAATATAATTTGCATAATAATTTGGAAAAAGGTATAGATGGTCTGTGGTCTGAATTAATTTTGCTGTTTTGTCTGGGGTCTTAATTTATTTGTGCAGCTTTCGAAGCTGGCTGCAGGAGTGTGGGGCCAAAGAAACCTGGGCAAAAAACATTTGTCACAAGCTGACATGGCAGTCTGGGCAAGATGGAGAAGAAATAACAGGGAACATCTACAATCAGAGAATATATCCCCCCTGAGTCACTAAATTTAAAGAGGATCAATCCTGACGTGTCTGTTATAGTACATCTTTAAGCTAGGTTCATGCAGTTTTATTTTTTTACAGGTGTATTTCATTAATAAAAATTGCATCCCTGCTTTTAAAATTTGTCACTTATTTATGTGGTTGTAAAAAACAAAATTGTACTTTTTAACATTGTGTGCACAAACAAGCACTTTCTTATAGACTTATATAGAGTGCAGTAATGTTAAAAATGAGGAACCAATTTTATAAATTAAATATGCCTGAAAAAATACTGTGAGAACCAAGCCTTATATTCCCCATGAGATAACAATTCTGGATAAGCTTTACTATTGATGTTTTATTTTACAATAAAAAATACCTAACACCCCACCGGCATCAATGTCTCCTAGAAACAGCAACAAACATCCTGTCCCTTCCCGTTCTGCTCTGGAGATGGTCCCGCACCAGAAATCAAGAAGTTCCAATCCACAGGATCAAATGTAATAGGCAGTCTCCAGCAGGTTCTGTCAGACACCATTAACATTTCTCCCTTCATAGATATTTCATACTTCTGTTATAAGGAAAAAACGGAGCAGACATAATGCATGTCCAGCACTCTCAATGTACTTTACTGATCCTTCACACGTCCAACACATGCACAATAAACCCTACTCCTGTACGAAGCTTTACAATTTATATATTCAACACAAGTATCCAAAAAAATAAAAATTTTAAATTAAAAACTACATCCAAAATCCAAATAGCTTAAAGGGATACAGCGCCACTAGACATCTTATCCCTTATTCAAATGATAGAGAATAAGATTTCTGATCGCGGGGGTCCCCCCGGCTGGGACCCCCCTTAGATTTCCTTGCAGCACCCAGCATTCTAAACAGTATTTATTTTTTATAATGTTCACTGTGCAGTATAATTGGCATTTTAATTTTATTCTACAGATTGGTACAATTACAATGATACCTAATTGACATACGTGTTAATAGTTTGTTACATTAGATGCTGGGGTCTGCACTGCAGAGAGCTTGTTCGCCTCTTTTACTAAGGTCTTTATCCTCTAACTCATCAGGGATGGGTCCTGGTTTTTCCCAACATCTTCTATTTAGAATTATGGAGGCCACTTCGCTCTTAGAAACTTTAAGGGCAGGGAACATTTTTTTTGTACCTTTCTCCAGATCTGTGACTCCATACAATCCAGTCTCTGAGCTCTACAGGCAGTTCTTTCCACCTCATGGCTTGGTATTTGCTTTAATATGCATTATCATGTCCAGTCAACTGAATTAACAACTAGTGGCTTCAATTAAGAAACATCAGAGACGGCCAAGAGCAATAGGAACTCCCCCCCCCCCCCCAGAGTTAAATTAAAAGTGTCAAGTGTCCATGCTAAATTAAAATTTTTCCTTTTTAACAAATTTGCTAAAATCTCGAAAATTTGGTTTTAATATTTGCATTATGGGATACTGAGTGCAAAATTATTTTATTTCAGTACAAGGCCACATAACAAAAAAAATGTAAGTGTCTGAAAACTTTGCAGGTGCATTATAAATATATGTATATTTGAATAATGTATATACTTATCCAGTGAAAAGTTTGTTGTTTTACCTAAAGCACATATAGCTAATACTTACAGGCTTACATTTACTGCATAAAAGAACAGAGCAGAAAAAAATACACTTTTCTGGACGTGGGGCATGGCATATCCAAAAAAAGGGGGTGGCTTAAATGACAAAACCAAGCTCCAAAATAATGTGATAAAATGTTGGCTTGTTAACAGATGATTGGTATAAACTGAAAGTTAAAGTCTATCTAAGTTGGCACTGTATAAGAATTCAACAGTTTTCGTAAATTCTCCCATAGTGTATTAAAGGGGTTCTCCAGATACCTATTAATAATAACACACACGTGTTTAATATACTCACCAATACCCCCTGGGTTATCTCAGTGCTCCTCAATGCACCTTCTGCCTCCTGTTGTTACTACTGTCTTCTCATCTTTATTCCCAAGAGCTGTCTGTAAACTATACTTCCCGACAATCCTTGCTTCTCCTGGGAACTCTCTCATTCTCTCTAAACCCAGCCTTTCTCTCCTGAATACGTTGCCATGTCATTGCAGGGGGGCTGGAAATGAAGCTGCAAGCCAGACCCTCTGCCTCTGTCTGAATCACGTGGTCTCTGTCTCGGGTGTAAGGGGGTCCAGTGAACGAGAAGGTTCTACATGAGAGGAAGTGGATGTCAAAAGAAAATATTTTTTGCTAAAAGTAAGTCTGGCAAGTGGAAAAACTGTGCAGAAACAGTAATACTACAATTATTACTGTATTGTAATACACATGTATTGATGGGACAAGGGTGAGGAGTTTTTCCTAACCTAATAACCCTTTGACAAAAAGAAAAAAATGAATGTATTACTATAGCTCTAGCAGTAGTGTAGTGGAAGTGGATTGACTACTTAAGAAAAAAAAAAAGACAATCGGGATTTGCTGTTGCAAATGTGCAGAAATTCTGGTGCAATTTTCACCATGAAACTGATGTGTATGCTTTGCATTACATTAATGATTTATTTTAAACACTTTCCAGCTAACTTGACAAGGGGTGGAATTAAACGTTAAAGAAGAATGATTTGTAGGAAAACGATGTGGCTTTCGATGTGACACTATGCACCAAAATGATGTTACAAATTTTGCCAATTAATAGGTATTGTAGACTTCTGAACTACTTTTATTAAGAAAAGTAAAAAAAAAAATGTTAAAAAAAATCCTTGTATAATACAAAAATGTGACATTCAAAAATACATAATTTTTTATTGCTGCATTCATAACAATGCAATTTTGTAAGAGTTTGTCAGGAAATGATCCCAACAACAGACAAAAGATTGCTGCTTTCCTGTCTGATAATTACCTGTTGCCGGGGCCGGGTCCGTGCTGCTTCAGGCCTCCGGTGTGCGTCCCCTGCATCGTTGCTATGCACTGCATGGCGCGGCGCAATGACGAGTGACGTCATTGCGTCTCGCAGCGCATAGCAACGACGCAGGGGATGCACACCAGAGGCCTGAAGCAGCACGGACCCGACCCCGGCAACAGGTAATTATACAACCGGGCATGGGGGAGGCAACGGGGCAGCGGCGCCGACAATGGGTGCCGCTGCCCCTTCTCTCCTCCTGTCTGTCGGCGCCGCTGCCCCATTGCCGGCGCCGCTTCTCTCCCCCTGGCTATTGGCGCAATGGGGCGCTGGCACCAATAGTCAGGGGGAGAGATCGGGCAGCGGCACCGATAGCCAGGGGGAGAGAAGGCCGGCAGCAGGGCTCTAGACCCCAGGACAGGCAGGTGCAAAGAAGCCGGCAGCGGTGGCGGTCTCTGCACCTGCAAAGCCGCTGCAGTTCATTGATTTAAAGCGCCCGCTTTAAATCATTGAACTGCAGCGGCTTATCGGTGTATAACACACAGGTAGACTTTAGGCTAAAAATTTTAGCCTAAAAAGTGCGTGTTATACACTGATAAATATGGTAGTTAACAAAAAAACTTGTACACATTTGAAAACCAGAGCTTTCCTGCAAAAAATTATCCCTCATACAGCTAGATAGACGGAACAATATATTTTTTTTTTTATAATTGGTAAAAAATTATAAAAATCACTGTTTACTGAATTCCAAAACAGACTGTGTTCTTAGGGGGTTAATGAACAATAAATAAATGAAAGTCATTCTTACATAGCCTAATCTTTTACATAATGCAGCTCCTTTCCCACTGGTGTAACAGGTGTGACAACTTGGTGTGACAGACTAACAAAATATGACTATACACTCACACAACAATCCAGTCAACTAACCAAGTCAAAGCCAGAAGAAGTCAAAGTACCAAGTCGCTAATGCGCTAATATATTTTCTGAAGTTCCCTTCTAATGAACTCTCTTCTAATGGTTGCATTTTGGCTCTTTTATGACACTTTTTGAATACGACAAGTAATCCTCAGATAGGCTGCTAATCCAGTTGTGTTTGTTTTCTTGGTTTTGTTGCTAGCACCTGTTATTTAAATAAATGGAATGTAATCCATCTTCAGATGATGGAACTGCATTACATAATCTGCTGGATTCACGTGTAGGTAACTCAATGCTGGCAGAGAAGAAAGGTAATTAACTAAGATCAATCTAATTCATTATTTTGTGACTCTCTGAATCAAAACAACACAAAGCAAAGCTCCCCACCTGTCTGCGAGAGCTTGATAAGATACTGGGACTTCTGTCATGAGGAATTACTGTCTTATATCCATACACTTTAATCATTTTACCATTATTATGATTATTATTATTTTCTAATTTAGGAGTGTATTTTTAGGTCCCACCAGTTGAGGCCTAAAGATCTCTGCATGTATGCTGCTGTCATTATATTCTCCACTGGGTGTCTCATTATATCAGCTGGGATATAGCCAGATACTGTGATTAGAATTTCCTGTAACTAAAATACAATCCCACATTTAAAGTACTTTCAGGAATAATGTAATTTTTTTATTGTTATATACTATGGCTTGTAACACCAACACATTTGTCTACTTAATTTGTCCACAAATATAACCAAGTGTAACAACACATATGTAACACATTTTGCATGTGTTTCCTATATTTCTATAGGTGGTGACAAATACATGAAATACAGTAAAATTGTAGGGGATAAGATTGATAGGGGATAAGTTATAGAATGCGGGGGGTCCGGCCACTGTAACCATGATCTCCTGAACAAGGCCCCGGCAGTCTGCTGGAAGGAGGCGTGCCGACCCCCACACAGAGCAACGGCAGACACGCCCCCTTCATGTATCCCATAGCGACACATGGAGGAGGCGTGTCGCCATGGCTTCCTGCGCGGTTGGAATGGCAGCTTCTGGCAGATTGCCGGGGGCCCCATTCATGAGATAGCGGGGGGGGGGGGGTGGTCACCGCGGTCAGACCCCCCGCCATCTATAACTTATCCCTTATCCTTTGGATAGGGGATAAGTTATATTTCACTGCACTACTCCTTTAAGATGAAGTCAAGAACCACTCATAAGTTTTTTTTTATTCTTAGGAAGACTCCTATCAGGGCAATACGTGACCAAATATGCGGTGGATGTCATACAATCAAATCTCTGGATAGTGGACTTTGGAAGCTTTAATAATGTTGGTTTAGACTTCCAGAATTGAGCTTATTTGAGTTTCCTCAATCCACTAAGCCCTAAACTCATTATTCAAACAAACAAACTGCTCACAGTCAGGCTGGTTTCAAACATGGACAAATTTACTATTTTAAATATGACAGAATGTTGGTGTAACTTGTGCCAAGAACTGTCTTACATGACTTGACTAAGTAAAACAGGACCACAGTAATTTGGTCAGTATTTGGTAGTCAGTTTTATTTGTTAATATTTTTACCTAAACAAGCATTAGAACCAATACAGAGAAAAACTATAATGGAAAGATTATCACGTTTTCTGTGTTTTGAACCCACTCATCATTTTGGTAAAAGTACTGACCAAAATGTCTTCGAAATACTGACCAAAATACTGTGGATGAATCCAGTCTTGAGATAAAAGAGCAAGCAGCTCACTGGGGAGTAGTGTTGAGCGGCATAGGCCATATTCGAATTCGCGAATATTCGCGAATATATGTACGAATATTCGTCATATTCGCGAATATTCGTCATATTCGCGAATATTCGCATATTCGTAATATTCTCATTTTATTTTCGCATATGCGAATATTCGCGCGTGCAAAAATTAACATATGCGAAAATTCGCGTATACAAAAATTAGCATAAGCAAAAATTTGCGTATGCGGAAATTAGCATATGCAAAAATTAGCATAGCATATTTTCGCATATGCGAAAATTTGCACACCGGTCTCACACAGTAGTATTAGAGCCTTCTTACACCACATAAGCTGGAAGCAGAGAGGGATGATCACAGTGATGTGTACTGTGAAAAAAATAAAAAAAAATTAAAAAACTAATATTCGTAATTACGAATATATAGCGCTATATTCGCGAATATTCATGAATTCGTGAATATGCGATATTCGCGAATAAAATTAGAATTGCGAATATTCGCGAGCAACACTACTGGGGAGTCATAACATACTGTAGATGTTGTGACACAAGGCTTGCAGGATCATCTTTTACTGGGGTTAATAGTAGGGAGCAGTCTGCTTGGCACTCAACAATTGAAGACTTAGGAGACAAAAAATATGTTTACACTGACCTTCTTGCCAGTTTTATTCTACAGCAATAAATCCAGTGCTACCTAGGCTGGCTGGAGGCTACAAGTTGGCGTGGAGTTTTTCTACAATTTACGTCTACTTTACCTCTGCTTATGCCTGCCAATTCAGTGAAGGGGAGGCTTTGGGCCATGCTGCACCCAATGCCTGCCCACTTGAAAATTGCAATGCTGATGCAGCAAAAAGTTTAAAATGTTTGCACAATAACTTGGGACTTTTTGCTGGGTCTGCATCTGGGCCAAGATTCCTAGCCTTGTCCAGGTGCTAACCAAGCACAGATCAGTCTCGACTACCAGGACAATGCTAATCTAACATCAGCCATGTCACACATAAAAACAGACCTTACAGCAACCTGTTAGACTTGCAATTTCCCTTGCACAGGTTACCGGTAGTGTCAGGTAGAGAACAGCACAGCCTGGATTTAAAGCACACCTCACCAAGTTCACCTCATCTAGACAGAGGCTTGTGCTCTAAGATTTAGCTTTTTTAAATAGCTGAACCACAGTGGCCTTCAACAAAGCTGGGGTGTAGTTGCACCCACGCTGAGGAGCCTTATGGTCCCATAAGATCTTTCTTTCCTAAATGAGAAGACCAGTACCACAAATGAATAATTACTGTTGGTTGCCCTGTTACAGATTTTGCATTGAGGCCCAGCATCTTAAGTTTCCTCTCTCATAAGTTACACCTCTTATGAAAGCCTTTAACATTTTCTACTTTAGTGGCATGCTGTACTGGCCAATGGGTGTGGATCTGCTGTGCTACCAATTAGTTTGGCTTTGGACTACACTCTGGAGCAGATGATCTAAGATGGGTTTTAACCCTTTATCCAACTCCTGGATGTTGAAGCTGGGCTTTTCTGCCAATAGGTATAAGATTGCTTCTAATAAAAAAAAAATTAAGAATGGTCTGTGTGTGGTAGCTGCTGGCCCGGAAGGGACCAGATTGGACCGGTACACTGCATAGAGGAATCAAGCAGGGAAGTATAGTCAGTAGGCCAGGTCATACACTGAAGAGCCAGAATGGAATTACAGGGGAAACTGAAGTATAGTTAAATACAGGCAGATTATTGAGGAATGCAGCACAGGTTTAGGTAAGCAATCTGGGTCATCAAAGTCCATGGAACAATCATAGGTCAGAATACACAAGATAGTGTGAACACTATTGCACAGTTTTGCTAGGAGCACAAGGAACCAGCAACATTGGTTGTTGGGTGGATCTCCCTTATAAAGATAATGGTGAGTGTGGATAGGTGAGGCAAAAGTTACCAATGTGTACACTGGCACTTTAAATGAGAGGAGGAGCTTGCAGCTGACACCTATAGGCCAAACAGGGGAGTGCAGAGGAATGTCAGCATTTAAGCTGGGAATAAGCCAGAGAAAGACCATTCTCCAGCGGGAACCAGAGAGTGGAGGAACTACTGTGGGAGCACACCACCTGGAACAGTGAGACACAAAACATTGAAAGGGAACACACACCAGCATTAGACATACTATACATGGTACAGTATAATAGTTTTGACTATATGTGTTTATACATTGATGCACTTCACAGCAGGGTATAACAGCCAGCAATTGGCACAGCACTCACTGAGATGAAGCTATAACTTCCAGCTTAAGGTTCAGCAGCGCAGTATGAATTAACAGTTTCAGGTGGTTCTACACATAGGAAAAGCCAGTTTCCATAAGCAATACATCATAGAAGAAAAGAATACATTGCACTCAACATAAGAAACTCTCTCAAGACATTTATTCTATTCACATAAGGAACATCTTATGCAGGGTAGATGTAGGAGCGTTTTACCAGAGGATAACAACCATCTCATGCTAATGAGAGATTCTTTAGGCCCCTGGTGATGCCATACTGTGGGTAATTACACTTTAAATACACTTAGTGCAGGGAGTAACATAGTGACATGTACATACATACACAAACACATGTCACTATGGTAACCCTCTACTTACCCTCAGCATGACGTAACCAAAGACCTAAAGAAACGCCCACTGGCGTGAAACGGCGGCTGTTGTCTGGTAAAGCGCTCCTGCACTGCACAATCCCAAAATAAGATTTTGGCTATGTTGAATAAACATCTTGCAAGAGTTTCCCCTCCCCCTCCACTTGTATACTCCTTACGTCAACCCCTCCCCTTTATGTCCTATCTCTGTGCACCCCACTGTCCTTTATGTTGTTTGTCTTGTCCCCATGACCTGTTTGCTGTGTCTGCACTTATTCTTGGCTGGCTTTCTGTCTTTCCCTCCTCCTTATTTTTGTGCTAACCTTTCTTTCCTTATTTCTCTACTTCTCCCTCTGTCTTCTACCTGCCCATCTTTTATAGCACCTCTTACTGGCTATTTTCCTCCATCTCCACCTCTCTGTCTCTACCTGTCCGTAGTCCCCTCGGGGTATCAACCTTTGGAAGTGGACTCTTCTCCCCTTCCTCTTTCTATTTTCCCACTGTTCTTACTTTGATGCTTGCATCCTTACAGTTATATGACTTATGATTCGGCGGTAGCAGTGGGGGCTGACATCCTATGGCCCTCATGGTGCCCTGCCTTCCAGTTTATTATGTGTTTTATCGTTTTGGTAACCTCTCACATCAGATGGTGCTCACTGTACAGAATACCCATTGACTTCTTGTTTGTCTATGTTTATTGAGATTGTATGTGAGCGCTATCACACTCTTTGTTATACGCTGAAAATTTAAATGAAGATTTGATTAAAAAAAAAAAAAACAGCTAAAACATTTTTGCCACTGTGTATTTTATTAGCCTAAAAACTGGCATAACAAAAGTATTGATGCAAGTTCTAAAATGAAAAAAATCATGAATTTTTTTTCCCAGAAAAGCTTTGCGGATTCTAATAAAATGGTACATAATAAAAGTATTTTTTTCACTGAACGTCAGGTGCATATGGTATTGTTACTTCAGCTGAGGATACTTCTAAATCCATACAATATGCTTTTCAATTTCAGTGAATGTCTGGTGTGGGAATTTACTTGGCTACATTTCTTCCAATGAATGTGATCCTTTCATCCTACTGTATATTCAGGTTTGTTCCTTTAGGGTAGGGTTACACATAACGGATCCGCAGTGTATTTTACACTGCGGATCTGCCGGTAACCTGACCCTATAGTGTGCCTCCAGCTATTTCCAAGCCCTGTGTGCAATTCGCTGCTACAAGCAGCCACACAGGGACCTGCGAGAAGCTGCGCGCACTCGTAGTGTACTCACAGACATCTCGGACCCGCTGCAATGTCTGAGTACACTGTGCATGCGTGCGGCGACTCCCTGTGTGGCTGCTCCTATAAAGAGGGGAATATATATATATATATAGATATAAATATACATAATTTTTTTTTCAAGCTTAATTAATTAAACCTAGAAAGGGTGAAAAGTTGATGCTCAAGTGGTGATAGAAAACTTTTTGCTTGTAATATACCTTACAAGGTTATCTTGATTGTGTTAAAAACACACTGGAATATCCTAATGCAGGGAAGATTATTATTATTTTATTATTAAACATTTTTAACATGCCTTTGGTACCAGTAAATGAGAAGTAATGTAAAAATTTGCTTTGTGATAGGATAATTTATCTCAACTTCAGGAGTGCAGTAACAATATCTTAATGCATCAGGGATCAAGTGATGCTGGCTGCGTCTGTATGCACATTCTGTTTAACTTCCAAGACTGAAAATTAGATTTATCTTCAATGGAGAGATATTTCCTTTAAAGGAGTTCTCCGGTGCTTAGACATTTTATCTCCTATCCAAAGGATAGGGGATAAGATGCCTGATCGCGGGAGTCCCGCCGCTGGGGACCCCCGGGATCTTGCACGCGGCACCCCGTTTGTAATCAGTCCCGGGGACCACAGGGTGGGCGGCGTGTGACGTCCTGCCCCCGCCCCCATGTGACATCATGCTCTGCCTCTCAATGCAAGCCTACGGGAGGGAGCGTGATATCTATCACTCCCCCTCCCGTAGGCTTGCATTGAGGGGCGGAGCGTGACATCACACGGTGGCGGGGGATGTGACGTCACACACCGCCTGCCCTGTGGTTGTAAACATGCTCCAAGGACTTATTACAAACGGGGTGCCGCATGCAAGATCCCGGAGGTCCCCAGCGGCGGGACTCCCGCGATCAGGCATCTTAACCCATATCCTTTGGATAGGGGATAAGATGTCTAAGCACCGGAGAATCCCTTTAACAAATAGTAAGAAATTATGTTGACTTTTGTTTTAGTCTTCTATTGCCCTGAAAGGGGATTGGTGATGTCCCCAAGCCTTAAGGGGAACCTGTCACTTAGGTTATGCTGCCCTACATGAGGGACAGAAACAATATGGACAGAAACACTATTTTTAGCAAGGGCAGCATAACCTAAGTGACAGGTTCCCTTTAAGCATCATTCTTATCATTCTTTAACCATATACATCCAGCTTAGCATCAATGCCTTTTTATTTGAGATGCTCGTATGTACTCTAATGAAAAGACATATAATTAGTTTATAAACATGTATTGTATGACAAAAATGAAATTTCTCCCCCCAAAAAGACTCAGGATTAAATAGTCTAGTACAGCTACGGATTAAGGACAAATACTAAAGCATCTTCTAGTCTGTTTCGATTTTCTTTTACATCTTTTTATTAAATAATGTGGTACATTATAACGGGAGAGCCATCTTGCCTTCGTTGCTTATAAGTGAATGTATTTCCTAGGTTGTTTTCCTGATTTGAGGCAGATGCTGAAACATGATCTGTTTTCTTTTTGGCTTCTATTTTCTGATTTATTCTGATTTATTTATTCATGTACATTTTTTATGGGGCTTCCATCTTGCCTGAGCAGATTTCAACAGCATTAAATGATATGCTCTATAGCAAGACCCAAGGAACATTAACAGCAATAGTCAGGAGCTATCCCATTTATATCTGTGGTGTCCCGGCACCGTATTTCATACTGTGCCCTGGTGGGGGGGTCCCCAAAGTCAGAGTCCCTAGGACTGTGGGGGTCCGCTTCCCTAGTTAGCCCCTAGTCACCCCTTAGTAAATTTATATTTATAAAAGTAAATATGTATATTGCATTACTCACTTGTTTGGCGTCGCAGGACCTTAGGTCATGTGACCCGTTACTTAGAACTCTATGGTATGTTGAAGGACCTTAGGTGGTTCTTGTGTCACGTGTTCACCCACAATGCCATGTAACAGTGAGTGACAGTTGTTATGGACCAATCCAAAATGGCTCAGCCCCTGCCCATATAAGGGAGCTGCGGCCATTGATCTCTCTCTTGGGTTGCTGTCACTGAACGAGGTAGGACCTCCGCAACTTTTAAGTACGTTTACTAGGCCAAAGCCTTGTGACCTCGGCCTATACCAAAGCTGTTGTATATCTACAATTCCCCACTACTCTCCGCAAGATCACTGGACCTAAATACACTCCTAAATCCAGCGGATCTATGCTACGAAATCTTCTAAAAGCTAAACTAAGCTTATCTGATCCCAACCAACTGTCAATCACTGCTCAACTACAAATAGACTCTGTTATCTGGACTGTTATTGATATTGCCCGCTACAGAAAATCTTCAGTAAAAGTTCCTGCAAGTTTTCAGTTAAACAGTGGTTGTGGACAATCCATTTATTACGCACTCCCCTATCGCTCTTGGGAAGGGTGGTGATAGGTCCAGCACCATTACAGTATTTAACCCTCACCCTGGCCCCACGAGTGACAAGGGTTAACAGCAACCTTTATTATCCAGAACAGCAACACCCCAACTACCCTATAACCCCCGAGGCGTACCACATATCAATTGAAGACACTACTACTGGTAATTCTATATGACCTTTTTAGAGGTCACTCTATAGGGAGGGAGGATGCTGTTAATGGTGGTGAATCCAATGCTCACTATCAACTGGTATCAGCTTATATTTTACTTCTGTCTGTTCTGAGAAGAAATGCATTAGTCGGAAACCCATCTAAGCTTAGTTTAAACCTAGAATGGAAACTGCAAGATTTTGAGATTATTTTAAAAGATAGAAAGTAAAATAGGAAAACATCACCAAAAATTATTTAAAAATATTGTTAATATCACCCATAGTAAATGGTGTGATCATGTAGCAGAGATCATGTGATGAAGGAGGATACTACTGAAAAGTTTCCTGTACAGAAAACAATGTATCAATATTATAAGCTTAGTGACCAGAATGAAAACGGCAAGATTTCAGTATTCTTTTACAATATGGTAAAAATAGAAAAAATCATCAAACATCCAAAAAACTTAATGCTTAACATTAAATTTTTTTTATGATTCCACATATATTTGCATATTGGTTTTTCTGGAGTGAAAACACTAAGAGGAGTTCCTCCATGGTTATACGATTGTGAATCACTGTTCTAACATCTGAACTGATAATGACATTTATATACTTTTACTGGAAAAATAAAGGTTTACTGTTGGATTACTGTACATCTATTTTATGCAGGTTTATTGAGAACGTCAGACAAGTTCTTGAAACACATTTAATTATTATTATTATTATTTTTTTTTTTACTAAAACGGTTTATCAGCCTTTAAAAATGGATGGCTTTTACTTAGGACAAGTCATCAATATTAGATTGGCAGGGGATCCAACTCCAGGGCCTATGCCAATTGCCTGTTTGAAGGGACCAAACGTTCATGTTTCATCCTTTTCAATGTTTCCACAAACTCACAGTTACAATAACAGTACTATTTGTAGCAGCGATGCAATGTACTGGAGCGACTGACATAGAGGGAAAATTAGCTCACCTGCTGTGGCATACCACTGCATGGTCAGGAATGGACCTCAGTCCCTAACACAAGGCAACATTGAACAAAAATGTCCCGGGCAGTCTTCTCAAAAATCGGTAGTCACTTTACTAAAAAAAAAAAAAGCAGACATACAGGGATGTACGACTAAGGCTGTGTACAATATATGTACGTATGTCTGCATTTTTTAAATAAAGTGACTACCTGTTTTCAAGAAGACCATGCTGGATATTTTTCTTCACTATAAGCCTACGATATGTCTGACACTTATCTGCCATGTGATGGACATAGAATTATTTGGAAGGTCCATGGATGAATGGAATGGTGGCCATGCAATTGCATTTTTCATCATTCATTCCAGGGACAAGTATGTAGGAGATCAGTGGGACATATGTTTCCACTGTATGTCTATTTATATTATAGAATAAAGCCAGAAGTTTTGACTGGGTAAGTGCTGCAGACTTTCTACCACACTGGGTGAGTGTCGAGGTGTGGAGAGTGAGCATAAGATAATTAAGTGAGTGTAAGTGCAAAGGGCTTGTTTTTGCATTTGCTCTTCAAATATTATTATGAGTTTTTACTCTACAAATACTTCAGGGATTCTGAAAATGCAACTAGCTGCCCCAAAATCATTAGTTTAAAGTGGTATTCCCATCTTAAGTTTTTAATTGTAGGGCATGTAAAGTTATACACCTTTGTAAAAATATCTATAATTTTCAAACTTTCCTCTTTTTTATGTTACAGCTGTTTTCTTTGCCTTTTGTTTACTGCTTGTTGCCTAGGCTGTGGACCACCTCTCCTTACTCTGAAGTTGTGGATGGGCTGCTGCTGATGTCACACACTCTCTCTACACAGAGCAGGAAAGGGATGACATCTTCCAGGAAACCTATCTTTATGTAAACATAATAACCAGCATAGACTTTTCTGCTTGTGTGCAACCTGTTCTGTGTCAGTGCTAGTAGCTTGCACAAAACAGATCACAGATCATGTCAATCACAGAGCAAGTGCCCTCCCTGTGAAAGCTGGAAGAGAGGCTGTGAACGGCTGATGAGAACTTTAATGGCTTCAACCTTTAATGGCTCTGCCATTTTGTAATTATTCATTTTTTGCAGAAAAGTTTTAATGAATTCTTTAAAACAGCAGTGTGGTAAAGATTCTACCTATACCCCTAGCTGAACCTTTTTAATTAAAAATTAATAATTTTATTTCTTGCAATTAAACATTTTTGCTGGACATAGGTTAAAATGCAGTTAACAATGGCAAAACCCTCACAATACGCATAAAAAATGAATAGCAAGAACACCAGGATGTCAGATAGTTATATTATGTATGTATTATGTATTTTGTTGCTGTATATTATGTAGTCATACGTTCTTATGGAGATGTTTATTACCTTTCTAATATTTACAATGTAAATTGTAACTTTAAATTGATGCATACTGCATTTACCTCAACATGCATACTGCATACACCTTAGTGAATCACAGAATTACAAGTATTAGCCTTGTCCATCCAAATTAAATAATATATGTTACTGTTACACTGTAACTGCCAACACATTCCAAGTAAATTACAACCCTTTCTAACTCTGGTGGCCCCAAGGAACTCCAGTGTGATGCTATGGCAAATTATACATGCCTATGATACAAAGTATTGTCAACGATTCCCTACTGGTCCCCCAAAAGAGGGTGTCATGTAACTACTTCCACAGAGGTAACATTCCCCTGTGTGTACATGAGGAGAAGCGCTACTGCTGGTCTTCATTAAATCATTTGTATATAGTATTTTTCATCAGATATCTATTCTATAGGCTCCACATGTAATTTTCAGTTGTCCCTGAACTAGTAGGTGGGGCCTAGCCTCTATAATGGCTCATATACACTATACACATAGAATCAGGAATCCAGCACTTCTTTCTCTTTATAGTGCACCTTAAGACTCAGCAGCAGAATGGAGGATATTATAGAGTATTCTAAGATGTGGATCAAACCCTAGGGTTAGACCTAGAACTCTCTGTAAGGTATTGTAGTCTCTTTGCATTTCCTGTTTGTTTTTGGCACTCTCCAATCACTCCACCTTCCATTTTCCTACTTGACTATCTCCTCTCTACAGACTTTCATGGACAGCATGCATGAGATACCTCAGTGAGTAACTATTCTGTCTTTTAAACATAATACAAATCTGAGCTGTGAATGAAAACTTAACATTGTTAATTAGATTTGAACTATTTATATATACAAAGTTTCTTAAAACAGCAGTGACCATTTAAGGGTAGGTCATCCCCTTTAAGTTTCATATGCTGCATCTGAATCTTATGGTGGTGAGATCACTTAAACCCATATATGTGGTAATATATAATTAGATATTTTCCTATCTGAATATGAGATACTTTATTTAGCTGCATACCGATGGTCAATTGTCCTTTCATTTGCTGCTATGTATGCTACTAATATGTTAGAAGAAAACATGACTGTACTTATTTTAATGAGAAAATGTGTCGAAATTTCTACTATGTAGGAAAATATTTAGTCGCACAAATCTCCCCATCGTGAGTTTAACGGCCCCTAGGGCTTAAAACATCAGAAATACTGTTAATGTTCAATAGACAGAAAACTGATAATTGTCTTTATCCTGCTGGCAAGAAGACTGACTATATTGTGCTGGACATCATTCCTGACATCATTAATTAGAAAAGCAACAAACTACTTCATGAAGAGATAATTACTGAATGTAAAAGGCAGAAGAACTGTAAACTACAAAGCATTTATGTCATAGAGGTAGTATGAGAGGAAACAGCAGACGTCTGTGTGTTTTCAGAATCAGAGCGATAACTTTACTATTGCAGCTCAGCTCCATTTTCTTAAATTAATATTAGCTACTAAGGATAAGTGAACCTCCTGAAATTTATTTCAGAAACATTTGCTGCAATTCAGCCTTTGATTCAGTTTTGATTTAAGGGTTGGTTCAGATTTGGCTGTATACTCCTTAGGTCCGTCCAGAGAGTCCAGCCCAGCAAATATGCTAAGAAATGTAAGTGACACAAAGTATTGCCACTTACCTCTGGTCCAATGTTCAGGAGCAGGGACTCCTGTCTTTGACAAAAGTCCCTGCTGCTGAATGTAGTTTCCATGGTGCCCCATGCTATCTCCTCATATGTGGGCTCAGTTGGTGCTGACATGGTCATGGTTGTGTGGTAAGGTATTCAATGTATGCCTTACCACTCAGTAGATACAGAAGAAGGAATGCCTCTCTTTGACTGGAGTTTCCGCTCCTGTATAACACAGCCAAATTGAATGCTAGGAAAATTAAAATTGGACTAATAGGAATGAATTTGGAACAAATTGACAATGAATTGTTGAGGATCAATGGGGAGATTTATCACAACCTGTGCAAAGGAAAAGTTGTCCAGTTGCCCTTAGCAACCAATCCAATTGCTTCTCTCATTTTGCAGAGGCCTTGTTAAAGATAAAAGAAGCGAGTTGATTTGTTGCTATGGGCAACTCAGCAACTTTTCCTCTGGACATGTCCTCATCCCAGTTAGCTACAATGTCAGAGACAGTACGAGGGGAAGTCTTTCTACAAAATATATCTGACATTTTTGCAATAAGACGAGAGGTTTGTCATGGCAGCCAGTACAGGTGGACATGTCACATATCAGAACATGTCGCTGCTGAACAAGACTGGAGAAAAAGGATGGAATCTCTGGTGTAGGAAATTTGAAAGGTAGTAAGTTAATTGTATCATATGTACAGTTGATGTAAAAGTAACTACAGCAATGGGGAAAAAAGTGTTCCCCTGGTAACATTGGTTTTACATTTTAAAACTGTGGGGATAAATCACATGGATTTTCGGTTACACCAAATGCCTACTCCGTTTTTAACTGCAGCGCAGAGGCGAACAACAGCCTCTATATTTGTCTACGTTCAAAAACCCTTGAGAGGTTACAATTATTTTCCTCTACACAAGGCATTTTAGAAGCAATACTATGTGTGTATAACACATACCTGTATTTGGCAGTGTTACGTCTGGAGCAGGGTGCCTATGACCATTCACAGCAAGCTTCTGCTGACATATCTGCTGAATTATGGTGGAGGATTAAAAATTCCCTCTAGCTTTGCTTTGTGTATCTGCTAGAGGACACTATAGTACATAAAGGAATTGCTGCTAAAGCTATTTCTTAATATATTTGTGTAGATTCAGCAAGTATCTGCGAACACTTTCATAGTAAGCTAGGTATGATCACATTACGCTAGCATGGATATATTACATATTATGAATCAATATATCAAATTCAGGTGATAAAATCTCTTTAAAGAAAGAATATAGTACAGCTACAAAATGGCATGAATTTGTCAGTATTGATTGTATAAATAGAAATACCAGTTACATATCAAATGCAGGTTACTGCGAGTTACCTTAATATCAGAAGGGAACTCCCATGTTGAACGATCAGTTTCCAAGGTAATCCAGATATATGTAATGTGTAAATTTCAATCTAGAAACAAAGAAAATCAAAATGCTTAAAAATGCTTACAATATAACATGAAAAGATAAATACATAAAAAAAAAAAAAAAAATACTTGAGTAAATACAACCGGTCAGCAATAACAGTAATAACACTGGCAGGTAAAATGAAGAAAATGTTTTTCTCTTGTGATAACGAAAATTTTGAGGGGTGGAATATTGGTGGCAAGTGAACATTCACAACTGGCTCCAGAAAGTTGAACAGATTTGTAAATTACTTCTATAAAAAAATCTCAATCCTTTCAGTACTTATGAGCTTCTAAAGTTAAGGTTGTTCTTTTCTGTCTAAATCTTCTCTGATGACACCTGTCTTGGGAAACGCCCAGTTTAGAAGAGGTTTGCTATGGGGATTTGCTTCTAAACTGGGCATTTCCCGAGACAGGTGACATCAGAGAGGATTTAGACAGAAAAGAACAACCTTAACTTCAGAAGCTCATAAGTACTGAAAGATTAAGATTTTTTAATAGAAGTAATTTACAAAGCTGTTTAACTTTCTGGAGCCAGTTGATATATAAAAAAAGCTTTTTCCTGGAATACCCCTTTAATGATGGTTGATATGGGGCTGCATAGCTGCCGACTGTCACCAAAAATATATATAACCCTACATATGTAGTAGGTAAAGGTATGTATTTGTAATTATAACACCAAAAAGAGAACCATACCACAAATTAAACAGAAAAGTAATAGAATGTACAAAATCAACTTTATTAATACAATTTAGTAATAAAAAATAGATATTAAAATTAAAACAAAAATGGATAGGCACTAGTGGACATACAAAGATATAGGACAATGGTAGGACCCAAATACATCAAAATATACAAGTATAAGGAGTAAATGCCACAGTAGCTGGTAGGATACAAGAGTAATGCCTGCCAAAAGTATACAATAAAGGGTGCCAAACCATACCTGCACCTGAACCCCAACGATCGTTTCGCTATTATGCCGCTTCTTCAGGGGGCGTCACGCCCCCTAAAGAAGCGGCATAATAACGAAACGATCGTTGGGGTTCGGTGTAGGTATGGTTTGGCACCCTTTATTGTATACTTTCGGCAGGCATTACTCTTGTAATCCTACCAGCTACTGTGGCATTTACTCCTTATACTTGTATATTTTGATGTATTTGGGTCCTACCATTGTCCTATATCTTTGTATGTCCACTAGTGCCTATCCATTTTTGTTTTAATTTTAATATCTATTTTTTATTACTAAATTGTATTAATAAAGTTGATTTTGTACATTCTATTATTTTTCTGTTTAATTTGTGGTATGGTTCTCTTTTTGGTGTTATAGCTGCCGACTGGTCAAAGAACACATACCTTCCCCTGTCCAATGTGCCCACAATGGAAAATGGGTATCAAAACTGAATCATGGAGCAAAGGAAGTAGGGTAGATGACCTGGTCTGATGAATCACATTGGGGGAGATTAATCAAAACCTGTCTAGAGGAAAAGTTGCTGAGTTGCAACCAATCAGATGGCTTATTTCAATTTGCAAATGCCTTGTTAAAAATGAAAGAAGCAATCTGATTAATTGCAATGGGAAACTCAGCAACTTTTCCTCTGGACAGGTTTTGATAAATCTTCCCATTATGTTTTACATCATGGCTAGTTGTATGTTCCTTGCTTACCTGGGAAAGAAATGGTATAAGGATGCATTGTAGGAAGAACATATGTGTTCTTTGGCCTCAGCATTCATATTGATGTAACTTTGACACCTACCACCTAGCTAAACATGGTCATAGACCACGTACATCCACTCATGACCATGGTGTTCCCTAATGACAATTGCTTCACTAGCAGGATAATGTTAATGATCATTCATCCATTTCTTATCTACTGTATTTTTAACAATTGCCATGTTAAAAAAATTAAATAAAACTATCGTAAATTGTTATTAATTTCAGTAAAAAAAAAAAAAAATAGCATAATACTATGATCCCTCAAGTTACAATATTAACAGGTTCCAGGACAACCATTGTATGTTGAAAATATTCTGAAAACCCCAAAATGACATTCCAAAGGAAGTAAAATGATGATTAGGAAGAGATAACTATTGTAATGCAAGTAAGTCAGAGAAACAAGTAGTCCAGCACAGTTTTTGCACTTAATATCTTTGTAATTTGTTTAGTCACTGTCACAGCCCACGCTCCGGACGGGCACTCCGGTCAGGAGCACTCCCTCTGTCCCTGGCAGTGCCACGGTTCGCATTGCGGGATGTGCCCACATGCGAATCCCGGACTGTCGCTCACCTTCCGTTGCCTCCTCCGGCCATTTCCCTCTATCCATTGCGGGGCCCACTCGCTTGCAAGCCCCGTTCTGTTCTACTCCTGCCCTACCCTGCCGTTGCCTCCTAGGGTGCGTGTGCGCTGACTCTTCTAAATTTAAAGAGCCAGTGCACCAATAATTGGTGCTTTGCAGAAACAGTCCCTCTTTAGTTCCGGCACTTCCTGCAGCTCGCTGCCGGATCTGTGTGCCCTAGTTGCCAAGAGAAAGCGTATATTTGTGTCTTGTCTTGCCATGTAAATGATCCCTTGCTACGAATACTGACCTTGCTCCTGTGCCTGCCTTCTGGCCTCCTGCTACGTGACCTGACCCTGCTTCATTGCCGCCTTTCCTGACCTCCTGCCTGTCCTGACTACGTCTGTGTCTCATCCTTCCTGTGCCACGTTATACCTCGGTTATAGCTCTGGTGAAAACCAGCGGCACCTTAGAAT
The DNA here is from genome assembly GCF_029499605.1 of Hyla sarda. Taxonomy (NCBI): domain Eukaryota; kingdom Metazoa; phylum Chordata; class Amphibia; order Anura; family Hylidae; genus Hyla; species Hyla sarda. The sequence goes on from NC_079191.1 coordinate 216,011,036, forward strand.
CTGCTCCCTGGTACGGCCCACGCCATCATCCTCACAGGTCAGTGCATCCACCTAACCACAGCCGTTACAGTCCCATAGCCATACATGACTAAGGGTGTATTTAATACCCAAAATGCATCACCTTTTATGCACCTGTCCTGATGTATGTCTGTGTGACTAACAAAACTACAGAATTTAAGCTTTAGAACTGCGCTGGACTACTTGTTCCTCTGTCATATATTGGGTGATGTTTTGCAATTGTCAACTGTATTGCTGATACTGCAAGGCTAATGGGGATTTATTTCATAAATAACTAATACAAATAAACTAAGTCCCTGCATACAACAGTCAAAAAGATCTGCTAAAAGCTGAAAATTTTTACATTTCATGATCCTCATGATTTCATGATTTTTACATTTCATGATGGTCTCAAATTAAAATGGTTCATGTTGAATATATTGTAATTTAAAAGGGTACTCTGGTGAATTTTTTTTTAAATCAACTGGTGCCAGAACGTTAAACATATTTGTAAATTACTTCTATTTAAAAATCTTAATCCTTCCAGTACTTATCAGCTGCTGTATACTACACAGGAAGTTCTTATCTTTATGAATTTATTTTCTGTCTGACCACAGTGATCTCTTCTGACACCTGTGTCCGTCTCAGGAACTGTCAAGAGCAGGAGCAAATCCCCATAGCAAACCTACCATGCTCTTGACAGTTCCTGAGACAGACAGAGGTGTCAACAGAGAGCACTGTGGTCAGACAGAAAATAACTTCTTTTGGAGCACACAGCAGCTGATAAATACTGGAAGTAATTTACAAATCTAAAGTAGAGAAGGTCAGCTCTCAGGACACCCAACACGGCTGCAGACTCCAGCATAGGCAATAGAACAGAAATAGGTAGCCAGTGGTACGATGAAAAAAGTTGTTTATTCGGATCACATAAAACCGTATGCAAGCGGGACTCAGCCAGGCAACGCTGAATATTAGTTGTTGGTTGCCTGGCTGAGTCCCGCTTGCATACGGTTTTATGGGATCCGAATAAACAATTTTTTTCATCGTACCACTGGCTACCTATTTCTGTTCTAATTTACAAATCTGTTTAGCTTTCCGGCACCCGTTGATTTAAAAATAAAAATGTTTTTCACCGGAGTAAGAAGGCACAATGGGGGGATCAAACCTGTGCAGAGGAAATGTCGACCAGTTGCCCACAGCAACCAATCAGATTGTTTCTTACATTTTTGTAAAAGGCCTCTGAAAAATAAAAGAAGCCATCTGATTGGTTGGTATGGGCAATTGGTTAACTTTTCCTCAGCACAGGTTTTGATGAATCTCCCCTTATGTTCTGTCAGCATCTAGAAAAACATAAGTACTCTGAAGACATAAGGCATCTTTTTCTTGGATAACTAACTCTTCCTCAATCTTATGTCTATCCATGACCCCAATATTAAACAGTTATCACAATGCCTCTGTCCAGACTATTGAGAAAAACAAAATAATGTCAACGTTTATTTTATTATTATTCTAAAAGTTTGAAGAGCAGTACAAACTATGCCCCATTCCTGCACTCGATACAGTACATATAAAAACTACTACCACCAGTCTTACAGGCGATATCTTCAGCACAAGCTGTTCATTGTCTCTGACTCTGTTGCTCCCTTCATAAAATCAAACTTAGCCAAAATGATACAGAGGAATTCAGAGCTGTTATTGATACTGTAGCAATTGTACATTGACTCCGTAAATATGTTACAGCAGTTGTCCTTCCACAAACATGTTGGGAAAACTGATGGCCACTTGTCCCAAGGAACAGAAGGACTGAAAACTATCCAACAACCCTGGGAATTTACTTTCTTACTCTAAGCATTAAAGTTAATATTCAATAGCAGTAATAACTAAAAGGTTAGAACCATTAACAGTAAAATGATAGTGAAATATATTTTTAGGAATAAGGGGACTTCTGGCATTAATGGCAACTGATGAGGAATAAGACTAAGGCTGGATTCACACACTATATTTTGGTCAGTAATTTTAGCCAAAAACCAAAGTGGGTCCAGAACACAAATATTTCAGTTTTCTCTGTATTGTTTCCATTCCTGGTTTTGGCTAATAATACTGATAAAAATATTGACCAAAATATTGTGTGTGAACCCAGTCTAAGGAAAATAAGACTCCAAGAGATAGGGGACTTTAATGTTTACATAAGAGTAATTGATAACAATAATCAAAACAATCTAAGTTAGGCTTTTCATGTAGTTTGTGCATTTGTTCTTATTTTGTAAGTGAAAAGCAGGCATGGAGCCTACTGAGAGACGTATAACTGAAAACTACAGGAGTCCCCTCCTTCTTAATTCAATTCCTGTATCCAATAAATCATTTTGCATTTGTGCATACAAAAAATACAAAAAACAAACAAACAACAGTTGTGTTAAAAACTCCATTATGCTCCTTGGTGCACAGTAGAAGTCAAGTCAGTTAGAATTGCTTTGCCAGTGTTATAATTTATTTGAAGCTTCCTGAAGAGATTGTGAACAAGTAAGACAAGGTCTGGAGTCTGCAGTAAGCAGACCCAAGATAACACTGCAATAAAATACAATTGTTTTAGTGGAGAAATGGGAGATGAATGATACTGACCATGCCTAGCAGCAGAATGTAAATGCTATATTTGTATCAATACTTCAGTTATGGCTTGGGGTAAGATGTCCAGCATTTTATGATAGCACATAGGACTAATAATGTGTTCAAGGGTTAGCTATCAGCCAACAAGCAAGCAAATGCTTATTCATTGTCTTATTCATCCTGCTAAAAAATCCTGGTTCGCTGGCCTCGCATCTCCCGCTGTTCTTGGGGATATACAACTGATGAATGATGGAAGGAAAGGCCCTTATCTTACCTGTAAAATGGATGAGCTGTGTAAAGCTCATTAAACAAGCTCCAAGCTACGAGATCTGTGCTTATTATCGGGAACTACTTAGTAGGTCTAATACAGCTCTGATAATTATAATTATTTGTTTATTTTTATAAAGCCTAAAGATTCCACTGCACTTTACAATTTTGGGGGAACAAATAAAGACAAGTATCAAACAAAACAATATTACACACTAAATATTCAAACCAGAGGAGTGAGGGCCTTGCTTGCGAGAGCTTACAAACTATCAGGGATGGGTTGAGACAAAAGGCACAAAGTGCTTTATTGATACAATTAGCGATGAATGAATTAAATCTGACGAATCCGAATTCGTTACAAATTTCAGGAAAAATTTGATTTGTAACGAATGTGAATATTGCCGCGATTCGATCGCGCAAATCACTTCATTAAACTCCATTTATTGCGTTCCAGGCTCTGGGGCATCTAAAATGGCGGATCCACACGTCAGGACATGGGAAGGCGGGAACAAGGGTCGGCGGGATGACCCTGAATCACATGCAGCCAGCCACCCCTGTGATGTCACGGCCCTATATAATCGTCAGCCATCTTAGGCCAGTCACTTCAGCCTTTTATTGCAGAGAGAGAAGGACAGACAGTGCTGTGTGTTGCACACAAATTTTTTTTTACAGCAGCGATTCAACTCCCAGTCACATCAGCGTTCTATTGCAGAGAGAGAGGGACATAGAGCAGTGTGTTGCACAGAAAAGCTTTTTTACAGCAGCGATTCACCTCAAGCCCAAAGCCAGCCTAGAAGCACTGATAGGGAAGGGAGTGAGCTTGAGAAAGAGAGTGCAATTTTGGGTGTAGTGCACAGCGACTGTGTGCTGCAGCATGGTGTGTACAACAACTGAAAAGCTCATAGTAGCCAGCCAGTTAGGCTGAGCAGAGCACTAAAAGAATATTGTCCTCTATTAAGTGGTGTACCATTTTGTTCCTGCTAAAGTCTTAAGTGCCTACATACTGTGAAAGGCCAGGCAAAAGTACAAACTTGCTGATGTTGTAGACAAATACTGTTTTAAGCATACTGGAGTGCATTGTCCTCCCCTCATAAGCGCATACCACATACATACATCTAAATGGTGTACCATTTTGTTCCTGTTAAAGTCTTAAGGGCCTAGATACTATGAAAGACCAGGCAAAAGTACACACCAGCTGGTGTTGTAGACAACTACTGTTTTAAGCATAGTGGAGCATATTGTACTCCCTATACACATAAGTATGTCAGGCAGAGAAGTGCCAGGATGTACATAGCGGAGTGGCAGAGGCCTAAATTCATCAGGCAGAGGTCGCAGCAGACTAGGGGCAAGTGGCAGCAGGAGAGGCCTGAGCTCCCGGTATCAGCTAGCGGTCGTGTCTCGACCAGCAACCCATCTGCCGTCATCGATTGGTTAACACGGTCAACTACTTCATCACATGTTACATCTGACACCCCCAGTTAAGAGTCAGTGGGTTCTTCAGACACATCCCTCATTTGGCATGGCCAGGGAGCAGTCCCTGTCCTCCCATTGCCTCGGTCCTATGTTGTTTCCTCCACCACAGAAGTATCTTATGCAGTGGTTTCAGCGCCACTGTTTAGTGAGGACCATCTAATAGAGGACAGTCAGCAGTTACTGCCCAGCCAAGAAATGGAAGAGACATCCGCCGATTCCTCCGCTAGGCTGGCAAGTAGTATTGAGGAGAGTGGCGTGGGAAGTGGTGTTGCAAGTGTTCATGCTACTGAAACAGACACTGTTGAGGAACCTGAGGAGGACATCAGTGAAGTGGAGAAACAACTCGATGATGATAAAGCCGATCGCACTTGGGAGCCAGGTGCAGAAGGGGCTTCATCATCATCAGGAGAAGAGGGTTGCAGGTTGCCCGCAGGTTGCCCGAGGCAGCAGCTGAGCCAGCAAGGTGGTAGCATGGTTGGCAGTTAGCATGGTGGCAGAAGGGGAAAGTCTGGGGCCAAACGTGTCGGGGGTAGACCACCTGCTTGCTGTTTTAGCCAGCCAAAGCTCCACCACCTCAGCCAAAGGGAGCTGTGTGTCATACCCATCTTCTGTCGCTCCAGATTCTCCTGCTCCTCCAGCTTTTCCTTCGACAGAAGCAATGTCCAAGAGACAACAGTGTGCGCCCACTCATCCAACAGCGCAGAAACTGAGTACCAGCCCTGCACAATTTTGTGGAACAGAAGGTGGGCCAGTCCTTGAGTATGTCAGTGTGTACCAAAGTGCTCGGCAGTGCCGACGTGTGGAGTTGTAACTACGGTCAGGGACAATACATTACCTTTACAGCCCACTGGGTGAATGCGTTTCCTGCACAGCCACACCAGCAACTTGGACAGGTCACGCCGCTTCCAATTCCATGCTCTCAGGCCGTTGGTCCTGTGACAGTGTGCGACTCTGCCTCCTCATCCTCCACTGTGTCCTCCGCCTCCACTGCACGGACAAGTCTCAGTGCCCCTCCCGCATACCATGTGTGCAGGGCACGGCGGTGTCACACTGTTCTTCACATGATTTGCCTTGGTGAACGGAGTCACACAGGGGAGGGACTGCTAAAAATCATTCATGAAGAAATCGAATCATGGCTTACTCCACGAAAACTGGCAATGGGAACCATGGTGACCGACAACGGGAAGAACATGTTGTCTGTGCTGCTATAAGGCAGCCTGAGCCATGCACCCTGAATGGCCCACGTGTTCAATCTGGTTGTCAAGCAGTTCCTGAAGTGGTCCCCCATCTGCAAAACATCCTAACAATGGAAAGGAAACATTGCATGCACTTCAGCCATTGGTACATCGCAAAGCCCACCCTCCTTGAGCTGCAGCATCAGAACGGCATCCCCCAACATAGTTTGATTTGCGACGTTTCCACATGTTGGAATTCCACCCTACAGATGTTGGACCGACTATAGAAACAAAGAAAAGCCATCACCAATTTCTTGATGATCCAAGCGGATAGGGGGACTCCCCTATGTTACTTGAATGTCAACCAGTGGCAGCTCATACCTCGTTTGTTCAGGCCCTTTCAGGAAGCCACATTATAAGTTAGTCGCCAGGATTACGGGATGAACAACATCATTCCACTGCTTCATTTACTACAACACGTGTTGGAATCAATGGCTAGTCAGGGCACTGGAGACGTGGCACCTAGATCTCACAGCCACATGAGCCCTGTGGGGGCTGAACTGGAGGAGGAGGAGGAGGAGGGGGAGGGACACAGTGGAACACAGTTTAGGTTTTAGTTGAGCGTTTTTTCTAGTCATCTGACAGAAGAGGAGGAGCAGGAGCAGCTAGAGGAGCTAGAGGGTTATGAGGAAGGCGAGACAGAGGACCCAGACACACCATGGCAGTATGCAGTGGAGATAGAGGCAGGGAGTCCCTCCGAGTCACTGGCACAAATGGCACAATGCATGCTCACTTGCTTGCATAGTGACCACCGAATTGTCACCATTCGGCAGCGGGATGACTTTTGGCTCTCCACCTTAATGGACCCTCACTACCGCCACAAAATGTGGGCCTTTTTTACACCCACTGAGAGGGAGGACAAACTGACCTACGACATAGACATCCTACATCCTCAGTTGGCTGATGTCTATCTGCGCCATAGTCCATCCTCTCACACATCTGACTCGGGGGGCCCTCTGCGCTCACCTTCCACTGCCATGGCTCCTGGGGAGGGGTGGGGTGGCAGGAGCAGTACCAGCTCCATCAACAGCCACCTGACTCTACAGTTGTTGATGAGTAACTTTCTTCAGCCGCATAGTGAAGCAACTCATCAGCAGCAGGTAGACCTGGAGCAGGACCTGAACCAGCAGGTGGTGGCATACCTTGATATGACCATGTCAACACACCTTGAAGATCCGCTGGACTTCTGGGCAGCCAAAATTGATTTGTGGCCCCAACTAGCAGAGTTTGCCCTGGAAAAGCCTGGCCAGTAGTGTGCCATCAGAGCGGGTGTTTAGTGCGGCAGGGGCCATATTAACCCCAAGGAGAACTCGCCTGTCCACGAAAAATGTGCAGAGACTGACATTTGTAAATATGAATCAAGCATGGACAAGCTAGGATTTCCACCCACCAATGCCTGATGCATCAGAGTAGATTGACCATGGTGCCACACCAACACTTCACAAATATGGATAGTGCAAAACATACTTAAGATGCTGGTCCACAGTTACAGACATTCCTCTGCATCAGACCACAAGTAAGTATTGAGGATATGCATTACTTATAACTTAACTTTTAATAATACTCTTAGGATAAAATATATGTACCCCAATTTTTTTTAAAATCAAATAAAAGGAAAGGTGTGCAAAAACACCATGTGCCACCTACCCCACCAAGTATTGATGTCATGCAAAGACCTCTAAAAGGTGGAAGGGAACAACATATGGTCCATTGTAACCGGTGGGGGTAAAAACTTCCCCTTTAAGGCCCTACACTCATATTATTAATTCCCTTCTTGGCAAGTGTTACTCGCCCCCTAAAAAGGGCGGACCCACACAGGAACCTCTCCCTATTACCCCCTACAAAAACTGCCATTTCCCAGGGTTTTTAGGTATATGGTGTCCATTTTAGGACATCGTCAGTCGTCAGCGGTACCTCCGTCCTCCATCAGACAAAACAGCATCCCGCCTACTCCCTCGGACCAATCTCCGTTAGGCGTTAGCCGCAACTCCCTCCTCCATCCTTTGTCATCCTAAAGTCTTGCATCCAAAACTCTGTCATCCCTCAGACGAAATACCTTCCTGCCGTGTAGCAGAGCTGAGTCAGTGTCGGCTCTCTGCTATACGGGTTCTGCTGTACATGTTATTCATTGTCAGCTATGCTATACAGTGCTGTGCAGCGTCGGCTCTGCTATGCAGCAGGAAGTTACGGCTGAGGGAGAATCGTCTGAGGCATGACAGCGTTTTGGATGAGGGACTTTCGGATGAGGGAGTTGTGGCTGAAGGATGACAGCGATTGGTGTGAGGGAGGTGGGATGCCGTTTCGCCTCACGGAGGATGGAGTTGCGGTTGATGACTGATGGCGGTTGGTCCAAGTGAGGAGGCGGGATGCTGTTTTGCCTGAAGGAGGACGGAGTTGCAGCTGACGACAGATGGCGATTGGTCCAAGGCGGGATGCTGTTTTGCCTGACAGAGGACGGAGTTGCGACTGACGGCTATTTGTCCGAGGGAAGAGGTGGGACGCTGTTTTGCCTGACGGAGGACATTGTTTTGGCTGACGACTGACGATGTCCTAAAATGGACACTGTATAGGTGGAATTAGAAAGAGTTTCCTGTGTGGGGCCACCCTTTTATTGGTATTGTATTCCAGAGAACTGGTGCAGCACAGGCAAAGTCTTAGAGATGGAAGTGAGAGGTTCAAATTATAGAAAATGTTAGTTTTAGATCATTAGCAAAGTGAAGAGGACGTAGTGAATGGGAGATAGGGATTTAAGGGAGGATATGTAGGGAGGTGCAGCACTGTGGAGAGCTTTGTGAGTGTGAGTGAGGATTTTGTATATAATTCTGGACTGAATAGGTAACCTGTGTAGTGACTAACACAGTGGCCCTGATTTACTAAGAGTGGAGTGTTTATTGTGGAGTGATTTCAGTATCACTCGTCTTTTTTTTTCATACTTATTTACTATTCTGTCACACATTTAGTTTTTTTTTTGTTTCTGTCGCATGTTTTTTTGTAAACAGTCCCTTATTACAAATCACTCAATTTTTTGATTTTCACTCTTCCTCTTGGCTGTCAGTTATTCTGTGAGCCAAACTCACACTTTTTCTGGAGTGATTTTTGAAGTACTCCAAGTATTTTCTGCTTTTTGTCGGGAACACGCCCAATTTTGGTTTAACCACGCCCATTTCAGAGTTATAAAAAAACACTCCGATTGTTTTCAAAAGTGCAGGTTGTGCGGCGTAAAATTTGGGCACAGAAATAGTCGCAAGGATGGTGCGACAAAAATTTAGGCACATAAACTGAGAAAAAAGTTGGTTGGACTTTAGTAAATCGTTGCCTGTTTGTGTGTGTGTGTGTATCAATGAAACGGCTGGTGACACAGAGTTGTAGCTGGGTTTTGTTTCAGTAAGGGGCACAGACTGACTTTGCAGCCCTAACACTTTACCTAAATACCCTGGTCAATTTAGAATCACAGAAGAATATATCATCATACAGAATGTGGCAAAAAACTGAGTGAAAATTCAGGGATCCAGAATGTAATCCCCACCAATATAAATCAGAAGCTTATCTCTTTTATCACAAAATAGACATTTAAAGTGTACAAAAATGCAAGCTGTTCCCTTACAGAGAGGAGAATAAAGTGTGCTAAATACAAAAGAAATACAAAAGAAATAACAAACTTGTCTTCAACTTGTCAACAGGAGACAAGTTGGAAACACGTTTGTTATTTCTTTTGTATTTAAGGAGATACATTTGCAAATGTATTTCCTCTATTTGGAGACTTGATTACAGATCATGCCCTTTACTTCTCCTTTGCAATTTAGACACCTTAAACTATCCAAGGGTCAGATTAGGTAAGGGTCTAGGTTCCATAGATATATGGGTCACCCTTGTTAGGGTGACCCATATATCCAGGGTGAAGTGTATGTGCTACATACTCTCTAATTCCATACATTTCACCCAAACTAATCTACTCTGGGTAAGCCTAGGACTAGGAATGCTGTGTAGAAAAAAAATCTCTCTATGTTTATGCAGACTGTTGTGTGCAGAAGGACAGTACAGGATATATATATATATATATATATATATATATATATATATATACACACACACACACACACACACACATATATAGGTGCTACATGTCTTATATCATTACTCAAGTTTAAAAGTTTTCCCAAAAAACTGTGTTGACACAAACAATGGCTAAAAATAAGGTTAATAATAAGGCTAACTAAAACTGTATGTGAACATAGCCTTATAGTACAGTGAGTATCTAATTAGAATATACTGTTACATATGAAATATTTTCTCTTCATATACTATGCTTATATATAAATCCAGCCCTGTCCACCATTATAGACTCCTATTTGCTCTATTGGTGATTGTCGACTATAACTTTCTCTCTTACTGATAATGTTTATTATATGCTCCTAAACCACTATGGGTCCCATGTTTCACAGCAAATGTGACATTGTTACCTTTAGCAACCATTTTTTTCTATTTTCTATCCACGTTGGAAAATTTGAAAGAAGGACAATTTGTTGCTGGGGGCAGTTGTGATACATGACTCTCTACTTATTTAATGGAACTTTTGACCCTCATATAGCATTCAATTTATTACTGCCATATGTTATTACCATTACAAGCCCTCATGTAAGATTGTATCATGTTGTTAATTTTTCACTTGTTTTCATCAATGGCTTGTGAATTCCATGCTTTCATCACTGACATAGTCTCTATCCCTTCCAGATGCAACTAAATGAAAGCGATGATTCAAGAAATAAGTGGCAAAATGTGAAGTAAAAACAAATCAAATTATCTCACATTTGTGAAGAGAATGGAAGTTAAGATCGATGTACCCTTTTCTTGAATCTCTTAAGATATTACATGAGGTTAAGAAATCAAATTCAAGGACCCCATGCTCATTATTGACAATGACAGCCATAATAAACCACAAACCATTAGGTATTGAGACGGGAAATGGATTGTATCTGTGATAAATAGAATAGCCAGAAGAATGTTCATTTATTCTACGACTTATCCAAAGTGATAGCAATCCTACAGTAAACAGCATTGGATGTACATTTTATACAGTGAATTAAATGACTTATTATCTTCTAATGCACACTGCTGTATTATGGTTCCATACAGCCTTTTAGTGGTAAGTATCCACAATACATCGCCCACAATCTGTAGTTTATAAGGCTATACGTTACCTCTGCAATTTCATACAGACCCGCACAAATGTGTTTTTACTTTTGGATTCTATATGCATCCAACAAAAGAAATTGTATCATCCTCCCTAGAAAGCAATTCTCCTCCTAAAGCACCGCAACTGGAGAAAAAATATCTCTCTATAATGGAATCATACAAAGGCATCACAGAGCATCATTTTGAGTACCCACAGCTCTATGGTATAAGCACACAGGGACTAATCTACCTCTGTATAGCCTAAAGGGAACCTGTCATGTTAAATATGAGCCTGATATGCCAGCATCATGTGGCAAAGCAGGAGGAAGAAAGGAGATTAATATATAGTGTTGAGGGAAATGTTCAGTATAACTTAAAACCAAGCAGGCTATGGCTGCCTCTTGACAAAGCCACCGAGAGTGGTGAAATATGTCAAGGCAGACTGTGATAATAAACATATTAGTAGTGTGAACTTCCTCTATTTATCAGGCATTTGCTGCAGATGAGTTTGTTGTTATTTTTGTCGTTTGTCTATAAATATATATATATATATATATATATATATATATATATATATATATATATATATATATATATATATATATATATATATATATATATATATATATTAGCCTGTTTGGCAAATTTCACAAAAATGCCATCAAGCCATTTACTTTGCTAGAGTACTGATCTGGATTCCCAACCTATCACATAAATTATGGGTAGACAGAGAAGATAATCTTTCCCCTTATCCACTAAGAACTTTGTCTCTTTTCCCCATGCCTGCAGAAATCATAAAGAGTGAATTGTGTCCAATGACCAGGGCTTACCTTGGGGCATGTTTTTGCTTAGGTCTTTCGGATGACCCCCAGCACCTATTTGTTTGATCCAAGTTAGGGACATTTCAGTCATGGCACTGACAACATTACGTACCAGTTTTCCTTTGAAGACTCAGACCTCCTAGATGAGAATGGTTGTGCCCTAGATGATAGCACTTTGGGTACCACCTTGAAGCTCTACATTACAACCTCTCACTTGGTTCAGGGAACTAGTTGCCAAGTCCTGACCCCTTCTATACCTATCTCAGTTCAATAGATTATGGATTCTTCTGCTATCTTCACCCCCCCCCCCCTTACCTTCCTTAGTGGAAAATAGATCTTAATGTAACATTTGATGATCCTCTGGTAAAGACTTTTGGGCTACCCCCTCTCAAGATATCTAAGATATCTAGATATGTATATATCCAACAAAGTAATTATAAGACATAACTCGCTAATACAAGACAGAATATCACTGCCTGATACATTAGTTCCAGGTGTCTAAAAGCTAGAATTACCTTTCTACATGTCTTCAAGACTTGTTCAAAGGTCCAACAATGGTGATCTGACATATTGTATAAATGTTACTAAATTTGCCATTCTTTCATACTGTATTACTCCGATATTGCTCTATTTTCTGTCTTTACTTCCTTTCTTAGATTGCGGGTCCCATCTTTAATTCATCTCCTTTCAGCCGCCAGATTGCTTCTTCTTAAACATTAGCTATTTGCTGAATTGCCAGATTTGTCACAATGGGTAGCCAAAGCAAATCCTGCACTTCCTTTTTCAGATTTTCGCAACCTGTGGTCCTTCAGGGGATTTGAGTAAGAAGGCGCAGATGATATCTTACCCACTTCGATACCCTTTGCAAACTCCCTAGTTCATTTCTACGCCTCTATTTTTTATTCATGATGTGCTAGTTGTTTAGGCTTTTGAAATGGTATACATATAAGCTACATCCTTTAACCTTATCTATTCACTCTCAATATTGTCTGATAGTAATGCTTTCTCAGAAATTATTAGTTTTTTTTAATTAAGTTCTTTTTGTGTTTAACTTAATTGTCTTTCCTTAGTTTCTTAGATCTCCTTAAGAAGATAACATAATTTACTCATACATGACTATAATTTTGAGACTATAGGGGTCTTTTTTTTTCCAAGTGAGACTTTTGTTTCTTGATTTATTTATTTATTTATTTATTTTTTTTTTTTTTGGGGGGGGGGGGGGGGGCTATTCTGAGAATTTGAAGTATTGTTGTTCCAAAGGATCAATAATGTCAAAACCATTTCATTTTACTTCAAACAGTGAGAGAGAAATAAAGGAAAAATGAGAACTCAAAGCAGTACTTTCCTCTTACATAATTATACTTTAAATAGGTCTTTTTTTAATATTTTATTACTGCTAAAACAGGAGAACAATTCAGCTATTAGTCCAACAATTTTCTTTTAGGGCAAGAAGATCAAATGTTATCACAAGTTAACATATTACATTATTACAAATCTTGTAAATGTGGGGATGGATTATTAAAATTTATATTTTTATCACCTGTTTTTATTTTTTTTTAAACCTAAGTACCTCAAATTTTAGTTAGATATTTTAAAGAGAAAAACTATTTCTAGGCATTTTCTGTTTTCACAGCTCAACTGAAGATAATTTTAGAACTAGTGTATCTGAAAATTATTGGTTAAGTATGCCATATTGTGGACTGTAATAATGTGGCTTAATATTTTGTACTATAAGATTACTCTTAGGCTTACATAAAAGGCTTTTGAAACAGATGCCATTGATGTATAATGGGATCCACTAGGGTTCTTTCATTGCGTGTGTTGTTTTAACAAGCATAGCACTTGTATTCAGCATTATTCTTCCCATCAAATATGAAGACTCCTCAAGAAGCTTCTAGTGCAGATGTGACCAAAGCCTTAGAGCATGTTTTATTTTTTTCACCACCATGTTCCAGTTTGTATGCATACTTAATCCACTTTGTATAGTAAATACACTGCATTATAATAACTCTGATTGTAAGTTATAACTGTTTTATAGTGTAGGGCAGCATTTACATTTCGTTTTCTTATACACTCTCCCACACTGTCCTGGGTACTATAATATTCACAATAGACACTAAAGTAATAAACACAAATTGCCCCACTATAATCGCTTTCATTTTATTGTTTCATGCACCTGTCTATTGAGTTTGTGCTCCAATTCCTATTGTTTCCTTAAGTGCCCAGAGTCTAATGGGTGTTTACTAGAGATGAGCACATTTTTTTAAAATGTGATTTTCCAACAAAATGTTTTTGGTCCGAATTTATCCGCGGCAAATCGCTATTAAAAATGGCTATTTCTGGCCTACAGAGAGCCTCAACAGAGGTGTAGAACACAGTGCCTTGATGTAACATGCATAGGGAGTGTGCTGGGTTAGTGAAATAATACTGTTATTCAGTATGACATGCAGATTAGAGGCGTCGCTATTAGAATCACTGTCGCAGAGCGGCACAATGACAGAGCCTGGAGGTGGCATCAGTATGAGGAGACCATATAGTGGCTGAATGACACAGCCTGGAGTTGGAGGCAGCATGAGGAGACCATATACCGGTAGTGGTTGAATGACACAGCCTGTAGTTGGTGGCAACATGAGGAGACCATATAGTGGCTGAATGACACAGCCTGTAGTTGGTGGCAGCATGAGGAGACCATATAGTGGCTGAATGACACAGCATGGAGGTGGAGGCAGCATGGGGAGACCAATTAGTGGCTGAATGACACAGCGTGGAGTTGGCGGCTGAATGAGGAGACCATATAGTGGCTTAATGACACAGCCTGGAGTTAGTGGCCGCATGAGGAGACCACATAGTGGCTAAATGACACAGCCTGGAGTTGGCTGCAACATGAGAAGAACATATGGTGGCAGAATGAGACAGCCTGGAGCTGGCATCAGCATGAGGAGAACATATGGTAGCATAATGAGACAGCCTGGAGTAGGCATCAGTATGAGGAGAACATATGATGGCAGTATGAGACCGACTGGAGCTGGCATCAGCATGAAAAGAACATATGGGGGAAAAATGAGACAGCCTGGCATCAGCAGCATCAGGAGTCCTGATAGTGACCTGGTGACATAGTGGGGCAGTGGGTAGCAATGCCAGTACCCGGTGACGAAGGTGGGTAGAAAAAAGGAGAACTTGGTATCAGATGTGTGGCATTAGGCAGGATCAGAATAGTAGCTGAGGCAGGTAGGCCGAAGAAAACGGTCTCTTTTGTAAAGTGTTAGTGTGCACAAGTAAGTATTGAGCATATGCATTACTTAAAACTTAACTTTTAATAATATTGTTAGGGTAAAATATATGTACCCAAAATTTTTTTGAAATAAAAAAAAGGAAAGGTGTGCAAAAAACACCAAGTGCCACCTACACCACCAAATATTGATGTGATGCAAAGACCTCTAAAAGGTGAAAAGGAACAACGTATTATCAATTGTAGCAGGTGGGGGTAAAAATTCTCCCCTGTAAGGCCCTACTCTCGCCCTATTAATTCCCTTCTTGGCAAGTGTTACTCACCCTAAAAAGGGTAGCCACACACAGGAAACTCTCCCTATTTCCGCCTAAAAACCCTGGTAAATGGCAGTGTTTGCAGGTGGAAATAGGGAGAGGTTCCTGTGTGGGGCCGCCCTTTTTAGGGCGAATAACACTTGCCAAGAAGGGAATTAATGCAGGAGTAGGGGAAGTTTTTACCCCCACCGGTTACAATGAACCATAAGTTGTTCCCTTCCACCTATTAGAGGTCTTTGTGGAGAGGGGTAGATCAGCTCACCAATTGCATGTCCAGTCCACAGCACGGCAGGTGTGCGGCAACACCAAACAGCAGATAAAGAAGAAGGATGAGCCAGCATGGAGATATCAGAAGGTCCCTTTATTGTGTAAAAACCAAAACACAGGAATGCATAATGACGTGTTTCAAAAGAAGAGAAAGGGGGGGCTCAGCTGGTATAAATGAACATGGGTGCTTAACCAACATTAATTGAGACCAAAGCAACAAAGAAAAACAGAAATAATGTACAAATGGAAGCACACCAAAATATTCAATATTACACAAAAATAACAATATTTATTAGGAGCATGAAGTTTACATAGCAAAAAACAAATGTATAGACAGACACCAAAAATTAAAAACACTTAAAAAGGCCCATACTGGGCCACACCACACAGTGTCACTCCTGAGGAAGTCACTCAGTGACGGAACGCGTGGAGGCTTTTTGGACCTGGGCGCATGGGTGATATTTGTTCTAACCTGTTTGCAGGTTTCGCCTCATACCTGACCTTATTATTTGCTGGCATCTCCTGTTTATCTGTCTGTATTTGCTGACTGTCTGGCACTTTATTTACAGAGATACTGCATGTTATCACTTTCTGATTTTCACTGTGATACCAATCTATATACTTATATTTTTTTTTATATTTGATGCATTTGTCACTTTATGGTGAGCCTTAGTGATATTGGTCAGACGGGGTCTCAGCGTACCTGCATCACTTTCATTGTTGGTTAGAACGCCATACTTTTTTGCCCTGGTCCAGATGAGACATACATCATGTCTCATCTGTGTGGTGTGGCCCAGTATGGGCCTTTTTAAGTGTTTTTAATTTTTGGTGTCTGTCTATACATTTGTTTTTTGCTATGTAAACTTCGTGCTCCTAATAAAGATTGTTATTTTTGGGTAATATTGAATATTTTGGTGTGCTTCCATTTATACATTATTTCTGGTTTTCTTTGTTGTAATGAGGTGTTTCATGCGTGAACTGCCCTTAGTCAGAGGTCTTTGCATCACATCAATACTTGGTGGTGTAAGTGGCACATGGTGTTTTTTGCACACCTTTCCTTTTGTTTAATAAAAAAAAAGTTAAGTTTTAGCTAATGCATAGCCTCAATACTTACTTGTGGTCTGATACGGAGCAATGTCTGTAACTGGGGAGCAGCACCTTAAATATGTTTTGTACTATCCATATTTATGAAGTGTTGGTGTGGCACTATGGTCAATCTACTCTGATGTATCAGGCATTGGTGGGTGGAAATCCTGGCTGATCCATGCCTGATTCATCTTCACAAAGGTCAGTCTCTCCACATTTTTCGTGGACAGGCAAATTCTCATTGGGGTTACTATGGCCCCCGCCACACAAAACACCCGCTCTGATGGCACACTAGTAGCTGGGCAGGACAGCTTTTTCAGGGCAAACTCTGATAGTTGGAGCCAAAAATCAAGTTTTGCTGCCCAGAAGTCCAACGGATCTTCAAGGTGTGTTGGCATGGTATGCCACCACCTGCTGGTTCCGGTCCTGCTCCAGGTCTACCTGCTGCTAATGAGTTGATTTACTATGCGGGTGAAGAAAGCTAATCATCAGCGACTGTAGACTCAGGCTGCTGCTGATGCAGCTGGTACTGCTCTTGCCACTCCACCCCAGCAGACATGGCAGTGGAAGGTGAGCGCAGAGGGCCCCCCCGAGTCAGACTTGCGAGAGGATGGACAATAGCGCCCATAGGCATTGGCCAACTGTCTACGTAGGATGTCTCTGTAGTAGATCAGTTTGTCCTTCCTCTCAGTGTGTGTGTAAAAAAGGCCCCCACTTTGTTCCGTTAGTGAGGGTCCAATGAGGTGCAGAGCCAGAAGTCATCCCGCTGCCGAATGGTGAGTCTTCCTCATAACCCTCTAGCTCCTCTGGCTGCTCCTGCTCCTCCTCTCATGTCAGCTGTATATAAGAACCACCCATGTTGCCACACATTGCCTGTGCTCCAGCCCCCCTTCCCCTCCTCCTCCAGTTCAGCCCCCACAGGGCTCATGTGAACATGACATGTAGGTGCCACTTCACCAATGCCCTGACCAGCCATCGTTTCCAACACGTGTTGTAGAAAATGAAGCAGTGGAATGACATCGTTCATCCCGTAATCCTGGTGACTGAATAATAAGGTGGCTTCCTCAAAGGACCTGAGCAAACGGCAGGTGTCACGTATGAGTTGCCACTGGATGACGTTGAAGTGACATAGGGGAGTCTCCCTATCTGCTTGGATCATCAAGAAATCGGTGATGAATTTTCTCTGTTCATATAGTCGGTCCAACATATGGAGGGTGGAATTCCAACGTGTGGAAACGTCGCAAATCAGACTGTTGGGGGATGCCGTTCTGACGCTGCAGCTCAAGGAGGGTGTGCTTTGCGGTGTACGAGTGGCTGAAGTGCATGCAAAGTTTCTTTCCCATTGTTAGGATGTCTTGAAGATGGGGGAACACTCCAGGAACCGCTTGACAACCAAATTTTACACATGTGCCATGCAGGGCGCATGTCTCAGGCTTCCTTGTCACCGCGAAGACAAGATGTTCTTCCCTTTGTCGGTCACCATGGTTCCCATTTCCAGTTTTGTGGAGTAAGCCATGATTGTTTTCTTGATGAATGACGTTTAGCAGTGTGACTCCGTTCGCCAAGGCAAACCATGTGAAAAACAACGATCATGGAGGACAATGAAAAATACACTAAGAACATTTCTTTTTGGGGCCGATTTATTGATGACATTTTAATTTTGTGGGATGGTGATGGGTTAGTTTTTCAGGATTTTGTTTCAACACTAAACAGGAACAAGGTGGGGATGCATTTCATGTCCGAATTTCAGAAAGAGAAGATTCACTTCCTTGACTTGACAATGTCTAAAAATAAAAGGGGTTACCTGGAGACATGCACGTTTAGAAAAACGACTGTGACAAATAATCTGCTCCACTGGACTAGTTGGCACCCTGTACCCCTAAAGAGAGGAAACCCCACGGGACAGTTCCTCCGTATAAGAAGGAACTGCTCTGATGAGCAGACCTTCAAATCGGAGAGTATGAAATTAACCAAACGTTTCGTGGACAGAGGCTATACACGAAAATGGATCAAGAAAGCCTACAAAAGGGCAAAGGAGAGTCCTAGGTTCAGTCTACTAAGTTCATCAAGTAAACTGAATAAAGGAGCAGATAGGGAATCAGGTTCAACAAGGATAATCGGGTGTATAGGTACCTTTGATAACAGATCAAGGGAAGTCAATAATATCCTAAAACTATATTGGCCGATACTTTTATCTGATGAAGATCTAAAAGGGGTTTTAAGAAACCATCCTAGAATGATATACAGAACAGGTCCAAATTTACGTGATAAATTGGTCCATAGTCTCTTTTCCCATGAATCGAAAAAACGTGGCTCCAAAATCCAACTACCGGCACATGCCCATGTGGTAGTTGCAGTTTTTGCACATACCTGAAGAGAAAGAGGGAATTCATAAACCCTGCAGATGGCAAAGTATACAAATTATTGGATTTTGTAAATTGCCATAGCCAGGGGGTCGTGTACGGGGTTCTATGTTCGTGTCCTATGTTATATGTTGGTAAGACTATCCAGGAATTGAGATGACGGATATCAAAGCACATCAGCTGCATCAATAACCATGCAGAGACCCCTCTGGCAAGACACGTCTGGATCAAACATGGAGGAAATCCGAAAGACGTACAGTTTTTCGGTATTCGACAAATCGAAATGGGTCCAAGAGGAGGTAGTCTGGATAAGATCTTATTGAAGGAAGAGGCTAAGTGGATTTTCCGCTTAAAGAGTCTGAACCCCTCACGTTTAAATGAGGGATTCACTTTTACACTGTTTATTTGAAATAAGAGTTGTGATATAAAACTGTAGAACAAAGAACAAAAAACAAGAAAAGGAAACCAAATATGGAGAGTATAAGTGAATGCTCCAAATATATTTTAGTTTTTACATGACTAATTAATGTGAATAGACCTTAAGTGAACGAACATTAGTGACATCGGAACCGCCAAAAATGACTGAACATCAGTGACACCGGAATTGTCACACCTGGTCATATATTGAGCATAGGTCCCATATGGAATTATATGTACAATCGGAGCAACAATATTACAAACTTAAATAAATAAAATGATAAATCTAAAATCATGGGGGTGTACTCCTAGACCATAAGAACATCATAGACTCAAGTGAATGACTTTAAAAATAAAAATAAAAAAATAGAAATCATGAATGTGTATCCTTTTATAACAATTTTTATAATAATTGCTATAATTGAGGTATACATATCCATAGTAAAATCAATCTCCTTCTCCCTTAAAATATTATGGATATGAGTGAATGTGATAAAAGACCGGAATTTAAATAAATAAATAAATAAATAAAATAATAAAAAATCACGTAGGTTTAATTCCACACTATGGATACGAGTGAAGAATAATAATTATAATTAAAACTAAAATAAAATCACTGCTTGTGGTTTGGGTAATGAAAACATAAAATATAAATGAATACCGATATTGAACAATAGAGTACTAGTATTGAAGTATAAATAAATTGATAATATTAATGTCAATAATTGTCAATTCAGTATTTATGTTACATCTGGTATTGTAGAGCCCGAGTGTGATTTAGTACTCCATGGGAGATATTTATCAAATGATATAGACTGTTTTTTCCTGTCTAAATTTGTTGCACAGAAAGTCACAGTCTAAATATGTGCAACTTTTCTGCGACTTTTGCTTTAGAGGATTTTTAGAACATGATGCATTCTAGTCTATTTTAGTGCATTCTAGTCTATTTTAGATGGAAAAATGCATTGGTGCTGAATTTATCAAAAGCGACTTTTCAGCAACAAGTTGCATCGGCTGAAAGCACGCCGAAATGTCAGACCATGCTGGAGCAGGTTTAAAGACAGTCTGAAGCATAGATCCCAATGTCTGTGCACAGAATTTATCAAGAGCCGTGCGCCATTTGATAAATTAGGCGCATAATAGACCAGCCTTTACAGTTAAGAGTGCAAAAGCATAAAAGATACCATAGTAAAGAATTCGCACAAGCTCCAATAAAAGCTTTGCATTAGATATGTCCTATATGTGGTTTTGACTTTTTTTTTCCTTTCTTCTGTGAACATTTAAAAAAATAAATTCAATAAATAAACAGTTATACAAAAAGAAAGCTTCTCATTATGTTATGGTAAATAATCTAATAATTAATACAAGGGGTAATACCCAATAAGGGTGTAAAACATGATATTTCTGCCCTCTCAATTCCCCATAGAAATCTCATCTCATAATTTAAGAAGGTCGCATATGCAATACAATTCTGCTTATGTAAAGAAAATCCTTTCCTAAAATAAAGTGTTGAGATTTCAGCAACTAATGTAGAGGCCTTATTTTGTTTCGCTGTGACATTAAAATAAATAAAAATAAATAAAGCAATATTTGCAGGGTCAAGTAGAGGTATAGAATTTCACAATGTGTATTGTATATCAAACATATGTATCTACGGTTAAGGCATACTGTGGCATCCAACACTCATAGACTCTCGTTGTAGAAAGTATATCAATTATGTGTACCAAGTAGAAGCATATTTTACACAAAATTTACTGATGTGTTATTTTATGTATACTGGCTCAATGGAGACCTATTTTATTTACTCAAACAGAATACAAACCAACCAGAATGTCCTTTATTAGTAGTGAGGCTACAAAAACACTAAACTTCAGGGACGCCAACTATTACCACCAGACCGATGAGTTTAATGGCCTCATCTGAGACGATAGGGCAGATTTACTAAAAGTGTCTAATTCTTTAGCAGACCATAAACCTAAGATAGTGGTTGGCCAAAAGGGCTAGTTTTTCCCATTTTAGTTGACCATTATCTGTAAGTTATTCAAGAATGAATGTTTGTCATGACCAACGTCAGATATCTGTCAAAATTCTGATCCACAGTGCTAGATTTTATTTGCCAACTGCAGCTAAAAATCATCCATCTATCTAACTATCTATCTATCCCTCGCATTTTGGTCAGTATCTATTCAGCTTTTTGGTCAGTATTTACACAGTATTTTGATCGGTCTTTTAACCATAAGTGAGAATAAGTATGGTGGAAAGAATTTCAACTTTTTATGTGTTTTGGACCCATTCCTTGTTTTGGCTAAAAATGCTGACAAAATCCTGCACTCCTCCTACCCTCTCCTCCTTTCCACTCCCTGCTTTGACAGATTGATGTACATGGCTCAGTGCTGGAAAATGTGCCCTGTATGTTTACCAGTCCCTCATCGAGGGATGAGGAACAAAGCAGGTCTGCATTGCTGCAACTCCTGCTCGATATTTCAGCTATGAGCACGATACTGAAATGACAGATTTCTTTTGCAATCAATCGGCAGCACCACTTGTCTCAGTGTAGCCCTAGCTTGTATTGTTCCCATCTGTTAGCTAGAACCAGGAGGATATCTAAATGAACCCTGGTGAAAAAGTATTGAATACTTATGTCTCATGTCCATGTCTGAAGATATTCCAAATGCATTGTATATGTGTAATCAGTGCTGGACTGGCCATCGAGCACACCAACGTTGGCTCAGCGGGCCTTTTCCTGTCTTGACACAATTAGTTGTTAATTTATTTTTTTAGTTTACGACTCCGGCCACTCTGCCCACACAGTAGGGAGCCTCGTTCTGGGCTGGCCCCAAGTCTAATATTCTAGTGCAGGCACATTGCAGCTTTAACAGCATCAGTGGCTGCTGGGAGCAAACATGCCACGCCAGAAATGCACCGCTGCTATAAGCCCTTTCCTGATGTGACCCTGTGCCAGACGATCTTGTCTTCAGCAGGAGCCTGTGTATGTTGCTGCCACCAGTGGTAATAAGACTACCTTTCCAGCAGGAGTCTTATGCCAAGAGCAGGACTAAGGTATCTGGGGACTGGGACAGAGATGTCAGGAGCAGGACTTAGGGGTCTGGTTGAGGGGGTGGGGAAGAGATGTGAGACACAGGACTTAGGGATCTGGGGATGGGGAATGAGGGGCAAATATGCCAGGAGCAGGACTTGGGGATCGGGGGGGGGGGGGGGGGGGCAGTAGAGTCATGAAAAAGACTTAGGGTTCTTGGGGAGGTGGGGGGTCAGAGGTGCCTTGAGCAGGACTTTGGGGTCTGTGGGTAGGGGAACAGAGGAACCTAGAGCAGGACTTTGGGGTCTGTGGGGAGGGGGACGAAGGGACATGGGGCAGGACTATAAGGTCTATGGGAAGGAAGACAGAGGGGTCTGGAGAGGACTTAGGGGTCTCTGGAAGACAGAGAAGCCTGTAGAAGGAATAATTAGGGTTATGTTAAGGGTGCACAGTATGTGGCAACATTATATTAAGGGGCACAATGTCTGACAGGGTTATAATTATTATTGTCTTCATACAGAGGATAAAGATTTGCTGACACAGTGTGGAACCAATAATGTCCCGGCATCAAACTCTGCAGAGGAAGATGTAGCTGAAAGAAGACTATAGGGAGGACATCATCAGTGATTCATTATGCCATTTTGTATTCTGTCTGACTGTCCCATCAGTGCTGTACTCACTTGCAAGTTCTGCAGTGATGATGAGTGAAACTGCACTCCGATCTGTGTCTCTTAAGGCAAGATGGGAGTTTTTTTTTACTTTGCAACAACTGGAGAGACACTTCACCCGAGCAGTCGGCTGCTTGTATTTTAGAACAAGCAGCCAACTGCTGGGACCCTCACCAATCACCTGGGGCTGGGGCTTGTTTTTGTTCCCAGTTCAGCCCTGTGAGTAATATGAAAAAGATGTGAATGTTTTTCTTTTATTCTTTTATACATGGGAATATACACTATAAAAACAAATGTAAATAGGTTCATAGATTTTGGAGCTTGGTCTGCACTAATTTTTGCATGCCAGAATCATCATATCTAGTATATTATGAAAGTTTACTTGCTGCCGAAATGTAATGACCATCTTTTGATATGACATATTAACATAATAAAAAACAGTTTTAGAAGCTCTAAGTTTTATATGTTGATATTTTGTTTGACCTGATTGGAAGGTGTTTATTTATACCTCCGAAATCACCCAATTTTCAAATCCCTCAGAATATCTGGGCTTACAGAAAGCCAGAAGCCTAAACAGTATCTGCAGGGCAGCCAAAGAGCATAAGCTGTGTACTGGTGGTGACCACAAAGTGCCTTCTCCTCATTTCTGCTTCAATCTTCTTGTACAGTATTGGTTTAGTGGTGTTGATATTTTATAACAAAGATGGTGATATGTCCGTGTAAGCTGCATCTTACAAATACTGGGGCAGATTTATTCATCTTGCCCAATATTTAGACAGCATACATATTGGGGGAAATTTACAATGCTTTTCTGTGCCTGTTTTATGGCCATTCTGTCTTTTTCTAATAATTTAGAAACATTTATTGAGCTTGTGTGCTATTTTTTCCAACTTTTTCATCATGCTTCACAATTTTAGGTTTTGGCTTTAAAAGGGGGCGTGGTTTAAGAAAAATGAATCTTTAGACACATTTATTAGATGGAAATTTATCATACAGCATGCAATAATATAATTTATTCTGCGCATTTGAACCTGGCTAGGAAAAAGGAGTGAAAACATCACAATTACCTGCAAATGGGACAAATTTATCACAGTGGCCCAAGCTGTACGATCATTTTAGTGCACCTTGAAAAAGTCTCTAAAGCACATAATAGATGTAATTTATGTAGGCCTGCCTGTTTTTCCTTTTTTTCATGCCACGTAGAATTCTGACACATTTGGATAAGTACCTTTGCCCTACTGTTCTTCATGTAGCAGCTATGTACATTCATAGCTAGTGGCAAAAAGTGCAAAATTGCAATGAGATTTAATGGGGTATTCTAAATTAACCCCTTGAGGGGTCAAGCCCTTTAAGCCCTTCACAACAAGATAGAAGCACATAATAACATCACAACAAAGTACCCAATAAAACAAATACAATACAATTAAAAACAAATATTACATTTTAACAAAAAAATATTAAAAATATTATAGTACTATATATATTAAAAAAAAAGAGAAAAGAAAAAAAAGAAAAAAGGAAAAAATATATATATATTTTTAATATATATAGTACTATAATATTTTTAATATTTTTTTGTTAAAATGTAATATTTGTTTTTAATTGTATTGTATTTGTTTTATTGGGTACTTTGTTGTGATATTATTATGTGCTTCTATCTTGTTGTGAAGGGCTTAAAGGGCTTGACCCCTCAAGGGGTTAATTTAATTTTCCTCCTTGAAGGGGTTAACCCCTTTTCCCTATATATACCTTGTAATCTGCTAAACCCAACATGCCTGAGGAAGCGGGTGACCGTGAAACGCGTTGCATTATGGGAAATAAATCCTTTTAACTTCTTATCTGGTCTCAGCGCTTCCATTGATCCCGCTCTGCTACCTGGAGATTACTTGTTTTTATCATGCCCTATGCATAACACTGAACAGTATTAGCAATCAAAGGATTGCTATAAATAGTCCACTATGGGTACTAATAAAGTGTAAAAAAAAGTTTTTAAAAGTTACAAAAATGCTAAAAATCCCCTCACCAATAAAAATGTAAGATGTCCTTTTTCCCATTTTACCCCCATAAAGTGTAAAAAAAACATATGTATAAACATATTTGGTATCGCCACGTGCATAAATGTCTGAACTATTAAAATATAATAAATATAATGTGAACGGCGTGAACGTAAAAAAAAGAAAAGTGCAAAATTGCAGCTTTTTTGTCACATTTTATTAAAAAAAAATTGTACAAAAATTTTATACACACAAATGTGGTATCAATAAAAAGTGCAGTTCACGGCGCAAAAAATTTGCCCTATACTGCCGCTTATACGGAAAAGTTATGGGTCGCCAAAATAGAGGGATTTTAAACATACTAATTTGGTTAAAATGTTTTTGCGATTTTTTTTAAGCACAATAACAATAGAAAAGTATGTAATCATGGGTATCATTTTAATTGTATTGACCCACAGAATAAAGAACGAATGTCATTTTTACCGTAAATTGTACAGCATGAAAAAGAAACCTTCCAAAATTAGCAAAATTGCAGTTTTCATTTAAATTTCCCCACACAAATAGTATTTTTTTATGTGTTACCATACATTTTATGGTAAAATTAGTGATATCATTATGAAGAACGATTGGTCGTGCAAAAAACAAGCCCTCATACTAGCCTGTGGATGAAAATATAAAAGAGTTACAATTTTTAGAAGACAAGGAGAAAAAAATTTAAATGCAAAAATAACATTGGCCTGGTCCTTAAGGTCAAAATAGGCTTGGTCCTTAAGGGGTTAAAATTTATTTTTACTATTGCACTCCTTATGATAAATAAAAAAAAGTTTTCTATGTTTTATTTGTGTTTAAAAAAGGTGCAACTAGGTGTCTCCCTATTTGTCCAGAACAGATTTCCCCCCCATCTTTTGCACAGACTTTGGACTCCTGTTGGCCTGGCAGAAGTCCAAAAGCAGGAAATGCGAGGAGCGTGTGCAGCCTTATCCATTCATAGCTCATCTCACACTGAACTGCCTTGAGCTGTGTGTCCCTGAATGCGGGAGGAAGTTCTCCCCTGTATGGCTTCAGATGATGTCAAAGCCTGCTGGGTAACTCCCCTTCCCAGTCTGTGTATCTGAGCAGAAAATACAAAGCAATATCAAGGTAGAGAACTAAAAAAAAAAAAAATTAAAGACAGGGGGTGGTTAATCTTGATGAGGGCAGTGAACTGGGAGGATTTGACATTTTTACAACATCAAGAGAGGTATTCTTTTAGCAGCTCACTCAAACAAAAAAACTTTTTTTTTTTTTTAAATAAATTATCACATCACCCTCTTGGGTGCCAGATTATGTACCATATACCCATACTGTCATCTATATAAGAGAATCTGCAGCTCTTTTTTTTTTTCAAATCCTAATTTCCTAAAAATTTCCTAAAAAAACAAGAGCACTCAAGCATAATGGGACATTTTTAAAACTATCTTAATTAGGTCCTGTGAAAGATATACATCTGATAAAAGACTGGAAAACCAATGTAAATGATTAAAAAATGTGTTTACAATTGAGAAAATAAGGTAAAAGAAGCCTTGAAAAACTATAGAAATAATAGAGAAATGCACTGGTTAAAAGACAAAGACTGAAACAGAGAGAATCATTGCAAACAAAAGTAAAAATGACCCCAAAATATTTTTCAACTACATATACAGTAAAAAAAAAAAAAAATGTAGAGGATGTAATGGGTAGAGGGTGATGAAAAGGTAAATTTATTAAATGTCTTCTTCTCAACCATACTTACATGAGAAAATCCAATGACAGATGACATGCTTAGGGATAATGTACATTCTCCATTAAATGTCACCTGTTTTACCCAGAGAGAAGTTCAGTGTTGCCTTAAAGGAAATATGCCATAAGAAAATTACCTATTGTTGAATAAGGTTTTTATTTTAACCCAATTTTTGAAGAATTTTTGGTGTTTTTTTTATATATATAATTCTCAGTTTTACCATCTATAGTTTACAATTTACAATAATCCTGAAATCTTACAATTCCCATACTGGTCACTAGGTCTAAAACTAATGTTTTCAGAAAACTTTTTATCAGAGTTCGAGAACATTTCTATTTGGACCAATCAGGACATGGTGCTCCTTGCCTCATCGCTCATATACCAGAGAAACACAATCGCGATTGCAGGAGCATAAGATTTGCTGGACTCCGAGTGGTTAATCCTCCCCAAAATGGAGGAGTCAGACAAAAAAAATCTTCAACAATGTGAAGTCAGATGGATTACCAATTTAGAAGCATTAGGACCACTTGGACTTAATGATAGGAATGATTATAGTTCATTTTTATAATGTTTTGTATGTTATGTTATTATGTTCTATTTACCTTTTGAATCAATAAGGTGAAGATTATTCTGATTGCAGCAGCTGTAGTGGTATGCTGATATCCTCCGCCTCCTCGCTCCTTCAGTGAGCGTTAGCTAGACAAAGTGCGCTTGCCACATGAAACGTACACCGTCCCATGGAGGTGCCCCGCATCTCTTGTACCTGCCGTACATGTCACAATAAAGAAACCTGAGCTGATGTGGTGAGTGTGATCTTCTATATTCAATCTCCTCTGAACATAGCATTGTTTAGTGTATGCAATCAAAGTATTGCATGTCATAAAATAAATGTTTGAACTTTAAAAATATAATGTTAATTAAACTGCATGATCAATGGTGTACATTAGAGATGAGCAAACTTTAGAAAAATGCGATTCGGCCTATTCACCTACATTTTAGAAAAAATGTGTTTCGAAATAAATTTATGAATCTATATTAAAAATGCCAATTTCTGGACTACAGAGAGCCTCAATAGGGGTGTAGAACACTTTGCTTTGTTCTAACACGCATATGGAGTGTGCTAGGGTAGTGAAATAATACTGTTATTCAGAATGACATGCAGATTACCGGCATCGCTTTTAGAATCACTGCCACAGAGTGGCCCAATGACAGAGCCTGGAGGTGGCATCAGTATGAGGAGACCATATAGTGGCTGAATGACACAGCGTGGAGGTGTTGGCAGCATGAGGAGACCATATAGTGGCTGAATGACACAGCGTGGAGGTGTTGGCAGCATGAGAAGACCATATATTGGCTGAATGACACAGCGTGGAGGTGTTAGCAGCATGAGGAGACCATACAGTGGCTAAATGACACAGTGTGGAGGTATTGGCAGCATGAGGAGACCATATAGTGGCTGAATGACACAGCTTGGATATGGTTGAAGCATGAGGAGACCATATAGTGGCTGGATGACACAGCGTGGAGGTGTTGGCAGCATGAGGAGACCATACAGTGGCTAAATGACACAGTGTGGAGGTGTTGGCAGCATGAGGAGACCATATAGTGGCTGAATGACACAGCTTGGATGTGGATGAAGCATGAGGAGACCATATAGTGTCCGAATGGCACAGCCTGGATTAAAAGATGATTTTTTTTATTTAAATTGAAGATTTAGGGTAGCTAGTGCTACCATAAAACATTCTTAGGCCCAGACCCAGGCCAAGCAGCATTAGTAAACCATATATATACTGAATGAAACAAACTGGAGTAGGCTGAAGCATCAGGAGACCATATAGTGTCTGAATGGCACAGCCTGGAGTTGGCAGCAGCAGATTTTTAAAATAAAATTTAAGATTTTGAAATTGAAATTAAGGATGTTCACATTGAAATATCACTACTCTACATGGCATACTTATTGCGTATATGAGGGGAGTACAATACGCTTCACTACGCTTAAAGCAGCATTTGTCTAGAACAGCAGCAAGTGTGTACTATTGGCTGTCCTCTCACAGTTTATAGACCCTTGACAGATGAACAGGTACAAAATAGTACACTACTTAGATGAAGGTATGTGGTATGCACTTATGAGGGCAGAAATATGTGCTACAGTATGCTTAAAAATGCTTATTTTTACCTGTGTCCCAGATTCCAAAATTCCTTTATAATCAGAAAATGTCAGAATACCACCTGACATTCAAAATAAGAAAATGATACATACGTTCTCTGAAGAAAAGTATTGTGTGTTCCAGTGACATTAGCTCATCAGAGGAACAGGAAAACATGAAACTTAATTCTGCAACAGATGAACCACAAAAAAAGAATCAACGACTTAAAGCCTACTGGAACTGAGGAACTTCAAAATGGTAAATCTACCACCTGGGATAGTCAATCAATTCCAACAGCTGGTGGTCAGTATCCACAGTTCCCTGTTTCTGCTAGTCCTTGACAATATTCCTTTTATTACTGGTATCAACATGGCAATAATGCTGGGAGAGAAACTCAAGGGTACTCACATGTTTCCTACAGTGTACAGTCAATATGTGGAGACCATATAGCAGCTGAATGACACAGCCTGGAGGTGGCTGAAGCATTATGAGACCTTATAGTATCTGAATGACACAGCCTGTGTTGGCAACAGCATGAGTAGAATCTATGGTTTCACAATCCCTAAGATTAAAAGATAAATTTTGAAATTTAAATTGAAGATTTAGGATAGCTACTGCTACCATAAAAATGTTAGGCCCAGCTGCATCATTAAACCATATATTGGCTGAATGACAGAGCCTGGAGGTGGCTGAAGCATGAGGAGACCATATAGTGGCTGAATGACACAGCCGGAGTTGGCTGAAGCATGAGGAGACCATATAGTGTCTGAATGGCACAGCATGGAGTTGGCTGAAGCATGAGGAGACCATATAGTGTCTGAATGGCAAAGCCTGGAGTTTGCAGAAGCAGGTCCTGAAAGTGACCAGGTGACAGAGTGGTGCGGTGATGAAGGTGGGTGAAAAAAGGTCTGATGCGGAGGAATGTTTGTAACTGGGGAGAAGCACCTTAAATATGTTTAGCACTATCTATATTTATGAAGTGTTGGTGTGACACCATGGTCAATCTACTCTCATGCATCAGGCATTGGTGGTTGGAAATCCTGATCCGTGCCTGATTCATCTTCACAAAGGTCAGTCTCTCCACATTTTTTGTGGACAGACGAGTTCTCCTTGGGGTGACTATGGCCCCCGCCGCACTAAACACCCGCTCTGGACTGGCCAGGTCCTGCTCCAGGTGTACCTGCTGCTGATCAGTGGCTTCACTATGCAGGTGAAGAAAGCTACTCATCAGCGAATGTACACTCAGGCTGCTGATGGAGCTGGTACTGCTCCTGCAACCCCACCCCTCCCCAGCAGCCATGGCAGTGGAAGGTGAGCACAGGGGGCCCCCGATACAGACCTGTGAGAGGATGGCAGATGGTGCCGATAGGCATCGGCCAACTGACTACATAGGATGCCTCTGTAGTAGGTCATTTTGTCCTCTCTCTCAGTGGGTGTAAAAAAGGCCCCTATTTTGTGGTGGTAGCGAGGGTCAAATAAGGTGGAGATCCAAAAGTCATCCCACTGCCTAATGGTGATAATTTGGCTGTCACTATGCAAGCAAGTGAGCATTCATTGTGCCATTTGTGCAAGTGACTCGGAGGGACTCCCTGCCTCCATCTCCACTGCATACTGCAACGGTGTGTCTGGGTCCTCTGTCTCGCCTTCCTCATAACCCTCTAGCTCCTCTGGCTGCTCCTGCTCCTCCTTTTCTGTCAGATTACTAGAAAAACCACCCATTTGGCAAAACCTAAACTGTGCTCCACTGTGCCCCTCCCCCTCCTCCTCCTCCTCCTCCAGTCCAGCCCACACAGGTCTCATGTGGTCATGAGATGTAGGTGACATGTCTCCAGTGCCCTGACCAGCCATTGTTTCCAACACATGTTGTAAGAAATGAAGCAGTGGAATGACGTCGTTCATCCCGTAATCCAGGCGATTTACTAATAATGTGGCTTCCTCAAAGGGCCTGAACAACTGATGAATTTGGTATGCCCACATTTATATGTGCCAACACTCCAAAGCCAAGTGGGAGTGCTCTTCTTTTCTAATGTAAAGAGACTTGGGGACACTTGTTGGCCAATAGTAAGTGCTTGTAACTTGAAATTCGGGTCTCCCATAACTAGCGGCATGTATTTGTGTATTTCCTTGTAATCAATACTGTACTGTGTTACGAAAGTAATGGGTTGGTCACTACATTTGGAGTGCTATTTCTCCACCGTGGTGGCGGACTTCTTTGTAGAGACAAGTTGTTTCCTGTCCTCGACCTTGCAATGTTAATGACACGATTGATCTGCCACTTCGTGTAACCCCTATCCATTAAACGCATACCTGCCTCATGTGCCCGGGAGAGAAACTCAAGGATACTCACATGTTTCTTACAATGTACACGTCATCTCACCCACTGGCAAGTTTTTCGTGACGTGGGGGGATGACACGATGCAGCATATAATATACAGTTAACTGCACTAGATTTTCTCAAGGTGTTAGTTAATATGACCTTACCCGTCTCACTGCATCCCACCAGTGCAAGGTAAAAAAAAAGACACTTCCAATAGAACCTGGTGACACCGTGAAACTTAAATGGTCACTTTCATTAAAAAAAAAAATTCTATTGCACTCATTATGGTAAATAAAAAAATATTTCTAATATACTTTGGTTAAAAAAAAAAAATGAGTGCTGAGGGTGTGTGTGTCCAACCAACATCATATGACAGTTAAGTGTGAGAGGAGCTATGATTGGATGAGGCTGGACCCCCCCCCCCCCCCTCAGCACACCAGACTGCACTTCCTGTGTTTGGGCTTCGGTCCAAAGTCTGTGTATGAGATGGGGGAAAATGTGCTCTTGAGCTTTTTTAAGCACAAATAAAACATAGAAAACTTCATTTTTTTTAAAACTAAGTATTTAAGAAATATTGTTTTTTTTAACCATAAGGAGGGCAATAGCAAAAAATAGTTTTAAAGGAGTACTCTGCCCCTAGACATCTTATCCCCTATCCAAAGGATAGTGGATAAGATGTCAGATCGCCGCGGTCCCGCTGCTGGGGAGCCCTGGGATCCCCGCTGCGGCACCGCGCTATCATTACAGCACAGAGCGAGTTCGCTCTGCACGTAATGATGGGCGGTACAGGGGCCGGAGCATCGTTACGTCACGGCTCCGCCCCTCGTGATGTCACGGCCCGCCCCTTTCAATACAAGTCTATGGGAGGGGGCATGGCGGTCGTCACGCCCCCTCCCATAGACTTGCATTAAGGGGACGGGCCGTGATGTCACGAGGGGCGGCGTCATGACGTCACGCTGCTCCGTCCCCCGTATCGCCCGTCATTACGCACAGAGCGAACTCGCTCTGTGCTGTAATGATAGCGCGGTGCCGTAGCGGGGATCCCGGGGGTCCCCAGCAGCGGGACCGCGGCGATCTGACATCTTATCCCATAGGGGATAAGATGTCTAGGGGCGGAATACCCCTTTAATGATAGTGACCATTTAAGTTAACATAATCTGTGTTCAAATAAAAGGCAAAATCCTTAATGGCCACTACATCGGACCCCCAGATAAACAGGAGGTCATCGATATTGTGGCCATACCAACAGATCTGGGAAACAAAAGGGTTGTCAGATGAGAATAGGGCCCCCCTCTCCCGCCAGCACATAAAAATATTTGCTAGTGAGGGGGAGAACTTGGACCCCATTTATGCTCCGGTGGTGTACAAGAAGAAATCGCCATCAAACATAAAAAAAATTGTGTGTAAATAAAAAATCTACCACCTCGAAGATAAATTATTGCAGACCAACAGAGTAACCCGAGTATGTGTCCAGAAACCAAGTGAGGGCCACAGAGGCCTGATCATGGGGTATTACTGAGTACAGAGATGTAACATTGGCTGTCACCCATGTCCATCCACTGCGCCACGTAATTGCTTCAAACATTTCAAGTAAATGTCCTGTGTCTTTTACATAGCCTGGCATATATAGCCATTCTCCTCTATCAATGGCTGGATCATAGAATCTATCAACACGCATAGGCGCTCATTGAGGGAGGAGATGCCAGCAACTATAGGGTGCATTGGTGGTGTCCTTTAGGACCTTGGGGAGGGAATGGAAGATAGGAATCACAGGATGTTGAATACATATATATTCCGCTTCTTTCATAGAAAAATGTCCTGCTTCTACCCCAAAGTCCACAAGATTCTTTAGATGTCTCTTAAATATACTTGTTGGGTCACTTGGCAAGGGTCTATATGTACCTGTATCACTCAGCATGTTAAGATTTAATTTGCAGTAAAGACCCTTGTCAAGGACAATGACGGCCCCTCCTTTATCGGCTTGTTGGACGATTAAGTCGTCCGACTTGCCGAGTTCCTTTAGAGGTTTGCTCTCTTTGGCTGTTATGTTTTATTTGGAATTTGTTCGGGTAGGCCCCTTGGATAACTCCAGGAGGTCTTGCTCGACCAATTCCTTGAATTGGTCCAGGACCGGAGTCCTGAAAACCACGAGGTAGAAGTCAGGGTTACTTACATCAAAATTAGGTATATCACCCTGACCTGCTGACTCCGAGCCCAAGTGTTGTAAAGTGGAGAGTGTCATCAGATCACCAAACATGAGAGACCCACGTGTATTTTGTGCCCCCAATACTTGGCTAGATGTAGCTCCCAAAATAACATTTGCATTCACATTTTGCTGCAATATATTTATATTCTCAATGTTATGGCAATCACTAGCAGAGAGGCTACAATCACGTGCAGAGGAAACAAAATGTTTACACACAGTAAAGTTACATATGAACTTGTTGACATCAAGGACTATGCAAAAAAAAAAAAAAAATGTCAGGTTGGCAAAAATGATAGTCCCTTAGAAAGCACATCAATCTGGGCAGATGTAACAATTTTCGCTGATAAGTTATAGATAGGAATAGTCCTTACCACCTGTGGCTGTACCTCATGTCCCGGTGTGGCTAGGCAGTGCTTACGCCCGGCTTGGCGTTTTTTTTGGTGACGCTCTCTTTTTCCCAAGGCTTTGTCACAGGTAGTGGAGATGAGGCAGCCGAAGAAGTGGATGGAGCCGTACTCTGGATCAGCTGAACAGGAGGCCGATTCAAATGACCCCAACTCCACAGAATTGAAGCTTACTTTGGGATCCTTGGATTTGTATCTCCTGCAACCTTCATTTCTCTTTAGGATTGAACATGGGGTGGTTGCCTTCAGCTACAACTGTGGCCACTGAAAAACGGTATTGCTCCGATAGTCTTGTAAGTCTCTTAGAAACTTGTTTTGTTTTGTTTCCCTGATAGCTTAGGTTCTCCTTATTTTCTGTTTTCCATTTGCAAGAAAGAGGAATGTTCCTGATACTTGGGTACAGTTGTCTGCAGGGTCTTAATCTTGTGGCTGACTTCGGCAAGTGATTTTTCTACATGCTTGATAATAAGATGTATGAATTTCATGGACGAGTCAGCAAGTAGCAATTGCCACTCTTGCCTGAATTCCTCTGATAAAAAAATTCAGATCATGGTGCAAAAAAATGGGGTCAGGATATCACAATTTTAAACATAATAATTTTGGTGCATGTAGTAAAATAATAAATTAGGTATCCTTGTAACCATATGGAGCTACAGAATATATATAAGGTGTCATTTGTACTGAAAAGTGCACTGCGTGGAATCAGAAGCCCCCAAAACTTACCAATCAGATCGCTTCTTTAATTTTCAAAAATGAAGGAAGCGATCTGTTTGGTTGCTATGGGCAACTCAGCAACTTTTCCTCTGGACCGGTTTTGATAAATCTCCCCATAGTCTCTCCAAGATTAGTCGTGTTGTATTGAGCCATTACCCAATATGCTGTGTTTTTCCTTCCCAGAAGAGAAGATGCTAGACATATAGGCCCAGATTTATCAAAGAATGTCTACGGTAGAGCTTTTTTCCCATGTTTATTTGGGTGGTGGGTTTGACTAGCGTGCATCTTATTTATCAAGAAAATGCAGCAGGATGATGAATTTTGCACAGCTATACTGTGGTGAGAAAAGCTCTACCACATACACTTTTTCTAGATGCTTGTGTGGGAGGGAAGTAGACACTTTTCCGGGTCCTGTATTTTGCAGGTTAGGTGTTTTTACTTTCTTTCAAAGAGCTGCCGGGACATTTTTACTTGCATTTTAGACGCTACAATCAAATTTGATTGCGGTGTCTAAGGGGTTAAAGCCGGGCATCACCGTGATGTCTGGCATTAGAGATGGGTCCTGGTGGCAGATAGCCGCCAGGACCACCCAGCTATAACCCATGCTCAACTCCTGAGCGTGTGTCATAGAAGGAGAGTGGGACTGTGTTGTACACAAGAGGTTAAAGGTTGAATTGCAGAAGGTAGAAGTGATTCTCATGCCTACTGGTAGGTGGTATAGCTTTGCGCCTAAAAAAAGTACCTTTGCGCACAAAATAACGACTTTTGACAAAAGTCGCAAATGATTTATACGTGAACACTGCATGGTCAAAAAGAAAAAGTTCTATGGGTAGGTAAAAGGAGTAAAACTGTCTATATCAAAAGACACATAAAAGTCTCAAAATATGCTGCTTGCGCCTGAACTGCGCCAAAGCATAGACAGAAAAAATGCTCTAAAAGTAATGATAAATCTCCCCTATATTGTCTGTCCTTAGATGGTTTTGTCTAAACTGTTTTGTAAATGGAAACACATCATCCCATTGGTCGACAGTCTATTGTGGATATAAAAATATATATATATATATATAGTCATGGCCGTAAATGTTGGCACCCCTGAAATTTTTAAAGAAATTAAGTATTTCTCACAGAAAAAGGATTGCAGTAACATGTTTTGCAATGCACATATTTATTCCCTTATTGTGTATTGGAACTGAACCAACAACGGAAGGAAAAAAAGTAAATTGGACACAATGTCACACCAAACTCCAAAAATGGGCTGGACAAAATTATTGGCACCCTTTCAAAATTGTGGATAAGTAAGATTGTTTCAAGCATGTAATGCTCCTTTAAACTCACTTGGGGCAAGTAACAGGTAATATAAAAATCACATCTGAATCATCTGAAAGCAGATAAAAAGGAGAGAAGTTCACTAAGTCTTTGCATTGTGTGTCTGTGTGTGCCACACTAAGCATGGACAACCGGAAGAGGAGAAAAGAATTGTCCAAAATTGTGGAAAAATATCAATAATCTCAAGGTTTTCAAAGTCCATCTCCAGAGATCTAGATTTGCCTTTGTCCACAGAGGGCAACATTATCAAGAAGTTTGAAACCCATGGCACTGTAGCTAATCTCCCTGGGCATGGACAGAAGAAAAAAATGTATGAAAGGTGTCAATGCAGGATAGTCCGGATGGTGGATAAGCAGCCCCAAACAAGCTCCAAAAATATTTCAGCTATCCTACAGGCTGAGGGAGCATCAGTATCAGCGCGAACTATCCGTCGACATTAAAATTAAATTAAATGCTATGGCAGGAGACCCAGGAGGACACCACTGATGACACAGAGACATAAGAAAACAGGACTACATTTTGCCAAAATGAGATTGAGTAAGCCAAAATCCTTCTGGGAAAAAGTCTTGTGGACAGATGAGACCAAGATAGAGCTTTATGGTAAAGCAAAATCATTCTACTGTTTACTGAAAACGGAACGAGGCCTACAAAGAAAAGAACACAGTACCTACAGTGAAATATGGTGGAGGTTCAATGATGTTTTGGGGTTGTTTTGCTGCCTCTGGCACTGGGTGCCTTGAATGTGTGCAAGGCATCATGAAATCTGAGGATTACCAACGGATTTTGGGTCACACTGTACAGCCCAGTGTCAGAAAGCTGGGTTTGAGATCTTGGGTCTTCCAGCAGGACAATGACCCCAAACATACATCACAAAGAATCCAGAAATGAATGGCAACAAAGAGCTGGAGAGTTCTGAAGTGGCCAGCAATGAGTCTAGAGCTAAATCCTATTGAACACCTGTGGAGAGATCTTAAAATTGCTGTTGGGAAAAGGCGCCCTTCCAATAAAAGAGACCTTGAGCAGTTTGCAAAGGAAGAGTGGTCCAACATTACGGCTGAGAGGTGTAAGAAGCTTATTGATGGTTATAGGAAGTGACTGATTTCACTTATTTTTTCCAAAGGGGGTGCAACCAAATATTAAGTTAAGGGTGCCAATAATTTTGCCCAGCCCATTTTTGGAGTTTGGCGTGACATTATGTCAAATTAGCTTTTTTTCCTCCCTTTTTTGGCTTAGTTCCAATACACATGTATAGCAAAACATGTGTTACTGCAA
Organism: Hyla sarda; assembly: GCF_029499605.1. NCBI lineage: Eukaryota > Metazoa > Chordata > Amphibia > Anura > Hylidae > Hyla > Hyla sarda. Next base: position 216,048,125 of record NC_079191.1, read on the forward strand.
TGCTTTTCTGTGAGAAATACATTTTCTTGAAAATGTTCAGGGGTGCCAACATTTACGGCCATGTATTTTGGTCAGTATTTTAAACAGGGGAAAATAATAATGAAAAGAGTTTCACTTTTTTTTGTGTTCAATTTGGTTTTGGCTAAAAATACTAACCAAAATACTTAGTTTTAACTTTAATAACCAGTGCTGGCTGCTGCCAAGGCATGTAGAATTGTTGGATATATCAAGAAAGGTATAGATTCTTATAACAAAAACAGAGTTTTGGCACTGTAATATTGTATGAGGAATATTTGTATGTATATTTTATATGTTTTTGGGCTTGTGTTTTAAAAGGACATAGCTAAACTAAAGCCGATTCAAGGATGGTGATCAAGTTAACTAAAGGAATGGATGGACTTCAGAGCCAAAACAGATTACCACACTAAGGGCCCATTTACACTACGGATGTTCATACTTTTAGCGGAATTTGTTTGAAAAATGCATTGCTGCCTATGGAGACTGCGCATTTCTGAGCAGCACCCACAACAGCTGGAATCTTCGCCTGGAATATCTCCAGTACTTAAAATAATGCAGTAGTGTGAATGAGCCCTAAGGGTTCTTCAGTTTGGAGAAAGAAGGCTAGGAAATTTACTTACAGGGTACAAAAATGTACCTTAAAAAGGACCTTTCTTTTCAATGTGAGATGGATATAAAAGGGTTATACACATGAAAAAGAAATAAAAATTGTTTACATTAAGTTATAAAATGAGCAAATAGGCAATAAAATGTTATAAGAAAAGAGGAGTTATATAAAAAAAAAACAGATAAAAGAAGTAAAGCTAGAATAAGAGGGTTCATTGCCTTAAAATGTTCTTCAATTATGTAAATAGTAAAAAGGTTATAACGGAAAGTGTTGGTCTTTTACAAAGTAATAAGGGTAGAAAGCAAGTATATAAATTTTTTTCTCCACTGTAGTCACAGAAGAAAATTAAATGTCAGAGATCTACAGAGGGATAAGGTAAACCGTCCATTAAATGTCACCTGATGAACCCAGTGGAAAGTCGACTTCAAATTTCCCTAAATCTTTGTTTTTATTGTTTTGTTTTCTGCATGTAAAATGAAACAACTTTCCAAAGTTCTCCTTAAAAAATGTACCACTATTCAGCTGCTGCTTAGAGAGAGATACCAAAAATCAATCAGATAGACTTTCTGCTCTCTCTGTGTTAGAGATGGCAGCAGGGAGGAAAGGAGAGTTATACACAAGCAGCTAGGGCCCATTCACACTATGTATTTTCGAGCAAAATTCTGCTCCAGAATTCTGTTTTCAAAATACAAGGCAGCAGCCTCCAAAATCCCAGAACTTGTTCATTCTTATGGCAGAATCCACTCTAAAATGTATTGTCGTCTATTGAGAAATTTCATTTCCAAGTGGTCCCAGTGCCGGCTTGTTTTGCTGGCACCAGTTACAATAAAGTCTCCGCTTGTAGATTCCATTGTATGGGCCCTTACTTTCACTTGTACACAACCTGCAAACTGCTTTGTGTATGCTTTTCTATTTACTATGGGTGTGGGCTGCCCTTCATGTAACCTCTCCCTAATCTACACACCTTGAGCTTCTCTGAACAACTCCCTGCTAAGGAAGCCAAGACAAATAAGTATGCATCAAGCTGTGCATTGATAAAAACATAGTACTACCATAATATAAATAATGGCACAGGGCTCAGGAAAAAACATAGCTGAGTGGATTCAAAGGAGGGAATTCAAAGTAATACATGGAAATGGTGGACTGCAGTACATTTTGGGGTTCTTAAACCCAGGACTGCATCTATAACAAGGGGCGCATTATCTATGTTCAGAGAAAATGTTTTCTATCCTAACACTGAAGGAGAATCTTTACTGAGGGACCAGTGAGATAATGGAACTCTTTACCAAAGGAAGGTTTTATAGTAAAGTCACTAAAAGAGTCAAAAGGGGCCTGGAAATATTTCTGGAGTGTAACAATATTAGAAGTTATAGATTTTGGTAGACTGATTGTTGATGAAGGGATTTATTCTGGTTACCAGTTTTGGAAATGGTGTGTAAAATTGACTTCGCTCTCATGAAAGTTTATTTTCTTCTTCTGGATCAATGATACATGATAATAGGCTAAACTTGATAGGGATATGCCTTTTTCAGCCTTTCAAATGATCTTATTACACCTATGTGTAAGGGAGAATCCACTTTTTCTAGCAGAAAGAAGGCTTAACCATCATCATAGATGAGGATTCTTTACTGTAAGAGCAGTGAGACCATGGTACTCTCTGCCAGAAGATGTTGTGATGAATGATTCACTGAAGTTCAAGAAAGGCCTGAATATCTTTCTTAAAGGTAATAATGCCATAAGCTATAGGTACTAAATTTTGGGAGATGAGACACAAACTGTCCAGGAATTTATATTGACTGCCATATTTTTTCTCACACAGATTTGGCAATTGGCATTAGGTTTTTGCTTTCTCCGATTCAAAACTGTAGGTTGAATTTGCTGGACTTTCATCTTTTTTTTCCCACCTTTTCAAATAAACAAAAGTAAAACACCCTATAAACTATGGTGGAGATTTATAAAAACTTGTCCTGTGGACATAGCAACCAATCAGATCGCCTATTTAATTTTTCAAAAGGCATCCGAAAAATGAAGAGGAAGCGATCTGATTGGTTGCTATGGGCAACTCAGCCACTTTTCCTCTGGACGGGTTTTGATAAATCTCCCCCATCATGTGTTTACAGCTCCTATGCAGACCTCACCATCTCCATGGTAACACACTACAACCAAACCCTGTGCAGTTTGGTCCTGCAATTATATTCCATTTTATCCGTCATCTGCTTGTTCCTATTGTACATTTAGTATGTTAGTCTAGAATAATATGACACATAGAAGGGACTTTGGCTACAGAACAAGACTACACAAAATGACACAAGATGGTTGAATATTTTCTTGTATTTTATAAACATTCTGCCCTTGCTGTAATAAAATCACCTCTCATATATTGATCTTCTGGTGAGCTTGGACTTACATAAAAGAGCTAACCAGAACATTTCGATCTACAGTCAGCAGACTATGCAAAGAGAGAAGGATTTCAGATGACCATTAGACTATATAAATATGTTACAATTATTGATCATAGTTGTGCTCCAAGGATGCAGAGCTTAAAAGGACAGCAATAGTAAAGCCTTGTATACATTCTTACTGCTCTCCTTTTATGTGATGTACAATGTTCTGCCTCTCTATCTTAACCATTCGATTTCTTTATATAATGTGTATGGTTACAATAATAATGGTGTACAATTTGCAGAGTTTAGAATTGGAGACTGCAGTTTAAACCTATAGTTAAAAACTGTCCTGCCATGTCAACATACACACATAATGGAAAAGCCTACCTATTGATAAGTGTATATATTTTTACACAGAAATAAAGGGAGGTTGTGGTAAAATACTGTATTCCAATGACCTTTTTAAAAAAAAAAGTGTCTTTGATATAGTGGGATAATACCAGACTTCACTTCCCTAGGACAGAGGTCCACTGCAGCTTCCCCCTGACAACCCCTTTAACATCATAGGTGTACAACTGGAATTCTGTCATATCAGCATGTCAAGGGGACTATAAAATATGGCTACTATGTTAAGTGGGATACCATTGTGTAGGTATCATAAAGCTCTAATCAACAGACACTACTGCTTCACACTGTCTTTATGTTTTACTACTAAAGTTCTGCATTAGAATTTGCGCTTCAATATGTTCTGGTATATGAGAACATGAGCTGATTTATTTTTGTTAAAGATATTAATAATGATCCTTTCTTTTGTACATCATTTTATATTTATTAGGCAGAACATCCTATCTCAAATTATTAAACTCATAGTTCCTTTTTTTCTAGTATGTCCAATATTTTACCTTTTGTTGGCTAAAATAGGTTGCAACCATGGCAATCATATTGGAAGTTACAAAACCTGAATTTAAACAACAAAAAAGGAGCACTCCTAAATTCTGATAAAAATGTATCTTATCCACAGACAGTAGCAATGTTTTAATTGTTTGTTAAAGTCTTTTTCAAGCACTTTTCAATGCTTGAATTATTTTGGAGTGCTCCTTCATCCCTTGGATGTTATAGTAGTTTTGGAGGTCTGGTTCTGATTTGTTTTTGTCTTTTTACAAATGTTTATTGACACTGAAAACTGTATGAGGAATACAATAAAAACGCAGTATAAGTCAAAAATATCCACAGCACAATGTGCAGATTCTTGCAAGGAAATACAAGTATGATGTTGCCAGTATTCCTCATCCAAGGAGCCAAAGAAGCATATCTCTATGGCCCATTTTACAGGGATTCCTAACAAGAATAGATATATGCATAAGAGGTTCTACATCTAAGGCCCCTTTCACACTACAAAATTACTCAGTTTTAAAGATCCGTACGAAGTTCCGTCTGAAAATCAGCTGTAAAACGGCAGTTACAAAATCCTATACGGCCGTTAGAAAATCCCATTATAGTGTATGGGATTTTTCTAATAGCCGTTTTAACCGGTTATAGCCCATTATTAATAACGGCCGTTATTGTGTGACGGAAGATAGTAACCGGAGAAATAGTGCATGCATTATTGCTAGATGCTGTAAGCTGCGTTCCCCTGTCCAGTGCCGTCTTGCAAGTCAAATCATCTGGCACCCAAATTGAGAAGCTGGATGATTGTAAACTGTCCCATTCAAATCATTGTGATCAGTCCTAAAATCAGTTTTCTTCTGATGCACGCCGGAGGGAAACTCAGCCAAACAGCTGATATATGTGAAGGGGACCTTATACAGGTAAGGAAGAGATAAAGGGGTCCACCCCAACATTGTGGAGATGTGATTGTAAAATACTATGACATACCTAAAATAATGAATATGTGGTACCTTATAATTGTTTGTAGCAGCACAAAGGAAAGAAAAAGATTTTGGTTGTACAAATCACACACAATATGAATATTATTATATGCAGTTCAAGAAGATGTGTTGTCATGTCAAAGACTGACAGGTGCAATTTACTAAACAAATTGAATTTGATACAAGTGAAGTCCATCAAAGGGGAAACATTAAGCTTAAGACCCCCTAGCAGAAGCCTTAATAAAAGTGATGCCTAAGTATTTCAATTCTTTAACCAGAGGTAAGGGTAATAGGGCAGCCAAGTGGGGTGGGACTGTATCAAAAAAGGATGTCGGTGAAGTGAAGTAGATGTGACCTGATTAAGAAATATCACCATGTCATTCACATAGAGTGTCACTGTGTCCACCTTGTCCACTATGGTGATACCTTTAATACATGGAGAAGAACAAATCTAAACCTACAGCTTTTCTCGTAAGTGGAAACAGGAAAGGAGACATAGGGAAGGGATATAGGAGATTATTTACTAAAACCTGGGCAGTAGGGACTGCATATAACATTCAAATCCATTTCCATTGGCAATACCGAGGACTAAATAATATTTGCACAAACAAGGAATGACCAGAGAGAGGACCATTTACCAGGGTCAAATTCCTTAGTGGCATCCAGAGATGCCAAAGCCCAATCATTTTCCTATATTATACTAAATGTCACAAAATCATTATGCTTTATTGGATAACTGACTGTAAATGCCTAATATTAATTGAGGTGCTCTTTCCAAGCATAAAGCCAGTCTGGTCGGGATGAACCAGAGGCAGAATAATCTGGCTGAGCCTAGCGAACAATATCTTCATCAAGGTTTTATACTCAACATTGATCAAATAAATTTGTAGATAAAGGATCACTGTAGTGATGGAGCCACACATGTACCCCAGACATCAGAAAAAAGTAAACTGTAGAGGAGGCACCAGAGGACAGGACAACAGGGTTACAAAATATATCACCGAGTAAGTTAAAATCTCTTTTACATGTTGTATTATCATCAGGGTAACTTAAAGTAAAGTGAATGGCTTAGTAAATAACATTAAGAGTAGGAGGTTGCGGATTATAAATGTTAAGTATAGTTAATCTCCTTATACACAAGTACTTTTTCAGGGCTATAACCTACCACCCAAAAATATATAGATAAGTCATGACCCCCTCCCTCCCCTTCAAGAATAGCACAGAAAAAAAATTAGGTACCCAATGTATATAGACTCCCTGGGCAGAATCCACTGTAAGGTGTGTGTTTTTTGGAGACCCACACAATATAAAGATGATAGCATTAGCAAGCAATTTAACAGAACACTGCAGCCCTCTCCAAAGGCATATTTAGACTTTTCACATTTTATGTCACACAAACCAACTGGTCCGCTATGAGTCGTATGTGTAAAAAGCAAAAACAAAATAGGTCAAATGAGCGAGACCCATGAATCGATCATAGCAGCGTAATAGGTCCAGAACACAATACTAAAACAAGCAAAGACAAAAATATAAGCACAAGTGCTCCAACAAGGAATAGAAGTAGTAGCCTGTGGCTAAATGTATAGCAAATGGTTAGTTCATATTGGATCCCAGCTGGAGCTCCTTACTAGAAAATGAGACCAGTGAACAATATGATTAAAATGGCCAGGACCTCCCGCAGAATAGGCAGTCATCACAAACCTGTAAAGCAAAGAGATACATGTAATCAAAACATCAGACCATTAAGGCAACAGAAGACTTCTTGGGGCAGGATGAAGATAAAGCCATTCCATAGCCATAGATGGTGGAATTAAGAAAACAGTGGACCAGTCAACTATGAAGTATATCAGAGTAGACCATGGATTATTGTATGTTCTGGTCTTTAAACTGCTTATTATGGCAGTGAACTTTGCCCGCTGTTCCTAAAGCACAATGGAGACAACCAGGAACATGGAAATGGTGGCATTGTTATGGGAAAGAGGACCCTTTTGATGAGCCAAACACAGAGTAGTACCACACTCCTTGAAATTTACTAAATGAGCCAGGAGAAATCTGAGTGGCTCTCTGGTGGAGGAGCCCTTGTAAACACCCTGTGGGCTCTTTCTATAATAAAGCATTCAGGGTGTTGGACCTAAGAGCATTCAGGTAGACCAATTATTGTTATGTTGTTATGGCAGAGACAATTCTCCAAGTCATCTGACTTTTGCTGCCATAGATACACCTTACGCATTAGAGAAGACACATCAGGAGTCAGAGTTGTCACTTAATCCTCCCCCTGAGAGACCCTGAATTTCCCTTCAATAATCCAACCATCGAGCAACTGCATATTGTCCCACATCAATTTTAATATGCTCTATCTTCCCTGTAAGGGAATTCTTGCAGGCGAGACGTGTTACAAAGTGACTTTATCCTTAACATCTGGCTTCTAATCAGATGGGTTCCAACATGGCTGTCCAGTAGATTTAGAGGCATTACCACCTAAGGAATCAGGAGTGTCAGGACTCTGTGTCAGGACTCTGCCTGGCAAAGTCTTTGAGATTTGTTCACTAGCAGAGATGCTTGTGATTCACCGTGAAAAAAGGAACATACTGTAGTAAGTACACAGTCTCTCAATACAACACACGGACCAGAGAATGATTAAGAATGGCAGGCACACAAAAAAGTCAGTGTTCTTACAGGCTGAACAGAAGTAGAAGCCACCAGAGAGATAAAGCCAAACTAAATTTAGAAAATCCTCAAAAACTGTACACAGCAAGCCATCCACCTGGGTAAATAAGTTGCTTTACCAATACACAAGGTTGGGTAGACAGAGGCCGAGCAGGAGACTGAGACAGCGACTTAGTGTGCGGTGGCACCTCTGGCACACTTTATGAAGGATGCTCCTTTCATGAGCCATTGACAACTAAGAGAGAATGCTGGTCACATATAATCAACATTTGTATCCTCTGGAGCAGAAACAGGACTTCCAGGTGGCAGGAGGCAGCACACAGCAGTGTCTGGGAGCCATGGCCAGTATGTGCACCACACAAGATGGCAGTGGCCACCCCCAGTACAGTCCAGGTTAGTGACCTGGAAAAGGGACCCAGCAATCATTTAGACAGGCTAGATGGGAGATGGCACATGGGCATTTCAGGAGTATACTCAGGATGACAGGAGCTCAAGCTAATGTGTCAACTCATACCGCTCTCCTGCCCCCATACATTTTTGGGATTTTTGACAATGCTGCCCCTGTTTATCTTAGAAACCTAAGTACAAACAGTTATCTGCTTCTTATCATTCTTTATTCTCTACACTCCTACTTCACATGCATGTCTACTGGGAGTTAGAAATGTAAACTCCTCCTCTGAGGGATTTTATAGATTTCCTTGCAGGCAGTAACCAGGCTACCAGGCTGTATGCTTGTAAAGTGCCTTGACCTAATAATAGCATGTATATAGGCTATTGACTGCTCCTCTTGTCTACAGTAAGAGTTTTGTGTCCAAACTGCAATTCCTTCTGAGTTAGATACAGTAATTGCATATGCTGTCCGTCATATTACAGGCTACAGATCCATTTGGTCATCAGGTCTGTGTCACAACAAGCTGTGGGTATGAATATTGTATTTTAATGTATTATAAAGGTGTAAAAAGATGTAAAAACTACAACATGTCTACATAACGCAGTATGCTAACATGCTAAAATAAACTCCAACTTGCGCGATCTTGATAACCCTTTAATCATTGGGCAATTTACCCCAATAATTTAGCATCTGTTTTATTTTTGTGGTATATTCATAAACACTCCTATAAGACTAGAACTAAGTCTGAGGCTGTTACACATGAAACAGTAAAAAATGACCACATAATCCGATATTTCAATATCAATTCACAGGTCCTTGAATTGTTTATCTTTAATGGAAAAAAATATTTTGAAAAATACAATGATTGTGCATTACAAACAGACTTTATATAATTACTGATGTTTTGCAGTTTCCCACATGAGGAGATTGGAAATAGCAGCAATGACCTTAAAATGGAAAAAGTACAATAGCGTTACTGATAATGGAAACAATGTGATAAGGACCATGATGGATAATAATATACTTAGCTAATGGCCCGGTTAAATGGCTGATTGGTATGGAAGGCACCAGTAAACTGAGAACACATGCCACTTATAAACCCACAGATCCATAAATCACTAAAGTCTTTCACATACATCTTCAATGGGAGCATCAGTCAGGAAAAAGACATGCTAGCCATAGTCCAATCTATTCTTAATATGCCTAATTACATTACTGCTAGTTACCTTTATACAGGTATATGTCTGTTGTTCTTATTAAATACATTTTTTTTATCTAAAGCTCCAGTTACATAAGAGGCTTTGTTTACTGTCTCGATATTTGATTTAAGAAGAACTGTGAAACCAAATAACTGTTTCTATAGCTTTGCATTGACTTCAGGCTTCAGCCCCAGGGTTTTAATGCAACACATTGTCTGCATGATAAACCATACATGTAAAGTGCATGTGGAGCGTCTAATGTTTGCTTCCTTGACGTACACCCCTTGACGAAACATAATCCCTTGTTTCCTGCATGTGAGCTATAGGTGTTTTATTACTATGACTACTCAACATGCAGATAACACAGATAACACCTACAGAGTGCGTATGCGTGTATGAGTAGATAGATAGGCAGATAGATATTTTCTTTGTATTATCCTCCTCTTTTATCTTTCTATCCATCCATGTATCATCTGTTTATTTGAGACATGACATTACACAAAAAGCTGTCATTCTGTGTTACACATTTGTCATGTTAGGTGTTCTGTTTAACATCATCATTTCATTGGCTCGGTAACTACACCATCACAACATCCTAAGAGCTCACAACAAACAATGAAAATAGCAAAATTAGTAACTATAAACAGAAAATATTGGTAATTAATAATTCATGTCATTCTCATTATTGTATTTCTTCTAACAGCAAGATAATAGCTCACACCCACTGTGTGTATTCTTCAGTCTTCCCGTAGGCATTGCCATGGCACAATCCCGAAGGACTATTACAGCTTCTTCTTCTGGCAGTTTCAAAACAATATATAAAATTATAATGATCAAGAAAGGTTTAAATAAATTAGCAAGCTATGACTGAAGGAGAGGTGTATATTATACCATACCTCCATTTATACACAGCTATGCCCTTAAAGCGAAGAATATATACCCATCTTTGACAAGCTACTCTATATATATATAAAGAGATTGCTTCCTACAGTAATTAGATTGTAGGACTAATAAGTAAGGCCTTCTCACCTTGTTTCTATGAACATATTGGTTAATAATATCCACAACCGCTGTCACTCTATATGTACATTGCTTTCCCTGACTTGTATGGTCCATTTGTAGCACATTAGGAAATGGATTGCTGCCATAAATAAGAATAATAAAGAGGAATAATAAAACCTCATTGATTATTTCTCCTGATGATGAAAAGCATTGTCTCTGCATGGATTAGAGCAAAAATCTGAATGTAAACATATGTAGCAGAGCTCAGTTTGTAATTTACTTTAGTGAATTATGATATCCCAATGCGTCTTACTTACTAAGTCTGTTGAAAATGTATTTGGTGCATTTTCTAGACATGTTGGACACTGTTGCTTATCTTTATACCACCAAAATTTGGGTTCACCTTTTCTTGTTTCAAGACACACCCCATTCACATAAGATATGCTTGCTTATCGAGAAAAGAAGCTAAAACAGGATTATTGTATTTTGGCACATTTGCTTCACAAATTTGTCTATGTATCTTTTTGCACCAGAAATGTGCCAAATTTATGCCACATAGGCATAAACACCTTTAAAAATGTTCACCAATATGTTGTCCCTGCTTTCTTCACAGAGCTGTTGGTAAACTAAATGCGTTATCTTGGTGCAAGGATTTTTTACAAGAACGAAATTGACACAACTCTGGCAACTTCTCTTTAAGCACTACAAAGAAAATAGTTTATTTTGCCTTTCTGTAGTTATCATGCAGCTTCTATTAGAAGGTAAGTAAGTGTTATAGAAAAGCTAATAAACACCCCCCAAGTATACAATATATCAGGAACAGTTGGTTAGTCTTGATAGGTTATTGACGTCAGTTAAGCACCTTCACAAGGTCTATTACTAAACTTGTTGGGTGGCAGCTTTGCTACTTCAGACTATATACTATATGTTTAGTCATTTGTTGAGTTGGACATAGAAAATTGACTTAAGACAACGTATATGTTCTATTCCGTATAGTGAAAATATAGGTGGGTGTCATGCTGTATGTGATGATTGTAAGCCTACAGTATCGTAGCTGTTCCAGCTATCACCAGTAAGTGGTTGGGTCAGGCTCTTGTTTACTGTGAGACGTACATGAGCCATGAATATTTTCAGTAAAAATGTTATAAGCTCTTTAGAGTCAACACTATGCTAACGTCTTAAGATACTATATCTAATGAAAAGAGGTACAAATGCTTGATACAGTTTGTAAAACGGGTAATGACTGATGAACTGATGTGGGCACCATATTCATTTAAACAACTATTCAGCTTGGCAAATGGAAAGTCCCATAGAATTATGTACTAAATCATATAACATTGATGTACATGTAAAATGGACAGATTTCAGTTTCCTGTTTACTTACTCTTTTTTTGTTATTAATATGATAGAGAGAGAGAATTATATTATGTTATAAATATTTGTATAGTCTGGCACCAGAATATTGTGGCTTATCAATAAATTATATATAGAGGGTCATATAGACTTGGGACCTACGGCAACACGTTTCATTATATTGAAGTGGTAAGATATGTTTGGAAATATAAGAATGTCTCTAAGTCCCATTAAAAAGACCAACATATATTGAAAGCCAGTGGGAAGGTCGATGGGGAGAAATCATTAAAACAATAAACCATATTAAGTGAGACAAGCACCATGTAAAAACAATGCCTTCGCCTTCCCAAAAATCAGTAAATGATAAAGTACATCTTTGCTGATATCCACGCAACTAGATCATGCCAGCTGCAGCGCTTCTTTATATGTTATGTAAAACACTAATTATCACATTAACCAGACAACAACAAAACCATACTCTGCTTAAGGTGATCCACAAATCACTCTGTAAGTGCTTTACACCATCCTAACAACAATGATAAAACACATCAGATCTATAATACAGAACACCATGTGCTGCAAAACATAGCAAGGTGGTAGTGGTGGTAGTGTGTAAATAATTCAGCCCTTCCTGGATTCAGCTTGAAGGTAGCATAGCAGCACATTTATGGCCAGTACTAGTCTATGTGCCATAAACACCGACATAAAAATGGTTTATTATACATAAACACCTGTATTGATCATATATCATGAGAGAGATTTCAGCATCAACAGCCTGAACAGCTGCCATTAAATATTATGTAACCAGAAATACCATAGCTTAATAACATTATTATTAGAGATCCCCTGGTATCTTTATGACATTATCATAAGATGATTTCTATTTCATGCCAACAGTCATGGACCGTGATAAAGCAAGGGCTTATGTCATTTTTTCTGAAGGAAGCATTTACACCCACAGAGTAAATGGATCACATGTTAAACCAAGTTAAAAAGAAGAATCAATGAAATAATTCAATACAAGTTGTATAGGTCAAGGAAATAAATGATATCAAAGTTATATAAAATCAATGTCTGAGTGCTTTATATAGCCACAATATGGATGTGGCACAAAATTTTAACTTTATGATGCATTATTTTTAATAACAATCCATATTTGTGTAACAACAAGATGAAGAAAGATTCTGCTTTATATAATATACATTAAATATGTATGTTTAACGTCAGTACCTCCGAGCCAGGCTTTACTGTGACTGATGAGATTAGTAGTATGTTTCGACTATATAGTTGTTAACCTTCACATATTCCATCATGTTCAACAGTATAGTTCTGAAAATTCAGCAATTCAGGTCAGCATAGCTGGATGCTTTCTACTGATATTAGATATATGTGAATCCCAGCAATTACTAAGGAGTCAGGATACACATCCATACGGATACATTTAGGAAAAGATCCATTGTAGAATTTCTGTTGTCCTTTAGTTTCAGTATATACATGGTTCTATATCTTCCTAAACCCCAGCCCTCCTAGTACCCAGCCCTACAGCCTTGATCAAAACACTTATGTCAGTTCTCAGCTCGTAGAGGTGTGAATAGGATGAACTCTACAGACTTCACAGTGGAAGCAAGACTCCTTTATTGAAACCTCCCATTCACTAGTTACCAACAGATGCCCAATCCAGACATTTCAGCTTAATCTACAATATTCCAATCTGGCAGGAGGAAACATGCCAAACTCTTTTGAATGTGTGCTAGGACTGCACTGAGCTCATTGGGATCTATTCATATATAGTATTTCTCAGATCATAGTAAATGGTCACCTTAAATGTGACAGAAATGTTCATCTTTTCCCCCATATGACATGAACAATTGTACTGGTGAAGTGTGGGCTCCAGTCTCTGCAGTTCTCTCTCTTGTGCTGTCCTTGACTCTTCATGTACCATGTTAATAATGCATGATATCTTGGAGAACCCAGTCTGTCATTTCTGTACATGAAGCCCAAATCTGCTCAATATCGTACATCGTGTTCTGTATTAGTAGAAAATATATACCGAACGCTGTGTACATATAAATGTTCCCTTTTATCTTTTTTATAAATAATATTTAACAATAAGATATATTTATAAACAACGGAAGTGAAATTACATAACAGATATAGCCAATTCTCTTTTATATGTATAAAACACACCAGATAGATAGATAGATAGATAATAGATAGATAGATGATAGATAGATAGATAGATAGATTATAGATAGATAGATAGATAGGAGATAGATAGATAGATAGATAATAGATAGATGATAGATAGATAGGAGATAGATAGATAGATGATAGATAGATAGATAGATATGAGATAGATGTATAGATATGAGATAGATAGATAGATAGATATGAGATAGATAGATCGATCCATAGATAGATAGACATGAGATAGATATATATGTGATATAGATAGATAGGAGATAGATAGATATGAGAGAGAGTGATAGATAGACATGAGATAGATAAATAGATAGATATGAGATAGATAGATAGATATGAGATAGAGTGATAGATCGATAGATAGATATGAGATTGATAGATAGATATGAGATAGATATGAGATTGATAGATAGATAGATATGAGATAGATATGAGATAGAGTGATAGATAGATAGCTATGAGATAGGTAGATAGATAGATAGATAGATAGATATGAGATTGATAGATAGATATGAGATAGAAAGATAGATAGATAGATAGATAGATAGATATGAGATAAGAGCTTGAGAAAGGCCAGGTGAGCTGGCTGAAACGTTGCTAACGGACACTCTTATTTTCATGAAATACATTTTTTGGAATATTTTCTGAACTTGTGTGCTGTGGATATTCCTTCTGCTAGATAGATAGATAGATAGATAAAGAGACACAAAAAGATACTGTTCCCAGATGGAAGGAATGTGGTGGAATATCTCATTTATCTAATATTAATAAGCCCTTTCCAGCTCTGCTGCTGGGGGCGTCCTGGTTGTTTTTCATTTAGCTGAATAGAATTTCAATAAACATGTATCTAGGATAAAAGTTTCTTACCTGTAACATCCATAAAGAATTAAAAGACAAAGACACATATATAAAGCACGTATATAGGTGGTGTACATGGATCAGTGTTTTCCAACCAGGGTGCCTCCAGCTGTTGCAAAACTACAACTCCCAGCATGCCCGGACAGCCGAAGGCTGTCCGGGCTTGCTGGGAGTTGTAGTTTTGGAACAGCTGGAGGCACCCTGGTTGGCAAACACTAACATGGATGGCAGGATGAATGCAGCTCTTACCCTTGTTCACATGTCACAGTATGAAGCCTTTCTCCATGTACCAGGCTCCTGATTCTTGGTGGAGGCTCCAGCTCTCTCTATTCTTTGGGGTTCTGGGGAACTTGTAGACCGGACTATGCTTTGCGCTGTCCTCTAATGTATTTTCACACTGATCTGCTGCCCCCAAGAGGGAGCATTGGAGTACAGTGCCCCGGGCACAGGTAGAAGAAAGTGACTGGGTGGCAGGAGCTTAGTCCTAGTTATAGATGGGCATGCACACACACTGAGATACCCACAGCTATGGTGAAGAGATGATGCGTCGTTATCCACTTCATGTATCTGTGCTGTGATCTTCAGTCCAGTCCACCAACACTGAGATGTGGGCACCTGCTGGCATTCATGTTCTGCCACAGAGTCGCCTGTGACACTGACACTTGTCCTTCTGCTTGCCTGCTGTTTGCTTTCTGCTGACTTGCTCCCCTTGGCTGAGCCCCGCTCTCTCCTCCACTCGCAGCTCTGCTCGTCTGCTTTGTGTTTTTCCTTTTGGTCCCAGTGCTCTCAGGTCCCATTTATCAAGCTGCTCTTCATCACGTGTTAATCTGTTTTAGTCCTGGCACCGGCACAATCACTAGCACAGACTGCAATAGCAACTACTCTGTATGAAGGATGGAGGGAAAGGATCTTGTATAGTCACATACACAGTGCACAACACACACACACACCCATCCCAATGCAGCCTCCAATAATCTCCTACCACATTTCCAAGTTGCCAATGCCTTTCCAGACCAAGGACACTGTTCTATTGACTGTGTACAGGCAACATGAGCTAGAAGCCAATCAAGAAGACTGATGATCACAATAAAAACGGATAACGTAAAAATCCCATAGACTATAATGGGATTTTCTAACGGACCTTTAATGGCCGATTTTCAGTGTTTTCATAACGGAACATCAAACGGATCTTTAAAACGGATACATTTTATAGTGTGAAAGCAGCCTTAACTTAATAGGTGGTCACAAGTAACCCATGTATCTACTACACATGATCTGTGTAGAAACGATCTTCTGTGCACTGATCTCTATTTATTGCCTTCCCGGGTCACAATTTCCCTGTGTTATCACTCCCACATATCCTTGGCTGTGCATCCTATAGTGATAAATACAGCATCCCCTCCCCCAATTCTCTTCACACATCAGGGAATGGAACTTTTCACAGCGATACACATAGCTCCCAAGAGCTACCCTGCAATATCTGCTGTACTACATACAGGATTCTCATATGAGCCACCTGTGGATTTGGCTCTGGGGGAAGGTAGCCCCAGTATATATATATATTTTTTTTTTTCAAGGCTGTTCCTTACACTCGTTACATGGTGAATATTTTATCTATGCTCTTTCTTGGAAATAAATTCCCGTGCACAACAAATACATTGAATGTATTGTGCTTCTGAAACCCTGAACTGGGCTGTAAAAAACATTTTTGCCACAAAAGTGCTCACACAATCTATACATACTTCTGAATTTAACCTTTGCATCCTGCCATCCTGATTTCTGACCTGTTCTCTTCAGGATAGACACTTCACGGCATTGATCTCGATGGTCACCTAGTATCTCGGAAAAAAAAAAGACTTGAAATAGAATTGCACTGGAGCTATATAACATTGTACAGTATGAACACTTCTGGTTGTCTTTACCGCACAATGGCCCTCATTTACTAGTGAAAAACCTGACATGTTTTGTCGGGTTGTGCGCCAGATTCTGTCGCATTACGCCAGAAATATGTCTGCACCAGAATTTGTGCCAGAATTGAAAAAAATCCGACTTACTCTCCATTTTGCTAAGAAAACCCGAAAAGGGGCATGGGTGCTGGGAAAGGGGGTGTGGTCTCCGAAAAGGGGCGTGTTTCCGACATTTCCACAAAAACCCAACATATTTACTAAGGTTTCCACAGAAAATGTGGTGGATTTGAGCTGAGGAAAACCAGACAGATCAGAGCATGTGTAAGAAAAGGAAAGTGTAGGGAAAGTGGAAAATGTAGGGAAACCTTAGTAAATACTGTGGAAAATAAATTGTAGGGAATTAAAACCCACAAAGAAACCTACACAACACTCTTAGTAAATGAGGGCCATTGTGGCAGTCAGTAACATTCCTGGTACAGTGTTCCACTAGACACTGACATCAGACAATGTCACTTGGTAGTTAAAGGAAAACTGTCATCAGTGTCACCTGCACAATCTGATGGTACAGGCCTGTAGTGCGGGTAACACTTATTCAAATTATAACTACCCGTGCAAGATCAGCTGCTCCATTAGACTATTATGCTTCTCATGCGATCAGGGCATGGGCAGAGCTCCAGGAGCACGCTGACGTCACGGCTGCTGCTTTCTCACTCTTCTGGTGTCCTAAAGATTGTTGTACTCCCTTTAGTGCTAAGAGCAGAGATCTCCCAATCAGGGAGGAGCTGCAAGCTGCTGGGTGGTGTGGACACAGGATTCTTCAGGGCACAAGAATTTTCATTTAATAATGTTAAAAATAAATCACTTCCACAATGTTCTTTAATTTTTATGTGCTCAGGTATGCAAATATATGAAGCTCCAATTCCTGGATCACTCAGCTTCCTCCAATAAGCTGTGCACAGGAAACTAGCGCAATCGCAATGGTAAAAACGTAGTGACATAACGGTCACATGCTCCTTCATGAGGACGGGAGTATGATCCAGAAAGAACAGAAGGACATGTGATTGAGGAAGAACCTTATATAGTGTGTCTGTAAAACAGAGAACATGTACATTAAAGGACATAGTATACACAATCTATTACTGTCATTGTTACTTGTCTTATTAAAAAGCATAACCATTTGAGTTGAACGAGCCCCTGAACCCAGATTTGATCTGAACATCGGGCAGCTTGCAGCTTGCCCAGCTTTCAAATATTGCCAGGTTCATCGCCAATGTTTGGGCTGAGCTGTGCCTGCAGCTGACAGCCGTGGATACAGCTCAGCCTAGCAAGGAAGCAGTTAAAAGGAGTACTCCAGGATCAGTAAAATTATCCCCTATCCTAAGGGTGTGTCAGATTGTGAGGGGTCTGACTGCTGGGACACCCGCAATCTCCTGTATGGGGCCCAGGCAGTCTGCAGAAAGGGCGCATGTTGACCACCGCACGAAGCGGCGGCTAACTGGCCCCCTTAATACAACGCTATGGGAGAGTCAGAGTGCTGCATTCGTCATTCTCCAGCTCTGCCATAGCACTGCATTGAAGGTGGTGTTGGCCGCCCTTTTCTGGCAGGGCCCAGCAGTCAGACACCCCTCCCCTTCCCGCAATCTGACTTTTATCCCCTATCCTTAGGATAGGGGATACATTTTATGATCCTGGAATACTCCTTTAAAGAGTACCTGTTATCAAACCACATTTTAACTAACTCAGATTATATTCCCTAACTACTCCTAACACTCCTCCTGCCTTTAAAAAAAAAAGTAACAAGGCTTTAAAAAAGCTCTGTATCATACCTTTCCCTTTGCTCACATTATGTAGGCTCCCGGCAGGAGAAAGTGGACATTCCCCAGCAGGCGTAATGTCACTGAAGCCTGCCAGAGCTGTGCTGTGCCATGCCCACATGCACTTGTTAAAGGACATCTGCAGCAAAAGACAACTAATCCCCTATTCACAGGATAAGGGATAAGTGTCTGATCGAGGGGGGTCCAACCGCTGGGACCTCCCGCGATCTCTTGCATGGGGCCCCCGCATTGCCGCTCTATGTGAGCGGCTAATGCGCTTAGCATCGACACTTCTGAGATCGACTGTATGCCCCCTACACTCCCCCTCTCCATACAGTTCTATGGGAGAAGAGGGGAGGCACGAATGCTGCCTCTCTGCCTCTCCCATAGAGATACATGGAGGAGGCGTGTTGGCCACGATGTTACTCTGCAGCCAGCCCGCCTTCTGCACGGGAGAGCCGCAGCCCTGTGCAGGAGATTGCGGGGGGGGGGGGGGGGGGGGTCCCAGTGGTCAGACCCCCTATGAACAAACACTTATCCCTTATCCTGAGGATAGGGGATAAGTTGTCTTTTGCTGCAGATGTCCTTTAAGTTTGGTCTCCTGCCAGGCCAGGAGGAGACCAAACTAACTGTTTGACTTGTGGCAGGGAACAGGACAGAGCCACGTTTTGTTCAATCACATTAAAACCACATAAAGGTTGAGAATTTTAACAGCAAGTAAATAGCAAAGTGTCTTATAATTACATAAACAATGAACATTATATTAAAAGTTTAGTTTGGTGACAGGTACTCTTTCACTCCTTTGGGGGGGGGGGTATATATATAATAGAGCCATCTATATAGATGGCTGCAGGGACGTGCACAGACATTTTAGAGGGCAGGGGCTCAAGTAAAAAAAAAGAGGGCACTTCTCATCATTTAAAAAAAGTCTGCCAGACTTAATGGGCTGCAGCCCAGGGACACAGTGGACTCCCGGCCAGGCCCCCTTGGCATTCCTAGTCCCATAAAAGTGGTGCTTTTGTAAAATAAAGTCAAGAACAGTTTCTCTGAGGTCTGCCCTGTGTATATACACTTTGGCTGTGCTGTCAGTCTTATTTACAGAAAACATGTGACAGCTGCCCTATAATATACTGTATTATAGAGGAGATTTATCAAAACCTGTGCAGAGAAAGAGCGGTGCAGTCGCCCATAGCAACCAATCAGATCGCTGCTTTCATTTTGCAGAAGGCTTTTCCTCTGCAAAGGTTTTAATAAATCTCCCCCTATATGCCCGGTCTGAGCTCTATATGACAGAACGTGCACTGTACCCGGCCTCACCCAGCACCAATCACCAATCACCCAGCACCCATCCCCAATTACCCAGCACCCATCCCCAATCACCCAGCACCCATCCCCAATCACCCAGCACCCATCCCCAATCACCCAGCACCAATCACACAGCACCCATCCCCAATCACCCAGCACCCATCCCCAATCACCCATCCCCAATCACCAATCACACAGCACCCATCCCCAATCACCCAGCACCAATCACATAGCACCCATCCCCAATCACCCAGCACCCATCCCCAATCACCCAGCACCCACCTTATGCAGGAGTCTCCACACAGCTCTGGTTCTTACACTGAAGAGATGGACACCACACTAATATATGCTTACATGCTGCAATATACAAGTTGGCAAAAAAAGAATTATAAATATACAAAGACGGCCAGGCATAGCACAGCATACAGGATGGAGGCAGGGAAGCTCCACCTCCATTGCGCACAAGACTGACTTTGCATATTAGCAATGTGGGGCAATACCTAGAAAACGGCTGGTTCACATTTAGTAAGTATAACATTATCTTTCTCCTGTTCTCCTGCACTGTAACCTCGTGTATTGGGTTTAGTGCGAGTAAACAGCCTGTCAGTTTCCCTTATATTTTAATTATATACCGTACCCCCCTTAATGATCTATATACTGTGCCACCATTTAAATTCATCTATTAATTCATTATATACTGTGCCACCATTAATGAACTATGTACTGTGCCACTATTATTTAACTATACTGTGCCACCATTAACCCTTTAAGGACCCAGGCTTTTTCAGTTTTTTCATTTTCAGTTTTTCCTCCTTAACTTTAAAAAATCATAACTCTAAAATTTTCACCTAAAATTCTATGATGGCTTATTTTTTGCGTCACTAATTCTAATTTGTAATGACAGTCATTTTACCCAAAAATCTACGGTGAAACGGGGAAAAAAATCAATGTGCGACAAAATTGATGAAAAAATACTTGGGGGCTTCCGTTTTTACGCAGTACATTTTTTGGTAAAAATGACACCTTATCTTTATTCTGTAGGTCCATACGGTTAAAGTGATACCCTACTTATATAGGTTGGATTTTGTATCACTTCAGAAAAAAATCATGAATACATGCAGGAAAATGTATATGTTACGCCGAGCGCTCCGGGTCCCCGCTCCTCCCCGGAGCGCTCGCTACACTCTCCTCACTGCAGCGCTCCGGTCAGATCCACTGACCCGGGGCGCTGCGATACCGCCTCCAGCCGGGATGCGATTCGCGATGCGGGTAGCGCCCGCTCGCGATGCGCACCCCGGCTCCCGTACCTGACTCGCTCTCCGTCAGTCCTGTCCCGGCGCGCGCGGCCCCGCTCCCTAGGGCGCGCGCGCGCCGGGTCTTTGCGATTTAAAGGGCCACTGCGCCGCTGATTGGCGCAGTGGTTCCAATTAGTGTTATCACCTGTGCACTTCCCTATATCACCTCACTTCCCCTGCACTTCCTTGCCGGATCTTGTTGCCATCGTGCCAGTGAAAGCGTTTCCTTGTGTGTTCCTAGCCTGTGTTCCAGACCTCCTGCCGTTGCCCCTGACTACGATCCTTGCTGCCTGCCCCGACCTTCTGCTACGTCCGACCTTGCTTCTGTCTACTCCCTTGTACCGCGCCTATCTTCAGCAGCCAGAGAGGTTGAGCCGTTGCTAGTGGATACGACCTGGTCACTACCGCCGCAGCAAGACCATCCCGCTTTGCGGCGGGCTCTGGTGAAAACCAGTAGTGACTTAGAACCGATCCACTAGCACGGTCCACGCCAATCCCTCTCTGGCACAGAGGATCCACTACCTGCCAGCCGGCATCGTGACAGTAGATCCGGCCATGGATCCCGCTGAAGTTCCTCTGCCAGTTGTCGCTGACCTCACCACGGTGGTCGCCCAGCAGTCACAACAGATAGCGCAACAAGGCCAACAGCTGTCTCAACTGACCGTTATGCTACAGCAGTTACTACCACAGCTTCAGCAATCATCTCCTCCGCCAGCTCCTGCACCTCCTCCGCAGCGAGTGGCCGCTTCTGGTCTACGACTATCCTTGCCGGATAAATTTGATGGGGACTCTAAGTTTTGCCGTGGCTTTCTTTCCCAATGTTCCCTGCACTTGGAGATGATGTCGGACCAGTTTCCCACTGAAAGGTCTAAGGTGGCTTTCGTAGTCAGCCTTCTGTCTGGAAAAGCCCTGTCTTGGGCCACACCGCTCTGGGACCGCAATGACCCCGTCACTGCCTCTGTACACTCCTTCTTCTCGGAAATTCGAAGTGTCTTTGAGGAACCTGCCCGAGCCTCTTCTGCTGAGACTGCCCTGTTGAACCTGGTCCAGGGTAATTCTTCCGTTGGCGAGTATGCCGTACAGTTCCGTACTCTTGCTTCAGAATTATCCTGGAATAATGAGGCCCTCTGCGCGACCTTTAAAAAAGGCCTATCCAGCAACATTAAAGATGTTCTGGCCGCACGAGAAATCCCTGCTAATCTACATGAACTCATTCACCTAGCCACTCGCATTGACATGCGTTTTTCCGAAAGGCGTCAGGAGCTCCGCCAGGATATGGACTCTGTTCGCACGAGGCGTTTCTTCTCCCCGGCTCCTCTCTCCTCTGGTCCCCTGCAATCTGTTCCTGTGCCTCCCGCCGTGGAGGCTATGCAGGTCGACCGGTCTCGCCTGACACCTCAAGAGAGGACACGACGCCGCATGGAGAATCTCTGCCTGTACTGTGCTAGTACCGAACACTTCCTGAAGGATTGTCCTATCCGTCCTCCCCGCCTGGAAAGACGTACGCTGACTCCGCACAAAGGTGAGACAGTCCTTGATGTCTACTCTGCTTCTCCACGTCTTACTGTGCCTGTGCGGATGTCTGCCTCTGCCTTCTCCTTCTCTGCTGTGGCCTTCTTGGACTCCGGATCTGCAGGAAATTTTATTTTGGCCTCTCTCGTCAACAGGTTCAACATCCCGGTGACCAGTCTCGCCAGACCCCTCTACATCAATTGTGTAAACAATGAAAGATTGGACTGTACCATACGTTTCCGCACGGAGCCCCTTCTAATGTGCATCGGACCTCATCACGAGAGGATTGAACTTTTGGTCCTCCCCAATTGCACTTCTGAAATTCTCCTTGGACTTCCCTGGCTTCAACTTCATTCCCCAACCCTGGATTGGTCCACTGGGGAGATCAAGAGTTGGGGGCCCTCTTGTTCCAAGGACTGCCTAAAACCGGTTCCCAGTAGCCCTTGCCGTGACTCTGTGGTTCCTCCTGTAACCGGTCTCCCTAAGGCCTATATGGACTTTGCGGATGTTTTTTGCAAAAAACAAGCTGAGACTCTACCTCCTCACAGGCCTTATGATTGTCCTATCGACCTCCTCCCGGGCACTACTCCACCCCGGGGCAGAATTTATCCTCTGTCCGCCCCAGAGACTCTTGCCATGTCTGAATACGTCCAGGAAAATTTAAAAAAGGGCTTTATCCGTAAATCCTCCTCTCCTGCCGGAGCCGGATTTTTCTTTGTGTCCAAAAAAGATGGCTCTCTACGTCCTTGCATTGACTACCGCGGTCTTAATAAAATCACGGTTAAGAACCGCTACCCCCTACCCCTCATCTCTGAACTCTTTGATCGCCTCCAAGGTGCCCACATCTTTACCAAACTGGACTTAAGAGGTGCTTATAATCTCATCTGCATCAGAGAGGGGGATGAATGGAAAACGGCATTTAACACCAGAGATGGACACTTTGAGTATCTGGTCATGCCCTTTGGCCTGTGCAACGCCCCTGCCGTCTTCCAAGACTTTGTTAATGAAATTTTTCGTGATCTCTTATACTCCTGTGTTGTTGTATATCTGGACGATATCCTGATTTTTTCTGCCAATCTAGAAGAACACCGCCAGCATGTCCGTATGGTTCTTCAGAGACTTCGTGACAATCAACTCTATGCCAAAATAGAGAAATGTCTGTTTGAATGCCAATCTCTTCCTTTCCTAGGATACTTGGTCTCTGGCCAGGGACTACAAATGGATCCAGACAAACTCTCTGCCGTCTTAGATTGGCCACGCCCCTCCGGACTCCGTGCTATCCAACGTTTTTTGGGGTTCGCCAATTATTACAGGCAATTTATTCCACATTTTTCTACCGTTGTGGCTCCTATCGTGGCTTTAACCAAAAAAAATGCCGATCCCAAGTCTTGGCCTCCTCAAGCGGAAGACGCCTTTAAACGGCTCAAGTCTGCCTTTTCTTCGGCTCCCGTGCTCTCCAGACCTGACCCATCTAAACCCTTCCTATTGGAGGTTGATGCCTCCTCTGTGGGAGCTGGAGCTGTCCTTCTACAAAAAAATTCTTCCGGGCATGCTGTTACTTGTGGTTTTTTTTCTAGGACCTTCTCTCCGGCGGAGAGGAACTACTCCATCGGGGATCGAGAGCTTCTAGCCATTAAATTAGCACTTGAGGAATGGAGGCATCTGCTGGAGGGATCAAGATTTCCAGTTATTATTTACACCGATCACAAGAACCTCTCCTACCTCCAGTCTGCCCAACGGCTGAATCCTCGCCAGGCCAGGTGGTCTCTGTTCTTTGCCCGATTTAATTTTGAAATTCACTTTCGGCCTGCCGATAAGAACATTAGGGCCGATGCTCTCTCTCGTTCCTCGGATGCTTCTGAAGTTGAACTCTCTCCGCAACACATCATTCCTCCTGACTGCCTGATTTCCACTTCTCCAGCCTCCATCAGGCAAACTCCTCCAGGAAAGACCTTTGTTTCTCCACGCCAACGCCTCGGAATCCTCAAATGGGGTCACTCCTCCCATCTCGCAGGTCATGCGGGCATCAAGAAATCTGTGCAACTCATCTCTCGCTTCTATTGGTGGCCGACTCTGGAGACGGATGTTGTGGACTTTGTGCGAGCCTGCACTATCTGTGCCCGGGATAAGACTCCTCGCCAGAAGCCCGCTGGTTTTCTTCATCCTCTGCCTGTCCCCGAACAGCCTTGGTCTCTGATTGGTATGGATTTTATTACTGACTTACCCCCTTCCCGTGGCAACACTGTTATTTGGGTGGTCGTTGATCGATTCTCCAAAATGGCACATTTCATCCCTCTTCCTGGTCTTCCTTCTGCGCCTCAGTTGGCTAAACAATTTTTTGTACACATTTTTCGTCTTCACGGGTTGCCCACGCAGATCGTCTCGGATAGAGGCGTCCAATTCGTGTCTAAATTCTGGAGGGCTCTCTGTAAACAACTCAAGATTAAATTAAATTTTTCTTCTGCATATCATCCTCAATCCAATGGACAAGTAGAAAGAATTAACCAGGTCTTGGGTGATTATTTACGACATTTTGTTTCCTCCCGCCAGCATGACTGGGCAGATCTTCTACCATGGGCCGAATTCTCGTATAACTTCAGAGTCTCTGAATCTTCCTCCAAATCCCCATTTTTCGTGGTGTACGGCCGTCACCCTCTTCCCCCCCTCCCTACCCCCTTGCCCTCTGGTCTGCCCGCTGTGGATGAAATTTCTCGTGATCTTTCCATCATATGGAGAGAGACCCAAAATTCTCTCTTACAGGCTTCATCACGCATGAAGAAGTTCGCGGATAAGAAAAGAAGAGCTCCTCCCATTTTTTCCCCTGGAGACAAGGTATGGCTCTCCGCTAAATATGTCCGCTTCCGTGTCCCTAGCTATAAGTTGGGACCACGCTATCTTGGTCCTTTCAAAATTTTGTGCCAGATTAATCCTGTCTCTTACAAACTTCTTCTTCCTCCTTCTCTTCGTATTCCTAATGCCTTTCACGTTTCTCTTCTTAAACCACTTATCATTAACCGTTTCTCTCCCAAATCTGTTCCTCCCATTCCTGTTTCCGGCTCCTCGGACATCTTCTCCGTCAAAGAGATTCTGGCATCCAAAAAGGTCAGAGGGAAAACCTTTTTTTTAGTGGATTGGGAGGGTTGTGGTCCAGAAGAGAGATCCTGGGAACCTGAGGACAATATCCTAGACAAAAGTCTGCTCCTCAGGTTCTCAGGCTCTAAGAAGAGGGGGAGACCCAAGGGGGGGGGGTACTGTTACGCCGAGCGCTCCGGGTCCCCGCTCCTCCCCGGAGCGCTCGCTACACTCTCCTCACTGCAGCGCTCCGGTCAGATCCACTGACCCGGGGCGCTGCGATACCGCCTCCAGCCGGGATGCGATTCGCGATGCGGGTAGCGCCCGCTCGCGATGCGCACCCCGGCTCCCGTACCTGACTCGCTCTCCGTCAGTCCTGTCCCGGCGCGCGTGGCCCCGCTCCCTAGGGCGCGCGCGCGCCGGGTCTTTGCGATTTAAAGGGCCACTGCGCCGCTGATTAGCGCAGTGGTTCCAATTAGTGTTATCACCTGTGCACTTCCCTATATCACCTCACTTCCCCTGCACTTCCTTGCCGGATCTTGTTGCCATCGTGCCAGTGAAAGCGTTTCCTTGTGTGTTCCTAGCCTGTGTTCCAGACCTCCTGCCGTTGCCCCTGACTACGATCCTTGCTGCCTGCCCCGACCTTCTGCTACGTCCGACCTTGCTTCTGTCTACTCCCTTGTACCGCGCCTATCTTCAGCAGCCAGAGAGGTTGAGCCGTTGCTAGTGGATACGACCTGGTCACTACCGCCGCAGCAAGACCATCCCGCTTTGCGGCGGGCTCTGGTGAAAACCAGTAGTGACTTAGAACCGATCCACTAGCACGGTCCACGCCAATCCCTCTCTGGCACAGAGGATCCACTACCTGCCAGCCGGCATCGTGACAGTATACGTTTAAAATTGTCATTTTCTGACCACTATAACTTTTATTTATCTGTATTCAGGGCGCTATGAGGGCTCATTTTTTGCGCCGTGATCTGAACTTTTTAGCAGTACCATGTTTGTTCTGATCAGACTTTTTGATCACTTTTTATTCACTTTTTTTGTGGTATAAAAAGTGATCAAAAATGCGAACTTTTTGCGCGTACGCCATTTAATGTGCGGTTTAAAAAGCGATATATTTTTATAATTCGGACATTTCCGCATGCAGCGATACCACATATGTTTATTTTTATTTACACTGTTTTTTTTATTCTTGGAAATGCCGGGTGATTCAAACTTTTATTAGGGGAAGGGATAATTGAAAGGGTTAATGATTTTTTTTACACTTTTCTTATGCAATATTATAGCTCCTATAGGGGGGGGGCTATAACATTGCATGTACTGATCTTTTACACTGATTGATCCATTCCTATGGAGATGCATCAATCAGTGTTTTCGGCGATTGAATGCTCAAGCCTGGATCTCAGGCTTGAAGCATTCCATCGGCGATCGGACAGCACAGGAGAAGGTAAGAAGACCTCCTCCTGTGCTACAGCTGTTCGGGATGCAGCGACAATCCCGAACAGCTCCCTGAGCTAGCTGGACACTTTTACTTTCGTTTTTAGCCGCGCGGCTCAGCTTTGAGCGCGCGGCTAAAGGGTTAATAGCGCGCGGCACTGTGATCAATGCCGCGCGCTATTAGCGGCGGGTCCCGGCTTCACTATGACGCCGGGCCCGCCGCGATATGATGCGGGGTCACCGGGTGACCCCGCGTTATATCGCAGGACCGGGTCTCAGGGCGTAAGTTTACGCCCTGGGTCCTTAACAGGTTAAGGATCTATACACAGTGTCAGAATACATAAAAATATAATGTTCCAATATAAATAAAATATATACTGTGCTTCCATAAATTCCCTATATACTTCCATAAATTCCCTAATAATGTGCTTCATACAATACATGCAAGTACATAACATAAAGACACATACAGTACATAAGAAATATACACACATACATAGAGACAATTTGACACATACATACAACATGGAATATATACTAAAAGATATAACCAACAGGCACATCATACATACAGGTACACACATACATTCACTCACAGATATACGGTATATACACACATATACATACATTCACTTGCTCACATTATATATATGTATATGTGTGTGTGTGTGTGTGTATGTCAGTGTGTCTGTATGATGTATGTATATATATATATATATATATATATATATATATATATATATACACACACACACATCATACAGACACACTGACTTACACTAAGGCCCCAGCCATCCCTCTCTGCACAGGCACATACATAGAACTATACACACACACACATACAATCACTCACTTATATTTTGAGTTACTTACAGTAAGTAAGGGCTGCATCCCCCTCTGCACAGGCTGGAGTTTTTGTCTGGGCAGACAGTGGGCGGGGCTTCTCTCTGCCTCCGCTGCTCCTGTCTCCTCCGTGTGGAGAGAAGCAGAGAAATGGCAGATAATGACAGGGTGAGTGGCGCCCCCTTCCTGCAGGGAGGGCACAGCACCCTCCATTAAACCACATACAAATCTCCCCAGCAATGGATCCTTTTTACTTCACCTGTCACCCTGAGTCTGTAGCTCCTTTTGTGAGGGCATTAAAGGGGCAGGTGAGGAAAAGGGCAGGGGCTCCAGCCCCCTTTTACCCCTATGTGTGCACGTCCCTGGATGGCTGTATAATGTATACAGCCAAGGGAGTTTTACTTACCTCCTCGAGCCTCTAGTAATGATGTCACTGGGCAGACTACAGAAGAAGAAACACACAGCCTGAAATGAGGTGTGGTAAGTATGGCTCCATTTACACTATGCCTGTGCTAGCAGCAGCAGCTGGTGCATGTTTCTGTAAACCGTGTGTGCAAGCCATGGCCACTAGTGCAGCAGGGGAGAGAGCACAATACTTACTAACATTATTTCTCTCATTTCTTGTTTTTCAGATTTATTTCAGATTTATTTCAGGAGAGTTCTTCTGAATCCATAGGCTATGTTGATGACTGGCTAATTTTATTCCTTTATTTTTATATATGTATATATATATATAAAGAGAGAGAGAGAGAGAGAGAGAGAGAGAGAGAGAGAGAGAGAGCATAGAGTAAGGGATGACCGCAGCACTCCAGTTAGTAAAAAAGAAAAAGTGTCTTTATTCCATGAACAAAACTTGGTGCGACGTTTCGGTGTCCTCACAACACCATTCTCAAGCTAACAATGGTGATATATATTTTTGTATACACTTTTAATTGTTTGTAATTGACTTTGACATGTTCCACCCTATATATACTTTGTAAAGATCACTATTGTTAGCTTGAGAATGGTGTTGTGAGGACACCGAAACGTCGCACCAAGTTTTGTTCATGGAATAAAGACACTTTTTCTTTTTTACTAACTGGAGTGCTGCGGTCATCCCTTACTCTATGCTGTGAATTGGATCCAGGACCAGGGTCCCAGAGACCGACGCACACCCCTACTGGTTTACTTTATTGAAGTGCTGCTCCAATTCCCTTTTTGTTTATATATATATATACACACACACACACACACACACACACACAGCGAACACAACCAAACCAAGTTCTTGCTGTAATTCAATATTTAGCAACTGGAAATAATAAATGTTTATTTTGGAGTGTCCTGATGTAGTTTATTAATAAATTTGAACAGTTTTTCCCACCAAAAAGGCCTTATGATGTTATTTTAAAAATACCATTGAATTACCATTGTAATTCAAAATCGTTTGTTTCCCATTATATTACTATTATGGCTTATCTATGGTTAGTTTTGTTAGCAGTGTTTCGTACGAAATGCATTTACTATGATATGTTCCTTAAAGTAATTTCCCAGCAAGTGCTGCCAAACCAAAAGCTCAGACAAGGTAGGTACGGTCACAATTACCATTACACTCCATTAAAATAGTGTAACATAACTATTGGAAATATAACACTATGTGGAAATGTGTCAGAATAATAGGTTAATATTTATACACATAATACATTTTAGTTACATGTTGTTTGATTTCAGATAAAGTGTAATTCTTTTTATTTACATTTTAAGTCACGTCACACCTGTGTATATTGCAAGGTTGCTATTCCAGAAACATGAATGAGGAAAACTTCTTGATTGACATAATGGTGTGATAAAGTAAAAGAAATGGAAACACAACAAATTACTATAAGAAGAAATCACTATTTAAAATTTCATACTGTATAACAAAAAGGCCCTGGCCATAGTTACTACTTCAAGCACCAAGTCCAATAAAAGTAGCAAATCCAAAATAAATATGAGCAGAAGAATCCAGTTGGATGGTGCACACATGTATGGGTCTGTGGTTAACAAATCCAGCACAATAGCCAGAGGATAAATGCAGCACACCAGGCGAATCTCATGAAAAGGTGGTGGTTTATCCCATAGTGCATTAACCTCACACTACCATTTTCAAATACTATTCCAAGTAGCTACTGTAGCATGCACTGTGCTGCACACAGTGTCCCACCCTGTCCGCTGAATGGAGTGGCCTACCCTGTCCGCCACATGATTGTGCAAAGCAGAAACTAGTGGTTGCTCTAGCCAGTAGATAGCAGGCCGTGTTGAAATAGTGTTAGCTGTAGCCACAGGACAGAAGGCATTGGTGGACTAGTGATACTTGTAGCAAGGCCCAGTAAAGCCACTCCATCTGACGTAGATGCCAAATTCCTAAAGTAAGACCCTGGCCTTTCTTTCTGCATAAAAGGCACTGTACCTGGTTTCCTGCATCTTGTAAGATAGTAAAGAATTTCCACATGGTAGCCTTTTAGAAAGTGATAGGTACACCACCACTTGACTGTGCCGCTCCTCTGGGAGACTTTTTCTCAAGCCTACAGTGCAGCGTCGCCACCACCTGTTCCTGAGCTGGTCAGGCCAACAAGCCTGCTGACAACCTCATCCTCAAACTCCTCCTCATTATCTCCACCACTCCTTCAGAATTTCTGATGTCTGATCGTGGGCTCCTTGTTTCCCCTCAGTTTATTTACCACGATGCCTTACAGTATCCCCACCATGCCTACCACCACCAGTCCCACTAGTGCTATGCTCGGTCACTGCTTTTACCTTCACCACCTCAGCAACACACTCCATAGGCTGACAGTGACACAACTCCTCCTCATGGCTAATTCTAGCCTTCTGCTTAGGACTAGGGGCAAAGACAGAAATGATGAAACAGACCTTCTAGGACAGACATTTCCACTGCGATGAGGAATCCACTGACAGCTGCCTCACATATTGTCAGAATTTTCCTCATCCTCCTAAGAAGACCTTGAACCAGACATCTTGTTCTAAAGGGCCATGCCATGCTGTGAAACCACACAACCCTTGGATGACAGTGAGAACATTAGCTTGCGGATATGGCTGCTACTACTACAACCAGGCACCTGGCTGTTGCTGCTACATCTACTGGTGTTTGTACTGACAAAATTATTTCTGACAGAGGGCATGATAGGGTTTTTTTGTCCTTATCCTGCCCAACAATTCCTTTTGAGGTCATTTTTATCTTTTTTGGGTGATTTGTTGATTACCTACTAGTCAAATTTCACTCTTAACGCTTTAAACAGCGTTGTTATATTACACCAAGGTAGGAACACTTTGTGTGCAAATAAACCTGGATAATACATGCTAATGCCCTTTAGATGGCTAATGGGTTTTCATTTTAAATTGCTCTTAATTGCGTGATTATGTAACAACTAGGTAAAAATACTTTGTGCAAATAAATAGAAAATATACACAAATGCACTTTAGATGGATAGTGCCTGTTTAATATACCGTATTTATCGGCATATAACACACACTGGCGTATAACACGAACCCCCATTTTAACAGGGACATTTAAGTAAAAAAAAAAAAATGTTAAATAAATGACTTTATCATCCCCCCAACTTTGTTTTCTTCTTCACCTCAGTTTGGTCCCGTCCCCTCCAGTGCCACATGATTCCTTCCCTTTTATCAGTCCCACATTTACCCCTCTCATCGCCACCCCCCATGTCTCATCATCCCCCCGTGTCTCATCATTTCCCCCTGACATAGACCACCACTAGCCATACAGACATTAAGCATTTAGTGCCTCCCCCCATCATTTCCCCCTGTCATCATCCCCCCACCCTGTCTCACCATGTCCCCCATCATTCCCCCTCATCATTTCTACTGTCTCATCATCCCCCCACCCTGTCTCATCATGTCCCCTATCATTCCCCCCTCATCATCCCCCCACCCTGTCTCATCATGTCCCCCCCATCATTCCCCCCTCATCATTTCCCCCTGTCTCATCATCCCCCACCCTGTCTCATCATGTCCCCCCATCATTCCCCCTCATCATTTCCCTGTCTCATCATCCCCCACCCTGTCTCATCATGTCCCCCCATCATTCCCCCTCATCATTTCCCTGTCTCATCATCCCCCACCCTGTCTCATCATGTCCCCCATCATTCCCCCCTGTATCATCATCCCCCACCCTGTCTCATCATGTCCCCAATCATTCCCCCCTCATCATCCCCCCACCCTGTCTCATCATGTCCCCCATAATTCCCCCCTCATCATCCCCCCACCCTGTCTCATCATCCCCCCAACCTGTCTCATCATCCCCCCACCCTGTCTCATCATGCCCCCCATAATTCCCCCCTCATCATTTCCCCCTGTCTCATCATCCTCCCATCTTTTCCCCCCTCATCATTTCCCCCTGTCTCATCATACCACCATCATTTCCCCCTCCCTCATCATTTCCCCCTCATCATCCCCCCACCCTGTCTCATCATCCCCCCCAACCTGTCTCATCATCCCCCCATCATGTTCCTCCTATGCCAGTGGTCTTCAACCTGTGGACCTCCAGATTTTGCAAAACTACAACTCGGCGGCCAAACTACAACTCGGCGGCCAACGGCGGCTGTCCGGGCATGCTGGGAGTTGTAGTTTTGCAACATCTGGAGGTCCGCAGGTTTAAGACCACTGTCCTATGCTATTCTTCCCCTCCCTCATCATTCCCCCTTTTCCCTGTTATAGTTTTTTTTTTTTTTTTCCTTACCTGGCTGCGCTTCGGCTGTCTTGCAGGCTTTGGTCAGGGAAGCAGATGAGTGACGTCCTTTCCCGGCTTCTCTGCCCGGCATCAGTGATGTCAATTTTCATTTCCTGTAACTGACGCTAGTCAGAGTTAGGAGTGCGGCGACTACAGGAAATGAAAAGTGATTTCTCTGATGCCGCGCAGAGAAGCCGGGAGAGGACGACATTCATCTGCTTCACGGACCACAGCCCGCAAGACTGATCTGACCTGCCGAAGCGTAGCCAGGTAAGGAAAATAAAAACAACTATAAAAAGCATTGGGAAAGGGGGGAATGATGAGGGAGGGGGAGGTTAGAAAAATGTAAAGTAAAACTGTCACTTGTTTTCTCCCGCACTATCCACAGGTACTGGTGGGTAGTGTGGGAGACGCTGATTAAAATAAGCCCTACCTTGTCCGGATCTGCACCGCCGTTCTCCCGCAATTGTAGTTTTATTATGTGTTGAAATCTTCCTGTAACTGGCACGGGCAGGGATTCGGTGCTTAACTGGCACTGACGTCAGTACCGCTTATAAATATTCATCCCCCCTCCCTCTCTTCGCCGCTCCTAACTGAGGGGAGGGGGATGAATATTCATAAGCGGCGCTGACGTGAGTGCAGAAGCCCCGCCCGTGCCAGTTACAGGAAGATTTCAACAGTACCTGTGGATAGTGCAGGAGAAAACAGTTTTCCAGAGCGGGGAGGAGACGCCGCTGGCCACTGATTTAACCCCTTAAGGACCGGGTTTTTTCCGTTTTTGCATTTTCGTTTTTAGCTCCTTGCCTTTAAAAAATCATAACTCTTTCAATTTTGCACCTAAAAATCCATATGATGGCTTATTTTTTGCGCCACCAATTCTACTTTGTAATGACATCAGTCATTGTGCCCAAAAATCTATGGTGAAACGGAAAAAAAATCATTGTGAGACAAAATTGAAAAAAAAACCCCCTGTTTTGTAACTTTTGGGGGCTTCCGTTTCTACGTAGTACATTTTTCGGTAAAAATGACACCTGATATTTATTCTGTAGGTCCATACAGTTAAAATGATACCCTACTTATATAGGTTTGATTTTGTCGTACTTCTGTAAAAAATCATAACTTCATGCAGGAAAATTAATACGTTTAAAATTGTCATTTCTGACCCCTATAACTTTTTTATTTTTCCGTGTATGGGCCGGTATGAGGGCTAATTTTTTGCGCCGTGATCTGAAGTTTTTACCATTTTTACATTCATAGGACTTATTGATAGGACTTTTTATTCATTTTTTCATGATATAAAAAGTGACCAAAAATGCACTATTTTGGACTTTGGAATTTTTTGGCGCGCACGCCATTGACCATGCTGTTTAATTAACGATATATTTTTATAATTCGGACATTTCCGCATGCGGCGATACCATATATGTTTATTTTTATTTACACTGTGTCTTTTTTTTATTTGGGAAAAGGGGGTGATTCAAACTTTTAATAGGGAAGGGGTTAAATGATATTTATTCTCTTTTTTTTTCACTTTTTTTTTTTTTGCAGTGTTATAGGTCCCATAGGGACCTATAACACTGCACACACTGATCTTTCACATTGATCACTGGTTTCTCATAAGAAACCAGTGATCGATGATTCTGCCGCTTGACTGCTCATGCCTGGATCTCAGGCACTGAGCAGTCATTCGGCGATCGGACAGCGAGGAGGCAGGTATGGACCCTCCTGCTGTCCTGTAAGCTGTTCGGGATGCCGCGATTTCGCTGTGACTATCCCGAACAGCCCACTGAGCTAACCGGCATGGTTTCAGTTTCAATTTAGACGCGGCGTTCGGCTTTGAAAGGGTTAGTAGCTATTAGCCACGGGTCCCGGCCGTTGTTTGAGGCCGGGTCCGACCCGCTATGATGCAGGGCCACGCCGTGGCCACGCGTTATAGATCGGGAGTGGACACATGACGTTCCATGTGTCCTTAAGGGGTTAAAGTGGCCGCGGCCATGCTGCTAATACTTAACAAGCAGCCGCTGCTGCGGCCGCTTTAAATCAGTGAGCAGAAGATTTATCGGCGTATAACACGCAGGCAGGCTTTTTGCCTTAAATTTAAGTTTTAAAAGTGTGTGTTATACGCCGATAAATACGGTACACACTTTAAACTGCTCTGTTATCTTACAACTCGGTAGAAATACTGTGTGTGCAATTAAACAAAGAAAATACACATAGAAGCACTTTAGATGGTTAATGCATGTTCAATATACAAGGTTGAAATATTGGCCCTGATTTACTATTGTAAACCCGACCTGTTTTGTCAGGTTGTGCAATAGAATTTGGTGCATTGCACGACATATTGTGTCTGCCCCACTTCCTTTTGTTAGAGAAGTTGTAAGTTTCCATAGTGCTATATAGTTTTCCGTGACCAGATATTAGCAGAGATCAATAGGGAAATGCAAAACGCAAAACCTACTTTGTGTTAGTGGATTTAGCGTTTTTTTTCTCTGACCCCTGCATTTTGCTATGATTTAGCAGTTTTGCCAAATCAGAGCATGCTAAGACTATGGTGTTTTTTAAGCAAAAGTAGTAGTTTCAGCATCCTCTGAGGTGATACATAGCATAACTACTTCCCTCCACAAATCAGCGCAGCATATCACTACGCTGGAAACTGTCCCTGCTGTTAGCAGGGATAAGCTGTGCCTGCTGCAAAACAGCCCCAAGCACAGCTGATGCTGAGCAGTAGATATATGTCAAGTATATTATGCCCAGTAAGAATTTACAGTAAAACTTTACTATAAGCCTTTTCTGGGATGAGTGCTCTGCAGCAGCCCAGCAAGGAAAGAGTTGACTTGCATTGCTGTACAGCTCTGATTAGCTCTTTGTGCGGTATACACATCTGTAGATTGCTGAATATACTAGCCACATGATCATTTACCACCCTGGATCCCGGCCTGGTCCGGTGTAGCCCCACCCCTAGAGATTACATCATTAGAGGCCAAGCCAAGGTGGTGAGTATGGCTCTGTTCTCATTATGTGTTATGCATAATGTGAACAGACCCTTTCTGGCAGTGTCTTCCCAAACATGGAGCCTACACTGGACCAGGAAAGGACAGGAGCCAGGGTGGTAAGTGATCATTTGGCTACTGTATTCAGTATACCCATTCATCTATAGATCGCTGCATATGCTGTATATCCCACAAACAGTAAACCAGCACTGCTCAGCATCGCAAGTTTACTATTTCCTTGCTGGGCTAGCACATAGCCCCTCACCCACTCCATGACGTTCTGGTACATCATAGCTCAGGAAGAGGTTAAGTGTTGTCCCATTCACGGCAGCACAGCCCTGGGTCTTCAGATAAAAAAAATTTGGGCAGAATCAAATTCCTCTGCTATTGCACTTCCGACATGTGACTGAAGTAGCAGAATTCCAGTTCTGCCCAGAACTTCCTTAATGTTAAACTTTTTGAGATAAATGATACATTTGGTACAGGTAATTCTTTATATATCTAGTGACAAACAAGGAAACTTTCCAGTCAAGTTTTTATGTTTATTTTCAATCCAAGGCTACCTTTTTTCTTTTTTAACTAGTTTCAGAGTTTTAATTAATACCTCTGAAAATATTTCCTCCTTTATTTCCTGCTGCAGACTTGCTTTAGGCAAAATCTATTGAAGAAAATATGCAGCAAAAATATGCACGTGTAAATGCACCCTTAGGGTACGTTCACACAGGCATTTGGCTGCAAAAAATCAGCAGCGGATTTTGATACCATTGACTTCAATGGGTACGAAGGAAAATCTGCAAATCTGCCTCTACTGCAGATTTTCTGCTGACGGGTTGAAGTCAATGGTAGCAAAATCCACTGCGTATTTTCTGCAGCAAATACGCGGTGGAAATTCTGCAGGTGATCCACCCGTGTGAACATAACCTTGAGTTATGTTCACACATGTGTATTTAAACTGCATATCTGCTGCTGATTTTGCTGTCCATTGACTTTAATGGGTAGCAAAATCTGCAGCAGAAAATATGCACGTCTGAACGATCCCTTACAGATAATAGCAAATTCTCACATTTACTGTGTTTTGGGTAATAGCTACCATATGTGTAAGTACTGGGTTCAAATCTGCTCTCCATAATGAATTCTAGAAAGGAGAAAGCAATGGCTGAATGGAGAGTACACGTAGCATCATTATCCTCTGGGTTTACAGGCAAAGCTGAATAACATGGAAGAGGTGATACTGTGAAATCAATTGGTTGTGGTGACTTTAGAGGTATGTGA
The DNA here is from genome assembly GCF_029499605.1 of Hyla sarda. Lineage (NCBI taxonomy): Eukaryota > Metazoa > Chordata > Amphibia > Anura > Hylidae > Hyla > Hyla sarda. The sequence goes on from NC_079191.1 coordinate 216,084,850, forward strand.
TCTCCTTCAGGAAGGAAAGATAGAAAAGAATATCATGAAATCTCCCCTTATGCAGTAGACTGTTGTGTACTTTCTGGTATGTGTAATCCTGTGTTACTATTAACACAAGTCTTAAAGAAAAAGTCATATAAATAAAAGTTAATATTAAAGTCTTCATTGCATGCAGCTTATGATGAATTTAACCTAAAACACTTTGCATAACCTTACAAATCTTCTCTAAATTGGTGTCCATTTTATGTATCAAGCATTTAGGTTAGTAAAACAGGAGGAAAGGTCCGGAGAGGTTCCGAACTGTCAGATAGTTAACTACTATATGGGGCACTTGGCTCTCATGGGGTCTGACTTGGATCTGCACAGGGCCGTTTGAAGGAATTTGGGGGCCCCAAGCAAAATAGACATGGAGGCCACCCCTTCCTCACATGGGGCATTATATGTGGGGGGGAGGGGCACAGGACAGGGGGGCATTATATGTGAGCGGCACATGACAGGGCCCCCCCCCTGTCATGTGCCCCTCACATATAATGCCCCATGTCTTGTGCCCCTCACGTATAATGCCCCCTGAGGGGACAGTACAGGGGACATTATATGTGAGGGGAACATGACGGGGGCATTATATGTGGGGGACACAGGATAGGGGTTATTATATATGAGAGGCACATGTCAGGGGGGCATTATATGTGGGGGGCACAGGACAGGGGATATTATATATGAGGGGCACATGACAGGGGGGCATTATATTTGAGGGGCACATGACAGGGGAGCATTATATGTGAGGGGCACATGACAGGGGGGCATTATATGGGCACATGACAGGGGGGGCCCTTTCATGTGCCCCTCACATATAAAGCCCCCCTGACATGTGCCCCTGACTTATAATGCCCCCCTGTCATGTGTCCCTCACATATAATGCCCCCCTGTCATGTGCCCCTCATATATAATACCCCCTGTCCTGTGCCCCCCACATATAATGCCCCATGTCCTGTGCCCTCTCCCTTGCCTCCCCTCCCCCGTTTTAATAATTCCCCTGTACCATAGGGCCCGAGCAGCTCTCACCCTACACACTGCTCCATTCTTACAGTGTGAGCTGCGGGGACGTGATCTCCGGGTGCCGGCACCATGGTGTGATGTCATCGTGCTGGCCTGCTGTGGATGGCGTCCCCGCAGCTGACACTGAGTGAATGGAGCAGCGTAAGAGAAAGGTGCGGGAATGGGGGAGCAGGACAGCTGACAGCTCCCGCTCCACCATGCTATAGGACAGGAGGGGCTTTAGTCTCTGCCTCCCGTCCCACTCCAGGCTCTCGCACTGCTGGCCCGGCCGGACGACAAGGCGAGCTGCCGAACCAGGATGGGGGCAGGAGGATGGCCCGGCAGGACAGGCACCGACACTTCTCGGGGCCCTGGTTTGCCTGGTTTGCCTGTCCTGTAGCGACGGGCCTGGCTCTGCAGCTCTCATTTACTAAGCAACTTAATATCTAGTTCTGGTTTAAATTAAGACAAAAGTGGAATATAACATGGAGTGGACTGCTGGAAGTTTGAAGCATGGGGCTTGACCTAATGCACCACAAAGCGCATCAAAATTTTGGTACGCAATTCTGATTTGAATGAATAAATCGTGTAAACCATGACAATCAGTCTTTAGACTTACCCAGCAGCCTAATACATTGATATTTATGGTGCAGTCTAAGATTGCATTGTCAAAATAGTCAACCCCCCCCCACTCCCCACAGTGGGTTCTATCAGCACTACAAGGTACATAGGATGCTCATATGACAGCTCCTTACAGCTGGCATGCTCTCCCCTTCTCTCCAATCCTTAGTGCTCAGCACACAATACCAAAGCATTTAAAGTCAGTCAACTACTAAACGCAGGGAATACAGACGCTTTCTCATTGGAAACTATTCACTAATCTGTGGAGGTCTTCTTCCTTTTATTGTTAGTACGTTTTGTTAAGCGTACTGTATCACATTTTTCTGCCCTCATAGGTGCATACCACATACCTACATCGAAGTAGTGAACTATTTTGTGCCTGTTAATCTGTCAAGGGCAAACATACTGTTAAAGGACAGCCAAAAGTAGTCACTGGTTGGTGTTTTACTCAAATAATTTTTGAAGCGTTCAGTAGCACATTTTTCTGCTCTCATAAGTGCATACCACATACCTACATCTAAGTAGTGTACTATTTTGTACCTGTTAATCTGTCAAGGGCCTAGATACTGTGGAAGTCCAGGCAAAAGTTATCACCGGCTGGTGTGTTACTAAAATACGTTTTGTTAAGCATACTGTACCACATTTTTCTGCCCTCATAGGTGCATACCACATACCTACATCTAAGTGGTGTACTATTTTGTGCCTGTTAATCTGTCAAGGGCCTACATGATGTGAAAGGACAGCCAAAAGTAATCACTGGCTGGTGTTTTATTCCCAAAAAAATTTAAGCGTACAGTAGCACATTTTTCTGCCCTCATAAGTGCATACCACATACCTACATGTAAGTAGTGTACTATTTTGTACCTGTTAATTTGTCAAGGGCCTAGATACTGTGAAAGTCCCGGCAAAAGTACTCTTCGTCTGGTGTTTTTACTCAGATACTTTTTTAAGTGTACTGTAGCGCATTTTTCTGCCCTCATAAGTGCATACCACATACCTACATCTACTGTAAGTAGCGTACTATTTTAAACCTGATAATCTGTCAAGGACCAAGATACTATGAAAGTCCAGGCAAAAGTACACACCTGCTGCGGTTCCAGACAAACACTGTTTTAAGCATAAAGAAGCGTATTGTACTCCCCTCATATATGTACTAAGTATGTCAGGCAGAGAAGTGCCAGGATGTGCACAGAGGAGCCTAAATTCATCAGGCAGAGGTCGCAGCAGACTAGGGGCGAGTGGCAGTAGGAGTCGCATCGAGAGGCATGAGCTCCCGGTATCAGCTAGCGGTCGTGTCTCGACCAGCAACCCATCTGCCGTTATGGATTGGTTAACACGCTCATCCACTTCATCACAAGTAACATCTGATACCCCCAGTCAACAGTTGGTGAGTTCTTCAGATACAACCCTGAGTTGGCATGGCCCGGGAGCAGTCCCTGTCCTCCTATTGCCTGTGTCCTATGCTGTTCCCTCCCCTACAGAAGTATGTTATGTGGGTTCAGCTCCACTACTCACTGAGGACGATCTAATAGAGGACAGAAGCTACTGCCCAGCCAACACGTGGAGGAGACGCTAGGTGGGCAAGTAGTCATGAGGAGATTGACGTGGGAGGCGGTGTTGCCAGGGTTCAGGGTCCAGAAGCAGACACTGTTGAGGAACCTGAGGAGGACATTAGTGATGTGCAGACACTTGTTGATGATGATGAAGCAATTCGCAATTGGGAGCTGGGTGCAGAAGGTGCTTCATCATCATCAGGAGAAGAGAGTTGCAGGTTGCCCGTGAGGCATCAGCTGAGCCAGCAAGGTGGTAGCATGGTTGGCAGTCAGCATGGTGGCAGAAGTGGAAATTCTAGAGCCAAACGTGCCCGGGGGAGACCGCCTGCTTCATGGCAGCCTACCTTCCCAGTAGTAGTGGAACAGGGGTTCCAGGAGACGACGGCAGTAGCAGTCAATTAGTGCGGACTGTTGGTGGCAAAATCAGCTACTCGGCGGTGTGGCAGTTTTTCATCAAGCATGCAGAGGAGGTTCACATAGCCACATGCAAGATATGTCAGCAGAAGGTGAAGCGTGGCCAGGGTCCCAAAGTTGGGACCACGGGCCTTCCTCAACATTTGCTTTGCCACCATAAATTGGCCAGGGAGAACCGTGGCTCCGATGTAGAGGTTCAGCCTTCTGCATCACCCAGTGGCATGCCGCTGCCTCTTTCAGACAGCCAAGGCTCCACCACCTCAGCCAAAGGGAGCTGTGTGTCATACTCTCCTTCTGTCGCTCCAGATGCTCCTGCTGCTCCTACTTTTAGTCAGCTATTCCGTCAACAATGCATTGGCAAAGCCATGTCCAACAGAAAACAGTATGCACCCACTCATCCAATGGCGCAGAAGCTGAATGTGCTTCTGTCCAAGTTGCTGGTGCTGGTCTCTGCACCTTTCAGAGAACTGATGGCTTGTGCCGAGCCGAGGTGGAAAGTGCCAAGCCATCATTTCTTTGGAAAGAAGGCAGTACCAGCCCTGCACAATTTTGCGAAAGAGAAGGTGGGCCAATCCTTAAGCCTGTCGGTGTGTACCAAAGTGCATGGAAGCGCCTATGTCTGGAGCTGTAACTATGGTCAGGGACAATACATGTCCTTTGCGGCTCACTGGGTGAATGTGGTTCCTGCACAGCCACAACACCAACTCAGAAAGGTCGTGCCACTTCCTCCTCCACGCTCTCAGGCCGTTGGTCCTGTGACAGTGTGCGACTCCACCTCCTCATCCTTCACTGTGTCCTCAGCCTCCACTGCCCAGACAAGTCTCGGTGGCCCTTCAGCATACAATGTGTGCAGGGCACGACGGTGTCACACTGTTCTTCACATGGTTTGTCTTGGCGAAAAGAGTCAAACAGGGGAGGAACTGCAAAAAGTCATTTGTATTTAAGAAATCGGAGCATGGCTTACTCCACAAAAACTGGAAATGGGAACCATGGTGACTGGCAACGGGAAGAACAACATGCATGCGCTACGACTGATAAGGCTGAGCCATGCAGCCTGCATAGCACATGCGTTCAATTTGGATGTGAAGCAGTTCCTGAAGTGTTTCCCCCATTTGCAAGACATCCTAACAATGGGAAGGAAACTTTGCATGCACTTCAGCCACTTGTACACCGCAAAGCACATCCTCCTTGAGCTGCAGCGTCAGAACAGTATCCCCCAACATAGTCTGATTTGTGACGTTGCCAAACATTGGATTTCCACCCTCCATATTTTGGACCGACTGTACGAACAGAGAAAAGCCATGAACGATTTTTTTGATGATCCAAGCAGATAGGGGTTCTCCCTTGTGCAATCAATGTGAACCAGTGGCAGCTAATACTTCACACCTACCATTTGCTCAGGCCCTTTGAGGAAGCCAAATTATTAGTAAATTTCCAGGATTTTGGGATGAACAACGTCATTCCACTGCTTCATTTCTTACAACACGTGTTGGAAACGATGGCTGGTCAGGGCACTGGAGATGTGTCGCCTACATCTCACGGCTACATGAGCCCTGTGGGGGCTGAACTGGAAGAGGAGGGGGAGGGGCACAGTAAAGCCCAGTTTAGGTTTTGCCAAATGGGCAGTTTTTCTAGTAATCTGACAGGAGAGGAGGAGCAGGAGCAGCCAAAGGAGCTAGAGGGTTATGAGGAAGGCGAGACCGAGGTCCCAGACTCACCGTGGCTGTATGCAGTGGAGATGGAGGCAGGGAGTCCCTCCGAGTCATTTGCACAAATGGCATGATGCATACTCACTTGCTTGCGTAGTGACAGCCGAATTGTCACCATTCAGCATCGGGATGACTTCTGGATCTCCACCTTATAGGACCCTCGCTACCGCCACAAAATAGGGGCCTTTTTTACACCCACTGAGAGGGAGGACAAAGTGACCTACTACAGAGGCATCCTATGTAGTCAGTTGGCCGATGCCTATTGGCACCATCGTCCATCCTCTCACAGGTCTAAATTGGGGGGCCCCCTACACTCACCTTCCACTGCCATGGCTGCTGGGGAGGGGTGGCAGGAGCAGTACCAGCTCCATGAGCAGCAGCTTGAGTCTACAGTCGCTCATCAGCAGCAGGTGGACCTGGAGCAGGACCTGAACCAGCAGGTGGTGGCATACACATGCCAACACACCTTGAAGATCCGCTGGACTTCTGGGCAGCCAAACTTGATTTGTGACCGCAACTTGCAGAGTTTGCCCTGGAAAAGCTGTGCTGCCCGGCCAGTAGTGTGATAAAATCACTTTGGAATACCATTTCCTTAGCGCACATAAGCAAAAAAATTTTAATTTTTTTAACCACTTTTTTCCCCCTAAATGTACTAACCCATCTTTTTTTTCTTCCGATTTGGTGAACTACGATGACCAGCGTTTTTTTATTTTTATTTAAATGGGTTGTGCGCTGCCCTGCGCAGCGTCCGGAAGTTCATTACTCCGAACGCTGTGTGCGGGCTTCCGTGTTCGCGGCCGCCGGGCGTGACGTCACGACCGGCCCCCTCGTGTCGTCACGCCCGCCCCCTCAATGAAAGTCTTTGGGAAAGGGGCGAGACGTCACAAGGGGGCCGCGAACACGGAAGCCCGCACACAGTGTTCGGAGTAATGAACTTCCGGATGCTGCGTGCGGAGCTCCGAAAGGCAGGGCAGCGCACAACCCCTTTAATAGTAACATTTTGTAGAAAGGACTTGTGGGGGAGTGTTTTTTGGAATAAAAGTTTTTTTAATGTTTTTTTTTATTATCTACTTAACTGAGTTAGTAGTGGAAGCTGTGCTATAGACGGAGTCCTTTACTAAGCCAGGTCCAACGGGCCTGGAGCTCGAAAATGGCACTCCTGGGCCTAGGCGGTAACAGGTTGATGTTATTTAGGTTGGGGAGGGCCAGTAACAATGGTTCTCGCCCACCCTGGTAACGTAAGGCTGTTGCTGTTTGGTTGGTATCTGGCTGAGAATAAAAATACAGTGAACCCTATGCATTTTTCTTTTATTATTTAATTATTTATGGCAAAAAGACGCATAGGGTTCCGCATATTTTTCATTCTCAGCCAAACACCAACCAAGCAGCAGCAGCCTGACATTACCAGGATGGGCGAGGACCATTGTTACTGGCCCTTTTCAGCCTAAATAACTCCAGCCTGTTACTGCCTAGGCCCAGGAGCACCATATTTGATGCTCTAGGCCTGTTGGTAGCGGCTCTCCCCAGCACCCCTGTGGTGGTGGGTACCGGGGTAATAATCGGGAGTTATCGCTAGCTGTTTTTGGTGCGAATGCTAAGCCCTGGCTTAGTAATAATTTCTGGCTATAAGACAGCTTCCACTACCAAGCCTGTTAAGTAGATGAAAAAAAAACAACAACATGTTGTTGCAAAAAAAAAACTTTTATTCCAAAAAACACTCCCTCAATAGCCCTCGTTAACCATTTTATTAACATTAAACAAAAATAAAAAAAACACTGGTCATCGTCATAGTCCGCAGGATACACAGATCGGAAATGAATAGGAAAAAAAACAAGGAAAATAAGTTAGTACATTTATTGTAACCCACCCGAACATTTCCCGCCCGCACTGTTTTGTACATACAGTCATGGCCATAAATGTTGGTACTTGGTACCCCTGAAATTTTTCTAGAAAATGAAGTATTTCTCACAGAAAAGGATTGCAGTAACACATGTTTTACTATACACATGTTTATTCCTTTTGTGTATATTGGAACTAAGCATAAAAAAGCAGAACTAAACCAGAAAAAAAAACAAATTGGACATAATCTCACGCAAAACTACAAAAATGGGCTGGACAAAATTATTGGCACCCTTATTTAATATTTGGTTGCAGACCCTTTGGAAAAAAATAACTGAAATCAGTCGCTTCTTATAACCATCAATAAACTTCTTACACCTCTCAGCCGGAATGTTGGACCACTCTTCCTTTGCAAACTGCTCCAGGTCTTTCATATTGAAAGGGCGCCAATAATGCTCCAGGCCTCTCTTATTGGAAGAGCGCCTTTTGCCAACAGCAATTTTAAGATCTCTCCACAGGTGTTCAATGGATTTAGATCTGGGCTCATTGCTGGCCACTTCAGAACTCTCCAGCGTTTTGTTGCCATCCATTTCTGGGTGCTTTTTGACATATGTTTGGGGTCATTGTCCTGCTGGAAGACCCAAGATCTCAGACCCAAACCCAGCTTTCTGACAGTGGCATGTACAGTGCGACCCAAAATCCGTTGGTAATCCTCAGATTTCATGATACCTTGCACACATTCAAGGCCCCCAGTGCCAGAGGCAGCAAAACAACTCCAAAACATAATTGAACCTCCACCATATTTCACTGTAGGTACTGTATTCTTTTCTTTGCAGGCCTCATTCCATTTTCGATAAACAGTAGATTGATGGGCTTTACCAAAAAGCTCTATCTTGGTCTCATCTGTCCACAAGATGTTTTCCCAGAAGGATTTTGGCTTACTCAAATTCATTTAGGCAAAATGTAGTTTTTTATGTCTCTGTGTCATCAGTGGTGTCCTTTTGGGTCTCCTGCCATAGAGTTTCATTTCATTTAAATGGCGAAGGATAGTTTGTGATGACACTGATGCTCCCTGAACCTGGAGGACAGCTTGAATATCTTTGGAACTTGTTTGGAGCTGCTAATCCACCATCCAGACTATCCTGCGTTGACACCTTTCATAAATTTTTCTCTTCTGTCCACGCTCAGGGAGATTAGCTACAGTGCCATGGGTTGCAAACTTCTTGATAATGTTGCGTACTGGGGATAAAGGCAAATCTAGATCTCTGGAGATGAACTTGTAACCTTGAGATATTTTCCCTCAATTTTGGTTCTCAAGTCCTCAGACAGTTCTCTTCTCCTCTTTCTGTTGTCCATGCTTAGTGTGGCACACACAGACACACAATGCAAAGACTAAGTGAACTTCTCTCCTTTTTATCTGCTTTCAGGTGTGATTTTTATATTGCCCACACCTGTTACTTGCCCCAGGCGAGTTTAAAGAAGCATTACATGCTTGAAACAATCTTATTTTTTCACAATTTTGAAAGGGTGCCAAAAATTTTGTCCAGATCATTTTTGGACTTTGGTGTGACATTATGTCCAATTGGCTTTTTTTCTTCCCTTTTTTGGTTTAGTTCCAATACACACAAAGGAAATAAACATGTGTATAGCAAAACATGTGTTACTGCAATCCTTTTCTGTGAGAAATACTTCATGTTCTAGAAACATTTCAGGGATGCCAACATTTACAGCCATGACTGTAATACACAATATTTTTTAGATGGTTTTGGGCTTTATTCTTCATGTTTTTTTTTTTTTTTTTGAATGGCATGTTGGGGGTTTCAGAACCAATTACCATTTTCCTTAAAGTTATGGACTCAACATACAATTGTTACAACTTAAAATGGTCATCACAGAGGCAATTATTATTGTATGTAAAAAGAGGGAGGGAGGGGGGGGATATTTTTTAAACAGAATTTGAGAATTTTCAATTTTTCTAACTTTGAAACTCTCTGCTTGTAAGGAAAATGGACATACCAAATACATTATAAATTGATTCATATATACAATATGTCTGCTTTATGTTTGCTTCATAAAGTTGACATGTTTTTACTTCTTGAAGACATTAGAGGGCTTCAAAGTTCAGCAGTAATTTTCCAATTTTTCACGAAAATTTCAAAATCTGAATATTTTAGGGACTATTTCAGTTTTGAAGTGAATTTGAGGGTCTTTATGTTTGAAATCCCCCATAATGGACCCCTTGATGAAAACTGCACCCCTCAAAGTATTCAAAAATACATTCAGAAAATGTGTTAATCCTTTATGTGTTTCACAGGAATAGCAGCAAGGTGGAGGAGAAAATTTAAGATCTTCATTTTTTAGATCCATTTTTTTTTTCATTTTAACAAGGGGTAAAAGGAGAAAAAGCTACCAAAATATGTAACCTAATTTCTCTCGAGTAAGGAAAAACCTCATATGTGGATGTAAAGTGCTTTGTGGATGCAGTAGAGGGCTCAGAAAGGAAGGAGCAACATTGGACTTTTGGAGAGAGAATTTTACTGAAATGGTTTTGTGGAGGTATGTCACATTCAGGAAGCCTCCTTGGTGCCAGAACAGAACCCCCCCCCCCCCCCCCCCCACACACACACACACACATACACACACTATTTAAGAAACTACATTCCTCAAGGAATGTAACAAGGGGTATAGTGAGCCTTAACGCCCCACAGGTGATTGACAAATTTTTGCTAAATTTGGATGTGAAAATTAAAAATTAGATTTTTTTTCACTAAAATGTTACCCCAAATGTTTAATTTTCACAAGGGGTAATAGGAGAAAATCCCCGCCAAAATTTGTAACCCCATTTCTTCTGAGTATGGAAATACCCCATATGTGAATGTTAAGTGCTTCACGGGTGCACTACAGGGCTCAGAAGAGAGAACCAATGGGCTTTTGGAGAGATAATTTGGTTGTAATAGAAGTCAGGGGCCATGTGCGTTCACAAAGCTCCCTGTGCTACCAGAACAGTGGACCCCCCACCCCCACATGTGACCCTATTTCGGAAACTACACCCCTCACGGAATGTAACAAGAGGTGCAGTGAGCATTTACACCCCACTAGCATTGGACAGATCTTTGGAACAGTGGGCTGTGCAAATGAAAAATGTAATTTTTCCTTTTCATGGACCACTGTTCAAAATGTCTGTCAGACACATGTGGGGCGTAAATGCTCACTGTACCCCTTATAATGAACCGTGAGGAGTATAGTTTCCAAATTGGGGTCACATGTTGGGGGTCCACTGTTTTGGCACCATGGAGGCTTCAATTCAAGCCAAATTTTCTCTCCATAAAACAAAATTTAGCTCCTTCCCTTCTGAGCCCTGTAGTTTGCCAGCAGAGCACTTAAAGGGGCATTCCAGGAAAATACATTTTTTTTATATATCAACTGGCTCCAGAAAGTTAAACAGATTTGTAAATTAGGCAATGAAGGAGAAATGATGGCACTCACCCCAAAGAAGGACTTGCATGGATGACTTTATTGTGTACTCGTCAACCAAAGTGCATGTGCATAGCAGCGTTCAGGCAGGTGAAGGCGGGCAAGGACGCCTGGAGACCCAGCGTGTAGGTTACAGCTGTCTCACACTTGATGGTCTTACGAAGCACGGAAGTGCGAGACAGCTGTAACCTACACGCTGGGTCTCCCGGCTTCCTTGCCCGCCTTCACCTGCCTGAACGCTGAACGCTGCTATGCACATGCACTTTGGTTGACGAGTACACAATAAAGTCATCCATGCAAGTCCTTCTTTGGGACGAGTGCCATAATTTCTCCTTCATTGCCATGTTGGTAGAATTCCTTCTTTTCTTGCAAGATTGAGCACCACCCTTAGGACTGTATCCACACTATACCTGTTTCACAGATGCATGTTCACTCTCAGCACAGCAGTGCCGGATACTGTTTCTACTTGGAAGATTTGTAAATTACTTCTATTAAAAAAAATCTTAATCCTTTGAGTACTTATGAGCTTCTGAAGTTAAGGTTGTTCTTTTCTGTCTAAATCCTCTCTGATGACACCTGTCTCTGGAAATGCCCAGTTTAGAAGCAAATCCCCATAGCAAACCTCTTCTAAGCTGGGCGTTTCCCGAGACAGGTGTCATCAGAGAGCACAGACAGAAAAGAACAACCTTAACTTCAGAAGCTCATAAGTTCTGAAAGGATTAAGATTTTTTAATAGAAGTAATTTACAAATCTGTTTAACTTTCTGGAGCCAGTTGATATATATATATATATATATATATATATATATATATATATATATATATATATAAAGCTTTTTCCTGGAATACCCCTTTAACATCCACGTATGGGGTATTTCCATACTCAGAAGAAATGGTTTTACAAATTTTGGGATGCTTTTTTTCCTATTATCCCTTGTGAAAAAGAAAAATTTGGGGTAACATAAGCATTTTATTGAAAAACATAAAATTTTTAATTTTCACGTCCAACTTTAACGAAAATTTGTCAAACACAAGTGGGTTGTTAAGGCTCACTTTACCCCTTGTTACATTATGTGAGGGGTGTAGTTTACCAAATGTTGTTTTTTTTTTTTGCATTTATGTCAGAACCGCTGTACCTGTAATCAGCCACCCCTGTGCAAATCAACAATTTAGGCCTCAAATGTACATAGTGCACTCTCATTCCTGAGCCTTGCTGTGCGTTACATATTTTGGGGGTCTTTTTTTTTTACCTCTTGGTATGGGGCAATACCAGCATTAAATTAATTCTTTTTTACAATAACATGGTGGTGTAGACCCCAAGTTTTCCTTTTCATAGGGGATAAAAGGAGAAAAAGCCCCCCAAAATTTGTAACACAATTTCTCCTGAGTACGGTAATACCCCATATGTGGCTCTAAACTATTACCTTGAAATACGACAGGGCTCCAAAGTGAGAGAGCGGGATTTGTATTGGTACAGACCCGGATGTAAGCATTACACTTGCCTCCGCAGAAAACATACGCTACGGCAGTGTTTCCCAAACAGGGTGCCTCCAACTGTTGCAAAATTCCCAGCATGCCTGGCAAGTCAATGGCTGCCCGACAATACTGGGAGTTGTTATTTTCCAACATCTGGAGGCTCCGTTTTGGAAATAGTGTTGTACAACACATTTTTCATTTTTATTTGGAGGGGGGGGGTGGAGGATCTGTGTAAGAAGGTGTATTGTTTCACTTTTTATTTTGTGTAGTATAGTATTTTTAGAGTTCATGCACACGGTCGGGTTCACAGCAAGTTTCCTGCAGGGAGTTTGAGCTGCAGCAGAACATTTTCCACAGCTCCAACCTAAATCGGGAAACTCGCTGTAAATCCCCGCCCGTGTGAATGTCCCCTGTACTTTTTTTGGGGAGTGGGGGGTTGCAAAACTACAACTCCCAGCATGCACTGACAGACCGTGCATGCTGGGAGTTGTAGTTTTGCCACAGCTGGAGGCGCAATGGTGGGGAAACACTGAGTTAGGTTACAGACTAATTCAGTGTTTCCCCACCAGTGTGCCTCGATCTGTTGCAATACTACAACTCCCAGCATGCCCACCCAAACTGTCCAGGCATGCTGGGAGTTGTAGTTCGGCAACATCTGAAGGGCCAGATGTTGCAGAACTACAACTCCCAGCATGACTGACTGTCTAGGCATGCTGAGTTGTAGTTTCACAACATCTGGAGGGCCACAGTTTGGATACCACTGCACGGTTGTCTCCAAACTGTGGCCCTCCAGATGTTGTAAAACTACAACTCCTAGCATGGACTGACAGCCTAAGGGCAAGCTGAGAGTTGTAAGTATGCAATAGCTGGAAGGGGCACAGTTTGGAACCCAGTGTAGTGGTCTCCAAACTGTATCCCCCCAGATGTTGCAATACTACAACTCCCAGCAAGCCCAGACTGTTCAGGCATGCTAAGAGTTGTAGTTCGCAACATCTGAAGTCGTAGATGTTGCAGAACTACAACGCCCAGCATGCCTGACTGTTTGGGAATGCTGGGAATTATAGTTTTGTAACATCTGGAGGGACACAGTTTGGAAACCACTGCACCTCTAGGTGTTACAAAACTACAACTAATTTGGCTGTCTTGGCATGCTGAGAGCAGTCATTTTGCAACATCTGGAGTTCCACAGTTTGGAGACCACTTCACAGTGGTCTCCAAACTGTGGACCTCCAGATGTTGCAAAACTACAACTCCTAGCATGCCCAGACAACCAAAGACTTTCTGGACATGCTGGGAGTTTTAGTTTCTATAGCTTTTACAAGGCCGCAGTGAAGATCGCTCACCAACGATCTTCAAACACAGCTGATCGCCGGTAAGCAGCCCTGCAGCCCTCTGCCTCCCCCGGACCCAAGCTCTGAACTTTAAACCTCACACCCCCCCCTCCTGCCATTGGTTGGTCAGTTCTGACTGACCAATGGCAGGGGATAGGAGGAGGTGGCCCCCCTGCCACCTCTGTCCCATCCTTCATGGTGATCAGGCTGTCTCTGACAGCCCCAATCACCTTTATTTTCTGGGCGATCGGGTCACCAGAGACCCAATCAGCCCAGAAAAGCAGTGATTCGCCTGTCAGAATTGACCGATGAATCACGGTGATCGCCAACAAGGGGGGGGTGGGGGTCTCAGGACCCCCCTGGGCGATGTGTCAGGATGGCTGCTGATAGATATCAACAGTCATCCCGTTCCGATCACCACCCCCATGTGCCGCAGTGACCGGAATTCCCACGGGTGTACAGATACGCCCTTGGGCCTTAAGTACCAAGGAGCAAGGGCGTACCTGTATGCCCTTTGTCCCAAACAGGTTAAAAAAAAATTCTTCCCCAGGTAAACTTCCCACAGGTACACTTTAAATTTTAAACGGAATATATTCACCAGGCAAATGTTCCTTGTACAACTTTCTTACTGTCAAGACTAGTACATTTTTGCCAAGTACTGCTACTTACTAAGAAAGTATGCTGTGCCAGTACTACAGAATACAGATGTACAGATTTGGTAATAAAAAAAATGTGGAGCACAGATCTCTAGTGTAACATTATTTCCCAGATGGAAGTCTTTTTTATGTCTCATCAATCACTACTGAGTGCTGGTTTTGTTCCAACCTAACACATTTAGCCAATAATTTTATTTTACCTGAATTTTAAGTTGACATCTCTTTTGCCATGTTCATCCGGTTTTCTGAGTTTCTCACTGCTGAATAAATTCCTTTTATCCTCCTGCTTGCTTTCTGTTTCATTATTTAATCAGTAAGATTCACAAATTTATTTCACGGAGCAAGAACATTTCTGTATATTTACATACACAAGTGACATTGTAAACTGGGAGTAGAAAATGAAATTATTTAGTCAATCATATTCTCTCCCTTGCAAGTATATCTGTAAATCACTTCCATTAAAAAATCTTAATCCTTCCAGTACTTATTAGCTGCTGAATACTACAGAAGAAATTGTTTTCTTTTGGGAACACAGAGCTCTCTGCTGAATCACAAGCACAGTGCTCTCTGCTGACATCTCTGTCCATTTTAAGAACTGTCCAGAGTAGGAGAAAATCCCCATAACAAACATATGCTGCTCTGGATAGTCCCTAAAATGTACAGAGATGTCAGCAGAGAGCACTGTGCTTGTGATGTCATCAGAGAGCACTGGGTTCCAAAAAGAAAATAATTTCCTCTGTAGTATTCAGCAGCTAATAAATCCTGGAAGGATTAAGATTTTTTTAATAGAAGTAATTTACAAATCTGTTTAACTTTCTGGCACCACTTGATTTAAAAAAAAAAAAAAAGTTTCCGGAGTACCCCTTTAATACTCAATCCTGAATAAGTTCCAAATTCTTTAACTAAACTAATTCATTCAGGTATTTAGCTGTTGGGATCTTTCATGAACAGAACAATATCATCTGCATACATAAAAAAAATTTCCTTCACCCCTTTTAATTCAAAACCTTCAATTGAGTTTATCTCTCTTATTTTACAATCCAAGGGTTAAAAATAAACAAAAAAATTATAATAATGGCGAAAAGGGGCAACCCTGCCGGGTGCCCCTTTCAAGCTGAAAAGATTCTGCCAACTTTCCATTAAAATTAACTCTAGCTGTTGATGCTGAGTACATATTCATAATCATAATGATCATAATCCAATTTTTAAATGGCTTATACATATAAAAAAATTTCAGAACTGTAAATAGGAATCCCCACTCCACTCTCTCAAATGCTGGTCTGTGTATAGTGGTTTCATTCAGTATTAGTATGGTAGTATTATCCCAGCACTATAAGGTGGTAATGGTAGTAGTCATGTTGTGGTGCAATTATTTGTCCCTTGTGTAGTGGTGATATTGGTTTCTGTATAGAGGTTTTTATATAATAACAGTATGATGGTTTTAGTCACTGCAGTAACTATATGTGGTTCTGGTGTCCAGGTATTCTGGTGTGGAGGTATGCAAAATATTCTGCTTTACCAACTGCTTACAAAAGTGATATGTGGTGGGAGGGGGACCCAAAATGCACCTTTGCCTGTGTAGACAAAAATCATTGAACTGTCCCTGAGGGCATTGTACATATGATTAGGGTTAAAAAGCAAAGCATGAGCAGAACACAACATAAATGACAGACTGATATAAAAGGAGACACACCCTGCTCGCGAAGGCTTAATCTCTTAAGGACGCACGGCGTACCTGCACCCAGTTCCGGTATAAAACACCGTGACCCCACATCATACCAGGTCGGTCCTGGCAGCTAATGACAGCTGGGACCCTGGGCTAATAGCGCGCAGCACCGATTGTTGTGCCATGCACTATTAACCCTTTAGATGCAGCGTTCAAAGTTGATCGCCATGTATAAAATTAAAGTAAAAGCTTCCCGGCAGATCAGTTGGGCTGAATGGGACCATTGCGATGAAATTGAGATGTACCGATTAGTTAGAACGCGAGTGGAGGTCCCCTCACCTGCCTCCATCTTGTCCGATCGGCAATTGATTGCTCCAAGCCTGAAATCCAGGCTTGAGCAATCGACTGCCGATTACACTGATCTTTGCCGTGTTAATGCATGGCAATGATCTGTGTATGAGATCAGTATGTGCAGTGAAATAGCCACCAGGGCGGGGGCTATAACACTGCAAAAAAAAAAAAAAAAGTGAAAAAAAAAGTTACCGTAGATCCCGGCGTATAAGACGACTTTTTAAACCAGAATTTTCTTCTGAAAAGTCGGGGGTCGTCTTATATGCTGGGTATTGAGGTCCGGGATAGGAAAACTTCTGATTATCTGCCCAGGCCGGCTCCCATGCGTGGCGGCAGGCGGGGGCCGGCCAAAGCAAGTAAAAACTAATACTGTATACTAAAAACCAGGGGGCCTCCAGCTGTTGGGAAACTACAACTCCCAGCACGACAAAGGCTGTTTGGGCATGCTGGTAGTTGCAATTTCACAACAGCTGGAGGCACCGTGGTTTTTAGCATACAGTATTAGTTTTTACATTCTCTGGCTGGCCCCCGCCTGCAGCCACACACGGGAGCCGGCCCGGGCATATAATCATAGGTATTCCTATCCCGGACATCCCTGTGTCCCGAAAAATCTTTTCGGGACATAAGGATGTCCGCCGGTCACTGCTTCAGCAGGCATCCAGGGCAAACGCCGAGGGTGGCCCCCCATGTCGGCGATCGTCGCAAATCGTAGGGAAATACAATAGGCGATACTGGGCTGATCGGTTCTCTGGGACCCGACCGCCCGGTAATTTAGCATGATCCCGGTTGTCACCTCCTCCTATCCCCTGCAATTCCTCGGTTAGCTAACCGACCAATCGCAGGGGTGGGGGGGCGGTGTACATTTGAGGTGATTTGCACAGGGGTGGCTGATTGTTACAGCGGTTTTGACAAACGCCAAAAAAAAAAAAAAACACTCATGTGACCCCATTTCAGAAACTACACCCCTCACAGAATGTAATGAGGGGTACAGTGATAATTTACTCACCACTGGTGTCTGACAGATATTTGGAACAGTGGGCTGTGCAAATTAAAAATTTTGTGCAGCCCACTGTTCCAAAGATCTGACAGACACCAGTGGGGGGTAAATGCTCACTGTACCCCTTGTTACATTCCTCAAGGGGTCTAGTTTCCAAAATGGTATGCCATGTGGGGGTTATTTTGCTGTCCTGGCACCATAGGGGCTTCCTAAATGCGACATGCCCCCCGAGCAAAATTTGCTCTCCAAAAGCCAAATATGACTCCTTCTCTTCTGAGCATTGTAGTTCGCCTGTAGTGCACTTCCGGTCCACTTATGGGGTACCTTCATACTCAGAAGAGATGGGGTTGCAAATTTTGGGGGGTATTTTCTGCTATTAACCCTTGAAAAAATGTGAAATTTGGGGGGAAACACACATTTTTATGAAAAAAAAAATATTTTTTTTACATATGCAAAAGTCGTGAAACACCTGTGAGGTATTAAGGCTTACTTTATTCCTTGTTATGTTCCTCAAGGGGTCTAGTTTCCATAATGGTATGCCATGTGTTTTTTTTTTTTGCTGTTCTGGCACCATAGGGGCTTCCTAAATGCAACATGCCCCCCAAAAACCATTTCAGAAAAACGTACTTTACAAAATCCCCTTGTCGCTCCTTTACTTCTGAGCCCTCTACTGCGCCCGCCGAACAATTTGCATAGACATATGAGGTATGTGCTTACTCGAGTGAAATTGGGCTACAAATATAAGTATACATTTTCTCCTTTTACCCCTTGTAAAAATTTAAAAATTGGGTCTACAAGAACATGCGAGTGTAAAAAATGAAGATTGTGAATTTTCTCCTTCACTTTGCTGCTATTCCTGTGAAACACCTAAAGGGTTAAAACGCTGACTGAATGTCATTTTGAATACTTTGGGGGGTGCAGTTTTTATAATGGGGTCTTTTATGGGGTATTTCTAATATGAAGACCCTTCAAATCCATTTCAAACCTGAACTGGTCCCTGAAAAATAGTGAGTTTGAAAATTTTGTGAAAAATTGGAAAATTGCTGCTGAACTTTGAAGCCCTCTGGTGTCTTCCAAAAGTAAAAACATGTCAATTTCATGATGCAGTCATAAAGTAGACATATTGTATATGTGAATCAAAAAACATTTTTATCTGGAATATCCATTTTCCTTACAAGCAGAGAGCTTACAATTTAGAAAAATGCTATATTTTCAATTTTTTCATCAAATTTTGGAATTTTTCACTAAGAAACGATGCAAGTATCAACAAAGTTTTACCAATAACATAAATTAGAATATGTCACGAAAAAACTATCTCGGAATCAGAATGATAGGTAAAAGCATCCCAGAGTTATTAATGTTTAAAGTGACAGTGGTCAGATGTTCAAAAAACGCTCTGGTCCTAAGGGGTAAAATGGTTAAAGGGGTTAAAGAAAAAACTGTGTAAATAAAAAAAACATATGTGGTATTGCCACGTGTGGAAATTTCCAAACTATAAAAATATGTAATTAATTAAACTGCATGGTCAATGGTGTACGCGCAAAAAAATTCCAAAGTCCAAAATAGCATATTTTTGGTCACTTTTTATATCATGAAAAACATGAATAAAAAGTGATCAAAAAGTCTGATAAACATAATAATTATACCGATAAAAACTTCAGATCATAACGCAAAAAATGAGCCCTTATACCGGTGCATACACAGAAAAATAACAATGACAATTTTCAACATATACATTTTCCTCCATGTAGTTATAATTTTTTTAAGAAGCACCACAAAATCAAACCTATATAAGTAGGTGCACTACTGTGGTAGATGTATACAATGACATTGGCTAATCCCTCAGCCAACTTGGGTGGGGCTTGTAGCCTCTCTCCCCCCTTACATTGTATGTGTGCTTAGTCACGCTGGAGGGAACTGGGAGCAGGCTACATGTCGACCTAGTGCTGCTGTAATTGCCCACTGGCCCCTGGTTTTTGCTTATTACGCACAGGTAGGTTAGCGTTAGGTCCCGTGCCATCTGAGAAACCTTGGCGTTGGTGTGCGGGCTCTGGTGTGTCTTTAATATAAGGATACACTGGCGAATGTCTCAATTTTAACATCAGTGTTGAGGGATTAGCCAATGTCATTGTATACATCTACCACAGTAGTGCACCCACATTTCTGTATTGTATTCTAATTGTTACACATCCACACCGTTTATCTGGTGTAGGATTCTATTGTGGCACTTGTAGTCCGATGCAGGCATCCTCCATTGTATGCATTTTTATGCTGGGGATCGCCCTTAGCAACGGACTACAAGGGCAGGATCTGCTCCCCCAGTATATATACACAACTGCATTTGGGGTTGAGCACCTCCAGCCATTTGAGACCACGTTTTTTGTTGTTGTTTCTATATAAGTAGGGTATCATTTTAACTGCATGGACCTACAGAAAAAAGAGATGTAATTTTTACCAAAAAATGCACTGCGTAGAAACAGAAGCCCCCAAAATGTACAAAATGGCGTTTTTTCTTAAATTTTGTCGCACAATGAATTTTTTTTTCTGCCTCGCCATGGATATTTTGTTAAAATGACTAATGTCACTGAAAAATAGACTTGGTGGCACAAAAAATAAGCCATAAGATGGAATTTTAGGAGCAAAATTGAAAGCGTTATGATTTTTAGAAAGTGATGAAGAAAAAATGTAAATGCAAAAACGGAAAAACCCTGCGTCCTCAAGGAGTTAAAATCTACATTTGGTTAAGTTGAGGCTTTCTGCCAAAGTAAAAAATCAAGTCCCTTATCATTCTAGACTCAATATTCCATAATTACAAAGTCAAAACAGGATTTAAGAATTATTTTTTATGAAAAATATAATTAATTTAAAGTATTCAGACCATTTGCTATGCAAAATTAGTTCTGGGGCCTCCTATTTCTCTTGATCATCTCTGAGATGTTTCTGTACCTTGATTGGAACCACTTGTGGTAAATTCAGGTGATTGGACAGTATCTGGGAAGATACAGCCTTGTATACATAAGGTCTCACAGCTGACAATGTATAAAAGGACTGACCGACCAATGGCAGTTGGGGGAGTTAAAGTTAATTTCCCCCGCTCTGCCCACAGATTGAAGTCTAAGCAGAGCAGGGATTGGGGGGACATGGCCGGCGGCTTACCGGCAGCATCAGATTGGCGGTGGCAGGGGATCGGTGGCAGCGGCAGCATGGGAGCGGCGGTGGCAGCAGGAGGAGGCATGCCGGAAAGTGCAGCGGTGGAGGAGGCTGCAGTGAAGATTGCTGGAAAGTGATCTTCCCTGTGGCCTTCTAAAAGTTGCAAAACTACAACTCCCAGCATGCTGGGAGTTGTAGTTTTGTAACATCTGGATGGCCACAGTTTGGAGAACACTGTGTAGTTGTCTCCAAACTGTGGTCCTGCAGATGTTGCCAAACTACAACTTTCAACATGCACTGACTGTCTGGGCATGCTGAGAGTTATAGTTTTGCAATATCTGAACTATATGGTACCTCTCCAGATGTTGCAAAACTACAATTCTGCGTATGCCCAGACAGTCAGCGCATGCTGAAAGTTGTAGTTTTACAACATCTGGAGGACCACAGTTTGGAGACCACAACACAGTGGTCTCCAAACTGTGGCCCTCCAGATGTTGCAAAACTACAACTCCCAGCATGCATGGACTGTCTGAGCATGCTTGTAGTTGTAGTTTTGCAACATGTGGAGAGCTACAGTTTGGAGACCACTACTTACCGGTCTCCAAACTGTTCTTCCCTAGCTGTTGCATAACTACAACTCCTATCATGCCTTTCGGCTGTCAGTGCATGCTGGGAGTTGTAGATTTGCAACAGCTGGAGGCACACTGGTTGGGAAACACTGAGCTAGAGTCTGTTTCCTAACTCAGTAATTCCAACCTGTATGCCTCCAGCTGTTGAAAAACTACAACTCCCAGAATGCACTGACAAACCATACATGCACACGGGTTGGTATCACTGAGCTAGAGTCTGTTTTCTAACTCAGTGGTTCCCAACCAGTGTGCCTACAGCTGTTGCAAAACTACAATTCCCAGCATGTACGGTCTGTCAGTGCAAATTTTTTGCCGCAGCTCAAACCCCCAGAGGAATACTCACTGTGAACCCCTGTCTGTGTGAATGTACCCTAAAAACACTACACTACACTAACACAAAATAAAAAGTAAAACAATACATGTACACCCTTACACGTTATCTCCCCCCCCCCCCCCCCAAATAAAATGGCAAAAATCACATACGACAGTGTTTCCTAAACGGAGCCTCCAGCTGTGGCAAAACAACAACTCCCAGTATTGCCGGAAAGCCATTGGCTGTGCTGGCAGGCTTGGAGTTTTGCAACAGCTGGAGGCAGCCTGTTTGGGAAACACTGCCGTAGGGCTTTGGTGAAGACAAGCCCCAACTTTGTATCCGGGTTTGCCCCTATTTGCCCCTATCTTAATATAGTCCTCAAATGCGCATGGCGCTCTCTCACTTCAGAGCCCTGTCGTATTTTAAGGCAACAGTTTATGCCCACATATGGGGTATTTCCATACTCCATACAGGATTTTTCTCCTGTTAACCCTTATGAAAAGGAAAAGTTGGGGGCTAAACCAGCATGTTAGTGTAAAAAATAAAAATTTACACTAACATGCTGGTGTTGCCCCATACTTCATTTTCACAAGAGGTAAAAGAAGAAAAAGACCTACAAAATTTGTAAAACAATTTATCCTGAGTACGGAAACACCCCATATGTGGGCGTGAAATGCTCTGCGGGCGCACAATAAGACCCATGAGTGAGAGAGCGCCATGTACATTTGAGGTCAAAATTGGTGATTTGCACAGGGGTGGCTGATCATTGCAGCAGTTCTGACATTAACGCAAAAAAAAAACACCCACATGAGACCCCATTTTGGAAACTATACCCCTCAATGAACGTAACAAGGGGTATAGTGAGCCTTAACACCCCACAGGTCATATGTGGATGTAAAGTGCACTGCTGGCGCACTACAGGGCTTAGAAGACGAGTGCCATTGGGCTTTTGGAGAGAGAATTTGGCTGGAATTGAAGGCCATGTGCGTTTACAAAGCCCTCATGGTGCCAGAATAGTGGACCCCCCCCCCACATGTGACCCCATTTTGGAAACTACACCCCTCTCGTAATGTAACAAGGGGTGCAGTGAGCATTTACACCCCACAGGTGTCTGACAGCACCCTGACAGCATCCCAGAGTTCTTAATGCATAAAGTGATATAGGTTAGATTTGAAAAAATGCTCCCGTCCTTAGGGTCATAATGGACTACATCCCCAAGGGGTTAAATGGCCCAGCCAGAGCTCTGGTTCGAACCCAATCAAACATCCATTATGAGACCAGAACAGGCCTGCCCACTGATTGATCCCATCTGACTTGGCAGAGCTTGACAGTATCTGCAAACCTTGTGGCATCATACCAAGAAGACCGGAGGCCCGCCTGCCTGTTGGAACCTGTTGCTGCTAGTCCTTTTTCTTTTTTTTGTAACAAAGTTTAGCACATGGCGTAAGTTCCATGTCGTCATGACACAGTACTGAGCGGTCGTCCCAAGACATGGAACACATCCCACCGGAGAGAAGCCTCAGTTAAGCTGATAGGTAAGATGGCGGGGGGGGGGGGGGGGCTTGGGGAAGAGAGTCACAGGGCAATGTGCTTTCTATTGTCGGTCGCTCTCTGCCATGGCAAACATGTTCAGAAGCGTATTGCCGGCTTTGGCTGTCCGGGCATTCTGGGAGTTATAGTTTTGCCACAGCTGGAGGCACCCTGGTAGGGTGTACAGATACTGTGTGCCCCCATTTATTACCTGTACTGCTTGCCTGTCTACCCAGCTACCAAACGTATTACATGCCTACCTAGGAAACGTACTACCTGCCTACCTAGCAAACTTACTACCTACCTAGGAAACGTTCCTAATGACCTACCAAGGAAATATACCACCTTTCTACCTAGCAAACTTACTGCCTGCCTAGGAAACATACTACCTGCCTAACTACCTACCTAGGAAATGTACTACCTCCTACATAGGAAATTTACTACCTGCCTCACTACCTACCTAGGAAATGTACTACCTGCCTAAACGCCAAAATGAAAGAAAAAAAAGGGGGGGTTTAACAGTTTTTTTTCTTGAAAAATTATGCCCATATTAAAACATTTTTAGGAGTTATACCTGAAGGGTTAATGGTAGGGATCAGTGTGATTGTTGATGTCCGCCATACCCAACGGATCTGCGGCTGCTGATAGCAGCCGGGACCCGCTGTGCATGAAGTGAGCACCGCTACTGTGCTTGCTTCAAGTACAGGACGTAAGTGTACATCCTGGTGCATTAATTGCAAGCGCATCAGGACGTACATTTGTGTCCATTGTCTTCAACCCCTTACGGACACAGGGCATACAGGTACGCCCTTGCGTCCTGGTACTTAAGGATGCAGGGAGTACCTGTGTGCCCTGGTCCCATTACTGGGGTTTAAAGTGTTCTCACAAGCAGAGAACGCTTTAAACCTGGTGGGTCCCGACTGCTATCAGCAGCCAGGACCCAGGGTTAATGCCAGGCTCCATGGATGGGGCCTATGCCCAGCATTAACTATTTAGACGCCGCAATCAAAGTTGATTGCAGCATCTAAAATTAAAGTAAAAGCATCCCGGCAGCTCAGCGGAGTTGATCGGGACCATTGCAATGAAATTGTGATGTTCCGATCAACTGAGAGGATGGCCTCACCGTCCGATCGGTCCTCTCCTGCTTCAGGAAGCTTTAGCAGACTGGAGCAGCATAGCACCAATGACACTGTTCAATTCTATGCTATGGCATAGCATTGAACAGTGTATGCTATTGCAAAGGATTGCATGGTTGCAGGGTATAGCCCCCTAAAAAAAAGGAAAAAGTGTAAAAAAAAAAGTTAATAAATGTGAATAAGCCCCTCCCTTAATAAAAGTTTGAATCACCCCCCATTTCCCATTTTTACGTAAAATAATGTAATAAATAAAAAATAATGTAATAAAAAAAAATTATAAGTGGTATTGCCATGTGCGTAAACTATTAAAATATAAGGTCAACTAAACTGCATGGTCCATGGCGTACATGAAAAAAATAGCTAAGTCCAAAATTGTGCAATTTTAGTCACTTCATGTACCATAAAAAATGTATTAAAAGCGATCAAAAAGTCCCATCAAAATAAAAATGGTTCTGATAAAACTACAGACCATGGCACAAAAAAGAGCCCTCACCGTATGCAGAAAAATAAAAAAGTTATTGGAGTCATAAAACTACTATTTTAAACATACTAATTTTGGTGCATGTAGTTCAAACTTTTTTAAGTAGTAAAATAAAATAAATCCTATATAAATTGGGTATCCTTGTAACTGTATGGACCTACAGAATAAAGATAAGGTGTCATTTTTAACAAAAAGTGAGCTGCATAGAAACGGAAGCCCCCCAAAAGTTACAAAATGGCGTTTTTTTTTATTTCACCCCACAAATACATTTTTTTTTGTTTAGCTGCAAAAGTAATGTCACTGCAAAGTAAAATTGATGATGCAAAAAACAAACCGTTATAAGGGTCTGTAGATGCAAAATTGAAAGCGTTCTGATTTTAGAAGGGGAGGAGGAAGAAACCAAATTTCAAAAGCAAAAATTTGCTGGGTTCTTTAGGCCAAAATGGATCCTTAACCCCTTGGGGATGGAGCCCATTATAACCCTAAGGACGGGAGTATTTTTTGCAATTCTGACCACTGGAATGCTTTTACTTTTCATTCTGATTCCGAGATAGTTTTTTCGTGACATATTCTTTTTTATGTTAGTGGTAAATTTTTGTCGATACTTGCATCATTTCTTGGTGAAAAATTCCAAAATTTGATGATAACATTGAAAATTGTGCATTTTTCCAACTTTGAAGTTCTCTGCTTGTAAGGAAAAAAGACTATCCAAATCAATTATATATTGATTCACAAATACAATATGTCTACTTTATATTTTCATCATAAAGTTGACATGTTTTTACTTTAAAGTTCAGCAGCAATTTTCCAATTTTTCTAAAAATTTTCAAAATCTGAATTTTTCAGGGACCAGTTCAGTTTTGAAGTGGATTTGAAGGGCCTTCATGTTAGAAATACCCAATAAATGACCCCATTATAAAAACTGCACCCCTCAAAATATTCAAAAGGACATTCAGAAAGCTTGTTAACCCTTTAGGTGTTTCACAGGAATAGCAGCAAAGTGAAGGAGAAAATTCAAAATCTTCATTTTTTACACGTTCTTGTAGACTCAGTCTTTGAATTTTTACCACGTGTAATAGGAGAAAAAGCCCCCCAAAATTTGTAATCCAATTTCTCTCGAGTAAGGAAATACCTCATATGTGTATGTCAAGTGTTCGGCAGGCGCAGTAGAGGGCTCAGAAAGGAAGGAGCAACAATGGGATTTTGGAGAGTGAATTTTTCTGAAATGGTTTTTGAGGAACATGTCACATTTAGGAAGCCCCTATGGTGAGAACAGCAAAAAAAAAAAAACACATGGCATACAATTTTGGAAACTATACCCCTCAAGGCATGAAACAAAGGGTCCAGTGAGCCTTAACACCCCACAGGTGTTTAACGACTTTTCGTTAAAGTTGGATGTGTAAATGAAAAAAAAAAATCTTTTCACTAAAGTGTAGTTTCCCCCCCCCCCAAATTTACCATTTCTGCAAATGGTAATGGGAGAAAATGCCCCCCCCCCCAAATTTGTAACCCCATCTCTTCTGAGTATGGAAATACCCCATGTTAGGACCTTAAATACTCTGTGGGCGAACTACAATGCTCAGAAGAGAAGGAGTCACATTTGGTTTTTGGAAAGCAAATTTTGCTGAAATGGTTTTTGGGGGGGCATGTCACATTTAGGAAGCCCCTATGGTGCCAGAACAGAAAAAAACATGGCATTTTGGAAAGTACACCCCTCAAGGCACGTAACAAGGGGTCCAGTGAGCCTTAACACTACACAGGTGACTGACGAACTTTCATTAAAGTGGGACATGAAAATGAAAATTTTTATTTTTAACACTAAAATGCTGGTGTTACCCCAAACTTTTCATTTTCACAAGGAGTAATAGGAGAAAATGCCCCACAAAATTTGTAATCCCATTTCTCTCGAGTAAGGAAATACCTCATATGTGGATGTAAAGTGCTCTGCGGGTGCACTAGAGGGCTCAGAAGGGAAGGAGCTACATTGGGCTTTTGGAGATCGAATTTTGCTGAAATGGTTTTTGGGGGCATGTTTCATTTAGGAAGCCCCCATGATGCCAGAACAGTAAAAAAAAAAAAAAATTAAAATAAAAACACATGGCATACTATTTTGGAAACTACACCCTCACATAATTTATAGTGGGGGCTACACCAGCATGTTAGTGTAAAATTTTTTTTAGTTATTACACTAACATGCTGGTGTTGCCCCATACTTTTCATTTTCACAAGAGGAAAAAAGGAGAAAAAGACCCCCAAAATTTCTAACGCAATTCCTTCGTACGGAAATATGCCATATGTGTACGTAAAATGCTCTGCGGACGAACTACATGGCTCAGGAGTGAGAGCTCACCATGTATATTTGAGGCCTAAATTGGTGATTTGCACAGGGGTGGCTGATCGTTACAGCGGTTCTGACATGAACGCAAAAAAAAAACACCCACATGTGACCCCATTTTGGAAACTAAAACCCTCTCGGAATGTATATTTGGAACAGTGGGCTGTGTAAATGAAAAATTACATTTTTCATTTTTACGAACGACTGCTCAAAAAATCTGTCAGATACCTGTGGGGTGTAAATGCTCACTGCACCCCTTATTACATTCTGTGAGGGGTGTAGTTTCCAAAATGGGGTCACATATGGAGGGGGTCAACTGTTCTGGCACTATGGGGGCTTTGTAAACACACATAGCCTTCAATTCCAGCCTAATTCTCTCTCAAAAAGCCCAATGGCGCTCCTTCTCTTCTGAGCATTGAGCCCTGAGCCCCAAAATTTGTGACCCCATTTCTTCTGAATATATAAATACCCACAGAGCACTTTGCATCCACATATGGGGTATTTATATATTCAGAAGAAATGGGGTTACAAATTTTGAGGGGCTTTTTTCCTATTACCCCTTGTGAAAATGAAAAATTTGGGGTAACACCAACATTTCAGGGGGAAAAAAATTAAAAAAAAATATTTTCATGTCCAACTTTAACGAAAACTTGTCAAAGACCTGACCTGACCTGAAAATTTGTTAAGGCTCACTATACCCCTTGTTACATTCCGAGAGGGTTGTAGTTTCCAAAATGGGGTCACATGTGGGTGTTTTTTTTTGCGTTCATGTCAGAACCGCTGTAACGATCAGCCACCCCTGTGCAAATCACCAATTTAGGCCTCAAATGTACATGGTGAGCTCTCACTCCTCAGCCATGTAATTCGTCCGCAGAGCATTTTACGTACACATATGGCATATTTCCGTACAAAGGAATTGCGTTAGAAATTTTGGGGGTCTTTTTCTCCTTTTTTCCTCTTGTGAAATTGAAAAGTATGGGGCAACACCAGCATGTTAGTGTAATAATTTAAATTTTTTTACACTAACATGCTGGTGTAGCCCCCAACTTTACCTTTTCATAAGGGGTAAAAGGAGAAAAATCCCCCCTAAAATTTGTAAGGTAATTTCTACCAAGTACGGAAATACCCCATATGTGTCCCTAAACTGTTGCCTTGAAATACGACAGGGCCCTGAAATGAGAGAGCGTCATGCGCATTTGAGGCCTTAATAAGGAATTTGCAATAGGGATGGACCTGGTTTCAAGGATGGGGCTTGTCTCCACCAAAACCCTACAGCAGTGTTTCCCAAACAGGGTGCCTCCAGCTGTTGCAAGACTCCCAGCCTGCCAGGACAGTTTATGGCTGTCCGGCAACACTGGGAGCTGTGGTTTTGCAACACTGCCGTATGAGACGTTTTTCATTTTTATTGGGGGAGGGGGGGGGGGGAACGTGTTAGGGGGTGTATATGTAGTGTTTTACTTTTTATTATTGGTTAGTGTAGTGTAGTGTTTTTAGGGTACATTCACACAGGCGGGGGTTCACAGTAACTTTTCCGCTGGGAGTCTGAGCTGCGGTGGAAAATTTGCCGCAGCTCAAACTTGTAGAAGGAATCTCACTGTAAACCTGCCCGTGTGAATGTACCCTGTACATTCACATGGGGGGGGGGGGGGCACCCTAAACCTTCGGCTGTGGCAAAATGACAACTCCCAGAATGCACTGAAAGACTGTACATGCTGGGAGTTGTAGTTTTACAACAGCTGTAGGCACACTGGTGGGGAACCACTGAGTTAGGAAACAGACTCTAGCTCAGTGTTTCCCAACCAGTGTGCCTACAGATGTTGCAAAACTACAATTCCCAGCATGGCCAGACAGTCAGGGATGCTGGGCATGTAGTTCTGCAATATCTGGCCCTTCAGATGTTGCAGAACTACAACTCCCAGCATACTTGGACAGTTTGGGCATGCTAGGAGTTGTAGTTATGCTACAACTGGGGAAGAAGAGTTTGGAGACTGCTAAGTAGTGGTCTCCAAACTGTAGTCCTCCAGATGTTGCAAAACTACAACTCCAAGCATGCCCAGACTGTCCAAGCATGCTGGGAGTTGTAGTTCTGCAACATATGAAGAGCCAAATATTGCAGAACTATATGCCCAGCATCCCTGACTGTCTGGCCATGCTGGGAATTGTACTTTTGCAACATCTGGAGGGCTACAGTTTGGAGACCACTGTATAGTGCCATATAGTTGCAAAACAACAACTCCCAGCAGGCCCAGACAGTCAGTGCAGCCTTCTCCACGCACACTTTCCAGTCTCAGGACCCCCCTAGGCATTGCCACGGGATGCCTGCTGATACATATCAGCAGTCATCCCGGTCTGATCACCGCCCGGCGAGCTGCGGTGATCGGAAATACGGAGGGCGTATGGATACGTCCTCCGTCCTTAAGTGACGGGACGCGAGGACGTATGCACACGCCCTTCGTCCCCAAGGAGTTAAGGGGTTAATGGGTTATCTGTTTATTGCCCTAGTGTCTGTCTCTGTAGTATACACATTCCTATACACATATGGATAGGTGTGCAGACTGCACTGCACCCTAGTCTGTACACTCTTAGACACATGGGGGTATGTGCAGATTGCAGAGCATTGCACCCTAGTGTCTTTAGTACAGACTCTGTACTACTGACACTAGGGTGCAATGTTCTGCACACCCCCTCATGTGTATAGTAGTGTGTGTAGTACACACGCACTGCTATACACATAGGGAAGAATGTGCACAGCATTGCATTCTAGTGTCTGTAGAAGACACTAGGGTGCAATGCTCTGCACATATCCCCCATATGTATGTGCAAAGGCCTGGGTGACTGTGGCAATACAGCAGTAACAGTGCAGCATGAACCCTGAATGTATCAACAGGCATCGAGGGGGAAGGAGAACAGAGCAGCAGCACGTGATTGTGAGCGGAGGGTGGGTTTGTATGGGATTGTCATAATTGCCATAATTTACAGATGCTGCGACGGTGGGGTGTTTACGGGGTATGATCGCCTGCTCCCGCTAGGAGCAGCCATATGACTGCCCGCGCTGCACGTTCGGTGGCAACGAATCGGTGTTCAATTATTCGATAACGGGATTCGAAACAATTTGGATGTGGCATCCTATTTTAAAAATACCGGCTGTTGCATTGCCAGTATGTTTAATATACCAGCAGATCTAGGGGCCCCCACCTAGACAGGGCCCCTGCTATGCCACTGCAGGGGAGCCCCTAAATTTATTGTTGCTTGTACAATACCTAAGAGTTCTATAGCCCTGTATAACACTGCTATGCCACCTAAGAATGTATTAAAGTAGTTTTAAAGGGGCTTTAGATGAATGCCAAACTTACCACGACACCTGGTGACCCATGGTAACTAACAGCTTGTTTAACCCCTTAAGGACTGAGCCCTTTTTCACCTTAAAGGGGTACTCCGGTGCTTACACATCTTATCCCCTATCCATAGGGGATAAGATGCCTGATCACGGGAGTCCCACAGCTGGGGACCCCCAGGATCATGCATGCGGCACCCCGTTTGTAATCAGTCCCCAGAGTGTGTTCGCTCCGGGTCTGATTATGGTCGACCACAGGGCCGGCGGCGTGTGACATTACGCCGCCGGCCCTGCGGTCGAGCGTAATCAGACCTGGAGCGAACACGCTCCGGGGACTGATTACAAACGGGGTGCCGCATGCATGATCCTGGGGGTCCCCAGCTGCGGGACTCCTGTGATCAGGCATCTTATCCCCTATCCTTTGGATAGGGGATAAGATGTGTAAGCACCGGAGTACCCCTTTAAGGAATGAGCCCTTTTTTGCAAATCTGACCACTGTCATTTTAAGCATTAATAACTCTGGGATGCTTTTACCGATTGTTTTGATTCCAAGATAGTTTTTTCGTGACATATTCTACTTTAACACAGTGGTAAATTTTCGTCGTTACTTTCTTCCTTTCTTGGTGAAAAATCCCCAAATTTCATGAAAATTTTGAAAATTTTGCATTTTTCTAACTTTGAAACTCTCTGCTTGTAAAGAAAATGAATATTCCAAATACATTAAATATTGATTCACAAATACAATATGTCTACTTTATGTTTGATTCATAAAGTTGACATGTTTTTACTTTTATAAGACATCAGAGGGCTTCAAAGTTCAGCAGCAATCTTCCAATTTTTCACAACATTTTCAAAATCGGAGGAATTTTTCAGGGACCAGTTCAGTTTCGAAGTGGATTTGAGGGGTCTTCATATTAGAAATACCACACAAATGACCCCATTATAAAAACTGCACCCCTCCAAGTATTCAAAATGACTTTCAGAAAGTGTGTTAATCCTTTAGGGGTTTCACAGGAATAGCAGCAAGGTAAAGGAGAAAATTCTAAATCTTCCTTTTTTACACTCGCATGTTCTTGTAGACCCAGTTTTTCAAATTTTACAAGGGGTAAAAGGAGAAAAAGCCCCCCAAAATTTGTAACCCAATTTCTCTCGAGTAAGGAAATACCTCATATGTGTATGTCAAGTGTTCGGCGGGCGCAGTAAAGGGCTCAGAAGGGAGAGTGAATTTTGCTGAAATGGTTATTTGGGGGCATATCACATTTAGGAAGCCCCAATGATGCCAGAACAGCATAAAACCCCACATGGCATACCATTTTGGAAACTACACCCCTCAAGGCACATAACAAGGGGTCCAGTGAGCCTTAACACCCCACAGGTGTTTGACGACTTTTCGTTAAAGTTGGATGTGTAAATTAATTTTTATTTTATTTTTCACTAAAATGCTGCTTTTCCCCCAACTTTTACATTTTTACAAGGGGTTTTAGAAGAAAATGAGTCCCAAAATTTGTAACCCCATTTCTTCTGAGTAGGGAAATACCCCATATATGGATGTAAAGTGTTCTGCGGGCAAACTACAATGCTCAGAAGTAAAGGAGCGCCATTGAGCTTATGGTGAGAGAATTTGTTTGGAATGGAAGTCAGGGGCCATGTGCGTTTACAAAGCCCCCCGTGGTGTCAGAACAGTGGACCCCTCCACGTGTGACCCTAAACTCTTTCCTTGAAATACTACAGGGCTCCGAAGTGAGAGAGCGCCATGCGCATTGGAGGACTATATAGGGTATTTGAATACGCCACAAAAATACCCTATGGCAGTGTTTCCCAAACAGGGTGTCTTCAGCTGTTGCAAAACTCCCAGCATGCCTTGACAGTCAGTGGCTGTCGGCAATGCTGTGAGTTGTTGTTTTTCAACAGCTGGAGGCTCCGTTTTAGAAACACTGCCGTACAATTTTTTTTTTTTTACTGGAGTGGGGGGGGGGGGGGGAATAGGGGTATGTGTGTATGTAGTGTTTAACCCTTTATTATATGTTAGTGTAGTGTTTTTAGGATACATTCACACAGGCGCATGTTTACAATGAGTTTCTCGCTGGGAGTTTGAGCTGCGGCTGAAAATTTTGTTACTTAACTCAGTGTTTCGCAACCAGTGTGCCTCCAGCTGTTGCAAAACTAGAACTCCCAGCATGTACAGTCTCTCATTGCATGCTTGGAGTTGTATTTTTGCAACAGCTGGAGGCACACTGGTTGCAAAACACTGAGTTAGCTAACAAACTCAGTTTCACAACCAATGTGTGTCCAGCTGTTCCAAAACTGCAACAATCAGCATGCATTGACAGCCGAAGGGCATGCTGGGAGTAGGTTGTAGTTTTGCAACAGCTGGAGGCACACTGCTACAACTCCCAGCATGCCCTTTGGTAGTCTCTGCATGCTGGGAGTTGTAGTTTTGCAACAGCTGGCTGCACACTTTTTCATAGAAAAATAGTGCCTTCAGCTCTTGCAAAACTACAACCCCCAGCATGCACAGACTACCAAAGGGCATGCTGGGAGTTGTATTTGGAACTCCAGCTGTTGCAAAACTACAACTCCCAGAATGCCCTTTGCCTGTGCATGCTGCAATTTGTTGCTAAGCCACAGCAGGAAGTGATCAGGCCTCACCTCCTGCTGGAGCCTTCCGCTGGAACATCACCGCTGCTGCCGCCAATCCTGGTGCTCCTGTCGACACCACCGATCCCGAGTGGACCCCGCCGGACCAGGGCAAGGTAGGAGACCCCCTCCGGCGCTGATCTCCGCCATCTTCGCTGTCCTGATCGCCGCCCAGCAGGGTCGTGATTGATCAGTCTTCCGACCGATCAATCACGTGATCGTGAGGCGGCACCTGTGCCACCTCACTCCTGCTGGGTAAGGGTGAATGAGACTGTCTCAGACAGCCCCATTCACCCTTTTTTGCCAGGTTACCGGGTCACCAGAGACCCGATTGACCCGGAAAAGCCGCAAATCGTTGGTCTCGGGACCCCCCAGGGGTTTGCACGGGGTGCATGCTGATAGATATCAGCAGTCACCCCGGTCCGGTCCCCGCCCGGCGAGCGGCGGGGACCAGAATTCCCACGGGCGTATCCATACACCCTCAGTCCTTAAGGACTTTAAAACGGGGGCATATGGATACGCCTGGCGTCCTTAACCCCTTGGGGACGGAGCTCATTATAACCCTAAGGACGGGAGCATTTTTTTGCAAATCTGACCACTGTCACTTTAAGCATTAATAACTCTGGGATGCTTTTACTTATGAATTTGATTCCGAGATTGTTTTTTTCGTGACATATTCTACTCTATGGTAGTGGTAAATTTTTGTCGATACTTTCATAATTTCTTGGTGAAAAATTCCAAAATTTGATGGAAAATTTGAAAATTTTGCATTTTTCTAACTTTGAAGCTCTCTGCTTGTAAGGAAAATAGACATTCCAAATAAATTATATATTGATTCACAAATACAATATGTCTACTTTATATTTGTATTATAAAATTTACGTGTTTTTACTTTTGGAAGACATCAGAGGGCTTCAAAGTTCAGCAGCAATTTTCCAATTTTTCACAAAATTTTCAAAATCAACATTTTTCAGGGACCAGTTCAGGTTTGAAGTGGATTTGAAGGGCCTTCCTATTAGAAATACCCCACAAATGACCCAATTATAAAAACTGCACCCCTAAAAGTATCAAAAATGACATTCAGTAAGTTTGTTTACCCTTTAGGTGTTTCACAGGAATAGCAGCAAAGTGAAGGAGAAAATTCAAAATCTTCATTTTTTACACTCGCATGTTCTTGTATACCAGGTTTTTGAATTTTTACAAGTGATAATAGGAGAAAAAGCCTCCAAAAATTTGTAACCCAATTTCTCTCGAGTAAGGAAATACCTCATATGTGTATTTCAAGTGTTCGGCTCAGAAGGGAAGGAGCAACAATGGCATTTTGGAGAGTGAATTTTGCTGAAATGGTTTTTGGGGGGCATGTCACATTTAGGAAGCCCCTATGGTGCCAGAACAGCAGAAAACCCCACATGTGTTACGCCGAGTGCTCCGGGTCTCGCTCCTCCCCGGAGCGCTCGCGGCGTGCTCCTCTCTGCAGCGCCCCGGTCAGACCCGCTGACCGGGAGCGCTGCACTGACACTCACGACGGGGATGCGATTCGCATAGCGGGACGCGCCCGCTCACGAATTGCATCCCAAGCCACTTACCTGTCCCGGTCCCCGGCTGTCACGTTCTGGCTCCGCTCTCTAGGGCGCGCGCGCCAGCTCTCTAAGATTTAAAGGGCCAGTGCACCAATGATTGGTGCCTGGCCCAATCAGTCTAATTAGCCTCCACCTGCTCCCTGCTCATATAACCTCACTTCCCCTTCCCTTCCTTGCCGGATCTTGTTGCCTTGTGCCAGAGAAAGCGTTTAGTGTATGTCCCAAGCCTGTGTGCATGCTAGGATTTGCAGCTTTGCAACATCTGGAGGGCTACAGTTTATAGACCACTGCCCAGTGATTTCCAAACTGTGACCCTTCAGATGTTGCAAAACTACAAATCCCAGCATGTCCAGACAGCAAAGAGCTGTTTGAGCATGCTAGGAGTTGTAGTTTTGCAAGATCTGGAGGGATACAGTTTAGAGACCACTATATAGTGGTCTCAAACTGCTGCCCTCCAGCTGTTGCAAAACTACATATTCCAGCATGCCCAAACAGCTGTCTGGGCATGCTGGGAGTTGTAGTTTTGCAACATCTGGAGGGCTACAGTCTCAGACTGTAGCCCTCCAGATGTTGCTAGACAATTTACCGGCTTCCGTAGGATCCAGGGAGTCGTCCTCTTCTGCCGCACCCCGCACGCGCCGATCTCCGTCGCCACCCATCCGATCACCGTCGCCTGCAGCCTACGGAGGGGTAAGTGGACCTTCGGTGTTCGGTCTCTGTCGTTTTCCCCGTCCTGTACTGCCTATTGTGGGTGGGCAGGACAGGGAAAACGAAAGTAAACCCCTCCGCCCCTTATCTGCTATTGGTGGTCGCGTCTAGACCACCAATAGCTGAGATAGGAGGGGTGGCACCCCTGCCACCTCACTCCTATCGCTGTAGGGGGATCGTAGTTGTCTTTGACAACCGCGATCCCCCTTCTATTATGGGTCACCGGGTCACTATAGACCCGTAATGACCCAGAATCGGCGCAAATCGCAAGTGTGAATTCACTTGCGATTTGCGCCGATCGCCCCCCTGGGCATTTGCACGGTGTGCCTGCTGATAGATATCAGCAGTCACCCCGGTCTGGTCCCCACCCGGCGCGCGGCGGGGACCGAAATTCCCACCGGCATATGGATACGCCCTTCGTCCTTAAGTACCAGGACGCAAGGGCGTATGCATACGCCCTTCGTCCCCAACAGGTTAAGGGGTTAAACACAGACTGCTCTAGTGGATTATGTATGCTTTTCAACATTAAAATAAAGATATAGGGGGGGATTTATCAAAACCTGTGCAGAGTCAAAGTTGTCCACTTGCCCATAGCAACCAATCATCTTGCTTCTTACATTCTTAACAAGGCCTGTGAAAAATGAAAGAAGCGATCTGATTGGTTGCTATGGACAACTGGACAACTTTGCCTCTGCACAGATTTTGATAAATCTCCCCCATAGAAAGTATCCCTTTTTGTTGGCAAATGCCTGCTGCTGTAAAAATGCACGCAAAGGTATCATACTACACAATGGTTTTATCCAGGCATTCCAAACATTTCCCCTTATGGGAGTTCAACAGGATTGGTATCCCAAAATAGTCAAGAAGTAATAGCTTTTGTAAACATTGAAAAGTTACAAGTAACATCAAAAATTCTCCCTTTTTGGGAGTTGCAACAGAATTGATGTGTGTCTCGAAATAGTGAAAAAGAAATAGCTTTTGTAAACACTGAAAAGCTAAAAAAATTATCAGCTTTTTGGAATCATGGCAGTTGGGAAGGTGAACTCATGGCTGGTAGTAGTAGCAGCAATGGGGGTGAACTGGTAGTTATAGTAGCCAGTGGACAGAAGGCATTGGTAGACTGGTGGTGGTTATAGTAGCCAGTGGACAGAAGGCATTGGTAGACTGGTGGTGGTTATAGTAGCCAGTGGACAGAAGGCATTGGTAGACTGGTGGTGGTTATAGTAGCCAGTGGACAGAAGGCATTGGTAGACTGGTGGTGGTTATAGTAGCCAGTGGACAGAAAAGCATTGGTAGACTGGTGGTGGTTATAGTAGCCAGTGGACAGAAGGCATTGGTAGACTGGTGGTGGTTATAGTAGCCAGTGGACAGCAGGCAATAGTGCAGTGATGGTTGATGCAGTAGCCAGGACACAGTAGGGGTGTTTTTGGAGTGATTTGTCAAAGGGGTAAAATCAGTTTAATAAGTTAAAGGGGTACTCCAGTGGAAAACATTTATTTTTTTACAGATTTGTAAATCACATCTATTAAAAAATCTTAATCCTTCCAGTACTTATCAGCTGCTGAATACTGTAGAGGAAGGTCTTTTCTTTTTACATTTCTTTTCTGTCTGACCACTGTGCTCTCTGCTGACATCTCTGTCCATGTCAGGAACTGTCCAGAGCAGGAGTAAATCCCCATAGCAAACCTACCCTGCTCTGGACAGTTCCTGACTTAGACAGAGATGTAAGTAGAGAGCACTGTGGTCAGACAGAAAAGAAATTCGAAAAGAAATAACTTCCTCTGGAGCATCAGCTGATAAGTACTGGAAGGATGAAGATTTTTTTTAATAGAAGCAATTTACAAATCTGTTTAACTATCTCAGTTGATTTAAAAAAAAAATGTTTTCCACCATAATACCCCTTTAAGAGAAACTTCCAGTCCACGTTCACTCTCAATGCTAGAAATGATGGTTTTTGGAATAGTTTTTTTGATAAACCCAGCTATAACTACTCTATTTTTGCTAAAACCCAGAAAATGCAAGTATTGTGGTATAAAGAGCCTATACAACTTTAACTTTCACTGAAATGAATGCATAAATCCAGCTAGAAATGCTGTTTTTAACCTGTTAAGGACCCAGGGCGTACCTGTACGTCCTGAGTCCGCTCCCGTTCTGCGTGGCCCCGCATCATAGCGGGTCGGGCCCGGCCTCTAACAACGGCTGGGACCTGTGGCTAATAGAGCGCAGCACTGATCGCGGTGCCACGCGCTATTAACCCTTTAGACGAGCGTTGAACACCGCGTCTAAAGTGAAAGTAAAACCATGCCAGTTAGCTCAGGGAGCTGTTCGGGATAGCCGCAGCGAAATCGCGGCATCCTGAACAGCTTACATGACAGCCGGAAGATCCCTACCTACCTCCATGCTGTCTGATCGCCGAATGACTGCTCAGTGCCTGAGATCCAGGCATGAGCAGTCAAGCGGCAGAATCATCGATAAGTGGTTTCCTATAAGAAACCACTGATCAATGTAAAAGATCAGGGTGTGCAGTGTTATAGCTCCCTATGGGAGCTATACCATTGCAAAAAAAAGTGGAAAAAAAAGTGAATAAAGATCATTTAACCCCTTCCCTAATAAAAGTTAGAATCACCCCCCTTTTCCCATAAAAAAAAAACCTGTGTAAATAAAAATAAAAGTAAACATATGTGGTATCGCCGAGTGTGTAAATGTCCGAGTTATAAAAATATATCATTAATTAAACCGCACGGTCAATGGCGTACGCGCAAACAAATTCCCAAATCCAAAATAGTGCATTTTTGGTCACTTTTTATATCATGAAAAAATTATCAATAAGTCCTATCAATGCAAAATGGTACCGCTATAAACTTCAGATCACGGCGCAAAAAATGAGCCCTCATACCACCCTATACGCATAAAAATAAAAAAGTTATAGGGGTCAGAAGATGCCAATTTTAAACATATAAATTTTCCTGCATGTAGTTATGATTTTTTTCAGAAGTACCACAAAATCAAACCTATATGAGTAAGGTATCATTTTAATTGTATGGACCTACAGAATAAAGATAAGGTGTCATTTTTACTGAAAAATATACTGTGTAGAAACGGAAGCCCCCAAAATTTACAAATTGGTGTTTTTTTTTTTTCAATTTTGTCTCACAATGATCCTTTTTTTTTCATTTTCGACGTAGATTTTTGGGTAAAATGACTGACGTCACTACAAAGTAGAATTGGTGGTGCAAAAAATAAGCATTCATATGGATTTTTAGGAGCAAAATTGAAAGAGTTATGATTTTTAAAGGTAAGGAGGAAAAACGAAAAGGCAAAAACGGAAAAGCCCCGGGTCCTTAAGGGGTTAATAAACCCAGAAAATACAATATTATTGTGTAAAAGGCCTATGCCTTTCTGATAACAATGCAATGTTATTGCTAAATCCAGCTAGAAATGCTCTATTTTTGGTTAAACCCAGAAAACATAGGTAAAATACGGATCAGCCCACAATGCTTTGCTTTACAGTCGTTCGTTTTACAGTCATATTGTTAGGTTTGTTGTGCAGCAACTAGACACAGTAATTCAGGTCACGCAGGCCAGCCCACTGAACAATGCTATTCCATTGCAGTGCTTTAGCTTTCTGGGATCATTAATGCACTGCTCAGTACTCAACTTTCTCTCCAATATGCAGTGCATAGGGTTTTATCACTCCCTTGTGACTCCCTTCTGATTGGCCTGGAAGCTGTATGCAAAGCAGTGATTGGCTAAACTGCCGCCATTGGATCTTGCTACTAGCTGCAAAGTATACTGGGCTACTATGATGTCAGCTATGCTAAAATGGTGCCAAAAGCCTTGTATCCGTCATCACTTGACCTATACGTTTCAAAAAGTTTTATTAAAGTTTTAACAGAAACATACAAACCAATATTGTACATGTCCAAATTTTCAGAGTACATACATGAAAGAAACAGATGCAATTGTTTATATACATCACATGGGGTGGTAACTGCATAAGAACAGCAGCCCCTGGGCATTTAAAAGAAACATGTAGTCTCCTAATTAGCCTCTAGGCCTTAACAGCCACTCAAGTAGCTACGCATATATGTTCTGCCCTACGCCAAACATACAATTGCTAGATACACATCACCTGACCTATAATAGCTCTGTTGCCAGACTCGCACAACCCAGGTCTGGCAAAGTTCTAATGTTTAGCAAACCTCATTTTAGCTAAAGCTCTAAGTGATACTGGGTTCTACGGGCTCGTCTCTCTCGAGTCTCTACCAAGTACTGACTGAAGGGTCTGAATACTTGTACTGACTGAAGGGTCTGAATAAGTGCAATATTGAACTTTTTCCTTTTCACTAAATTAGAAAAGATTTCTATCATTCAGTTTTTTTTACATTATCCAATATTGAGAGCAGATTGATGGAGGGGGGGGGCTTGATTTCTTAAATTTTAGCACAAGGCTTCAACATAAAATTTGAAAAAAAAGTAAATATATATATATATATATATATATATTTAATTCAGTTACTCAATTAATTTACCAGTGAACAGATTGTACCTTTAAGCAGTATATCACTTATATGTTTTGCTATTAAAATATACCCTTTTTTGGATATGCATTAAAATAAAGTGCATGAAAAATATACACTCAGCTATTAAAAACCTATTCTGATATTAAATGGCTGCTAATAGCACACGTTGAGGTTCTCCTACTCTAAACGTTTTCCCATATGTGTTTTTTCAGTCATGATGAAGGCTTCATCAGGAGGCCAGAAAGACATAAATGAGAAAGACACTGGCTAGCAATACAGGGTAGTGAAGACCAAACCAAATATAGTTTATGCCACAAAAAACTGTTTACGGCAACAACAAAAAAAAGGGGGGGGGGATGATGACCAGCCTTATAGAAGCCACTTACTCCTGTTCCCATGCTAAATGTTTAAATCTACAATGAACTCCTGAGTACAGACAGATACTGAAACATATTCCTGAGCTGTTTTTAACAGTATTTAGGGATATGCTGTACAGCAGGACCCATGGACCATAGTGACACAATGTGCCTCTATATCTTAGAGCAGAGCTCACAACAGGCCACATCAGCACGGGTACTCAGTGCCTGTCCTGCCAATAATGTCACAAGCTCAATGCAAATAAGTTAGCAGCATCCACAAGCTATCAGAGAGGAGAACCTTTTCAGAATACTCTATTAGGATTCATTTGCCTGCCTTTAACCTTGTGCCCCTGACCTTTCACAATACATGTGTCACAATTTTTCTCCCATATGCTTTCTCACACAGTATGCCACGACCTTCTGTTTGGGGGCATGGTTTATGAAAACTATGCACTTAGTTGTGTTGCCTACTAAAGGTTTTAAAGTGATATAGGAAATGCTGACAGTGAACAATATGGTTGCCTAGACAACTGTATAACACCAGATTCTTAAAAATTTATAGTGGGAATCTTACAGCCTCATTTGAAACCTTTTATCATACTTACTATCTACCGATGCGGCGTTGATTGAAGCAGGAGCTTTCTTATTGATAAACTTTAAGTTATTCTGGTTGGAGAGAGTTCACACAATAAAATGACATTACTTCCTAAAATAATTTACTATTTCCACACACTTCCTGTCCCAATGCTGACGGCTGTGCATTAAAATCTTTTGGCCTAATAACCCTGTTTTATTTGGCAGAACACCAAGCCTCTCATCTCTCCATGCACTTGTCTCTTGCATTCATCATGGGTTAGGAGTCTCCCATTTATTTAAATATCATGTCGCCCAGCTATTTCAACTTACTGCATTTTTTTCACAATGTTAATACCCTGCCGGCATTCCTATGAATCTACTCCTCCTTGGTTTATAACTTCGGCTAGGCCCCTTATCATGTTCCCCAGTATTATATGGCTCTTGCTAAAAGATACAACTTGATAAAAATATGATATTAATGCACTAGTATTTCCTCACTATCAGACTGTGGAACCCAGGCTAACTGGCCCAAAGGTGTATATCATTATCTATTTTCTTTTTATGGTGTCCCTGGCCTGAAGAATTGGTCAGCCACTCCCCTGCACCCCCTTTCTTTGTCAGTCTCCCCTCTCCTATCTGGTTGTCATCTTCTGGAATTCTCTTTCTGGTATAATGTGAGAAGATAATGTGAGAAGATAATGTGAGGCGTGATACAACAACTTTTCACATCAATATATTGTCCTCTCCTTAATAATTTGATTGTATGTAAAGTGTTTTTGTTTTTCTTACTACCCACATGATATTCCATTATGCCATTTAATTGTTATGATTGTTATATTTAGCCTATAGTGTGCTGCTTTCTCTGCACTACTGCACTAGCAGTATACTAATCTATCTAGAGAATGGGGGTCCACTGACACCTAACCACCCAATCCCACTACACCAACTTCTTCATATATTTGAGTGGAGACATGGCTGCATTAAAATTCAGTAACCTTTACATATGTACTGCCTTTTCAAATGCTGTGTGAGAAGAGATGAATGAAATAGCAGCAGCTGAGTAAGGAAAAAGTTACACTAAGCACTGACCTTCTGCTGTTGAGATGAGAAGAAAGCATTGATCTACATTTCGTGGACAGTGTGATCCTCTGAATGATGGTGAAAGACTCAGCTTGCATACACAGAGCCTAACTTCTTTCTCTCTTTACTGCTCCCCCTCTCTAGAACATGCTAAGCTCTGCCCCAACTTCCTGTGTTTCCTTTGACTGTTTATGTTACTAGAGACAGGTTACCCCCTAACAACTGGCAGTGAACAGCAGATTGCAGGAAAGTGAGAATCGTAGTGACCAAGACTTTACAGCAGTTTTTAGGGGTAAGGAATAATTGTTGGTTAATGTAATGATTCACAAATATGTTACAGATCACATGGGCTATCACATCGAGGGAATGTGTTTAAAATAACAGTGACCATATCAGTTAGCTGTGACCCATTCAGGAACCTAACAATACAGGTGAATGTTGGTGGTGGCAATTGCATAACTAAGATGATTGGAACAAACACATGCACGCAAAAAAAAAAAAAGGCTTATCCTACTAAACCTACACCATTTTAGAAATGTATGGTGGAAAGCATATGGTTACAAAGGTAATTGATGGTTATCAAACTTGGAGAAAGAGTTAATGAATTTGTTTAATATTTAAGGAATACCTGTTGTCCCGATACATTAAATAATAAATTATTTTAAAAAAATATGTATTTGGAAATTGTAAGTAACTGGGAAGAAGGTTACATTTATGAGATTTAGGAAACACATTAAACTTATAAAAAATAATATTTGGAAATAGCAATATATCATCTGGGAAAGGATGCAGAAATGTAACACATTACTATAGAAGTTAATGACACGTATAATTAGAACAGGACTAAAATATTTGTGATCAGAAAAAGAGAAAATTAGAGACATTAAATTAATAAACTGCTAAGTTCTGAGAAATGAGGGAATAAATGAAAAGAAAGGCCAAGGAAATTATATAAAATAGTGAAGTAGAAGAAATGGTGTGACTTGGGGACATGAATACATGAGTCAGATAAAGGATTGTGGACAGGTCTGTAACTAAGGGAACAATTGATAAACAGTTTTATAAATGAAATAATACCATTAAGGAAGTGGATAATTGAATAAGGAAATGCTGGAAAATGATATAGGAACTGAAAGGATTGGAGAAATACTATACAATTTAGATGAAGGGCTAGGGGAATTAAGATAGAAAATATATTGACATCTTGATAATAGATACAAAAAGTTAATAAAAATAAATTATTGTGCAATGAGTATATGAATCAAACAACCAGATAAAACATTGGACCAGATTTATTCATTTTAAATCATGTTTGTCTTTAGTGAATTGCGAGATTTCAAATGTTACACATGTTGCATTTTCTATCGAGTTGAATGGCCCATAGTTTATGTAGTTTTACTGAACGTCACAGTTTAGATTTTTTTTTTGTGAGCAAATATGTGTCTCTAGATGTATTAGTCAGAACATATTTGCATACATTCCTAAAGCGCCAAATATTTGTTCACAGCATATATAAGAGGCCACACTTTTGACCACTTTGTATGAAGCATGCTTAGCTCATACAAATATAACATTTATGTAAAAACATTTATTAATTAAAAAAATATCATTAGACTTATTAGTACACATTTGTCTACATACAATCGCCATTTTGCAAATTAGGGGGCTTCAGTTTCTACGCAGTGCACGTTTCGGAAGAAATAATACATTATCTTTATTCTGCAGGCCTATATGATTCCAACGATATCCAATTTATATAGGTTTTGTTTTGTGTTACTAACTTTAAAAAGATTTTTTTTGTATGAAAATTGCCGTATTTTTCGCTCCATAACACACACTTTTTCTCCCCGAAAAGTGGGAAGGAAATGTCTGTGCATCTTATGGAGATTGCTGCTCCTCCCGTACTATAGCTGATGGACCCGGAGCTGTTAGCTCCCGCTACACCATCCGGATTCCCCTCACTTTTATCAGACGCTCTTCCAGTCTTGCAGAGTTTGCCCTGCGGGACGTCATCTGCAGCAGGCCGGCGCGATGATGTCACAACATTGTGCCGGCACCCGGAGATCTCGTTCTCACGGCGCAGACTCTGCAAGAATAGAGCAGCGTCTGATAAAGGTTAAAGCAAGTAAGAAGAAGCTGCTCGGGCGCAATACCATACAGTGAAAGGCACATAACAGAGGGTGGGAAAATGTCAGAGTTTTAAATGCAATCATTAAACTTCATTCCTTGTTCAATGCTGTCTCTGTCAGGCTGCATCATTGAAAAACCAAATCAGCGGCCGGCCACTATTTTAACTTATCAA
Organism: Hyla sarda; assembly: GCF_029499605.1. Classification (NCBI taxonomy): domain Eukaryota; kingdom Metazoa; phylum Chordata; class Amphibia; order Anura; family Hylidae; genus Hyla; species Hyla sarda. Next base: position 216,128,635 of record NC_079191.1, read on the forward strand.
ACTCCCAAGTCCACGTTGTGGGGGATCCAATAAGCTCCCCTAAGCTACCACCAATATTCATTTATGCTTTAGACGTCGTGATCCGAATTGATCACGCTGTCAGCTGCTGCGCTTGCTTCATAGGCATTTAAAGATACATGGCGAACATGTACGCTCTGGGGAGTTAAGTCCCAGACAGCAAGGGCATACCTGAACACCCTTAGTCATCAAGGTTTAATGGTGAATACACAGTATTTTACTTTTACATAAACTGAGTATTGTTTTTTGGTGTTTTGGATTTGTTGTTTTTCCCCTAAAATGCTGTATGTAGTGAGTGTTTTTTTTTTTTCTGGCATATTTCCTGTTGTCTTCATTATAGGACTTGAAAAACCGCAAGAAAAACAAAATGGAACTAAATTAAAAAATATGGCATTAACCCCTTAAGGACGCAGGACGTAAATGTACGTCCTAGTGAGGTGGTACTTAACGCACCAGGACGTACATTTACGTCCTGTGCATAACCGCGGGCATCGGAGCGATGCCCATGTCATGCGCGGCTGATCCCGGCTGCTGATCGCAGCCAGGGACCCGCCGGCAATGGCCGACGCCCGCTATCTCGCGGGCGTCCGCCATTAACCCCTCAGCGCTGCTGCGGGGATCCGATCATTCATAACGCCGCACGGAGGTCCCCTCTCCTGCCTCCGTCTGGCTCCCGGCGTCTCCTGCTCTGGTCTGTGATCGAGCAGACCAGAGCAGAAGATGACCGAAAACACTGATCTGTTCTATGTCCTATACATAGAACAGATCAGTATTAGCAATCATGGCATTGCTATGAATAGTCCCCTATGGGGACTATTCAAGTGTAAAAAAAAATGTAAAAGTAACAGTAAAAAAAAAAGTGAAAAATCCTCCCCCAATAAAAAAGTAAAACGTCCGTTTTTTCCTATTTTACCCCCAAAAAGCGTAAATTTTTTTTATAGACATATTTGGTATCGCCGCGTGCGTAAATGTCCGAAATATTAAAATAAAATGTTAATGATCCCGTACGGTGAACGGCGTGAATGAAAAAAAAAAAGTCCAAAATTCCTACTTTTTTAATACATTTTATTAAAAAAAAATTATAAAAAATTTATTAAAAGTTTTTTATAGGCAAATGTGGTATCAAAAAAAAGTACAGATCATGGCGCAAAAAATGAGCCCCCATTCCGCCGCTTATAAGGAAAAATAAAAAAGTTAGAGGTCATCAAAATAAAGGGATTATAAACGTACTAATTTGGTTAAAATTTGTTTGTTATTTTTTTTTAAGCGCAACAATAATATAAAAGTATATAATAATGGGTATCATTTTAATCGTATTGACCCTCAGAATAAAGAACACACGTCATTTTTACCATAAATTGTACGGCGTGAAAACGAAACCTTCCAAAATTAGCGAAATTGCGTTTTTCATTTTAATTTCCCCACAAAAATAGTGTTTTTTGGTTGCGCCATACATTTTATGATATAATGAGTGATGTCATTACAAAGGACAACTGGTCGCGCAAAAAACAAGCCCTCATACTAGTCTGTGGATGAAAATATAAAAGAGTTATGATTTTTAGAAGGCGAGGAGGAAAAAATGAAAATGTAAAAATTAAATTGTCTGAGTCCTTAAGGCCAAAATGGGCTGAGTCCTTAAGGGGTTAAAAGACGCTAAAAAAGCCCATGTTACCTTAGAAAAACTGTTTCTGTTGTAGAGTGCAGAGTTTTAATTCCCCTTAAAACACCACAAAAGAACATTATGTACAGGAGTCCTAAAGGAAACCTAAACAATGGTATCCAGAGAGTAGTGCATTTGACCTTTGGAAACAATGTGCTAATTCGACATTTCAGCAATATCTAAGTAATCTCTCAATTCTGAGGCTAGCCCTCATTAGCCAAGTTCACCTCCTCACCTTGCTTCATTAGGCTCCACTTCTCTTAGTCTTAGCTGAGCAGCAGGGAACATTATGCACTGACAGAGAAAAGCTTTCTTTAGTGAACATCCTTTTTTGTCAGTAATGAGAATGAAGGTAACGTCTAGTCAATAGCTCTATGCATCAACTCAGAAATACTTCCATTTCACCTTGCAGACAAACTAATAAATAGCTCTGTAGTAGAAAGAGAGTGCACATTAATGGCACGATTAACCTTCATTTCAACAAACACCTTGGGTAGTTTTCTTGTTTGTAGCCTAATATACATCTATAATAACATTTCGGAAATAACATTAATGCTCACGATTAAGGATAATGTAAATAATTATGTTCACATAAGAAGGAAATTGAATATGTGGGTATAGTGGTAATGGATTTAATATATAATTATATATATGTATATATATATATATATATATATATATATATATATATATATATATATATATATATATATTATAATTGGTAAAATTTCATATTTTACATCTGCTTAGTTTTTTGCTCATATTTGCTGACCTGACAAGATGAAATCAGCCTCTCCCCCAGAGAGACCTGACAATCAAGATTTAACTGTTTGCAGAGAGATAAAATAATGTCAGTATGACATCTGGGGGAGAAGTACAAGGTTCTAATTGCTTAGCGCTTAGGAGCAAACAAGTCAGCTTGCGCTTGACAAAACCACACACACATACACTAATAATAATCAATAATGTGGGTGGTAATTTATGTTGATTCTGGTGTATATATAACCCTTGAATTATGTTATAATAAACCAAGAGGTTGCTTTACCCCTGCCATTCACTCCAATGTATGCATCAACTTTAATAATAATCAATTTGGACAGGAACAGATATCCACCAGGTCTCTGAAGGAGTTTCCACTTCAGTTGGCGCCCAAACAGGTACTCCGAGTATTGATACCGAGGGGGCAGTTGCAAGACAAAGCATTGGACCAGACCAATCGCAGATGGGACACAGACGAGCCTGATCAACTCCAAAAGTACCGTAGGACAAATTTTTCGTAACCTAGCCAGTACCAAGTGTGCAGGGCACGGATGTGTCACGCTATTCTTCTCATGGTTTGCCTTGTCGGATGGAATCACACAGGGGAGGGACTGCTGAAAATGATTCATCAAGAAATCGAATCATGGCTTTCTCCGTGACAACTGAAAATGGGAATCATGGTGACCGACAATGGGAAGAACGTCTTGTCTGCGCTGCGTCAATCTGTGTTCAATCTGGTTGTGAAGCAGTTCCTGAAGTGTTCCACCCATCTACACGACATTCTTACAATGGGAAGGAAACTTTGCATGCACTTCAGCCACTCGTACACTGCAAAGCACACCCTCCTTGAGCTTCTGCGTCAGAACGGTATCCCCCAACGTCTGATATGCAGCATTTCCACCCATTGAAATTCCACCCTCCATATGTTGGAACGACTATACGATCAGAGAAAGGCCATCAACAATTACTTGATGATCCAAGCGGATAGGGGTACTCCACTGTGTAACTTCGATGTCAACCAATAGCAGCTCACACATGACACCTGTCATTTGCTCAGGCCCTTTGAGGAAGCCACATTATTTGTCAGTCGCCAGGATTATAGGATGAATTACATCATTCCACTACTTCATTTCCTACAACAGATGGTGGAAACGATGGCTGGTCAGGGCACTGGAGACATGGCACCTACATCTCACGGCCACATGAGCCCTGTGTGGGCTTAATTGGAAGAGGAGGGGGACAGTGGAGCATAGGAAATGTGTGGCAACATGGGTGGTTCTTATACTCAGCTGACAGGAGAGGAGGAGCAGGAGCATCCAGAGGAGCTACAAGGTGATGAGGAAGACAAGACAGAGGACCCAGACACACCGTGGCAGTATGCAGTAAAGATGGAGGGAGGGAGTCCCTCCGAGTCACTTGCAAAAATGGCATGATGCATGCTCACTTGCTTACATAGTGACTGATGAATTGTCTCCATTCGGCAGCGGGATGACTTCTGGCTCTCCACCTTGTTTGACCTTTGCTACTGGCACAAGGTGGGGGCCTTTTTTACACCCACTGAAAGGGAGGAAAAACTGACCTACTACAGAGACATCCTACTTAGTCAGTTGGCCAATGCCTATCTTCACCATCGTCCATCCTCTCGCAGGTCTGACTGGGGGGGCCCTCTGTGCTCACATTCCACTGCCATGGCTGCTGGGGAGGAGTGGAGTGGCAGGAGCAGTACCAGCTCCATGAGCAGCAGCCTGAGTCTACAGTCGCTGATGAGTAGCTTTCTTCACATGAATAGTGAAGCAACTAATCAGCAGCAGCATGTAGACCTTGAGCAGGAACTGAACCAGCAGGTGATGGCATACTTTGAGATGACCCTGCCAACCCACATTGAAGATCCGCTGGACTTCTGGGCCACCAAACTGGATTTGTGGCCCTAACTAGCAGAGTTTGCCCTGGAAAAGTTGTCCTGCCCAGCCGGTAGTGTGGCATCAGAATGAGTGTATAGTGCGGCGGGGGCCATAGTATCCCCAAGGAGAACTCGCCTGTCCACCAAAAATATGGAGAGACTGACCTTTGTCAAGATGAATCAGGCTTGGGTCAGCCAGGATTTCCACCCACCAATGCCTGATGCATCAGACTTGATTATCCATGGTGCCACACCAACACTTTGGCAAAAGAGACCGGTTTCTTCTGCCTACCTGCCTCAGCTACTCTTTAGATCCTGCCACCCGCCTGATGCCACACATCTGAGGCCAAGTGCTCCTTCTTTCATCCACCATCATCAGCGTGTACTGGTATTACCACCCACCGCCCCACTCGGTCACCGGTTAACTTTTAGGACTCCTGATGCTGTTGATGCCACATCCAGGCTCTGTTATTGTGCCACTCTGCAGCCTACATAGGCTGCCACCACCTCCTGGCTGTGGCATTCTGCCACCATATGGGCTCCTCATGCTGCCGCCACCTCCAGGCTGTGTCATTCTGCCGCCATATAGTCTCCTCGTATTGCCACCACCTCCAGGCTGTGTCATTCTGCCTCCATGTGGTCTCTTCATGCTATCACTACCTCCAGGCTGTGTCATTCTTCTGCCATATGGTCTCCTCATGCTGCCGTCGACTCCAAGATGCGTCATTCTGCTGCCACCTCCAGGCTCTGTCATTGTGCCACTCTGCGGCCTACATACACTGCCACCACCTCTAGGCTCCATCATTGTGGCGCTCTGCGGCCTACATACGTTGTCGCCACCTCCAGGCTCTGTCATTGTGCTGATTTGCGGCCTACATAAGCTGCCACCCTCTCCAGGCTCAGTCATTTTGCCGCCACATGGTCTCCTCATACTTCTGCCACATCCAGGCTGTATCATAGTGCCGCCCTATGGTCTCGTCATGCTGCTGCCATCTCCAGGCTTTGTCGTTTTACCACCATGTGATTTCCTTGTTATATTGATTTTGTGGTAATACAGTATTTTTTCAAAGTAAATGCTTCGGGCACCCAGGACACTCAGTCGTGAGCATCGGGGGATGGTGCTGAGAGGCAGGGGCTGGGACAGGCAGTAGCTCACCTTGCAGCAGACCACCAGCTCAATTTAAAGTTATCAGTATGAGCTTTTTCATAGTTTACACTGCAGCAATTCTACACTATTGGAGTTGGAATTACCGTGGCTGCTTGCACCAGACTTGCCCTCCAAAGGGTCCTCAAAAAAGGATTTTAAGTTTTCTCATTCCAACTACCAGGCTCTGTCATTGTGCCGCAATGTCTGATCTTGTTATATTGGTTTTGTGGCAACATAGTATTTTTTCAAAGTAAATGCTTCTAGCACCCGGGGCACTAGGTCATGAACATCGGGGGGGGGGGGGGGGGGTTGGGGGTGCTGAGAGGCAGGGTCTAGAACAGGTGGTAGCTTGTCTTGCGGCGGACCGCCAGCTCGATTTTAAGACACAAGTATGAGCTTTTTCATAGTTTACACTTCAGCAATTATACACTATTGGCGTTGGAATTACCGTGGCTGCTGGCACCAGACTTGCCCTCCAATGGGTCCTCAAAAAAGGATTTAAAGTTTGCTCATTCCAATTATCAGGCTCTGCCATTGTGCCGCCATGTAATCTCCTCATGCTGCTGGCACATTAAAGGGGTACCCCACTGGAAAAAAATTTTTTTTTAAATCAACTGGTGCCAGAAAGTTAAACAGATTTGTAAATTACTTCTATTAAAAAAATCATAATCCTTCCGGTACTTATCAGCTGCTGTATGATCCACAGGAAGTTCTTTTCTTTTTGAATTTCCTTTCTGCCTGACCACAGTGCTCTCTGCTGACATATCTGTCCATTTTAGGAACTTTCCAGAGTAGAAGCAAATCCCCATAGAAAACCTCTCCTGCTCTGGAAAGTTTCATGACATATTCTACTTTATGTCAGTGGTAAATTTTTGTCGATAAATTCAGAAATTTGATTAAACTCTCTGCTTATAAGGAAAATAGACATAACAAATAAATTATAATTGATTCACATATACAATATGTCTACTTTACATTTTCATCAAAAAGTTGACATGTTTTAATATTGGAAGACATCAGAGGGCTTCAAATTTCAGCAGCAATTTTCAATTTTTTCACAAAATTTTCGAAATCTGAATTTTTCAGGGACCAGTTCAGTTTTGAAGTGGATTTGAAGGTCCTTCATATTAAAAATACCCCATAAATGACCGCATCATAAAAACTGCACCCATTTTTGGGGGGCATGTCGCATTTAGGAAGCCCTTATGGTGCCAGAACAGCAAAAAAACAAAAACCACATGACAGCTTGCAGCTTGCTCTTCTGAGTGTTGCTGTGTAAGAGGGGGCGTGAAAGAGGAGTTTCAAAAACAGGAGTTTGAAAGCAGGAGGTTGAGATCGCTGTGAGTGTTAATTTCTGAACCCACAAGGTCTACAAAAATTTGAAGTGTAATTTTGACTGTCTGTTTTTGCCTATACATTTGTGAAATCCCCATAACTAGATGGCCTCCATGTTGGAAAATGCAGTCCAATGTACATCCTGTTCAATGTATGCAATCCTTGAACAGCTGTTTGAGGGTGCATATTGTTGTGCGAGATGTGTGCTAGTTGTTCGTTTGGAAGCCCAGATCCTGCATCTAGAGGAGCGACTGGCAACAATGAGAAGCATTAACAACATGGAGAGGAGTCTTCTGCTCACTGAGCAGGCACTCTCGGGAGTAGAGGTGGGGAGGACAGTGGGGCGGAGTTGCAGGACAGTCAGGCAGTTAGCTGGGTTACAGTTAGAAAGCGGGGTAGGGGAAAAAGTGTCAAGGAGGCTGGTCCTGAACTGGCACACCCCAACAAGTTTGTCCGCTTGGCAGATGAGGGGGATGCCATTACAGAGCTAGCAGAACTGCAGCAGGATACTGCCTCTGCTCCAGTAAGGAGGGAGGGAGGAGTACAGGGCAGGCCAGACAGGTACTAGTGGTGGGGGACTCAATTATTAGGGGGACAGACAGGGTGATCTGTCACAAAAACCGGGATCGCTGAACAGTGTGTTGTCTGCCTTGCGCACGAGTTCGGCACATCGCGGATCGGGTTGACAGGTTGCTGGGTGGGGCTGGAGAAGAACCAGCAGTCATGGTACATATTGGCACCAATGACAAAGTAAGAGGTAGGTGGAGTGTCCTTAAAAATTATTTCAGAGACTTAGGCCGCAAGCTTAAGGCAAGGACCTCCAGGGTAGTATTTTCTGAAATACTACCAGTACCACGAGCCGCACCAGAGAGGCAGCGGGAGATCAGGGAGGTAAACAAGTGGCTCAGAAGCTGGTGTAGGAAGGAGGGGTTTGGGTTCATGGGGAACTGGGCTGACTTCGCTGTCGGTTATCGGCTCTACCGTAGGGACGGGCTGCACCTCAATGGGGAGGGTGCAGCTGTGCTTGGGGAGAAGATGGCTAGAAGGGTGGAGGAGTGTTTAAACTAGGGACTTGGGGGGAGGAAACCTAGAGCAAATAGGGGGAAGATAGTGTAGATAGAGAGGTGGGAATTATAAATGTACCTGGGGGTGGAGCGGAGGGAGGGAATAGAATAGTTAATAGAAATAGGCTTCATAGGAAAATAAAACTTACACCCTTGAATCCCATTAACCCCAATAACATAAAGGATGGAAATGTAAAGTGTATGTTCACAAATGCCAGAAGCCTAGCAAATAAAATTGGGGAGCTTGAGGCCTTGATACTGGAGGAACATATTGATATAGTTGGGGTCACTGAGACATGGCTGGACTCCTCGCATGACTGGGCTGTCAATCTGCAGGGGTTTACATTGTTTCGCAAAGATAGAATGAACAGAAAAGGTGGTGGAGTCTGTCTGTATGTAAGAAGTGGTATGAAGTGGTGTGAACGATGCCATAGTGTGTGATGATTCTGAGTATGTGGAATCATTGTGGGTAGAATTACAAAAGGAGGGAAATACTGAAAAAATAATACTTGGTGTAATCTACAGACCCCCTAATATCACTGAAGAGATAGAAGGTCGGCTGCATAAACAAATAGAGAGGGCCGCCCGGGCAGGTACAGTGGTAATAATGGGAGATTTTAACTATCCAGATATAGATTGGGGTCAGGGGTTGGCTAAAACTACACAGGGGCGACAATTCCTAAATTTGTTGCAGGATAATTTTATGGGCCAGTTTGTGGAGGACCCAACAAGAAGTGATGCCTTGTTGGATCTGATCATTTCCAACAATGCAGAGCTGGTTGATAATGTAACTGTGAGGGAAAACCTTGGTAATAGCGACCACAATATAGTTACTTTTGACTTAAAATGTAGAAAACAAAGACAGGCGGGGAAGGCAAAAACATATAACTTTAAAAAGACAAACTTCCCTGTGCTGCGAGCTGCACTACAGGACATAGACTGGGGGAGGTGTTCTCAAATACTGATACAGAAGGTAAATGGGACATCTTTAAATCAACTCTAAATAACTATACAGCTAAATATATACCAAAGGGGAACAAATATAAACGATTAAAACTAAATCCTACATGGCTGACAAATTATGTTAAAAGAGCAATAAACAACAAAAAATAGCCTTCAAAAAATACAAATCTGATGGGTCAGCTATAACATTTAAACAGTACAAAGAGCTTAATAAAATCTGTAAAAATGTAATAAAAACAGCAAAAATTCAAAATGAAAGACAGGTGGCCAAAGAAAGCAAAACTAATCCTAAATATTTTTTTAGATATATAAATGCAAAAAAAACCAAGGACAGAGCATGTAGGACCCCTTAATAATGATAATGGGGAGGTTGTCACAGGCGATAAAGAGAAAGCGGAGCTACTGAATGGGTTCTTTAGTTCTGTTTATACTAGGGAAGAAGGAGGAGCTGACATTGGACAGGTCAGTGCTGGTAACATATCATGTAATGTACTAGACTGGCTTAATGTAGAGATGGTACAAGGTAAGTTAAGTAATTTAAATGTAAGCAAATCTCCAGGGCCAGATGGACTACACCCAAGAGTTCTTAGAGAGGTAAGTTCAGTAATATCTGTACCCCTGTTCATGATATTTAGAGATTCACTGGTGTCTGGTATTGTGCCAAGGGACTGGCGCAAGGCGAATGTGGTGCCAATCTTCAAAAAGGGCTCTAGGTCTTCCCCAGGAAACTATAGACCGGTAAGTTTAACGTGCATTGTGGGTAAATAGTTTGAAGGACTTATAAGGGATTACATACAGGAATACATAGGGGACAATAGTATTATACGTGATAGCCAGCATGGGTTTACTAAGGATAGAAGTTGTCAAACCAATCTAATTTGCTTTTATGAAGAGGTGAGTAGAAGCCTTGACAGAGGAATGGCTGTGGATATAGTGTTTCTGGATTTTGCGAAAGCATTTAATACTGTCCCTCATAGACGTCTGACAGGTAAGTTAAGGTCTTTGGGTTTGGAAATTTTAGTTTGTAACTGGATTGAACACTGGCTCATGGATCGTACCCAGAGAGTGGTGGTCAATGATTCGTACTCTGATTGGTCCCCGGTAATTAGTGGTGCACCCCAAGGTTCAGTACTGGGACCACTGTTGTTTAATTTATTTATCAATGATATGGAGGATGGCATTAACAGCTCTGTTTCTATCTTTGCAGATGAGACCAAGCTTTGTAGCACGGTACAGTCTATAGAGGATGTGTATAGGTTACAAGATGACTAGGATAGACTAAGTGTCTGGGCATTCACTTGGCAAATGAGGTTCAATGTGGATAAATGTAAAGTTATGCATCTGGGTACTAATAACATGCATGCATCGTATGTCTTAGGGGGGATTAAACTGGCAGAGTCACTGGTAGAGAAGGATCTGGGTGTACTTGTAGATCACAGACTACAGAATAGCATGCAATGTCAGGCTGCTGCTTCCAAGGCCGACAGGATATTGTCATGTATAAAAGGAGGCATGGACTCGAGGGACAGGGACATAATATTCCCCCTTTATAAAGCATTGGTACAGCCTCACCTGGAATATGCAGTTCAGTTTTGGGCACCAGTCCATAAAAGGGACACTGCGGAGCTGGAAAGGGTGCAGAGACGTGCGACTAAACTAATATGGGGCATGGAACATCTTAGCTATGAGGAGCGATTAAAGGAGTTACAATTGTTTAGTCTTGAGAAGAGACGTTTAAGGGGGGATATGATAAATGTATATAAGTATATTAATGGCCCATACAAAAAATATGGAGGAAAACTGTTCCAGGTTAACCCCCCCCCCCCAAAGGACGAGGGGGCACTCCCTCCATCTGGAGAAGAAAAGGCTTAGTCTCAAGGGGCAACACACCTTCTTTACCATGAGAACTGTGAACTTATGGAACAGTCTACCTCAGGAACTGGTCACAGCAGGAAAAATTAACAGCTTTAAAACAGGATTAGATACATTCCTGGAACAAAATAACATTAATGCTTATGCAGAATTATAAAATCCCATCCCTTCCCCAATATTGCGCCACACCCCTACCCTTCAATACACTGGTTGAACTTGATGGACATATGTCTTTTTTAGACCGTACTAATTATGTAACTATGTAACTATACTATTTCAGAAACTATACCCCTCAAGGAACCTAACAAGGGGTACACTGAGCCTTAACACCCCACAGGTGTTTGACAAATTTCCGCTAAAGTTGGATGTGAAAATGAAAAATTAGATTTATTTCTTCACTAAAATGCTGTTATTACCCCAATTTTTTCATTTTCACAAGGGGTAATAGGAGAAAAAGCCCCCCAAAATTTGTAATCCAATTTCTTCTGAGTATGGAAATACCCCATATGTGGATGTAAAATGCTCTGTGGGTGAACTACAATGCTCAGAAGAGAAGGAGCGCCATTGGGCTTTTGGAGAGAGAATAGTATTCGGGGGCCATGTGCGTTTACAAAGCCCCGTGGTGCCAGAACAGTGGACCCCCCCTCCCCACACATGTGACCCTATTTTGGAAACTGCACCTCTCACAGAATTTAATAAAGGATGCAGTGTGCATTTGCGCTGGCGTTTGACAGATCTTTGGAACAGTGGACTGTACAAATGAAAATTTAATTTTTCATTTTCACGGACCACTGTCCCAAAAATCTGTCAGACACCTGTGGGGTGTAAATGCCCACTGCGCCCCTTATAAAATTCTGTGAGGGGAGTAGTTTCCAAAATGGAGTCACATGTGGGGGGAGTCCATTGTTCTGGCACTATGGGGGCTTTGTAAACACACATGGCCTTCAATTTAGGACTCATTCTCTCTCCAAAAGCCCAATAACGCTCCTGTCACGTACCTGGATACGGATATCACAGAGCAGGTAGTGGATCCTCCACCTGTGTGGCTGATGACACGGACCGTATCGAGGAGCGGAGTCTAAGGTGCAGCTGGTCTTCACCAGAGCCCGCCGCAAGGCAGGAGGTATTTGCTGCGGCAGGCGGCACCCAGGTCGCTACCCCCGATACGGCTTGACCACACAGGTACTGGGCAGTAGACTTGTGCACTAGAAGAATTTTCGTTTCGTTTTGTTTTTTCGTTTTGGAAAAAATTTTGGTTCGGTAATATTTTCGGTTTTGATTTTTCGGATACATTCGGTATTCGGGTGTTCGGTTAGATTTTTCGGATACATTCGGTATTCGGGTACATTCGGTAAATCTTTTTATTCTTTTTTGGACTTTAGCGATCCTACAAAGTTATGGAGATAACTTTTTTATAAAAATTTCATAGGGTACCATAAAAAAATAATAAGAAGCAAGAAACAGTAGTGATGGAAAAAATTGTATCTAACGAAATGTATCTTTTTTATTATGAAATGTTTATTCATTTTTAAACCAGGATCAATTTATGTGAGCAGGTAAAGCACTAAAAATGTAGCCGACAATAATAAAAATGTATTGTGTGTGTGTTTTTCACTTTAAAAAAAAAAATGTTTTAGGTAGTACTACTACTCCCTCCCAGCATGGAACACACTGTTCCATGATGGGAGTAGTAGTTACCTGTACTAATTGACAGATCGCCGGGGTCCCTTGCGGCAGCTCTTCTATGGTCCCCTGCACTCACGTATATATACACTTGTGGTCGTGGCCCATGTATAGGAAATTGTACGTACTTACCAACCCTCCATCCCGATCTGCTATTCAACTTGTCCACCTGAAAAACACATCCTACCACTAAATACATGTGTCATAACCTAGGTTGGTTCTAACTGACCCTATCACTGCTTCTAACAGCGGTTGAATTGTGCCCAAACCGCGAATGAGGGCACGCCTATGGAGGGCAAAAATAACACAGATAGGTTCAATGATGCAAGCAATTAATTTTTATTCCTTACAAAACCAAGAATCTGAATACATCCGCCATTTCCAGCTGGGGGTTCGGAATGTACGTAGTGTAGGCATTAGAGTTCCATCTACCTAACTTTTTTAGTACATGTACCGATACTCCGTGCTTGGAGGCTGCTGAGGCTGCCCCTATGCGGAATGAATGTCTCGAGTAGCAGCGTGGGTCAAGACCCAACAGCCTAACCAATGTGCGCACGTGACTGACAAATTGCGAAGTAGTGAGAGGTGCAGAATCAAACGGCAGCAACGGCCTTACCTCTGATCGATTGTTCATGATGCTTGCCCACTCGGAAAGTACCACTAGCGGACACCAGGGTTTGCTGGAGGGATAGTACCGTATCACAGTGGCCTCCCTGCAAGTTTTGGTACCCCGTAATGTCAGTTCTGCATAATTTTGTTTGATGCTAAGTTGCGTTTTCTCTACAAACGGTGCTGCTCGTGATGCACAAGTGAACTCCCCGGGCCTCAGAAACCCATAGAGAGCTAAGTATATGCTGACCTTGATGACCTTGCTGTGAAACCATCCGAATGGAGCGGAGTCGAGTAGAGCCGACATGTCCCTAAACATTTGCCCTGTGATAGGCTGCCTTGGACTCACACGCGGGATGCTGCTGGAATTGACCCCCTTCAAAGCGGCTTTGATAACATGTGTGGAGCATATGGAAAGGCTCGCCGGGAAACTGTAAAGCGTGGTAGTGTTGAATCCCGGATAAATGTAATTTAATGGTGTTGTATGACAAGCCTAAGTCAGAGTGGCAAAAGGCCAAGAACTGTAGTATGGTGGGAATGTTGAAGCCCCATGGTAGAGCGTGTCTGTCCAGGAATGAGCTGTACAGCCTGATGGCCGCTGCATAAGCCTTCCTTGTCCTCGGGGCTAGGGAACTTCTCCCTAAGGTTTCTGCTAACAAGGAGTAACCCCTTAATCCAGCGTTAGCACCCGATGTGGAGGCACTGGGGTTGCTACTCGGTCCGCACCTGGTGTGAACTGAAAAAAGAGATCATAATTACCCCTGGATAAGGCGTCAGCCGCTGTGTTGCAAGTGCCCGCTATGTGACGCGCTGTGAAATTGAAATTGTGCTGTAGTGCTACCCACACCAGTCTGCGCAAGTAACTCATAACCTGTAACGACTTGGATCTGCCCTTATTTACTGCCTGTACTGTGGCCAAATTATCACAGAAGAACGTGACCGTGGAGTTCGACCATAAGGGCCCCCAAACCACTTCCGCAGCCACGATGGGATATACCTCAAACAAAGCGGAAGTGCGACCAAACCCCGGTACCTCCAGAACCTCTGGTGGCCATGGGCCAGCCATCCACTGACCGCCGTGTATTGCTGCAAAACCCAACGTACCCGTAGCATCCGTGTGCACCTTAGGAGAATCGCCCGTGACTGCTGGCAAAAACATAGACACCCCATTCCACTGGCTGATGTGGTTGTGCCACATGTGTAAATCAGCCAGTGCCTCGGGACCCAACTTGACCTGACTACTTGGCTTGGTTGCTGAAGACAGTAGTGCTAACAACCTAGAAACAAAAGATCTACCTTGTGGAATTATCCGCATAGCGAAGGCCAACATACCTAACAAACTCTGGAGTTCCACCCTTGATGTCACCCTGGTTCTCACAAATTTCTGGATGGTCTCCTTGATCCTGCTTAACTTGTCTGCTGGCAGGCTAGCCTGAATTTTCTCCATGTCTAATACCACGCCAAGGAACGTGATAGTGACCGATGGACCTTCTGTTTTTTTGGGAGACACAGGTACACCAAGGGTATGGAACAATGACCTCAATGTGGGCAGGCTGTCGGGATCGCACCCTGGGGAATCTAACAAGAGGAAATCATCCAGGTAATGTATCACGTGTCTGCAAGCTGTCACATTGACCAACGCCCAGTGTAAAGCTCGTGCCAGCTGTTCGAACAACCAAGGGCTGCTTTTTGAGCCGAACGTTAATTTTGACGCGAAATAGTACATGCCCTGCCATTTTATGCCATACCACTTCCACAACTCTTCGGCCACTGGTAACAACTTAAAGGCATCGGTAATGTCCGCCTTCGCCAACCATGTGCCTGGTCCCAACTGAAGAATGACCTGTATAGCCTGGTCTATGGAAGCGTATTTCATAGAAAATTCCTCAGATGGGATCAGGGCATTTAAACTGGATACCACAGAGGAATACGGGGCAGATAAATCGTAAATTAGACGTTTTTTATTTGAGAATTTTCCCGTCACCACCCCCACCGGGCTGACCCTCCAAACTTCAAATGGTGAGGACTGGAATGGCCCGATGATATAGCCCTTCGCCAATTCCTGCTGTATCAATTCCGTGACCACCTGGGGCTGTTTCGTGGCTGACGCTAGATTCTCACACTCAAAAGTGGATTGAGGTAACGCCACTAACCCTGTGTGAAAACCCGTCCTGAAACCTGTGAGTAACCATTGTACCCAGTCTTGTTCCGGGTGACTAGCCAACACACAAGCCAACGCATCCACCTGAACCCCGTCTAGTCAAGACTGCTGAGACCTCTGGGAGCACAACGAGCTGGGATGGGCCCGGAAGCAAAGTAAGCAGACGTGCAATAACCTACAGTTACTGAAATTACAACTCGACAAATTGTAGTTGTTGCACACCTGGCTCTTGCCCAGGAATCTCACGGGGCGCCCCAGTTTGTCTACTGCAGACGAGAACTTATGACCGGGAGCAGATGACGCCATGATACCCCTGCTGGTGCTTGGCTCTGGTTCTTGGCTAACGCTGGAACACCGGGGGCAGTGTGGGAAATGGATTGGCAGATCGTGCAGGTAGGTGCCTTCAACCCAGCGAAGTGCTTACAATACAGCTCGGTGTCCACGACACTCCAGTCTGTCTCGTAAGCAAACTGACTGACCCCTGCCGCTGCTTTTGCCGCAAAGGACTTGTGGTACTCATAAAAATAGGACCCACCATACTTGTATGCAAATTCAGACAACTTGTATAAGTACAGATCCAGCTCCTCCCTTCTTTCTGGTTTTTCTGTGCAAACCACATCTCTGTATAAACTGAAAGCAATGACAAATTCAACTATTGTAAGCTTGCGGTTTAACCTGGCATCCTTACTGTTGAAGACAACCGAGACCTCCCCACACGCTACTGTCTTGGTCTTAAAGACGTCCTGAGTACTGATAAGCAAGGATGCCAGGTTAACGTCCTTGCCATCGAGGATATCTCTGCGGATGGCAGCAGGAATGAAGTGGGATGGCGTGATCTTTGGAGGCATAGTTCCTCTACCTACAAGCACTGCCACCGCAGAAGTAGCTGGGGCTGCCGATGCAACTACCGCAGGAGGGACTGATGCTTGGGATGCACCACCCCTCTCCATTGTGTCCATTCTGGATTGCAGGCTGGACAAAGAGGACATCATGCTGTTCATCATGTTGTGTAGTTGTGCCAAAGACGTGGCCACGGTCTGCCCTGACATGTCCCGTTGACTTCCGCTAGCTTCCTCTCCTGACATTAGCAGCTTGTACAATTCCGCTTTCCTGGCTGAAGCCGGAAATGGAATTCCCTTCTTGCGGAGTTCCTCCATCAATCTGGGAATTGTCCATGATCTATAAGTAGTACCCACTCCCTGCTCGGAGCTCCTGGCAGGGGTCTCTGGGACAGACAAGGTCTCCTCAATGTCTGATGCGTTTGACATGATGCTACCACCTGTCCGGGCCGTAACGGGTGTCGGGGAAAGATTAATGAGACATGAGAACCACATACGACTATCAACTCCACCTAAACACACCCCCTAATTACTGACCTGCAAACAACCAGCGCCAATCGTCTGGCAAGGACCTAAAACAACATTATATATTAGCATGCTACCATGTAACAACTTTTGAACTCAAGTGCCTACCACCTCATTTTGTACCAAAGCGGCTATCCTAGTCGATGATCCGAGAAAAACTGTGAACCATCCCAACTGCAGTGGTACCCTTATTTATGCAACCATCACCCTGATCCTATCATAACACCATGCGCGAGTGAGGATCTGTGTGCCTGACGTTGGCGCCGGCCCGTGTAAAATGTGGTAATGAATGTGTTACACCGTGCCTAAGAATCATGCCATTGCTCTGACAACCGCGTCAATAGCCACCTTGTTGTGGCCCCCTCCTTACAGATGTATCAGGAGACAGTCGCGTACGTCAATACTGTCGAGTGTTGCTCTGAAGACGTGTCAGCAGCAACCTGATCGTTGTTACCCGCCCCCTGAGTGTGTCAGGACAATGGTTGAATATGTGCTTATAATTAACGTGTGGTATGCTCTGAAGACGTGTCAGCAGCAACCAATCGTAGGTTGCCCCCCTGAAAGCGTGTCAGGAACACGGGCGAACGCCTACTACAAAAGCATGCCGTAAAGTAAGCTCTGAAGATGTGTCAGCAGCAAACCAGCCGAAGGCTACCCCCTGAAGCGTGTCAGGGTAGTGGGTTAATGTCTACCTGCATGTGTTACGTGTGGTATGCTCTGAACGACGTGTCAGCAGCAACCAAGTGTAGGTTGCCCCCCTGAAGGCGTGTCAGGAACACGGGCTAACGCCTACTTAACAATGTGCTGTAAGGTAAGCTCTGAAAATGTGTCAGCAGCAAACCAGGTAGGTTACCCCCCTGAAAAGCGTGTCAGGACAACGGGTTAAATGCCTACTCATTGATAACTTGTGACTCCATGTCAGTAGTCATAGAAGTATGCAAAACGGTGTTAGGAGTGCCGGAATCACCTGCTCCTAAGTGGCATCTAACGTGTCCTGAATGTACGTCGTGAGACCAGTCGTGGTAAAGTGAACAACATTTTTTATTTTTTTTTTATATACATCGGTCTCCAACCCAGGAAGTTGCATGGGAGTCCGATCCATACAATATTTATGACAACACACTGACGTTTGCTCAAAGAAGACGCGGTCGACGGCTGCTCTGCAAACATGACCACGGCCTAGCTGTGTGGTCCTCCCATAGCCATGTCTCCAGAGCAACCACAGCACGCGCACCGCCCGCTCCGTCCGCGTGCGTCAAAATAGTCAATAACCTTGCATCAATTATAACAACCTCTAACCCCAAGTGCTGCTAAATACTCTTAAAACATACCTACCAGTCTAGAATGACGACAGGACTTGTACCAAGTACTCTTGTACCTGTGAAGTACAAATACATGGCATGACAACCCTTTGCCAATTGATATTACCCCTATAACATTGTGACAACTGCGGCTCAATGATCTAACAGCATCCTTGCGCAAATGTTGCGCCTATTACAGAATGCCACCTTGTAACATCTGTGGTGTAAGACCCCTGCGGCACTGCCAAACCCACCGCCCCCCTCCCCCTGTATCATGATCGCTATTCATCACCCAACTCTAGTGTACATAAGGATCCCATGAATCCACCAAGGACCGGCCTCGTACCGCATACGTGAATTAAGCTCTCGGTCGGCAGATGACTGCCCTCGCAGCGGACTACGTGTCTGATTATTGACTGTAACTTTGACAGGCGCCGGGACCCGGCACTTACCCGATCTTCTAGTTAGAGTCTGGAGACGTACACCGCCCGCTCACTGTGCGCCGCTGTCAGAACCGGAAGTCCCTGATTGATGACGTCACCTTCCTCCTACGTCCACCAACGCTGTACGACGAACGCCCCGGCTGCAGAGAGGCCGGGCGTTAAATACCCCTCCCACAAATTCAGCCGATAGGCTTCCCACATATTCATATTTCCCACAGAGCTGTGATTGGCCAGATGGTTCCAGCCAATCACAGCTCTCTGTGAGAAATAGGAATATGTGTATATATAAAGCCATGCAGGGGACCATAGGAGAGCGGCCGCCGTATCCATACATTATACAGGAGCATCACAGCGGGTGTCAGGAGTGATACCCGCAGTGATCTTTCCTTTACTACAAGTACTACTACTCCCAACATGGAGTACACTCTGCTCCATGCTGGGAGCTGTAGTACCTGCATTAATAGACAGATCGCAGCGGGTGTCAGAAGTTACACTCGCTGCGATATGTCTATTAATGCAGGTACTACAGCTCCCAGCATGGAGCAGAGTGTCCTCCATGTTGGGAGTATTAGTACCTGCAGTAAGGGACACCCGCTGCGATCGTCCTTATGTGAATGTCAGGATCAGCTGTTCTCAGGGCTACAGAGTCGGGTGAACAGCAGACGCTGAGCCGTAGGTATACATCGTATATCTACTGCCCAGCAAGATTTTACAGTGAGCCTGCAATGTGTATACAGTATACACATTGCTGGCTCACTTAACCCCTTGCTGAGCTGTGCGCTATGCGCAAGCCCAGCAAGGAAAGAGTTAACTTACACTGCTGGACAATGTAGGTTAACCCTTTGGACGGTATACACTATATACAGCTATCTATAGATCTATATACAGCTATCTACAGAAGATGAAGTCCGCTTACTTCCCTCAAATACCGGGCAGGTCCATGTAGCCCCGTCCCCTAGTGATGATGTCACTAGGGGGCGGAGCTACAGAAGGGAACTAGGCTAGTTAATCTGAAGCTCTGTTTTGTATAATGTGAACAGACCCTTCTGGCAGTGTCTACCCAGACAGGGAGACTCCAGCTGTTGCTAAACTACAACTCCCATAGAAGAGCAGCTGCCGCATCTATACATTATACAAGAGGATCGCAAGGGATCTGTCAATTAGTACAGGTACTACTACTCCCATCATGGAACAGTGTGTTCCATGCTGAGAGTAGTAGTACTACCTAAAAAATGTTTTTTTTTTAAAGTGAAAAACACGCACACACTACATTTTTATTATTGTCGGCTAAATTTTTTGTGCTTTACCCGCTCACATAATTTTATCCCTATTTAAAAATTAATAAACATTTCATAATAAAAAAGATACATTTGGTTAGATACAATTTTTTCCATCACTACTGTATCTTTTTTATTATATTTTTTGTTATTAGAATTAATTCTTTACGTTCGTTTACGGATAACAAATGCATTCGTTATTTACCGCATGCATTCGGTAAATAACGAATGCATTCGTTATTTTGCCATTCGTATTATCATGGCTATTCGGGAATGTTCAAAATATGTTTTCGTGCATTCGGATCGGACCGAATGCCCGAAAACGGTAACATTCGGTAAATTAGACATTTGTGCAGAACCAAATTGCACATGTCTACTGGGCAAGACGAAGTACAGGAGGCTGAGACAGAGGCGTAGTCAACGTAGCAGAAGGTCAAGGTCGTGGTCAAGGTCAAAGGTTCGTGGTCAAAAAACGTAGCAAGGAAGTCGGTTAACACGGGTAGGCTGAGCAGGCAATAGGAACGCTTTCTCTTAGGCAAAAAGCACTGAAGATCCGGCACGGATGTGTGGGATGTGCAGAAATATATAATATAGTGTTCAGGTGCACATACTATTTATGGGCGCACTGGCCCTTTAAATTTCAAAGCACCGGTGCGCGCGCACCCTAACGGACGGGGACGCGCGCGCTGAGGCTGAGACGGAGCAGCACCAGCAGACGTGGGTAAGTGATGGGCTGGAATTCGCATGCGGGAGCGTCCCACAATGCAAATCCTGGCCCCGCCAGTGAGCGGGGACACAGGACTACTGCACTTCCGGCCAGTGAGCGGGGACACGCAACTACTGTGCTCCCGGCCGGGGAGCGGAAACACAGGGCTACGGCGCTCTCAGGCCAGTGCTAACCACCGGAGCGCAATATGTAACAGCTCCTTCTATTCTGAGCATTGTAGTTCACCCGCATAGCACTTTACATACACATATGGATTATGTTCTTACTCAGAAGAAATGGGGCTACAAATTTTGGGAGGCTTTTTTCCTATTCTCCCTTGTGAAAATGAAAAATGTAGGGTAACACCAGCATTTTAGTGAATTTTATTTATTTTTATTTATTTTTTTACATCCAAACTTAACGAAAATTCGTCACACATCTGTGGGGTGTTAAGGCTCACTATACCCCTTGTTACGTTCCATGAGGGGTGTAGTTTCCATAATGGGGTCACATGTTGGTATTTATTGTTGTCTGCTTATGTCAGAACTTTACCTTTTCATAAGGGGTAAAAGGAGAGAAAGCCCCCCCCCAAATTTGTAACACAATATCTCCCGAGTACGGAAATACCCCATATATGGCACTAAACTGTTGCCTTGAAATACAACAGGGCTCCAAAGCGAGAGAGCGCCATGCGCATTTGAGGCCTATTTTGGGGATTTGCATCCGTTACCAAAATACCCTGCGGCAGTGTCTCCAGCTGTTGCAAAACTCCCAGCATGCCTTAACAGTCAGTGGCTGTCCGACAAAACTCGTTGTTTTTCAACAGCTGGAGACTCCGTTTTGGAAACAGTGCCGTACAAGAATTATTTTTTTTTTTATTGGAGGGGAGGGGGGACTGTGTAAGGGTATATGTAAATGTAATATTTTACTTTTTATTTTGTGTAGTGTTTTTAGGGTACATTCACACAGGTTTACAGTTAGTTTCTTGCTGGGAGTTTGAGCTGAGGCGGAAAATTTGCTGCATCTCAAATTTGCAGCAAAAAACTCGCTGTAAGCCCCAGCCCATGTGAATGTACCATGTGCATTCACATGGGGGGGGGGGGGGCAAACCTCCAGCAGTTGCAAAACTAGAACTCCCAGCATGTACAGTCTCTCCCAGTGCATGCTGAAAGTTGTAGTTTTGCAACAGCTGGAGGCACACTGGTTGTGAAACACTGAATTGGGACACAAACTCTGTTTCACAACCAATGTGTCTCCAGTTGTTGCAAAACTGCAACACTTGGCATGCATTGACAGTCGAAGGGCATGCTGGGAGTTGTAGTTGGAACTCCAGCTGTTGCAAAACTACAACTCGCAGCATGCCACTTGGCTGTGCATGCTGAGAGTTGTTGCTACTGCCACCGCTCCTGCTGCCGGGACTGCCGTTGCCGGGACTGCCGCTGCCACTCCTGAGGGGACCCCCGCTGACCTCCGGAGCAGGTAAGGGAACTCTGCCTGCCACGATCGCCGCCCCAATCACCGTCCCGATCACCGCCCAGCAGGGCAGTGATTGGTTGGTTGTTACGACCGATCAATCACGTGATCGTGAGGTTGCACCCGTGCCACCTCACTTCTGCTGGGTAAGAGTGAATGGGGCTGTCTCGGACAGCCCCATTCACCCTTTTTTCCGGGTCACCGAGTCACCAGAGACCCAATTGACCCAGAATCGCCGCAAATCGCCGGTCTGTATTGACGATTTGGACCCCCCCCAGGGTTTGCACAGGATGCCTGCTGAATGATTTCAGCAGGCATCCCGGTCCTGTCCCCGCCCGCATTTGTAAAGTCTTTAGACCCTTTAACTTTTTTCAAATTTTCTTATGTTGTGGCCTTGAGCTAAAAGAGAAGAAAACTAGTTTTTCCCTGTCAGTCTTCACCCAATACCCCATTATGACAAAGTGAAAACAGAATGTTAGAAATATTTGCTAATTTATTGAAAAGGAAAAACTAAAATATTACATTACAATCGTAAAGAAAAAGATGGCATTCACCACGCTTGAAATTACGGTGATTTATTTGTGAACCAGCAGAATACAACAGATCGGGAAAGAGGGACGCCAGGTGAGCAATAGCTATTTCGTGCGCTAGCGCACTTCTTCAAGAAGTGCGCTTGCGCACGAAATAGCTATTGCTCACCTGGTGTCCCTCTCTCCCGACCTATTGTATCTTGCCGGTTCACGAATAAATCACCGTAATTTCAAACGTGGTGAGTGCCATCTTTTTCTATACGATTGTCATATCTTGCTGCACCTTCTGGATTGAGCACCCCAGTGTATTTTGCGGATGGTCCCGGTGTTACAGTGTCTGCTTGACATTTGGAGCGGTGGCGGCTGTGCCGGAGGCTGTTTCTTTATCTCAGTATAAAATATTACATTTACATAAGTATTCAGACACAATTGGTGGAAACGCCTTTGGCAGTGATTACAGTCGCCAGTGTTCTTGGTTATGATGCCACAAGGTTTGCACACCTGGATTTGTGGATTTTCTCTCCATTGGCATTTTTCTCTGCAGTTCGTCTCAAGCTCTGTCAGGTTGGATGGCGACCATTGGTGGAATGCCATTTTCAGGCCTCTT
Source organism: Hyla sarda (assembly GCF_029499605.1). Lineage (NCBI taxonomy): Eukaryota > Metazoa > Chordata > Amphibia > Anura > Hylidae > Hyla > Hyla sarda. The sequence goes on from NC_079191.1 coordinate 216,151,507, forward strand.
TAGAGATGTTCACTTGGGTTTACATCAGGGCTCTGACTGGACCACTCAAGGGCATTCACAGAGTTATCCCTGAGTTATTCCTATGTTGTCTTTGATTTGTGCTTAGGGGCATTATCTTGTAGAAAGATTAACATTTGGCCCAGTTTGAGATCAAGAGCACTTTGGAACAGGATTTTATTGAGAATATCTTGGTACCAAAGCTTTCTAACAACCCTGACTAGTCTAATACAATAGAGGAATATGGGTGCACTACTGTGGTAGATGTATACAGTGACATTGGCTATCCCTCAACACTGATGTTAAAGGGGTATTCCAGGCCAAAACTTTTTTTTTTATATATCAACTGGCTCCGGAAAGTTAAACAGATTTGTAAATTATATATAGAAAAATATTGCCCGGACCTTCCAAGGTAGTGTGATTGATTAAATAAACAATGGATAACTGGGTCGTACTCCAATAATAATTCAATAATTATTTATTTAAAATGTATAGTGCATTACTCCTCACAGGGCCCTTGTGAGAAAAAACACATATAGTAAATGTAAAAATATGCAAATATTAAAAAGTGACACTGGCATATGAGATAGCTCTGTATAGACAAATTCATATGTCTTTACGGTATTATAAAGATGCAGTATAAATGTCCTTTTGTGTGACAATTGTATATCAAATTGGGTACTTTGTTACCGGTCCTGGATGGTGTGACTCTGTCAGCTCCAGCTGAGGCAATATAGTTGTTCCTGTGCCTAGATATCACAGTCAGCGGTCTTAGATGGTGCTGTGGCTTTAACCCTCAAGGTCCAGGTGTTACGCGGGGGTGTTCGTCCCAGGGACTATATTGCCTCAGCGGGAGCTGACAGAGTCACACCATCCAGGACCGGTAACAAAGTATCCAATTTGATATACAATTGTCACACAAAAGGACATTTATACTGCATCTTTATAATACCGTAAAGACATCATATGAATTTGTCTATACAGAGCTATCTCATATGCCAGTGTCACTTTTTAATATTTGCATATTTTTACATTTACTATATGTGTTTTTTCTCACAAGGGCCCTGTGAGGAGTAATGCACTATACATTTTAAATAAATAATTATTGAATTATTATTGGAGTACGACCCAGTTATCCATTGTTTATTTAATCAATCACACTACCTTGGAAGGTCTGGGCAATATTTTTCTATATATATTTCACATTATTTTTGCAGCTGTGGTATAGTTGCATGCCCTGTTGACCTCAGGTAGGGTTTACATATTAATTGTGAGCTGCACTTGCACCTTTTTTCCTTTTCTTCAGATTTGTAAATTACTTTGATAAAAAAAATCTTCTTGCAATAGTTATTAGCTTCTGAAGTTGAGTTGTTTTTTTCTGTCTAACTGCTTTCTGATGACTCACGTCCCGGGAGCTGTGCAGTTCCTATGGGGATATTCTCCCATCATGCACAGCTCCCAGGACATGACATCATCATTGAGCAGTTAGACAGAAAACTTCAGAAACTAATAACTATTGAAAGGATTAAGATTTTTTAATAGAAGTAATTTACAAATCTGTTTATCTTTCCGGAGCCAGTTGATATATAAAAAGAAGTTTTTGCCTGGAATACCCCTTTAAAATTGAGAGATTCGCCAGTGTATCCTTATATGAAGGACACACCAGAGCCCACACACAAACGCCAAGGTTTCTCAAAATAGCGCGGGACCTACGCTAATCCTACCTGTGCGTGATAAGCAAAACAGGGGCCAGTGGGCAATTACGGCAGCATTCGGTCAACTCACAACCTCCTCCAAGATACCCTCCAGCGTGACTGAGCACACATGCAATGGGAGGAGGAAGGCAAGTTGCAAGCCCCTCCTGAGTTGGCTAATATGGGTGCATGGCCTCACAGGTGCTACCTTAATGCTGCCTTAAAGATATTCAAGGCACATTAATTATGGAGTTTACACACCTCCAAGTATAAAATTTAAACAAACAACAAAAAACGTGGTCTCAAATGGCTGGAGTTGCTCAACCCCAAATGCGGTTGTGCATTTATACTGGGGGAGCAGATCCTGCCCTTGTAGTCCGTTGCTAAGGGCGATCCCCAGCATAAAAATGCATACAATGGAGGATGCCTGCAGCGGACTACAAGTGCCACAATAGAATCCTACACCAGATAGATCGTGTAGATGTGTAACAATTAGAATAACACAATACAGGAATATGGGTGCACTACTGTGGTAGATGTATATAATGACATTGGCTATCCCTCAACACTGATGTTAAAATTGAGACATTCGCCAGTGTATCCTTATATGAAGGGCACACCAGAGCCCGCACACCAACGCCAAGGTTTCCCTGACTAGTCTCCCTGTCCAAGCCACATTAAAACATCCCACAGCTAGATGCTGCCACCATTGCGCTTCACTGTAGAGATAGTATAGGACAAATAATGAGCAGTGCCTTGAGTTGACTATAATTGAGGCCAAAAAGTTACATTTTGGGTTCATTAGACAACAACATTTTGTTTCTCACATTCTAAGAGTAACAATTTGCAAATGCTAGGTGGTCTTTCACTGGCATTTTAAATATGTAGCCAGAAAGTCTTCTTTCTGGCTACTCTTTCATAAAGCCCAGATTGGTGGAGTATTGCAGTGATGACTGACTTTCCAAAAAGTTGTCTCAACTGTACACAGGATCTTTAAAGGGATACTCCGGCGCTAAGACATCTTATCCCCTGTCCAAAGGATAGGAGATGAGATGCCTGATCGCAGGGTCCCGCCGTTGGGGACCCCCGTGATCTTGCACACAGAACCCCGTTATAATACGTCCCCGGAGCACGTTTGCTCCGGGTCTGATTACTGGCGATCACGGGAGCCAGAGCATTGTAATGTCACGGCCCTGCCCCGTGTGACGTCATACTCCGCCCCCTCAATGCAAGCCTATGGCAGCTGGACCCCCGCGATCAGACATCTTATCCCCTATCCAAAGGATAGGGGATAAGATGTCTAAGCGCCGGAGAACCCCTTTAAAGCTCAGCTAGAGGAACCCATTTAGTTTGTTTTGTTTTAAAATATCTTTTAATATTTTTGAAACAGTGAAAATTAACAAGGCAAATGTTAATCATTCAAATATGGAAATAAAACTGGACAATAGAGTCAATATATAACAACAAGAAGCATAGCTTTAGACAAGGTACACAAGAGAAAAATATAGGAAACTGGGGCTGTAGTATATGTTAAAATTTTCTGTAATGAATCCATGGTTGCCAAATGTTTCTGAATTTGAATTATGAGGTTGAATTATTTCAACCTCATGGCTTGATTTTTGCTCAGATCTGATTTGTCAGCTGTGAGACCTTATATAGACCGGGATATCTTTTCACAAATTATGCCCAAACATCTGAATTTACCACAGGAAGACTCCAGTAAGGAGAAAAAAAAATTGCAAATATTTTTCATATATTCAACAGTTTTCTGTCTTCATCTCTAAAGAAGACCTGTGTGTATCCAGGGTTACTGATTACAAACAAACCCTGGGTAAACTGGGTTTTGTATGGGTAGTTAAATATACAAGATTATGGGAGCTGACTACACACATTGTATGGTCAGTAACCATGGAGACACAAAGTTTTATTAAGAAATGTAATAATCTGTATGTTTTATAGAAGTTTTAAATCACCACAATATTATAGTATCTGCTGCTCACAACAGGACTTTTTTATCCTCCTTGTCTCAAATGTAACCATAGTACATTCTGCTGACATATGATTCAGCGTACACAGGTACTACTCACACTATATTTTGCATTGTGAAGGATTATGTTAGTGGACCCCCCAATATACTGCATCATATTACATCAACGTTTGCTTATGATGGATACTATTTAGCTTTATTAATCATATATTAACTCCTATTCTAGAAAAAAAAAGAATGCTTTGCAATATGCACTTGGTCCTTTAAACCCCTTTGGAAACCAGTTGAGCAGAGGTCAAATGGGTGCTTTTTGGTAATGGGGGGAAGGGGTTTATGAATATCTTTACCTGTATGTATACCCTGGGAGACTTTCAGATGCTTATGGCAGATGTGAGCCACAAATGTGTTGTGAAATAAGTCTCACTTGTGTGAATCCTATATACATACATCATTCTGGCTTGGCATAAACCCCAATCAGTTTTTGAGACTCCATAACTGGAGCTAAGGCTGATTCTAGGGCATACTACCTGAGAAGGTGGTGTGGTAAACTGCTATGCACATTCCTATATATAAATGTGGGGAAACTATGCTACCTAATGTGGGGGAACTGCTGCCTACCTAATGTAGATTACTGTGAGTTGCAATGAAGTTTTATGGCATAGTACTTTTTTCTTTCCCCCCCGCCTTTTTTTTGGGGGGGGGGGGGCAGGCACATTCTTTGCACAGGGGCCCTCTGCTATCTGTGTCCACCCCTAGCTCCGAGGGAAGGCCTAGCTCAAATCTACTTCTTCTGGTCATTCTTCAAGGATCTCCCGTACGGTGGAAGTTCATGTCCCGACGGAGAAGGCTTCAATACCTTGACAGAACCCTACCTAACAGGATTCATCTACCATCTACCCGTCTTACAAGTCAGTATAAATCTGTTTGGTGAAAGCACCACAAGTCCCAGCAAGGCAACAGGGCTCCCCAGGGGTTATGCTGCATCCTCTCACCCAAAACCAACTGTCTGTGTGATACCATCTGCACCCAGCTCAGTAAAGACAGTTATCCGTAACCTGACATCAGTGTGTTCATTTACTCCCCATGTCTGTCCCAGGAGAAGCTATCTCCAACCTTGGACCATGTATAGGATAACGGTGCCCTGGCATCACAAAGTGATAAGGTATTTGCTCCTAACACCCCCATGGCTAACACATAACTAAAGGGACTATCCCAGTGAGAGAGAAAAAAATGTATGCTGCTGGGCATGAATTCAAAATAACAAACAAGCAATACTAACCTACCCGGCGCCCCACAGTTCCCATTTTACGGACTTCTGGTCCCCCATTGCTCACTCCTGCCAGCTCTTAAATCAGGGAATCAGTGGAAGACCTACTTGCTCAACCAATCAATTGCTATCCATCTTGGTCAGTGATTCCATGTCAAAAAATACAATTGAACTACAATGTGTTAACCCAGTCTTATCGCTCACATTGCAATAATGACTTTAGATTAATGTTAGCTCATTAGAACTGAGTAACAGCTTAGTTATTTTTTTTGCCTTAAATGGGACATTTCAAATTCCATTAATGTTTTTTCTTTCTCCCATCAAGTAATCAACTAATGACATCATGTCAAATGTTTACATATAGCAACAACCAACTTTATACAGTCATGGCCGTAAATGTTGGCACCCCTGAAATTTTTCAAGAAAAGGATTACAGTAACACATGTTTTACTATACACATGTTTGTATCTTTTTGTGTATTGGAATTAAACCAAAAAGGGAGGATAAAAAGCAAATTGGACATAATGTAACGAAAAAAAAAATGGGCTGGACAAATTATTGGCACCCTTAACTTATTGTTTGGTTGCATACCCTTTGGAAAAAAAATTACTGAAATCAGTTGCTTACTATAACCATCAATAAGCTTCTTACACCACTCAGCAAGAATGTTGGACCACTCTTCCTTTGCAAAGTGCTCCAGGTCTCTCTAAGTGGAAGGGCGTCTTTTCCCAACAACAATTTTAAGATCTCTCCACATGTGTTCAATGGGATTTAGATCTGTACTCATTGCTGGCCACTTCAGAACTCTCCAGCGCTTTGTTGCCACCCGTTTCTGGGTGCTTTTGATGTTTGAGGTCATTGTCCTGCTGGAAGACCTAAGCTCTTGGATGCAAACCCAGCTTTCTAACACAGGGCTGTACAGCACAACTCAAAATCTGTTGGTAATCCTCAGATTTCATGATGCTTTGCACACATTCAAGGCACCCAGTGCCAAAGGAAAATGGAGGGGGTCCAGCTCCTGGGAAAGGTTTCCAATAAAACTTAACCTTTAATGGCAACTAATGAAAACATGGAAAGTCGCCACAGGGTGACGAGTGATATGTCACTAAAATCAAAGAGGGGGTGAAACGCCGACGCGTTTCGAGCAGTTGCTCTTAGTCATGGCGTTGGTACCTAGTCACACGGGGGTTTAAATACCCACTGGCATATGGTCGGGTCCCACCGTGGAAAAAACTCCCCGCCTCCATCAAACAGGATGTGACGTGGCATAGGGAAGGTAGTCAAAGAAAAAGGAGAAGGGTGCGGCCAGGTAAGAACTAACTAAGTGAAAAAAGATGGCCGATTAACCCATGAGTGACCTTTATGTCATATCAATCTAGGTGTGGTAACGTACGATGTGTGCGAACAATGCAGTGTAATAGTGCAGCGGCCGCTCGTGGGATATACCCGGGTAGTTAGACTGTCTCATAATGAAAAGCGCACATTGTGAATTACCACCTAAATATCCAAACTCGTTTATAGATATATTAATATACATGGGAGTTTAGCCCATAGCAAAATGTTACATTGTGATAAACATGTTTAGCGATAAAGCGAGTTAAGTGCTTAAAAACGATGCGCACAAGACCACTAATGGACAGAAAATATATATATAAAAAAAACATATGCTAAGACTGCCTAAGAGACATGATAAATCCATGAATATTTTTTAGTGTACGGAAACTGTGGGTAAGCACATATTATAATAAGGGACAGGGATCGCAACATAAAACTCCGAGGGTAAGTAAGTTCTACCATAGCCGCAGTTAAATGATGTACAGAAAAAACCATATAAGGCTGAATGAGAAAAATGTACTAATTTAATAAAAATACATGAGGTCATTTCTATAGTTAAGACCCATAGGAGCACGTGTTTCCATCCTTAAAATCCAAAAAGCCTCTCTTGTATGAAGGGCATGTAACCAATCACCCCCCCGTTTGGGGGGGGGGGGGTACTTTTTCAATTCCCTGGATGGAAATAGTGTTGCTTTTCCCTTCATGGTGCTCCACTAGATGCCTGGTCAAACCAGACATTGATCTGGAGGAAAAATTAGGACGAATGGCAAGATGTTCATAAATCCTTCTTTTTAGTTTTCGTCCCGTGCACCCAATGTATTGCATTCTGCATGCAACACATGTTGCACAGTATACAACATATTCGCTGTCACAGCGAATATGTTGTATACTGTGCAACATGTGTTGCATGCAGAATGCAATACATTGGGTGCACGGGACGAAAACTAAAAAGAAGGATTTATGAACATCTTGCCATTCGTCCTAATTTTTCCTCCAGATCAATGTCTGGTTTGACCAGGCATCTAGTGGAGCACCATGAAGGGAAAAGCAACACTATTTCCATCCAGGGAATTGAAAAAGTACCCCCCCCCCCCCAAACGGGGGGGTGATTGGTTACATGCCCTTCATACAAGAGAGGCTTTTTGGATTTTAAGGATGGAAACACGTGCTCCTATGGGTCTTAACTATAGAAATGACCTCATGTATTTTTATTAAATTAGTACATTTTTCTCATTCAGCCTTATATGGTTTTTTCTGTACATCATTTAACTGCGGCTATGGTAGAACTTACTTACCCTCGGAGTTTTATGTTGCGATCCCTGTCCCTTATTATAATATGTGCTTACCCACAGTTTCCTATGTGTCTGTACACTAAAAAATATTCATGGATTTATCATGTCTCTTAGGCAGTCTTAGCATATGTTTTTTTTATATATATATTTTCTGTCCATTAGTGGTCTTGTGCGCATCGTTTTTAAGCACTTAACTCGCTTTATCGCTAAACATGTTTATCACAATGTAACATTTTGCTATGGGCTAAACTCCCATGTATATTAATATATCTATAAACGAGTTTGGATATTTAGGTGGTAATTCACAATGTGCGCTTTTCATTATGAGACAGTCTAACTACCCGGGTATATCCCACGAGCGGCCGCTGCACTATTACACTGCATTGTTCGCACACATCGTAGGTTACCACACCTAGATTGATATGACATAAAGGTCACTCATGGGTTAATCGGCCATCTTTTTTCACTTAGTTAGTTCTTACCTGGCCGCACCCTTCTCCTTTTTCTTTGACTACCTTCCCTATGCCACGTCACATCCTGTTTGATGGAGGCGGGGAGTTTTTTCCACGGTGGGACCCGACCATATGCCAGTGGGTATTTAAACCCCCGTGTGACTAGGTACCAACGCCATGACTAAGAGCAACTGCTCGAAACGCGTCGGCGTTTCACCCCCTCTTTGATTTTAGTGACATGTCACTCGTCACCCTGTGGCGACTTTCCATGTTTTCATTAGTTGCCATTAAAGGTTAAGTTTTATTGGAAACCTTTCCCAGGAGCTGGACCCCCTCCATTTTCCTTTTCTCAGTTTCACGGGGAGTGGCGGCTCCCTGGCTCCGTGCTCCGGGACTATTGCCTGATGCTTGACACATATGGACTTTGGTGAGCTGATCTACTCCTTTTGTTTCTCTACCCAGTGCCAAAGGCAGCAAAACAACACCAAAACATCATTGAACCTCCACCATATTTCACTGTAGGTACTGTGTTCTTTTCTTTGTAGGCCTCATTTCATTTTCGGTAAACAGTAGAATGATGTGCTTTACCAAAAAGCTCTACCTTGGTCTCATCTGTCCACAAGATGTTTTCCCAGAAGGATTTTGGCTTACTCAAGTTCATTTTGGCAAAATATAGTCTTGCTTTTTATGTCTCTGTGTCAGCAGTGGGGTCCTCCTGGGTCTCCTGACATAGCCTTTCATTTCATTTAAATGTCGACGGATAGTTCGCGCTAACACTGATGCTCCCTGAGCCCACAGGACAGTTTGAATATCTTTGGAACTTGTTTGGGGCTGCTTATCCACCATCCGGACTATCCTGCGTTGACACCTTACATCAATTTTTCTCTTCCATCCATTCCCAGGGAGAATAGCTACAGTGCCATGGATTGCAAACTTCTTGATAATTTTGTGCACTGTGGACAAAGGCAAATCTAGATCTCTGGAGATGGACTTGTAACCTCAAGATTGTTGATATTTTTCCACAATTTGGTTCTTAAAGGGGTACTCTGCCCCCATTACGTCATTACGTGCAGAGCGAACTCGCTCTGTGCAGTAATGATAGCGCGGTGCCGCAGCGGCGATCTCGGGACTCCCCAGCAGCTGGACCACGGCGATCTGACATCTTATCCCCTATCCTTTGGATAGGGGATAAGATGTCTGGTTGCGGAGTACCCCTTTAAGTCCTCAGAGTGTTCTCTTCTCCTCTTTCTGTTGCCCATGCTTAGTGTGGCACACACAGACACACAATACACACAATACAATACAAATTATGTCCAATTTCCTTTTTTTCCTCCCTTTTTTGGTTTAATTCCAATGCACACAAAGGGAATAAACATGTGTTTGGCAAACCATGTGTTGCTGCAATCCTTTTCTGTGAGAAATACTTAATTTTCTAGAAAGATTTCAGCGGTGCCAACATTTAAGGCCTTGACTGTAGATACAGACAAGGTTTGTATGTCACTAAATAGTCTGAGGTCACATATATGGAAATTTCTTTGGGTGCTTGTTATTATTAAAGGGGTATTCCAGCTATTTAAAAAAGTTAATATGCAGCTAAGACCTTGCAAAACTTGAAAAAATAACTAGACTTATCTGCTGGTCCCATCATAGCTCCAGTACTTATTTCTCTGTTCCCCCACTGCTCATCTATTTAACCTGTTCTGAAACAAGTTATCACTGGCCACAACGATGCACATTGGCTAAGCAGGCAGATCCTGCTCTGTGCACTCATCTCAGAAGCATGTAGAAGACAGGAGCAATGGAGGACCAAAATCAGATAACTAGGAGCTAGCAGACCAGCGGGGGACCAGGGGAATGAACTGTATACGGAAACATTAACTGGAGATCTAACGCAAGGCTTCCCAGATGAAAGGAATGACTAAGGTGCTTGGCTCAAGTACACCATTATGTACAATACCTTCTGAGGCTCAGTAGACAATCACACTCACTACATTGAAAAGCCCAAGGAAGCCCAAGTAACTAAATCGTAGTCACGAAGAAACCATTAGGCTCTCATGTGTGGGTAGAAAACTCTAAATATAATCTTCGATTACAGCAAGGACAAGCCCCTTAATAGCTATATTCTGAACCACAGTGAACATATCAAGTTCTTCTTCTACGCTCAATGGTAAATAACCTATTCTAGCTCTGCATAGCCTTCCATCTTTTGTAGTTTGCTGCTTTTATAATCAAGTGAAGTTAGAGGCTCTAGAACAGTAATTCTAGGGGTCAAGTCCTGGGGAGAAAGTGTGGGAACTCCCCCAAGATTTCCACTTAAGGGCTGGTCCTGCAGGAATCCTGTTAATGGGAACAGTGTTCCTGCTGTTGAAAAATGTACAGGAACTCCATTCCCATGTGTTCCTGCAGGACTTGAGTAATTCCCAAACAGGGTGCCATAAGAACCCTTCTGGTGTGCTGCAGTATTCTCACAATCAACATGGCAACCAAAAATAAATTGCACCTGCATTTTTAGGAAATACGCTACATGCTTGCCTGAATAAAGTATGTGAAATCAGCCTTGGTAGGATGTCAGGGGCTTTATTTTATTTACTGCTGCCTGAAGAAGGTTGTGAAAATGGAGGGGATATTAAATTCCTGAAAGATATTACTGCTGGTGAATGTGAAATACCAAAAATCTATTACTGTTGGGATAATATGAGATACCTGAATTGACAGCAGATGTCTGAATTAGTTTAATTTTAATCGGAAATATTTTTTATTTTACACAATTTATAATTTTAGAACTATTCATCTTTATGGTGAAACCCATGTAAGCAGAAATGTTCTACTTTTAAGGTGTGTTCACACGTTCAGATTTTTTAATTGCAATTATTGAAAACAAAGCCAGTCACAGATCATAAATGGGGAACATGTGCAAAGGAAACAATGAGACTTCTCCTCTTTTCAGATCCATTCCTGGCTTTGTACTCAATAATTGCAATTAAAAACCTGAACGTGTGAACACAACCTCATGCCAACTAAACCTATTCCTTGTTTTAAATTTGCACACTTTGCATTTAATAGTAATGTACTGATTTTCAATGTATACTACATAAATGAGTCTTTGGCAAGTAATAATTTGTTTGTTATACATAGAGATGAGCAAACTTTTGAAATATTCGATTCGGCCGATTCGCCGAATTTTCCAGAAAATTTTGGTTCGGTCTCAATTTATTTGTGGCAAATCGCTATTAAAAACGGCTATTTCTGGGCTACAGAGAGCCTCAATAGGGTGTAAAACACTTTGCCTTGTCGTAACACTCATTGGGAGTGTGCTGTGTTAGTTAAATAATATTGTTATTTAGTGTGAAATGCAGATTACAGACATCGCTATTAGAATCACTGCTGCAGTGTCTGGATGTGGCAGCAGGGAGACCATATGGCGTCACAATTGAAGAGATTAAAGGGATTTTTTAATGTAATTTTTATTTTATTTGACTTTATTAAAAAAAAATGTAAATCCTTTTTTGAGGACCCATTCTGGTGAGTATCGAGCTGGCGGTCCACCGCGAGGCAAGCTACTACCAGTTCCAGCCCCTGCCTCTCAACGCTTTGTAAAGATTACATGGATTTTTATTTTATTTTAATAGAATAGAATAGATCCACAAGTTTAATGTGCCAGCAGCATGAGGAGATCACATGGTGGCACAATGACAGAGCTTGGTAATTGGAATGAGCAAACTTAAATACTTTTTTGTAGACCCATTGGAAGGCAAGTCTGTTGCCAGCAGCCACTGTAATTCCAGCTCCAATGGTGTATAATTGCTGCAGTGTAAACTATGGCAAAGCTCCTAGTTGTATCTTAAAATCGAGCTGGCAGTCTGCTGCGAGGCCAGTTACCGCCTGTATCAGCCCTTGCTTCTTAGCACACCCCCATGCTCTGTGTGCACTTGAATAGGGAGGGACTGCAGTACCAGCAACTTGGACAGGAGCATATTCAGCTTCTGTGCCTTTGGATGAGTGGGCGAATAAAGCTAGAAGTGGCTGCAGTGAAAAAGCTTGTACTTGTATCTTAAAATCGAGCTGGCAGTCCTCCATGAGGCAAGCTACCTCCTGTTCCAGCCCTTGCCTTTCAGCACCAACCACACAACCCCCCCCCCAACTGTGAAAGTGCAAATGTTTCATTTAATCAGTTATGGTTCCTTGTTATCGCTCCAACCTGTTTTATTGGAGTCTTGTGGTAATTCCACAGGTAATATATGACAACGACGACCATAGGGCATCAGCCTTAAAAAGATTACATCAATTTTTTTTATTTAAATTTATGATTTTGATTAGATTCACAAGATTAATGTCCTGAGTGCCCGAAGCGTTTACTTTCAATTAATACTGTATGACCACGGAATCCAATATAACAAGGAGTCACATGGTGGTACAGTGACAGAGCCTATAGGTGGCAGCAGCCCGACAAGACCATAGGGCCTCATAATAAAAAAGATTAAAGATATATTGTAAAATTTAAATAGAAGATTTAAAATAGATAACGATTTTAAAAGTTTAATTTAAGGTGCCAACAGCATGAGGAGACAATATGGTGGCACAATGACACAGCCTGGAGGTGGCAGCAGCATGAGGAGACCATAATGTGGCAGAATGACACAGCCTGGAATTGGTGGCAGCAAGAGGAGACCATATATTGGCAGAAGGAGGCCTGAAGTTGGCAGCAGGCTTACAAGACCATAGGGTCTCACAATTGTAAAGATTAAATAAATATTTTAAATTGAAGATTTTTAATAGATTGACATAAAAAACTTTTATGTAATGTGCCAGCAGCATGAGGAGACAACATGGCGGCACAATAACACCGACTGGAGGTGGCACCAGCATGAGGAGACCAAAATGTGGCAGACCATCTTCCATGCCACTCTCCTCATCACTACTTGCCCACCTAGCAGAGGAAGCAGCGGATGTCTCCTCCACTTCTTGGCTGGGCAGTAGCTGCTGACTGTCCTCTGAGTGACTTCCTCACTGAATAGGGGAGCTGAACCCATGGCATACAATACTTCTGTGGGGGAGGGAACAGCATAGGACAGAGGCAATGGGAGGACAGGGATTGCTCCCAGGCCATGCCAACTGAGGGTTGTGTCTGAGGAACCCACCGACTGTTGACTGGAGGTGTCAGATGTCACTTATGATGTCACCAATTGATGATGGCAGAAGGATTGCTGGTCAGGCCATGACCGGTAGTTGATACCGGGAGCTCCTGCTGCCACGCGCCCCTAGTCTGCTGTGACCCCTGCCTGCACCTGATGAATTTAGACCTCTCCTACTCCTCTGTGCACGACCTTGTACTTCTCTTCCTGACAAGATTAGTACAAATAAGAGGGGAGTACAATACACTCCACTACACTTAAAACTGTTTTTGTTTAGAACAGCAGCAGGTGTGTACTTTTGTCTGGCCTTCCACAGTAAGTAGGCCCTTAGGACTATAACAAGAACAAAATGGTACACCACACAGATGTACGTACGTTGTATGCACTTATGAGTGGAGTACAATACGCTAAACTACACTAAAAACAGTATTTATCTACAAGAGCGGCAGGTGTGTACTTTTGGCTGGTCTCTCACAGTAAGTAGGCCCTTAAGACTTTAACAGGTACAAAATGGTACACCACCTAGATGTACGTACATGGCATGCACTTATGAGGGGACTACAATATGCTCCACTACACTTAAAACACTAATTGTCTAGAACAGTAGCTGGTGTGTATTTTTGGCTGGTCTTTCAGAGTAAGTAGGCCCTTAAGACATTCACAGGAATAAAATGGTACACCATGTAGATGTACGTACGTGGTATGCACTTTTGAGGGAAGTACAATATGATTCACTACACTTAAAACAGTATTTGTCTACAACAGCAGCAGCTGTGCACGTTTTGCTGGCCTTTCACAGTAAGTAGGCCCTTCAGACTTTAACAGAAATAAAATGGTACACCACATAGATGTACAGACGTGGTATGCACTTATGAGGGGATAAAAATAAACTCCACTACACTTAAAACAATATTTGTCTAGAACAGCAGCAAGTGTGTACTTTTGGCTGGCCTTTCTCAGTAGGTAGGCCCTTAAGACTTTAACAGGAACAAAATGGTACACCGCGTAGTTGAACGTATGTGGTATGCAGTTTTGAGGGGAGAACAATATGCTCCACTACACTTAAAACAGTATTTGTCTAGAACAGCAGCAGGTGTTAACTTTTGGCTGGCCTTTCACAGTAAGTAGGCCCTTAAGACTTTACCAGGAACAAAATGGTACACCAAGTAGATGTACGTACGTGGTATGCACTTTTGAGGGGAGAACAATATGCTCCACTACACTTAAAACACTAATTGTCTAGAACAGCAGCAGGTGTGTACTTATGATTGGCCTTTTACAGTAAGTAGGCCCTTAAGACTTTAACAGGAACAAAATGTTACACCAAGTAGTTGTACATACGTGGTATTCACTTATGAGGGGAGTACAATACACTCCACTACACTTAAAACCGTATTTGTCAACAACAGCGGCAGGTGTGTACTTTTGGCTGGCCTTTCACAGTAAGTAGACCCTTAAGACTTTAACAGGAACAAAATGGTACACCCTGTAGATGTACGAACGTGGAAAGCACTTTTGAGGGGAGTACAATACGCTCCACTACACTTAAAACAGTATTTGTCTAGAACAGCAGCAGTGGTGCACTTTTGGCTGGCCTTTCACAGTGAGTAGGCCCTTAGAACTGTAACAGGAACAAAATGTACATCACTTAGATGTATATACGTGGTATGCACTTATGATTGGAGTACAATACGCTCCACTACACTTAAAACAATAATTGTCTACATCACCAGCCGGTGTGTACTATTGGCTGGCCGTTCTCAGTAAGTAGGCCCTTAAGACTTTAACAGGTACAAAATGGTACACCATGTTGATGTACGTACGTGGTATGCAGTTATGAGGGGGGTACAATTAACTCCACTACACTTAAAACAGTATTTGTCTAGAACAACAGCAGGTGTGTGATTTTGGCTGGCCTTTCACAGTAGGTAGGCCCTTAAGACTTTAACAGGAACAAAATGGTACATCACGTAGATGTACGAACGTGGTTTGCACTTTTGAGGGGAGTACAATATGCTCCACTACGCTTAAAATTTTATTTGTCTAGAACAGCAGCAGGTGTGCACTTTTGGCTGGCCATTCATAGAAAGTAGGCCCTTAAGACTTTAACAGGAACAAAATGATACACCAAGTAAATGTACGTACGTGGTATTCACTTATGAGGGGAGTGCAAAACGCTCCCCTACACTTAAAACCGTATTTGTCTACAAGAGTGGCAGGTATATACTTTTTTTCTGGCTTTTCACAGTAAGTAGGCCCTTAAGACTTTAACAGGAACAAAATGGTACACCACGTAGATGTACCTATGTTGTATTCACTTTTGAGGGGAGTACAAAATGCTCCACTACACTTAAAACATAATTCGTCTACAACAGCAGCAGGTGTGCACTTTTGGCTGGCCGTTCACAGTAAGTAGGCCCTTAAGACTTTAACAGGAATAAAATGGCACCCCACATAGATGTACGTACGTGGTATGCACTTATGAGGCGAGTACAATACCCTCCACTACACTCAAAACAGTATTCGTCTAGAACAGCATCGGGTGTGTACTTTTGGCTGGCCTTTCACAGTAAGTAGGTCCTTAAGACTTTAACAGGAAGAAAATGGTACACCACGTAGTTGTACGTACGTGATTTGCACTTATGAGGGGAGTACAATATGCTCCACTACACTTAAAACAGTAATTGTCTAGAAAAGCAGCAGGTGTGTACTTTTGGCTGGCCTTTCACAGTAAGTAGGTCCTTAAGACTTTAACAGGAAGAAAATGGTACACCACGTAGATTTACATACGTGGTATTCACTTATGAGGGGAGTACAATACGCTTTACTACGCTTAAAACAGTATTTGTCTACAAAACCAGCAGGTGTGTACTTTTGGCTGGCCTTTCGCAGTGAGTAGGCCCTTAAGACTTTAACAGGAACAAAATGGTACACCACATAGATGTACGTACGTGGCATGCACTTATGAGGGGAGTACAATATGCTCCACTACACTTAAAACAGTATTTGTCTACCATAGCAGTAGGTGTGTACTTTTGGCTGGCCTTTCACAGTAAGTAGGCCTTTAAGACTTTAACAGGAACAAATTCGTACACCACCTATGTACTCACATGTTGCACTTAATAGAGCACAATACGCTCCTCCACACAACCTTTATTAGGCCCTAATAGCAGGGGATTATGGCTTTTAATGCTCGGCTCACCCTAACTGGCTGGCTACTATTAGTTTTTCAGTTGTTGTACACACCAGTGCTGCAGCACACACTCACTGTGTAGTACACCCAAAATTGCACTCTCTCTCTCACTCTCTCTCCCTTCCCTATCAGTGCTTCTAGGGTGAATTTGGCCTTGAGGTAAATCACTGCTGTAAAAATGCTTTTCTTTGCAACACACTCTGCTCTCTGTCCCACTCTCTCTCTGCAATAGAACACTGATGTGACTGGGAGGTGAATCGCTGCTGTAAAAATGCTTTTCTGTGCAACACACTCTGACCTGTATCTCTCTCTGCTATAGAACATTGATGTGACTGGCCGCAAGATGGCTGCCGATTATATAGGGCTGTGACATCACAGGGGTGGCTGGCTGTTGATAGGCGGCTTGCTTTAGTGATTCAGAGTCATCCCGCCTCCTCGTGTTCCTGCCTTCCAAGAGTTCCCTGCCCCATGTCCTGACATGTGGAGCAGTCATCTTAGATGTCCTGGAGCCTAGACGGCACTAAATGGAGTTTGATGAAGCAATTCATACGATTGAATCACGGCGATACTCAAATTCGTTGCAAAGCAAATTTTTCATGAAATTCGTAACGAATTCGGACTCCCTAGTTATACATCCTCCATAGAAAAATATTTATCAGTATCAGGATAAACATACTTACTTAAAACCATTCCCGGTCTACCAAGAGTCAGGAAAAAAAGAAAGTGCTACTTCTCCAGGACCCAATGGCTTCTTTACAAGTTTATTGCAAAACCACTGCTTTTCTATTCACACTCTTCTGTTCCATTATTATTGGCAATCCTGGTCCTCAGGAGAGGAGCTATTGTAGTAGTCAATTTCTGTATTCTAAGTGATCTAAACATTTGGTAAAATACCATAGCTGATAGCTGATTTAAGAGAAAATGAGTGCAGGACACAGTGGACTGGACCTGCAGGGCAACTTAGATTGAGATCATCTCTGAGCTCATTGACATACTTGGGGATTCATGGAATATTAATTGAACAATATCTTAGCAGAACTGTAACTTAAACCCCCAAATGCATTTTTTGTACCAGAGCCCCACTAACCAGGAGCCCTTTATAATATGGGTGTCTTTTCATGTGGCAGGGTGGGCTTTGGCTCCCCTTTAGATACCAGTGTGCAGGGTAGCTGTTACATCTCCATCAATTTAATATTAATGAAATGAACAGTTAAATTACAGTTCAAAAACAAATGTACTTTTTGAGATTATATCCCAAAGACAAGAACAAGTTCATTTTTCTTATAACTATTGGAAAATACTGTGAAATCTTATAAAGTTTAGGGAAAAATGTAACTGTATGTCAGTGTATGACACTTGCTGAGAAAACAACAGTGTGCTGCATACCAGTGTGCAAGGCCAGTTGAAGCGTACACCGCAAAATGGCACTGTAGCCCTGATCAAGATCCCCCGTCTGTACCGTCCACCCTAATCTTTCACTGCATGTATTTTCTACTTTGTTGAATAAAGAAGATTGAAGAAGGTGCATGTGGTGAGTTGCCCTGTTTATTTCCTACTTCACTGGAGTTTATACATTGCAGTGACTGCTATACAGAGAGCACCACCTGGCGCAGGTCAACTAGCAGAGGTACTGACATATTGGCTGCCTGCATAGACAGTGCCGAGTGTTTCTGTTTTCCACATATGAGGAAGTAATATTCATTGTAAAAGTACAAACATTATAGAAAAATTCTAAAATTGCACATTTCATTTAAACCTCTCAGCTCCATTGTAAGTAGTTCATTTATCCAATACACCTCCTTTTGCAAAAGACAATGGCCCTCATTTACTAAGAGTGGAGTGTAGGTTTCTTTGTGGGGTTTAATTCCCTACAATTTATTTTCCACGGTATTTTCTAAGGTTTCCCTGCATTTTCCACTTTCCCTACATTTAGCTTTTTTTTTACACATGCTCTGATCTGTCTGGTTTTCCTCAGCTCAAATCCACCACATTTTATGTGGGAACCTTAGTAAATATGTTGTTATTTTGTGAAAATGTCGGGGACACGCCCCCTTTGGAGACCACGCCCCTTTTCCCGGTGACCACGCCCCTTTTTTGGGTTTTCTTAGCAAAATGGAGATTTAGTCTGGGTTTTTTCAATTTTGGCGCAAATTCTGGTACAAAATATGGCGCAGACAGAATTTCTGGCACAATGCGACAGAATCTGGTGCACAACCCGACAAAACATGTCGGGTTTGCAATAGTAAATGAGGGCCAATGTCTGTTCAAGTCCTCATTACCATTGACCGATATTTCTTCCAAAATAAGCCATCTCAAATCAGTAACATTATGTTTATGCTTCACGAAGTGACGTGCCACCGAGGTCTTACCATGCTTACAGTCTGCAGTGTTGTCTTTAGTACAATACTTTCTTTTCATACTTTCATGTTCTGTGATGCGTGCTTTAATCTCACCCTTGATTTCATCCTAGTACTGGAATCCTTATATAAAATCAGGCAAAACACAGATTTGATGGGTATAAAAGTTCAGGGCATAAAGTTCACCACATAAAGTGGTGGCGTTTGCCAATGATCTAACATTCTTCATCACAAAACCAATAGTTACCCTACCTATCCTCATGAAGGAATTCAAAACTTACGCTCGTTTATCTACTTTTAAGATAAACTTGTGCAAATCATCAGCACTAAATATAACATTAAAGAAAGATACTGTGTCTCACCTTCAGATTAATTTCAGTTTTCATTGGGTGGAACAAGCAGTGAAACTACTGGGGGTTTGGATTTTGACAGATAGGAAAGAATTGTATTATCTAAATGTCCCCCCTCTGATTAAAAAGATTTGTCAACAGTGTCAGAAATGGCCTCCCAATCTCTTTTCCTGGTTTGGACGCTGTGCATTATATGAGATGTCTATTCTACCGAAAATGTTGTACTTATTTCAATTCATCCCAATTAAATTCCCACCAGTTTTCTTTAAGGAAATGGTCTCAATTCAGCACAACTTCATCTGGGGGGGGGGGGGGGGGGAGCAAGGATAAAAAGAGAGACCATGTGGAGGGGGAAGGGGGTTTACCTGGTCTGAAGGGTTACTACATTTCTGCACATCTAGCCCGATTAATGGAATGGTGTAGGCAACCACCCATCAAACTCTGGGTTGGAGTTGAAATGGAAGAAACTAAAATCCTGTTAAAATGTCTCCCGTGGTGTAAAGGGAGCAGGCTAGGGGGTCTAAAAAAACACCCAACTATTGGAGGATAGGGTACGGGAATTCTTTTTACTCTATAATTCACAACAAATGCCCATAATAGGACATATGAGAGTTGGGGATGGGAGGGAGGGTGGGAAGGGGAGTGGAGGAGAGGTGAGGGAGGGCTATAGAGGGGGAATAGTAAAGGGGGTGAGGGGAGAGGGGAAGTAAGGGGTTAGGCTCATGTACTAAAGATATAGTATGCATATAGAGAAGTATGTGAATACCAGGAGTATAAGTTTTGAATATAAAGTAAACAAGCTCAGTAGGTTATGAATGTTGTAAACTATGATTAATTGATATACTGATCTTCTCTTTGATTGTAATTAAGTGTGTAAATATAAATAAAGAATTGGAAAAAAAATTTGCTCTGCTTGTCTGTCCAACTTTGCCCACATGAGCATTTCAGCATATAGACAACATTTTGACTCAAACAGGTGTGAAAACCTCTAAGTTTGATTTTAGTCCCCTTCAATGAATGTGGACATGATCAGACGTCGTCTTTTGCAAAAGGAGGTGTATTGGATAAATGAACTAGATACGATGGAGTCGAGAGGTTTAAATGAAATGTGCAATTTTAGAGTTTTTCTACAATGTTTGTACTTTTTCATATTAACTTTTACTTCTATTTATTGGTATATTTTAAATTGCTATGAATGCTAAGCAGCACAGAAACTGATTAACCCTTTATGTACCAAGGTATGTTGTAACAGGTATTTAAGTCATCACCATGATTAAGTGGATCCTCCCTGAACCGTAGCGTCAGGTTCGGCTATGGACGTGTGTGCAATGGCGCCATGCTTCTTATGTTTTTAAACATGCTGTAAGCTTACCAAATGCAAGAATAAAAGAAAGAAAAACTGCTGAAACAGGTCTGGGAATTCGATCAAAAAAAACTAGACACAATGGCTCATAGTCTATGAGATAATGGCATTAGAAGCCTGTGTAAGAGCCCCACTGTTTCATAGATCAAATCCTAAAGTCCTGGGGTACCAATTTAAAATATAACTTTTAATAATACTTGATAAAATGTATAGACACAAGTAATAAATCATAAACACCTCTAAAGTGCATAGATCACCATAATAGATAAAGTAAGGTGAAAAAATCCACACAATCAATAATATATTGCACGTAGTCCGACATTGCACTTGCACATTCCTATGCCCATAAGCTCGTAATCAGTCATGAATTATCAGTCAATCAATCTAAACATGATTCTAAACAAACAAGCAGTATGATGCATAGACCGGGGATAAATTGCACATGTGCCCAACAAAAATGACACAGATAATGGTAATAGGAGTGGGGGGATATCCAAAAAAGCAGTGGCTTATATTAGGAAACTTGCTGGGAAACCGTATATGTATCTCTCCCTATGTTCCCTATCAATCCGTATAGTGTTGTGCAAGAATCCCTATTCTATATGCACCCTAGCTGTGTGGCACGTAACTGGGGCACTCGCCCTAGAAAGGGCGACCCCCGTGCCTCAGGAACCTGTTTCCTACTCTGTACTGTCCCTGATTTCATACACAGTAATAAGGTGCAAAGAATAAAAGTGCAGAGTGCTGTTCAGTGCAATAAACCTGACTGCAGCGTGTCTCCTACACAGCGTTTCGTCTTTGGCTCATCAGGGAGACTTCAGCAGCATTGGCAGTCATAGCATAATAGCAGCAGGATGGCAGTGGCAACTTACCTTACCAACATGCGATCTTTAAATATCCTCCTGGCGTCCATTACCTATGCGCGCCATCACGCCACAGGCCGGGAGAGGGCGCATGCGCTCTCGCTGGGATTCCCGGCCGGGCTGGCGTCCCTTCCGGTTGCGGCCGTAACTTACTGTACCGCCCTCGGAGCGTGTCATAGGGTAATTCCCGAACCATGGATCCCGCCCCCTCTCTCCAGCATTCGGCGTGTCACGCCCAAAGGGGAGGAATAGATAGTAACCATAGGGACTAACAGCGCGTCCCTGACTGAGATTAACTCCTCACACACCTCTCTATTAGTTGCGTTTAATACCACAAGGTATATAAGTTAGTTACAATATAATACAGCACGGAAATCAAGTTACAAATTGTCCTAAGCTAACAAGCGAACAGTTAGCATCTAGAATGTTATATTATGCCAGTAAAGATATCAATGTCCTAAAGCCATGCAGTTAAACATACCCTGGGTCACCCTACCTGAGGGTAATCTGGGAATTCCTTTTACTTACTATTTGTTTTATTGGACCCTCTGTTGCTTTGAATATGAGTGCATGATCCAGAGGCATATGGTGGAATGCCGCAGACAGAGTGTGATAGACTTTCCATTAAGTGGATTTAGTCTGGACTGCCGTATCCATTTTTAAGTGAGTGCCGTCTTGTCATTTTATTTTCACATTCATCTATACTACAGTTCCCTAGATTTCCTAGCACCATCTCAAGCAAGACAGTTGCGCTGCCGGTGCGTCATCTTCTGCTCTGAGTGTAGCGTAGTACTATTGCAGTCTAACATATGCCTCAGCAGTGTCAGTGAGCTGTTTTCTCTAGAGTGCATAAAGGTAGCAGTAGCATAGTTATAAAAGTCATGCCTTTAGACATGTTGGATGCTAATGTGAAACCCAAGACCTTTGGTACTAGGAACAGCTTAGGATAATCAGCCCAGAGTAATTTAAAGTGTGGAAAAAAATATGTGGGGATTGATGGCTACTCAATAAGTAGACCACCAGAGAAGTTATAACAACATTGTTTCTTCTAACTGTCAGGGTTAAGGAGCAAAACTACAAGGAAAACTCAGATAAGAAAAGGGTTGCAAGAACATTTTTTCAAACGCCCTTCATAGTTACATTAAAAAAATCCAGTTCTGGTTCCTAGGTTAACTACTAGTGCAGGTAACAGTGGCATTGTGGTACTAAAAAAAAAACAACACAAGTAGTGTGATGGTAAGCTGACGGTAAGCACAGGGTGGAGGCAGGGCAATATACCTTTCAGGATCACAAACCTGTGATGATGGTTTCATAGCGTGCCACAATGGATAACAACAGTTTGCTTTGATCTGTTCAGTGCAACTTCAGAACATCAGCAGCAAGCGCGCTACTCAGATTTTCCCAAATGGGAGACACACACTTGATTGTTGTTGAATGAGTACTGCTATCCTTGCCTACCTATTTGGCTCTTTAGAGCACCAGATGATTATTCTGTGGTAAAACATAGATTAATATAATGGCCACCAAAGATTGTAGATAATTGTTTGCCCACCAAAGATTTAGTTGGAATTCTGTTCTATATAACTTTCTGTCGCTATGGAGTGTAGGGCCCTAGCTGCATTAGGACTCTAATGGTCTATTCACTTCTAATAAATCTAAAAGCTCATTTAGATGGGCCCATGTTGCCTTAATAATAAGCACCCATTTCTGTGACTGGCATTTGTTTATTGAGCTCTCACAGGCATTATCGTGTGGTCAGGCCAAATTAATGATCACTGGAATATTCATGTTCCTCTTCATTTTGTCATTGTTGGTCACACATCATCTGTTTCCACAGCAAGATGTGCACCTGACAATGATAATTTCAATGGCCAAACAAGAGATCCAAACATCAGATGCACAAGCGGTTTTTCATTAGTCGGATGATCGCTGGCACTTTAAAATGGGCTAATTTTCAGGAACAAGCATTAATTAGTTAATTGGAACACAAAGGAAACCTCATATATGTCTGCATAAGCAGAATAATCCACAGTATATTTGCGTTATTTATAATGAAGTACCCCAACATCACCACATTCCTGTAGCTTTTTGACTCAGTGCTGAAAATCTTTGTCAATTGTCTGTACAATACATGTAGACAGGGTCTTTATAAGCTCATCCACATGTAGTAGGAAAATGGTGTGATTTTAGGGAATAACAGCAAATATATTTTGGATGTCCAATTGTTGTAACAGGATTATAATGATTTGAAGTTAGTTTAGATACTTGGCTGGCAGGTTGTCAGGTTTGGTATACCAAAAGTAGGGTAATAGTCTATGTGTAGAATGATGAAGAAGGTTGTAGTGTGATAACATTTCCCACTAACCACTACTTCAAAAAAAGGGGCCATCCGTATCAAAGCCCCTGGAAAACAATCTCAAAATCTGGGATATATGGATAACAGCTTTAACTTTACTGAGTTGCAAGTCAGTAGATGCAGACTGAAGATGTAGACACTTGATTTACACTTATAAAGCTTTAACTAGTATAATGTCACTTTTGCAGTCTTTGGAATTGTGGTGTTTGTAGTACTCCTTGGTAACTTGACTTTAACTGACTTGAGACAAACTTGACAGATGACCGACTAGATTAATGACAGACTTTACCAATGACCGACTAATGTCTGAGGGTCACAGAGGAACAATGGGTTAGTACCACTTTGCCACATGACATATGCATAAGGGACAACCAGACCCAGCACAACCCTCATTATGATTCCTAGTGCACACCACAGATTAATAGATATCTAAAAATAAAGGTTACATATTCCATAGTACAACAATGATACTACATTGACTGTGTTCAGATTTCTATGTTTTTTTTATCTTAATACTTGCGTATCCCAATTTAGCAGAGAATTAGTAATACGGCTGAAAAATAACACTTGCAAATGTGAAATGTAGTATGACGGAAGTTTGATGACGCCCCATGTGAGGCATCAACTATTCCTGGTTTGCAGCAGTGTTATTTTTAGGATCTCTAGTAATGCTCAATATTTATAGACTGAGCATGATATTTTTGTAATCCTTTCTGACACTATTTCTGTATGAGAAACCAGAGAATGAGTTATAACGGCAGTGTGCAGATGACTGGTGTTCCTTCCAGGACTTTGTATTAAACTGCATTTAAAATGAGGACATATTGTACGGATTTTTTTTTCACTTCATTCTGCAGCTTTTATTTTTATAATATTACTATATATTTATGTTTTAAAAAATAAATGATGTTACAGTATAAAAACAAAAATGTATTACAGCTATTATATAAAATGTATTTAATCAGTATTGCTTTAATATTGCACCTGTATTTTGTACAGTAAATACTCATGGGCTGTGTATTGACAAGAAATTGAATTACACTTTGAAAAACGGATGCTAAATTGATGAAATAATGATGCAATATGGATTACATGCAGATGCATCTATCTTTTAATTCATCTCGATAAACTTTAGGGTAGGGTCACACAATGCTGCTTATTTGATGCATGCATATTTGATGAATATGTGTATTTGATGCAGGGGTATTTAAAGGGCGACTTCACTGACCAGCATGGAACTAAATGCTCTGAACGCTGTTTTCAAGCTGCAGTGGATGGCCACACCCCCTCATGACATCCCAGTCATGCCTCCTCAATGCAAGTCTATGGAAGGGGGCATGACAGGCATCACACCCCTCCCATAGACTTGCACTGAGGGGGCATTGCTGTGATGTCACGAGGTGGTGTGGCCGAACCCCGCAACACCAAAACAGCATTTGGAACATTTAGTTCCACACTAGCCAGTGGAGTACCCCTTTAAAGGACAAGTATCATGTAAAAAAAAAGTATCCCCTATCCAAAGGATGTTTTAGATCGCAGGGGGTCCGAGCGCTACCCAGGGGGGGCGCCATGCCCTCTTTATATTGTTCTTTGGGAGAGCCGAAGATTGCCGAACTGCTCTCCCATAGAGCTATATGAAGGGGGGGGGGGGGTGTTGGTCCTGCTTCAGGCGTGGGTCATGATGCGTCGCTGTATAGGAGAGCCAGGGCTCTAAACAGGAGATCGCAGAGGGCCCCAGCACTCTCCATGATCTAAAACTTATCCCTATCCTTCAGATTGTAGATACGTTTTTTGCATGATACTTGTCCTTTAATGTATATGCATAGCAAAGTATAGTGCTAGCAAAATCTGTGGATGTTTATTATTTCTACAATAGACTTTGCTAACACTGAAATATGCATATGCATCAAATATGCATATGTATCAAATATGCAGCGAATACGCTATGTGTGGCCCTACCCTTAACAAGTCATTTGCATTTAAAAAAAAGTGAAAGTAGCTAATGATGTGTTTTTTACAATATATACAGCTCTAGCCATCTTCATCTTGATCCTTGTTATATTAAGATATTGTACTGCACTCCGGAAGTTATCCTAAAGCATAACACAAACTTTATTTAAGCATTACACCTAAACTACTGGCTTTATATTGGTCTCTAATGCATTAGGATATTTCAACACGACAAGATAACCATGTGGGTCAACACATTCAAGATAACCATGGCTACATCTGTATGTATAGACCTATAGACTAATATTAGTTTCATATTATTACAGAGGTAATATAGAGGGTCACTACACTCGTGTGAAAGCAACCTTAGTAGAAGGAGAAGAAAAGTCTTTCTTAACAAGTTGTGTAAAATTATCTCTAATAAACTGAAATGCAATATTAATAGAGCCTCACATGTATAATTACAATTACATTGTACATTGTTTTCTTAATGTTTGTTTGGCTTTCCACCCACAAAAAAGTCCACTGATGTGATAATTTCTGCAGAATATGTCAGCACTATATTATTAACCCCTTAAGGACCAAGCCCATTTTGATCTTAAAGGTCATCTGCGGCCGAAAACAACTTATCCCCTATCAGCAGGAGTGGAAAGTAAAGAAACAGCAACAGCTCAACAAGGAAGGGGTTACATTGAAGGCAAACTGGCAGCAGGTTAAATAGTGTGAGCGACACTGTTTTTAACAATTCTTATCAGGTGAAAATCAGTGCATCCATTCAGGAGATTTTCATCTTGTTGCTAAGGTGGTACTTTCTTCTTAAAGGGAAACTGACAGCCTGTTCACCTGCACTAAACCCAATACACTGGATTATAGTGCAAGTGAACAGGGGTAAAATGATGTGTCATTTACATGAATTGGTCCAGTAGTTTCAAAGTTATGCCCCTCCATGTTCTATTGCTCAAGTGCTTCTGTGCGCACTGAAGGCGGGGAGCCAACTTGCCAAGTATCCACGCAATACCCGCCCTTCATATGAATATTCAATTTTCTTGACTCTAATGTCCTAGGGATGTGAGAGCCTGAAGTCATGTGAGTGCTCTCCTATT
This sequence comes from Hyla sarda, assembly GCF_029499605.1. Taxonomy (NCBI): domain Eukaryota; kingdom Metazoa; phylum Chordata; class Amphibia; order Anura; family Hylidae; genus Hyla; species Hyla sarda. The sequence continues at coordinate 216,178,198 of NC_079191.1, forward strand.
GTAGCAGAGTACAGGCGTCGCTCTTCTGGGTATAGTGAGAAAGCGGAACCTGTGCTCTGCTACAATAGATGACCACAGGCTCTCACATCACTAGGACATGACAGTCAACAAAGTTACATATTAATATCAGGAGTGGGGATATCATGGTATATTAAGGAGGAAGAAAACCTCGGCAAGCCACTGGCTCCCTGTCTCCATTGCACACATAAGCAACAGAACAATGGAGAGGCATCATTTTGAAACTACTGGACCGATTCATGTAAGTGACCTCTCGTTTTACTCCTGTGCACCTGCACTATAAACCAGGGTATTGGGTTTAATGAAGGTGAGCATGCTGTCAGTTTCCCTTTAACTGCATTGGAGGTAGGTTGCTGCTGTATGTGCAATATTTCCTTCCACCTCCTACCATCAATTCCTCTGTCCCTTCCATAAATATTCATCCCACTTCCTCAGTAGGTCAATGAATGAGGGGGCGTTATCGTCCAAAGGGGGTGGGTTATCGAAGTGGGCGGAAGGAAGCATTGCACATACAGCAGTAGTCCACCTCTAAAGCAGTCAAGAAAAAAAATTCTACAGCGTGTGGATAAAATGTACCAGAAAAATCTGAAGCATTTCCTTCAATGGTGAATTTATCCTGACTGTACTTGAGACATCAAACAAATCTAATTTTCCTTTAAATTTAAAATAGTTACAAAACAAATGTCTGTTTTTTTACTGCTTGGCAAAAAGGCATATTTCCTCACAATGCCACTAAAATACCAAAATTGTTTGAGGATGAGCAGTGATAACATTCATTTCTCTCTACTGGAGACTGCTACTCAGATCAAAGCCCCTGAAATGTGCTTTCAGGCTACCAAGCCAGGCGGTAGAATCACAGGTGCATCAAAGAATCAGTGTGAAAGGCTTTGTTATTTAGCAGCGATGGATGACATTTTGCACAGTAAAAAATAAAAAAAACACTATATGAATATCATGGTTATGTAGTAAAACCGATAAAAGTGAAAACATAATAACAATATAGCTAATATAAAATCAAATTAATAATAATCAATTAAATAAATGAATACATAAATAAAAACATAACTGAATAAAAATAAGGCTACTGATCAATGCAGATTAGCAGTATATGGCCAGTTTCACAAAGCCGTTTGACAGATTCATTTTTTGTATCTGTAATATGACCCCAAGGCCAGGCCCTGTCTGTGGGTCAGATGACCTAAATGATAGTTGTTTGTTTGGGTCCACACACTTGTAGTCAGGCTAAGACTATAAAACAGACCTAAAATTGCATCCATAGTACACCCATGCAAAACCCACCTATATTTGGAAATAAAAACTTTGGAATCAACGAGACAGATGTATGCTAAACATCTGGCAGGTTGACATCTAAATATCTTTTTTTACATTGTTGTATTAAAAATCATAATTCTACACTTTAAAACCAAAGGAAATGCACCAATAAATATACTATAAAGTATGTGCTTTCTTTTATCTAATAGTAGTTACATCCAGAAGTAGAGAAGAGCAAATTTTTGAAAAATTTGATTCGGCCAATTCGCCGGATTATCTGAAAAAATTTGGTTCGGTCTGAATTTATTCGTAGCAAATCACTAATATAAATGACTATTTCTGGCCTACAGAGAGGCTCAATGGGGGAGTAGAACACTTTGCCTTGTCCTAACACACATAGTGTGCTGTGTTAGTGAAATAATACTGTTATTCAGTATGACATGCAGATTACAGGCATTGCTATTTGAATCACTGCTGCAGAGCATCTGGATGTGGCAGATTTTTTATGTAATTTTTATTAAATTTGAATTTATTAAAAATTTTTGATTACCCATTCTGGTGAGCATCGAGATGGCGGTCTGCCGCGAGGTGAGCTGCCACCTGTTCCAGCCCCTGCCTCTCAGCTCACCCTCATACTCTGAGTGTCCACTTGAAAAGGGAGGGATTGCAGTACCAGCAACTTGTACAGGAGTACATTCAGCTTCTGTGCCATTAGATAAGTGGGCGCATAAAAGCTAGAAGTGGCTGCAGTGAAAAGGCTTGTACTTGTATCTTAAAATCGAGCTGGCGGTCCTCCGTCAGTCAAGATACCACCTGTTCCTTGACTGTGAAAGTGCGTATGTTTCGTTTAATCAGTTATGGTTCATTGTTATTGCTCTATCGGTTTTTTGAAATGTAAACTTAAGATATAATAATAAAATGTGTGGTTATAAAAGACTAAATCCAACAAGGTATCACATGTCACATGGCGGCACAATGACAGAGCCTAGAGGTGGCAGCAGCACTAGGAGACCATAATCTGGCAGAATGACACAGCTTGGAATTGAAGGCAGCAAGAGGAGACCATATAGTGGCTGAATGACACAGACTGGAGTTGGTGGCAGCATGGGGAGACCATAAGGCCTCACAATCCCTAAAATTAAAAGATGAACTTTTAAATTTAAATTGAAGATTTATGGTATCTACTGCTACCATAAAAATGTTTAGGTAATGTTCCAGCAGCATGAAGAGACCATACGGCCTCACAATCCCTAAAATTAAAAGATGAGTTTTCAAAATTAAATTGAAGATTTATGGTAGCTAGTGCTACCATAAAAATATTTAGGTAATGTCCCAGTAGCATGAGGAGACCATAGGGCCTCACAATCCCTAAAATTAAAATATGAATTTTTAAATTTAAATTGAAGATTTATAGTAGCTGGTGCTACCATAAAACTGTTTAGGTAATGTACAAGCAGCAAGAGGAGATCATATAGTGCCTGAATGACACAGCATGGAGTTGGCAGCAGCAAGAGGAGACCATATAGTGGCTGAATGGCACAGCCTGGAGTTGGCGGCAGCAAGAGGAGACCATATAATGGCTAAATGACACAGCCTGGAATTTGTGGCAGCATGAGGAGACCATATAGTAGCTGACTGACACAGCGTGGAGTTGGTGGCTGCCTACGGAGAATATATAGTGGCTGAATGACAAACTTTGGAGTTGAAAGTGACCCGGTGACAGAGTGGTGCGGTGGGTGGCAATACCAGTACCCAGTGAAGAAGATGGGTGAAAAAAGGTCTGATGCTGAAGAATGTTTGTAACCTGGTAGCAGCACCTTAAATCTGTTTGGCACTATCCATATTTGTGAAGTGTTGGTGTGGCACCATGGTTAATCTACTCTGATGCTTTAGGCATTGGTGGGTGGAAATCCTGGCTGATCCATGCCTGATTCATCTTCACAAAGTATTAAAAGAAAATGGGGCTCAAAGGTCAAAGATATCTGGTTTAGATTAATTTGTATTTATTAATATAGAATATAAAATGAATTAAATAGGGAATGCACAGGGCCCTTGTACTCCCCTAATTAATTTAATATACAGTAAAATATATATATTAATCCCAATATAAAAATAGCAGCTAAAAACTAAAATTCAATACAAACTAAAAATAACTGTAAAAATTATTCTGCGATTTGAGCCTGTGTGATCAATATAGCGATCGGCTAATCCTGTAGAGAAGCACAGTACAAATGTTCATTCACATCTTCACAAAGGTCAGTCTCTCCACATTTTTCGTGGACAGACGAGTTCTCCTTGGGGTGACTATGGCCCGCGCTGCACTAAACACCCGCTCTGATATCACACTACTGGCCGGACAGGACAGCTTTTCAAGGGCAAACTCTGCTAGTTGCGGCCACAAATCAAGTTTGACTGCCCAGAAGTCCAGCGGGTCTTTAAGGTGTGTTGGCATGGGCATGTCTAGGTATGCCACCACCTGCTGGTTCAGGTCCTGCTCCAGGTGTACCTTCTGCTGATGAATTGCTTCACTATGCGGGTGAAGAAAGCTACTCATCAGCGACTGTAGACTCCGGCTGCTGCTGATGGAGCTGATACTGCTCCTGCCAAACCGCCCCTCGCCAGCAGCCATGGCAGGGGAAGGTGAGCACAGAGGGCCCCCCGAGTCAGACCTGTGAGAGGATGGACGATGACGCCGATAGGCATCGGCCAACTGACCACGTAGGACGTCTCTGTAGTAGGTCAGTTTGTGATCTCTCTCAGGTGGTGTACAAAAGGCCCCTATTTTGTGGCGGTAGCCAGGGTCCAATAAGGTGGAGAGCAGAATTCATCCCGCAGCCGAATGGTGACAATTCGGCAGTCACTAAGCAAGCAAGTGAGCATGCATCATGCCATTTGTGCATGTGACTCGGAGGGACTCCCTGCCTCTATCTCCACTGCATACTGCCACCGTGTGTGTCTGGGTCCTCTGTCTCGCCTTCCTCATTACCCTCTTTCTCCTCTGGCTGCTCCTGCTTCTCCTCTCCTATCAGATGACTAGAAAAACCACCCATTTCGCAAAACCTAAACTGTACTCCACTGTGCCCCTCCTCCTCCAGTTCAGCCCCCACAGAGCTCATATGGCTGTGAGATGTAGGCTCCACGTCTCCAGTGCCCTGATCAGCCACTGTTTCCAACATGTGTTGTAGGAAATGAAGCAATGGAATGACGTCGTTCATCTCGTAATCCTGGTGACTGTCTTCCTCAAAGGGCCTGAGCACACGGCAGGTGTCATGTATGAGCTGCCACTGGTTTACATTGAAGTTACACAGGGGAGTTCCCCTATCTGTTTGGATCATGAAGAAATCAGTGATGACTTTTCTCTGTTCGTATAGTCGGTCAAACATATGGAGGATGGAATTCCAACTGGTGGCAACGTCGCAAATCAGACTATGTTGGGGGATACCGTTCTGATGCTGCAGCTCATTGAGGGTGTGTTTTGCGGTGTACGAGTGGCTGAAGTGCATTCAAAGTTTCCTTCCCATTGTTAGGATGTCTTGCAAATGGGGGAACACTGTTTCACAACAAGATTGAACATGTGCCATGCAGGGCGCATGGCTCATCCTTCCTTGTTGCATCGCATGCAAGATGTTCTTCCCATTGTCAGTCACCCTGGTTCCCATTTCCAGTTTTCGTTAAGTAAGCCATGCTACGATTTCTTTATGAATTACTTTTAGCAGTACCTCCCCTGTGTGACTCTTTTCGCCAAGGAAAACCATGTGAAGAACAGCTTGACACCGCCAGGCCCTGCACACATGGTATGCTGAAGGGGCACTGAGACTTGTCCGTGCAGTGGAGGCTGAGGACACGGTGGAGGATGAGGAGGGGGAGTTTCACACTGTCACAGGACCAATGGCCTGAGAGTGTGGAGGAGGAAGCAGAGTGACCTGTCCAAGTTGGTGTTGTGGCTGGGCAGGAACCACATTCATCCAGTGGGCCGTAAAAGACCTGTATTGTCCCTGACCACAATTACAGATGCCGGCGCTACCGTGCACTTTGGTACACACCGATAGGCTCAAGGACTGGACCACCTTCTCTTCCACAAAATTGTGCAGGGCTGGTACTGCCTTCTTCACAAAGAAATGATGGCTTGGAACTCTCCACCTTGGCTCGGCACAAGCCATCAGTTCTCTTAAAGGTGCAGAGTCCACCACTTGAAAAGGGAGGGACAGCAGCACCAGCAACTGGGACAGGAGCACATTCAGCTTCTGTGCCGTTGGATGACTGGGCGCATACTGTTGTCTCTTGGACATTGCTTCGTCGATGAATTGCTGGCAGAATGACTGACTCAAAGTATGAGGAGCAGAAGCATCTGGAGTGACAGAAGGAGGGTATGACACACAGCTCCTTTTGGCTGAGGTGGTGGAGCCTTGGCTGGCTGAAACATGGAGTAGCGTGCCACTGGGTGATGCAGCAGGCTGGACAACCACATCGGAGCCACGGTTCTCCCAGGCCGCTTTATGGTGGTGCAGCATATTGTATGTTGACGCAGGGCCGTGGTGCCAACATTGGGACCCTGGCCATGCTTCCCCTTCTGCCAAAATATCTTGCATGTTATATGTTGACATCCTCCGGATGCTTGATGAAAAACTGCCACACCACCGAGTAGCTGATTTTCCCACCAACAGTCCGCATTAATTGACTGCTACTGCCACCTTCTCCAGGAACCCCTCTTCCCCTACTTCCTGGGAAGGTAGGCTGCCGGTAAGCAGGTGGTCTCCCCCCGGGCACTTTTGGCTCCAGAATTTCCACTTCTGCCACCATGCTGACTGCACACCATGCTGGCTTAGCTGCTGTCTCACGGGCAAACTGCAACCCTCTTCTCCTTATGATGATGAAGCCCCTTCTGCACTCAGCTCTCAATTGCGATCGTCTTCATCATCATCAAGTGTCTGCACGTCACTGATGTCCTCCTCAGGTTCATCAACCGTGTCTGCTTCAGGACCCCAAACGCTGGCAACACCACCTACCACGTAACTCTCCTCATCACTACTTGCCTGTCTAGCGGAGGAAGCAGCGGATGTCTCCTCCACTTCTTGGCTGTCCTCTATTAGATCGTCCTCACTGAATAGTGGAGCTGAACCCACAGCATAAGATACTTCTGTACAGGAGAGAACAGCATAGGACAGAGGCAATGGGAGGACAGGGACTGCTCCCGGGCTATGCCAACTGAGGGCTGTGTCTGAGGAACCGACAGACTGTTTAACTGGGGGGTATCAGATGTCCCTTGTGATGAAGTGGATGACCGTGTTAACCAATCGATGACATCAGATGGGTTGCTGGGAGATGAGGCCTCTTGCTGTGACTCCTGCTGCCACTCGCCCCTAGTATGCTGTGACCTCTGTCTGCTCCTGATGAATTTAGGCCTCTGCCACTCCTCTGTGCATTTCCCTGCACTTCTCTGCCTGATATACTTAGTTTTTATATGAAGGGAGTATGATATGCTTCACTACACTTAAAACAGTATTTGTCTAGAACAGCAGCAGGTGTGTACTTTTGCCTGACCTTTTACAGTAACTAGGCCCATAAGACTTTATCAGGAAAAAAAATAGTACAACACTTAGATGTACGTATGTGTTATGCACTTATGAGGGCTGTAGAATGTGCTCCACTACGCTTAACAGTATTTGTCTTGAACAGCAGAAGGTGTGTACTTTTAGTTGTCCTTTCACAGTATCTAGGCCCTTGAGACTTTACCTGGATCAAAATAGTACACCACTTAGTTGTTCGTATGTGGTATGCACTTTTGAGGGCAGATAGATGCGCTACAGTACGCTTAAAAAAGTATTTGTGTACAAAACCAGCCGGTGGGTACTTTTGCCTGGCCTTTCAGAGTATCTAGGCCCTTGAGACTTTAATTGGAACAAAGTAGTACACCACTTAGTTGTACGTATGTGATATACACTTATGGGGGCAGAAAAATGCGCTACAGTACGCTTAAAAAAGTATTTGTGTATAACACCAACCGGTGTATAACCCCAACCATGTGAAGAACAGCGCGACACCGCCGGGCCCTGCACATATGACATGCTGAAGGGCCACTGAGACTTGTCCGGGCAGTGGAGGCAGAGGACATGGTGGAGGATGAGGAGGCGAAGTTGCACACTGTCACAGGACCAACGGGCTGACTGCATGAAGGAGGAAGCAAGTTGGGGTTGTGGCTGTGCAGGAACCACATTCACCCAGTGAGCCGGAAAGGACAAGTATTGTCCCTGACCGTTGTTAGGGCTCCAGATGTCGGCGCTGCTGTGCACTTTGGTACACACCGTCAGACTCAAGGACTGGCCCTCCTTCTCTTGCACAAAATTGTGCAGGGCTGGTACTGCCTTCTTTGCAAAGAAATGATGGCTTGGCATGCTCCACCTTTGCTCGGCACAAGCCATCAGTTCTCTGAAAGGTGCAGAGTCCACCAATTGAAAAGGGAGGGACTGCAGCACCAGCAACTTAGACAGGAGCACATTCAGCTTCTGCGCTGTTGGATGAGTGGGCGCATACTGTTGTCTTTTGAACATGGCTTCACGGATGGATTGTTGGCGGAATGGCTGACTAAAAGTGGGAGAAGCAGGAGTATCTGTAGCGACTGAAGGACGGTATGACACACAGCTCCCTTCGGCTGAGGTGGAGGAGCCTTGGTTGTCTGAAAGTGGGAGTGGCGTGCAACAGGCTGGACCACATCGCCGAGTAGCTGATTTTCTCACCAACAGTCAACACTAATTGACTGCTACTGCCACCGTCTCCAGGAACCTTTGTTCCGCAACCTCCCAGGAAGGTAGGCTGCCGTGAAGGAGGTGGTCTCCCCCGGGCACATTTGGCTCCAGAGTTTCCACTCCTGCCACCACGCTGACTGACAACCATGCTACCGCCTTGCTGGCTCAGCTGCTGCCTCACGGGCCACCTGCAACTCTCTTCTTCTTATGATGATGAAGCCTCTTCTGCACCCGGCTCCCAATTGAGATCGGCTTCATCATCATTGACAAGTGTCTGCACATCACTGATGTCCTCCTCAGGTTCCTCAACAGTGTCTGCTTCAGGACCCTGAACCCAGGCAACACCGCCTCCCACGTCCCTCTTCTCATCACTACTTGCCTGCCTAGAAGAGGAAGTGGCGGATGTCTCCTCCACTTCTTGGCTGGGCAGTAGCTGCCCACTGTCCTCTATTAGATCATCCTCACTGAATAGTGGAGCTGAACCCACAGCATAAGATACTTCTGTAGGAGAGGGAACAGCATAGGACAAAGGCAATGGGAGGACAGGGACTGCTCCCGGGCCATGCCAACTGATGGTTGTGTCTGAGGAACCCACCGACTGTTGACTGGGGGTGTCAGAGGTCACTTGTGATTAAGTGGATGACCGTGTCAACCAATCGAAGACGGCAGATGGGTTGCTTGTCGAGACACGACCGCTAGCTGATGACGGGAGCTCTGCCCTCTTGCTGTGACTCCTGCTGCCACTCGCCCCTAGTCTGCTGTGACCTCTGACTGAAGGATTTAGGCCTCTGCCACTCCTCTGTGCACATCCTGGCACTTCTTTGCCTGACATACTTAGTGCGTATATGAGGGGAGTAAATACGCTTCACTATGCTTAAAACAGTATTTGTCTAGAACAGCAGCAGGTGTGCACTTTTGTCTGTCCTTTCACAGTATCTAGGCCCTTGACAGATTAACAGGAACAAAATAGTACACTACTTAGATGTAGGTATATTGGTATGCACTGATGAGGTCAGAAAAATGCTCCACAGTACACTTTAAAAAGTATCTGAGTACAACACCTAAATGATAGGCCGGCAACTGGTCAACAATCCCTTCCTAAATAAGTGAGGGGAGTCAAATGTCAACACAATAAAAATACAATCCTGTCAGTTGTCAGGAGCAACAGGGAAACAAGCAACTAACAAAGACAAACTAAACATACACACATAAAGTCAATGTCAGTCAAACCGAGTCTAGCCAGGAGTGGAAAGAGGTGCCGAATCGCTATAAAAAAAGAGACGTCAGATAGGAAGCCAGAAGTCAAGTTGCCGGGTATACAAGGGAATAAGGAAATGCTAGCTACTCAGGTAATGACCAGTTTCACAGGCATCTTCCCAGTGTCTGATGCCTGGTAATATAAGGAGATGCACATGTGGTCAATCAGTAGCTAGCCACTCAGACAGCAGGGCGTAAGCCGGCAACCTTACAACAACACCTTGTCAGCACCTGTTAACCCTGCTGGTGCTGACAGGTACACTACTTAGATGTATGTATGCGGTGTGCACTTATGAGGGCAGAAAAATGCACTAAAATGCGCCTAAAAACTTTGTAATTTTTTTAAAACACCAGCCGGTGATTACTTTTGGCTGTCCTTTCACACTATGTAGGTTCTTGACAGATTAACAGGTACAAAATAGTACACTACTTAGATGTACGTATGCAGAATGCACTGTTGAAGGCAGGAAAATTCGCTACAGTACCCTTAAAACATATATATTTTTGTAAAACACCAGCAGTACACAACAGTGCTGCAGCCAAAAAAAAGCTGTTTACTTAACACAAAATTGCACTCCGTCAAAGACTATTAGGAATGGACTGTGGGGTATTATACCATCTACAGACTAGTATAACCAGTATTCCTGCCTCCTCTGCTAAAGGTTTATGAAGTTGATGCAGCTTGTTGAAATGTATGAGGCAACACACAGCTATGTGCCCCTCTCTGTAATACTAAGCCGAAGAAAGTCACTGGGAGGTCAATGCCTGCAGATGCAGTAAAAATCCTTTTCAGTGAAAAAAACAATGCTCTCCGTCCATGAGAACGCTGATGTAACTAGGAGGATGTTAAACGCTGCTGGAATGCGCTTTTCTCTGCTGTAACACACACAGGCTGTCTGTCCTATCTCTCTCCAGTGTAATGAATGAAGTGGCTTGCCGCAATATGGCTGCCGATTATATAGGGCTGTGACATCACAGGGGTGACTGGCTGCTGATAGGCTGAATCCTGCATGTGATTCAGGGTCATACCGCCTACTTCCCTTCGTGCCTTGCCTTCCTTCCCACCTTCCCAGCATCCCCTCCCACATGTACTTACATGTGGATCTGCCATTTTAGATGCCCTGGAGCCTGTAACGCTGTAAAATGGAGTTTAATGAAGCGATTCGCTCGATAGAATTGTGGCGATATTCGCATTTGTTGTGAATCGAATATTTCCTGAAATTCGTAATGAATTCGGGTTTGTCAGCTTCGATTTGCTCATCTCTACTTGTGACATTAATAAAGTCCCCTCCAAAAATCACTTGCCGACTCGTAAAAAGAAAGGGCTTAATCTTCATAAAGGGATCATTACGACCCCATCTGGTTTGTGGGGCATAGATGTTAATGAGCCGAAGCTCTTGCCCCTTCATGAAGACATCTAAAATCAGGCACCTCCCCATTTCTATTTCAATAAGCACACATCCCAACGAAGGAGACCGCTGTCTCAGAAACGCATTGGAAGTCTTTTTGGTCCTCAACAATCTCAGTAGTGATGTCAGGGGAGCCAGAAAACACCAAGCAGAAAACTTTCTAGTTGGAGACACTGCGATAGAGACGCCACCGGCCGGGGCGCACTTCCGCAACCTCCATACCCTCCGTTTGTGCCACGGCACAACTACCCGTAAATCGAATCCGGACCTGTATGCGGCAAGTACTTTTTGGGCTCTGTGCAATTCCTGTAGACTGTAACTAACTGCACATCTTTGCATCTAACGTATAGAATTCACCCGATGAAAATTCTAGGTGCTCACCATATAGAGCTCTGCTGTATTAATAGTATATCCCTCATCCTTTACAGTGGAACTCTATGCATCTTTGTCCTTTTACGGATTTGTTTTTCTGAACAGCAGGAGCACACCATTTTAATTCCTCTGCTCTCCATTCTTGTAGGCTTGGGCGGCAACCCCATAACTCTGCCATACAGCAGCATATCTTGCACTTTACATGCCAGGTTTGCATTTTTTAGATAGTTATTCACATATATGTTTTATACCATGTATAGAATTTTCTAGTAATTGATATATATTCTTTCAGCCTCAGAGAAAAATAGTAAGACACGCTTGCACTTTATCTTTTCCTGTTATCTACCTCATTAACCCCAGGTACGTTTTTATTACAACTGTATTACATATATATATATATATATATATATATATATATATATATATATATATATATCTAAGTCCCATCCAGCGCTATTTTGTTGTTTTTATCTATATAGTACACTGCCATTTTGTATGAGATACAGGGACTCATACTTACAAAATACAGCTGCAGGTTGGGCACATTGTAGAGTAAGCAAAGTATTTGCGCTAGTGTTATAAACATTATCTATAATTCAATAACCCGTTGGCATTCAACAGGAGCGGTAAAAATGACCGCCACCCCACTATACGGCTCAACAGCAAGAGACCAGTGGGAGAGACCGCGCCTCCATTATCTTCCTGGCTTTAACCAGAGAAGCTAGATCTGACAACCTGGTCTCCTGTAAAAAGAAAATGTCGGCTTCAACACATCTGAGAAAATCAAAGGGTGCAAATCTAGCCGTATCTGACTTTATGCTGACACAATTAATAGATGCCAGTGGCAATGGGGTGAGTGCCGCCAAACAGGGTGATTAAATTAGACGGCCACACCCTTTACCTTTGCTTCTCTTTCTTTTTAGCCCCCTCATCCCCCAAAGAAGATAAGAGGGCAGGACCACTCTTAGACCGTTTTAAGACTCAGATTGATCCATTTGATCCCTGTCTCCATCTGGCCCCGGTCTATCCCTGCACTCTGAGGAAGGTGCCTCGATAGGACAGGGACCAGTCCCCCCCCCAGAGGCTCTTTTTCCTTAGGCACCCCACCCTCACCTTCCCCCTCCAAGGAGGGGAGGAGATGGTATCGAGGACCAGGTACCGGTTTGACAGGTCAATCAGAGGAGGGCAATCAAGCTTTCGTTTTGGACCTGGCCCATAGTACAAGGAATAGAGGGCTCTTACCTCTTCCTTCTCACTTTCCTTTTGCCCTTGTCTTTCTTTTTGGGCCTCTCCCTACTCTCCTCATGCACACTTTCATAGTAAGAGGAATCGGAAGGGTCAGCCATATTGTCTTCCTCTCTGCGCAGCTTCCTGATCTCCTCATCCAACACGTTCTCCTCCAGGGCTTCAGCGGTCACAGGGCCAGCTTTGGAATCAGGGGCCAGAGCTACCCCTGTCACCTGGGCACTCTCCAGCTCCCTACTCCGACTACGATTTTCCTCCCGCCTTAGTTTGGCAGGGCTCTTTTTCCTTCCCACTATTCCTGTTGCGCCCCCATACCTGCCCGTACCCTCCCCAGCCGAGGCAACTTCACAGCTCTCCCCGGCCTGGCCGGCCGCCACACAGGTGATGGCGCTCGGACAATGGCTGAAAGGGTGCCTGAGTACACCACACAGATGACACCGGATCTGTCTACAGGATGCGGCAAGATGACCCACCCCACCACACAAAGCACAGACCTGCACAGTAAAGGCTGTGCTAAAATGGGTGGGGTTGCCCCACCTGTGACAGACCTTCAGGTCTTCTACCTTGCCCCTGGTAGAAGACCTGAATTCTATCACGTCCAAGGAAGGCAGCTGACGGAATGTGGGCAACCATATTCCCTGAATGATTGAGTTTGATAAAAAACCAGATCCCATGCTCATTCAAGCTTTCTTGGGCATGTCTGTCACATCCCCATACCGTCCGAGCCAGGTCATGATGTCATAACAAGAAAGTGACTCATTGAGGGTCCTTCTTGATCGAGTTCTGATGGGAAATCGACTTTATGGTGAAATCCTGCCAGCCGGGCTCGCTCTTCGCCACTTCGTAGTTTGACCAAAAGAGTTCAAGACCCTGTGGCCGAACGAAACGGACATCAAACTCAGACGAACCGTAGGGGTGAATCAGGGCAAAGATGTATCTCGCCCTGAATTCAATCTGAAGGAGGAGCTCAACCACTTTAGCATGAGATGAGCACGCATCCTCGCCCCTCCAAATCAAGCGGACCACATTCCTACTGTTATTGTCCTGCCCGGGTGTCGGGAGGGACCAGATCACCTACCCATACCGCTCTTGGAATGCCCCCAAACCATGCCTCTCTATCCAGAATACCTGGATCGACCTGTCACCCCTACACAGAGCTTCCAGTAGGCGCTGTTGCAAATGGCCTCCACTGGCGGATGGAGACGAGGACATTGACATAACTCCTAGGAGCAGTCACCCCTGGGGGGGGACCATCCTTGCCCATCCGCACGGCCACTCTGGTGGATTCTGATGCCCGGACACTCCTCCCCCCTCACAGAGGAATGCCCCGCACGCCCACAGAACATATAGTAATAGGACGACCACCCGAGCACACAGACCGACCGCTCTCCTCCACCGGCACCCGGACCCCCCCCCCCCCTCACAGGGGAGTGCCCCTCAGTGCCAGCAATGCCCACAGCACTTGGGGAGCCGCCCCCCCGAGCACTCCCCCCCTCACAGTGCCCCACTGGGCCAGGAACACATGCAACACTCAGGGAACTGCTCCCCTAACTTGCCTCCGGTGCTTGGACACGCCCCCCACCACCTTTGGTCGATCCCACAGCACCAGAACCGCCCACCATAAGCCCGGCAGGATGGGCTGGCTCTATAGCGTCCTCGGCCATCTTGGTGCCAAGCTGTACCCCCCTTGCTAGCCCTGGTCCTCAACAGGAACAAGGTCTAGCTGTTTGGGGAGCCCAGCAGCCTGAACCAACTTCACAGCTGGCTCAGACTGCTTGAAAGGATGAAACACAAAAGACACTTTCTTGAACTTTCTGCTTCTTTTTCCTTTTCTTCACTAATTCATCTTTGCCAAGATCCTCACCGAAGGCAAAATTCTCCAAGCGGATAGGTGACTCCTGCTGCACGATGGCTCTCAATAAACCCTCACTTGCCAGGTCCTCCTCATCGCTATTCTCCGTCTCACCATCACTGGAAGCCAGCGCCACCTGATATGGCTCAGGGTAGCTATCTTTGGGGGACGGGCGGAGGTCACATGCACCAGGGGCGATATCCCCTTCACTTTCCACAGCTTCACCTTCCCCCGACTCTCCGTCCCCTTCCTCCCCTCCATCTTCCTCCTCACTGCTGTCTTCATGGCTGTCTGCACCTGCTTGCATCACTTTAAACCTATCGTAATTAGACAGTTTCTCTTTAAAGATTCCTGCACCCCCAGCAATGTTCCTTCTGGCCTCCTCCACCTCAGCCACCTCTATCTTCAGAGCCTATGCCTGAGCAGAAAATTTACCTCCAGAGGCATGGTCAGCCTGGTAGCGTGATAACTTCAGGTCTTCCCTCAGGTCTTACTAACTCCTCATATTCCGCCATCTTAGCCTGGATCCATGAACCATAGGTCGCCAGAGACTCTCTTGGACCCTGTACCCTCCATTGCTGGGCTTCTGGAGTAGCAGAAGGTCTGCTGCTCTTGCCAGGTGCCTAGCGTACTTCCAATTTGGATGGGGGAGTGGGCTCCACATTTCTGCATACCCTGCTGGAACATCTCACCCGGACCTTGGAACCGGCTGTAAACACTGTCTTCCCTCCTTTCGCCAGCCGGGAACGAGAGGTAGAAGCCCAGGGCTCCAGGGGCTCCATGCAGGAAAACCCTTCCCAGTAGGCTGCCACACTCCTGGGAAAGGGCTGATGGAATACCTGCTTCTCTCTGCTTCTGGAGGAAGCTCAAAAAGGGACACACCAACCACTGCTCACACTGAACTGCTCTGGGCTGTGTGCAACAGAGTTAGAGAGGATGTTCTCCCCTCTAGGGCTTTAGATGATGTCATGTCTGCTCGGTAATGCCCCTTCCTAGTCTGTGTTTCTCAGTGAGAGTGAGCACCATATCAAGGTAGAAAGAGGAAAACAAAATTAAATAAAGACATTGACAGACATTTATCAACCGCAGTGCAACAATATAGTACATTTGTCGCACGTAAGTAGAGTGGAAATGAAAAAACAAACTAAAAAAATAACATACCTAAGCAAACTTTCATAAATGCCCCTCATTGTGTTTTAAACTTTTGAATTCTTATTTAGATTAGAAGTTAGTTATATGCTGGAATTTACTAAATTCAGTTTGCCATTTCAGTAAGGATATACTGAGATTAGTGACAAAAACAGAATATCATGCATATTGGCTGCTATTTTAACCTATGAGTCCTTTATAGTAAGGCCTTTGTTAAGATTGCAATGTTATCTATCCTAAACAGGAAACTTCTGGTGAAATTTGTGCCAAATATTTGGCGCTTTGTACACTTTTGTACTCTGCTTGGATGTGGTCTTGCAGAAAAATGTGTGGCTTATCAGAAAAGGATGTGGCTTTAACCCCTTAAGGACCCGGGCTTTTTCAATTTTTTCATTTTAAATTTTTCCTCCTTACCTCTAAAAAATCATAACTCTTAAAAATTTTCACCTAAAATTCTATATGATGGCTGATTTTTTGCATCACTAACTCTACTTTGTAATGACATTAGTAATTTTACCCAAAAATCTACGGTGAAACGGGAAAAAAATCAATGTGCGACAAAATTGATGAAAAAACACTATTTTGTAAGTTTTTGGGGGGCTTCCGTTTTTATGCAGTACATTTTTCGGCAAAAATGATACCATATCTTTATTCTGTAGGTCCATACGGTTAACATGATACCCTACTTGTATAGGTTTGATTTTGTATCACTTCAGAAAAAAATCATGAATACATGCAGGAAAATTTATACGTTTAAAATGGTCATATTCTGACCCCTATAACTTTTTTATTTTTCTGTGTTCAGGGCGCTATGAGGGCTCATTTTTTGCGCCGTGATCTGAAGTTTTTAGCGGTACATTTTTGTTCTGATCAGACTTTTTGATCACTTTTTATTCACTTTTTTGTGGTATAAAAAGTGATCAAAAATGCGCTATATTAGACGTTGGAATTTTTTTGCGCGTACACCATTGAACGTGCGGTTTAAAAAGCAGTATATTTTTATAATTCGGATATTTCCGCACGTGGCGATACCACATATGTTTATTTTTATTTTCATTTACACTGTGTTTTTTTTATTCTTGGAAATGCCGGGTGATTCAAACTTTTATTAGGGGAAGGGATAATTGAAAGGGTTAATGATTTTTTTTACACTTTTTTAATGCAATATTATAGCTCCTATAGGGGGCTATAACATTACATTAACTGATCTTTAACACTGATTGATTCAACTCCATAGGAATGGATCAATCAGTGTTTTCGGCGATTGAATGCTCAAGCCTGGATCTCAGGCTTGAAGCATTCAATCAGCGATCGGACTGCAGGAAGGAAGGTAAGAGACCTTCCTCCTGTGCTACAGCTGTTCGGGATGCCACGATTATACCGCGGCGATCCCGAACAGCTCCCTGAGCTAACCGGCACTTTTTACTTTCACTTTTAGCCGCGTGGCTCAGCTTTGAGCGCGCGGCTAAAGGGTTAATAGCTATTAGAGGCGGGTCCCGGCTTCACTATGATGCCGGGCCCGCTACGATATGATGCGGGGTCACCGTGTGACCCTGCGTTATATCGCAGGACCGGGACCCAGGACGTACTCATACGTCCTGGATCCTTAAGAGGTTAATGTAACGTCGGTGCATTTTTTGCACCAAAAAGTTTTTTGGCTTAAAGTAAGCCAACTAATAGTCCAAACTTAAACTAGACTGTTTTAAAGATCCACCAGATTTAGCAGAATGAACCACACAAAAAAGTGGCACAATGCAGACTGTCTAAGTATACATTCTCTAACAAATAAATAGTTCTAGTAAATCTGAGCAAGTGTTTTTTATTTATGAATCACATGTTTCATGCTTCTTTCATGACACTGAAATGCATGTGGACATGACCATTTTGGGTGACTGTCACAGAGGTGCCAAATCATGAATTACTAAATAATGAGGGTCTTTTTATACTGCACGGAACGTAAAGCTATTTTTGTCAAAAAGGACTATTGTTACACCACTATGTCCTCCATTTCTTGTGTAATGCTATATTAAACCCTTTAGTGACAATTGTATGGCTGTCATTGCTATCACTGAAGAAAATGTCAACTGTGTCTATCTCTTATTTTTTTCTTTTGGGAAATGCAAGTACTTTGTGCTGTTCAAAAGAAAGGACATAAATATCACGTATAGTCATATATGTAAGAAAGCAACACATTTAGAAAGCATTATTCAGTGTGTCAGCAAAAATGACAAAGGTTGAGAGGTAAAGGCAAACATAGATGCACTTAAAATATTTAAAATGAATAAACAAGCTGGGTATATATTTGCATGAAATTTTGACAATTAACTATTTCCATTCTAACCATTGATTTTTATTTTTCACTTATTTAGTTTTCTTATTTAAAAAAAAAAAAGAGCATGAAAGACATTTGCTGTAAATTTGAAAGTGATCCAATATTGATTACCTTTGTCAGTCTCTCTTTCAGTATCAGGTGTTAAATGAAATATAGTCAGACTTAGGGATTAAATGTGAATTTTTGTGGCATTTAAAATAAATACCTGCATTTTTAAGCATTTTGTATGTAGTTATTTTACAGGCAGATGTTGTTATATTAAAAACCCTGATGAGAACATTTGCATTTCTTCAGATCTTGTAAGTGAACAAATTTGCCAATGACCCAAAAAAGTGTTACTGTAATGCTACATACCAAACTACTGTAAATCTGGGTTTCTAGTAGCAGTCTTTTAGTACGTAAAAAAAAAAATCTGAGAAATGGTCAGAGAAAGATGCCCCAGCAGGCTAATTTCACTAACAGGACCCAGTGTCTCTGTCACGTATGGGCAGGGAACAGTAAAGCCCTAATTCACTGCCACAGCCACTGTCCCTACCTATTGCCAATCCGCCCTAAGTGACAGATCAACAACCACGATGACAAACCTTCCCTGCTAAGTGCCGGGGCAGCGTTGTCAAATAATAAAATAAAAAATACAGTAGGAGTCGGGAAACAGCTAGAGGCACACAAACTAACAGAGAAACACCAAGACACACACAGGCAAATCAATGTCTAGTCGAGGGTTGGTACCAGGAAATAGCGGAGTTCAGGAATGCAAAGCAAGAGAAGAGTCAAGGGCAAAGCCAAAGATAAACAAACAAGCTGGTATCCAGTAAGTAGCAGGTGTCAGCTAAGGTATAACCTTTCACAGACAATGAACTGATCACTGCTCCCTGCTTATATAGGCAGGTGATCAGGGTTACACCTTCCTGATAGGTAGCAGAGCTGAGAACTACACCCAGATGACACAGGTGAGCTCCAAACAGTTCCAGCCCAACTAGAGTCATTTAACTCTTCATGTTCGGCCATAGCCAGGCATTACAATCTTTTTCTAAAACCATTTCCACTCCTTCAGTGGGGCCTATACTTCTAAAAAATACTATTTAGAGTACATTCACACTGACAAAAAATGTGCGGTTTAAGCCAAAGAACATGTGTTGATTTCCACATCTTAAACTTTGTGGTGTCAATGGAAATTCAATGGGAAGGGTTCAGCACAGTTCAACGCTGAAGTTTCCATTGAAGTCGATTAGAGCTTTATGCTGGCCCCTCCATGCTGCCCACTGCAATAGCCTCAGCACTGCAATTGGTTTTGTGCTTATGTGAATGTAGACTTATGGTGGTTGTACACACAGCATTTTTGGAAAAAACATTTACCATTTAATCCAACCCCCTTGCACCACCTGCATAAGTGTTTTTAGGGTCATTTCGATGTGAGATTAGAAGCACAGCTACAGCAGCTAGGGTCAGAGATAACTCTGATCCTCCCTATTCAACCCCTCAGATGCCATGGTCTAATAGGAGTTGCACAGAAAGACTCAATAGCAGGGTGCCATGGGGTTGTTTTATCAAAGGTACCCTGAATGTTGCAAAATAAAATAAAAAACTAAAACTAAAGCGAATCAAGCAAAATGTAATCCATCCTCTCACAGTTCTGTGAACAGAAAAATAGTTATGCTTGGTTGTCAGAAAATGGCAACACAAAGCAATTTTTTTTTTCAAAGTAGCATAACAAGATCTATACAAGTATGATATCACTTCAACTGCACTGATCTGCAGTTTAAGTTAATGTGCAAAATTCACCGCACACCAGCAATTACATTCAATCCCAAAAATAAAACAATGGCTGAATTGCATTTTCTTTTTGCATATATTTTAGCATTTTTTTTATTCATTATATGCTGCATTAAAATACTTTTCACCCAGCTCTTGAAAGACAGGGATGGAAAGAAATGACCATTAAAACTGGCAATGGCACCAAGGGATGAACCTTTCTTAACCTTAAGGACGGAGCCCATTTTCACCTCTAGGACGAAGCCCTTTTTTGCAAATCTGACCACTGTCACTTTAAACATTAATAACTCTGGAATGCTTTTACTTATCATTCTGATTCTGAGATTGTTTTTTTTGTGACATAATCTACTTTAACATAGTGGTAAATTTTTGTGGTAACTTGCATCCTTTCTTCGTGAAAAATCCCCAAATTTGATGAAAAAATTAAAAATTTTGCATTTTTCTAACTTTGAAGCTCTCTGCTTGTAAGGAAAATGGATATTCCAAATAATTTTGTTTTTGGATTCACATATACAATATGTCTACTTTATGATTGCATCATAAAATTGACGAGTTTTTACTTTTGAAAGACACCAGACGGCTTCAAAGTTCAGCAGCAATTCTCCAATTTTTCACAAAATTTTCAAACTCACAATTTTTGAGGGACCAGTTCAGGTTTGAAGTGGATTTGAAGGGTCTTCATATTAGAAATACCCCATAAATGACCCCATTATAAAAACTGCACCCCCCAAAGTATTCAAAATGACATTCAGTAAATGTTTTAACCCTTTAAGTGTTTCACAGGAAAAGCAGCAAAGTGAAGGAGAAAATTCAAAATCTTCATTTTTTACACTCTCATGTCTTGTAGACCCAATTTTTGAATTTTTACAAGGGGTAAAAGGAGAAAATTTTTACTTGCATATGTAACCCAATTTCTCTCGAGTAAGCACATACCTCATATGTCTATGTAAAGTGTTCGGCGGGCACAGTAGAGGGCTCAGAAGCGAAGGAGCAACAAGGGGATTTTAGAGAGTACGTTTTTCTGAAATGTTTTTTTTTGGGGGGGGGGGGGGCATGTCGCATTTAGGAAGCCCCAATGGTGCCAGAACAGCAAAAAAAAAAAACACATGGCATACCATTTTGGAAACTAGACCCCTTGAGGAACATAACAAGGAATAAAAAGAGCCTTAATACCCCACAGGTGTTTCACGACTTTTGCATATGTAAAAAAATAAAATAAAAATTCACTAAAATGTGGGTTTCCCCCCAAATTACATTTTTGCAAGGGTTAATAGCAGAAAAGACCCCCCAAAATTTGTAACCCCATCTCTTCTGAGTATGGAGGTACCCCATAAATGGACCTGAAGTGCACTGCGGGCGAACTACAATGCTCAGAAGAGAAGGAGTCATATTTGGCTTTTTGAGAGCAAATTTTGCTCGGGGGGCATATTGCATTTAGGAAGCCCCTATGGTGCCAGGACAGCAAAAAAAAAACACATGGCATACCATTTTGGAAACTAGACCCCTTGAGGAACGTAACAAGGGATAAAGTGAGCCTTAATACCCCACAGGTGTTTCACGACTTTTGCATATGTAAAAAAAAAATAATAATGTTTTCACTAAAATGTGGGTTTCCCCCAAAATTTCACATTTTTGCAAGGGTTAATAGCAGAAAATACTTCCCAAAATTTGTAACCCATCTCTTCTGAGTATGGAGGTACCCCATAAGTGGACCTGAAGTGCACTATGGGCGAACTACAATGCTAAGAAGAGAAGGAGTCATATTTGGCTTTTTGAGAGCAAATTTTGCTCGGGGGGCATGTCGCATTTAGGAAGCCCCTATGGTGCCAGGACAGCAAAAAAAAAAAAACAACATGGCATACCATTTTGGAAACTAGACCCCTCACAGAATGTAATGAGGGGTACAGTGAGCATTTACCCCCCACTGGTGTCTGTCAGATCTTTGGAACAGTGGGCTGTGCAAAATTTTTCATTTTCACGGACCACTGTTCCAAAAATCTGTCAGACACCTGTGGGGTGTAAATTCTCACTGCACCCCTTATTACATTCCGTGAGGGGTGTAGTTTTCAAAATGGGGTCACATGTGGGTGTGTTTTTTTTTTTGCGTTTGTCAGAACCGCTTTAACAATCAGCCACCCCTGTGCAAATCACCTCAAATGTACATGGCGCACTCTCCCTTCTGGGCCTTGTTGTGCGCCCCCAGAGCACTTTGCGCCCACATATGGGGTATCTCCGTACTCGGGAGAAATTGTGTTACAAATTTTGGGGGGCATTTTTCCCATTTACCTCTTGTGAAAATGAAAAGTATAGGGCAACACCAGCATGTTAGTGTAAAAATGTTTATTTTTTTACACTAACATGCTGGTGTAGACCCCAACTGTTCCTTTTCATAAGGGGTAAAAGGAGAAAAAGCCCCCCAAAATTTGTTAGGCAATTTCTCCCGAGTACGGCGATACCCCATATGTGACCCTATTCTGTTGCCTTGAAATACGACAGGGCTCCAAAGTGAGAGCGCCATGCACATTTGAGGCCTGAATTAGGGACTTGCATAGGGGTGGACATAGGAGTATTCTATGTCAGTGATTCCCAAACAGGGTGCCTCCAGCTGTTGCTAAACTCCCAGCATGTTTGGACAGTCAATCAGCCACCCCTGTGCAAATCACCTCAAATGTACATGGCGCACTCTCCCTTCTGGGCCTTGTTGTGCGCCCCCAGAGCACTTTGCGCCCACATATGGGGTATCTCCGTACTCGGGAGAAATTGTGTTACAAATTTTGGGGGGCATTTTTCCCTTTTACCTCTTGTGAAAATGAAAAGTATAGGGCAACACCAGCATGTTAGTGTAAAAATGTTTATTTTTTTACACTAACATGCTGGTGTAGACCCCAACTGTTCCTTTTCATAAGGGGTAAAAGGAGAAAAAGCCCCCCAAAATTTGTTAGGCAATTTCTCCCGAGTACGGCGATACCCCATATGTGACCCTATTCTGTTGCCTTGAAATACGACAGGGCTCCAAAGTGAGAGCGCCATGCACATTTGAGGCCTGAATTAGGGACTTGCATAGGGGTGGACATAGGAGTATTCTATGTCAGTGATTCCCAAACAGGGTGCCTCCAGCTGTTGCTAAACTCCCAGCATGTTTGGACAGTCAATTGCTGTCCAGAAATGCTGGGAGTTTTTGTTTTGCAACAGCTGGAGGCTCCATCTTAGAAACACTGCCATACAATACGTTTTTCATTTTTATTGGGGAGGGGGGGGGGTGGGGGGGGGCAGTGTACATGTGTATATGTAGTGTTTTACTCTTTATTTTATGTTAGTGTAGTGTAGTGTAGTGTTTTTAGGTTACATTCACACTGACGGCAGATTGCACTGAGTCTCCCGCTAGGAGTTTGAGCTGCGGCGGAAAATTTGCCGCAGCTCAAATTTGTAGCGGGGAACTCACTGTAATCTGCCGCCAGTGTGAATGCAGCCTGTACATTCACATGGGAGGGGGGTCAAAACTACAACTCCCAGCATGCACTGACAGACCATGCATGCTGGGAGTTGTAGTTTTGCACCAGCTGGAGGAACACTGGCTGGAAAACCTTGAGTTAGGTTCTATGACCTAACTCAGTATTTTCCAACCAGTGTGTCTCCAGCTGTTGCACGACTACAACTCCCAGCATGTACTGATTGCGGAAGGGCATGCTGGGAGATGTAGTTATGCAATGTCTGGAGGCACGCAAGTACAACTCCCAGCATGCAGAGACAGCCTTATGCTGTTCCTAAATGCTGGGAGTTGTAGTTTTGCAAGATTTAGAGGGGTTCAGGTTGTAAATCACTGTCCAGTGGTCTCAAAACTGTGACCCTCCAGATGTTGCAAAACTACAACTCGCAGCATGCCCAGACAGCAAACTGCTGTCTGGGCATGCTGAGAGTTGTAGTTTTGCAACATCTGGAGGGCTACAGTTTGAGACCACTTAGTGATCTACAACCTGAACCCCTCTAAATATTGCAAAACTACAAGTCCCAGCATGCCCACACAGCAAACAGCCGTCTGGGCATGCTTGGAGTTGTAGTTTTCCAACATCTGGAGGGCCACGGTTTAGAGACCACTGTAAACTGTGGTCCTCCGGATGTTGCTAGGCAACAACTCACCTAGCAGGACCCGGAGGTATTGCTGCCGCCGCCGC
Source organism: Hyla sarda (assembly GCF_029499605.1). Lineage (NCBI taxonomy): Eukaryota > Metazoa > Chordata > Amphibia > Anura > Hylidae > Hyla > Hyla sarda. Next base: position 216,201,792 of record NC_079191.1, read on the forward strand.
ACGTGGGGGGAGGATCGCACTCGGGGATCCGGGATCCAGGTAAGGGACCTTCGGCGTCGACCCTCCCTGGACGGTTCCCACGTTTTGCCCAGACACCGATAGGTGGGCAAAGCGGGGGAACCGAACTTTAACCCCCCTCCCCGGTCTGCTATCGGTCGGTCGCTCGGCCGACCAATAGCAGGGATAGGAGGGGTGGCACCCCTGCCACCAAACTCCTATCCCTTCAGGGGGATCGAGGGTGTCTCGGACACCCCCGATCCCTCTTATTTTCCGGGTTACCGGGTCACCAGTGACCCGTATGACCCGGAATCGCGCAGATCGCAGGTCTGAATTGACCTGTGATTAGCGCACATCGCGGTCATTGGGGGATCTCAGGACCCCCCTTGGCGATGTGCCTGGATGCCTGCTGTTAGCAGTCATACCGGCCCGATCACCGCTACCGGTGACGTGGCGCTTCCGGAAACCCGCAACGTATATATACGTCGCCGCGTGCGAAGTGACACTTCGCGGCGCCGTACATGTACGTAACAATGGAACAGAAAGGTGGAAGCTTGGGACGCGCTGCTGATATACACTGCTCAAAAAACATAAAGGGAACACTAAGATAACACATCCTAGATCTGAATGAACTTATTGTATGAAATACTTTCGTCTTTACATAGTTGAATGTGCTGACAACAAAATCACACAAAAATGATCAATGGAAATCTAATTTATCAACCCATTGAGGTCTAGATATGGAGTCACATTCAAAATCAAAGTGGAAAACCACACTACAGGCTGATCCAACTTTGATGTATTGTCCTTAAAAGAAGTCAAAATGAGGTTGAGTAGTGTGTGTGGCCTCCATGTGCCCGCATGACCTACAACACCTAGGCATGCTCCTGATAAGGTGGCGGATGGTCTCCTGGAAGATGTCCTCCCAGACGTGGACTAAAGCATCCGCCAACTCCCGGACAGTCTGTGGTGCAATGTGGCGATGGTGGATGGAGCAAGACATGATGTCCCAGATGTGTTCAATCGGATTAAGGTCTTGGGAACGGGCGGGCCAGTCCATAGCATAAATGTCACCCTCTTGCAGGAACTGCTGACACACTCCAGCCACATGAGGTCTAGCATTGTCTTGCGTTAGTAGGAACCCAGGGCCAACCGCACCAGGATATGGTCTCACAAGGGGTCTGAGGATCTCATCTCGGTACCTAACTTTAGTTAGGCTACCTCTGGCAAGCACATGGAGGGCTGTGTGGCCCCCCAAAGAAATGCTACCCTACACCATTACTGACCCCCCCGCCAAACCGTTCATGCTGGAGGATGTTGCAGGCAGCGGAACCTTCTCCACGGCATCTCCAGACTCAGTGTGAACCTGCTTTCATCTGTGAAGAGCACAGGGTGCCAGTGGCGAATTTGCCAATCTTGGTGTTCTCTGGCAAATGCCAAACATCCTGCACAGTGTTGGGCTGTAAGCACAACCTCCACCTGTGGAGGTCGGGCCTTCATACCACCCTCATGGAGTCTGTTTCTGACCGTTTGAGTGGCACATGCGTATTTGTATAAAGGAGAAAGAGAGTGCTCCATAGCGTAAAATCGCCATGGTAAGATCAACGATAATTTGGAGGAACTCTTACCACAGGCGGTTGTGTGAGCTCACACTCAACAAAGGTCAGTGTGGTCTGCAGCCTCCCCAACCAAACGAGCAATACCAGGTGAGGACTTCCAGGGAGCGGTGGGTTTCAGCGGCGCTGACCAGGGATGGACACGTCAGTTAGGTAGAAAGGAATTTATTTAAAACAATGCAACGCGTTTCACCGCGCTTGCGCGGTTTCATCAGGCTTGGCAAGGTAAGGAAGAATCTTATATACAGAGTAGTTTTAACTCTTTCAGAACCTGCATTGTGTCTTAACAATATTGCAGGTTCTGAAAGAGTTAAAAATACTCTGTATAAAAGATCCCTCCTTACCTTGATTGTCATGCCTGATGAAACCGCACAAGTAACATGTTGCATTGTTTTAATAAATTATTTTCTACCTTACTGACGTGTCCATCCCTGGTCAGCGCTGCTGAAACCCACCGCTCCCTGGAATTCCTCACCTGAAATGCACATTTGTGGCCTGCTGGAGGTCATTTTGCAGGGCTCTGGCAGTGCTCCTCCTTGCACAAAGGCGGAGGTAGCGGTCTTGCTGCTGGGTTGTTGCCCTCCTATGGCCTCCTCCACATCTCCTGATGTACTGGCCTGTCTCCTGGTAGCTCTGAACACTATCTCCATGCTCTGAACACTACGCTGACAGACACAGCAAACCTTCTTGCCACAGCTCGCATTGATGTGCCATCCTGGATGAGTTGCACTACATAAGCCACTTGTGTGGGTTGTAGACTCCGTCTCATGCTACCACTAGAGTGAAAGCACAGCCAGCATTAAAAAGTGACCAAAACATCAGCCAGGAAACATGGGAACTGAGAAGTGGTATGTGGTCACCACCTGCAGAACCACTCCTTTATTGGGGATGTCTTGCTAATTGCATATAATTTCCACCTGTTTTCTGTTCCATTTGCACAACAACATGTGAAATTGATTGTCAATCAGTGTTGCTTCCTGAGTGGACAGTGTGATTTCATAGAAGTGTGATTGACTTGTGTTAGACTCACCGCAGTCGACTGGAACTTGGGAGGTAGTAGATCCGCTGTACCACGGTAGTCTGGAGCAGGAGATGTAGAAGATCCGCTGGACCTGTGTGGCAGATGACACAGGCCGTGCCAGGGAGTGGAGTCTAAGGTGCCGCTGGTTTTTACCAGAGCCCGCCACAAAGTGGGAGGGACTTGCTGCAGCAGGCAGCACCCAATGTCACTACCCCTGGCACGACTCAACCACATAGGCGGCTGAGGTGAAGCGAGGCACAGAAGGGATGAGACAGGTCATAGTCAGGATAGCACGAGGTCAGGGAAGGCACACAAGAGCGTAGTCAGGAAGGTAGCAGAAGGTCAATAGGCAGGCGGCAAAGAACACGATCAGGTCACGGAATACACGGTCTGGTACATGGTAAGGAACACAGAATAATGCTTTCTCTAAGGCACTGAGGCAAACAAAGATCTGACAGGGGTGAGAGGGAGGTGCTAGAATTTATAGCAGAGGTACAGGTGTGGAGACTAGTTATGGGCACACTGGCCCTTTAAATTTCAGAGCTTCGGCAAGCGTGTGCCCTAGGAGGCGGGGCACATGCGCCAGAGCTGAGGAACAGAGGCAGAGGGCGGAGGTGAGTGATGGGCTGGGACTCACATGTGGGCATGTCCCGCAATGAGAATCCCAGCTCCATTGGCTGGTGACATGAAGGAGGAGATTGTCTCATGGCCGGCGAGTCCAGCCGGAGCGCACTGTGTATCCTCATGCTTGTGGGACAAAAATTTCTTGAGATTACAGTCCAAGATGTTCTCCTCGGGCTCCCAGGACCAAATCCCCTCCAGTCGACCCAAACATTTTTTCTTCCACATACCGTTTTAAAGGCCAAGATCTCTTTAACCTGAAAAGCATCCGATGAACAGGAGACAGGAGTGGGAGCAGTATTTTTTGGAGAGTAACGGTTGATTACTAGTGGTTTGAGGAGAGATACATTAAAGGTGTTAAGAATGCATAGAGAAGGAGGTAAACAGAGGTTGTATGAAACTGGATTGATTTTTTGTAAGACCGAAAAACGGACCTAGGAATTGAGGACCCAACTTGTAACTAGGGATTTTGAAACAAATGTACTTAGAGGATAACCAAACCTTATCACTAGGAGAGAAGGATGGAGGAGGTCTTCTTTTCTTGTCAGCCTAGGTTTTCATGCGAGAGGAGGCCAGAGATAAAGACTGCCGAGCCTGTCGCCAAATGGAAGAAAAGTCACCGAAAAATTCATCTACAGCTGGAACACCGGAAGAAACTGGAACAGGAAGATGAGACTGGAGATGATGACCAAAAACAATAAAAAAACGGAGAGGTCCTTGTGGACTCAGAATCCTTATGATTATAGGAAAATTTGGCTCAGGGAAGATCAACCCAGTCGTCCTGACGAGCTGAGACAAAATGACGAAAATAAGTCTCCAGGATTTGGTTTACCCTCTCCAACTGGCCATTGGACTGGGGGTGATAGGCAGAGGAGAAGTCCAAGCTGATGTCAAGACAGGAACAGAGAGCTCACCAGAATTTGGACACAAACTGAACTCTGCGGTCCGAGACGATATGTTCAGGAAGACCATGCAGGCAGAAAATATGTAGTAAGAAGTGCTTTGCCAGCTGTGGAGCAGATGGGAGACCAGGAAGTGGGATAAAATGAGCCAATTTGGAAAACCGATCAACCACATCCCAGATGACCGTGTTATTATGAGATGGCGGAAGATCAGTAAAAAAATCCATAGCAATGTGAGTCCATGGAGTCTCAGGAATGGGCAAAGGCTGTAAGAGTCCTGCAGATCTCTGTTGAGGGGACCTTCACGTGCACAGATGGCACAGGAATGAAAAAACTCAGAGACATCGCGTCCCAAATGCGGCCACCAATAGTGTCGGGAGATTAACAGTAAAGTCTTACATACTTCAGGATGACCTGCCAATAAAGAAGAAAGACCCCATTTCAGGACTTTGCGTCTCAATCTGACTGGTAGAAAGGATTTACCAGGAGGTACTTGTAGAAGATTGTCAGGAGCTGCAGAGATCCGACGATCTGGAGGGATAATATGTCTAGGTGTGGAGTCCAAACCCACAACGTCAGAAGATCTGGAAAGGGCATCAGCTCTGACATTCGTGTTAGCTGGACGGAAATGAATGAAAAAATGTCATCTGGAATAGAACAATGACCACCGTGTCTGGTGAGGGTTTAAACGCTGAGCAGACTGAAGGTATAGGAGATTCTTGTGGTCAGAGTAGATACTGATCTGATGAGGAGACCTTTCCAACAAGTGTCGCCACTCCTCTAAGTCGAGTTTTATAGCAAAAAGTTCTCTGTAACCACAGGTTACAGTCTTACCATTGGAGTTTTTCTGGGTCAACCTCCAAAGAAAAAGGTCTTTCTGGATCAGGTCTAGAAAGCATGGGAGCTGAAGCAAACGCAGACTTTGGGCGAGAGAAAGCCTCTTTGGCCTCAGAAGGCCATGACTTAAGGTTAGAGTTCTTTCTGGTGAGAGCTACACTTGGAGTGGCCACAGAAGAGAAATGTGGGATGAACTGACAATAATAGTTGGCAAATCCCAGAAAGCGTTGAATAGCCCAAAGGCCAGTAGGGCAAGGCCAATCCAAAACCGCAGACAGTTTTTCAGGATTCATCTGCAGGTCTTGATGAGAGACAATGTAACCAAGAAATGGGAGACTGGATTTCGCGAATAGGCATTTTTCCAGTTTCGCATAGAGATGATTCCCCAGGAGGCACTGAAAAACCAAACAAGCATGTGTACAATGTTCCTCTAAGTTGGAAGAGAAGATCAAGATGTCATTAAGATCCACGACAACACAGGTATAGAGAAGATCTCGGAAGATATCATTGACGAATTCCTGAATTCTTGAAAAATCCCTCTCGGACTCTAATCAGATTATGAGATCCCAGTAAATTCCATTTAGAGAAGACCTTGGCCCCCCTGGAGACAATTAAAAAGTTCAGAAATCAGAGGAAGTGGATAATGATTTTTGACCGTGATTTTGTTGAGACCCCTGTAATCAATACATGGATGGAGAAAACCATCCTTCTTGCCCACAAAGTAGAAGCCTGCTCCAGCAGGTGAGGAGTACCTCAAGTCCACAGTCTGAGCAGAAGTGTGGACTTGAACAGAGAGGAGAGGTAGTATTCACACCCAGGGATGCCTCCCCCATGTGTCCTAGGTGCGAGCGTTTCCTGCATGCTGAGGACGTGTAGAACAGTCTTTGAGAAAGTGCTCCAGACAGGCACAGTATAAGTACAAATTCTCATTGCGTCATCAGGATCTTTCCAGCTGTGTTAGGCAAGTACGATCCACTTGCATAGCCTCTTCGGCAAGAGGCAAAGAAGACTGTAGAGGTGGAAGTTGGAACATGTTTGCCAAGGGAGGAAAACGCTGTGTTCGGGCAGGTTCTCTTTCAGTATGAAGTTCTTCCTGCCTCTCGGAAAAACGCACATCAATACGTGTGGCTAAATGGATTAGTTCACACAGGTTAGTCGGAGGATCTCGTGCAGCAAGAGCATCCTTTATTCTGATGGACAGTCCTTTTTAAAATGTAGCACACAAGGCCTCGTCGTTCCATGTCAATTCCAAAGCAAGGGTGCGAAACTGAACAGCATAGTCTCCTACAGAGGAATTCCCTCTGCTTAGGTTCAGAAGAGCCGTCTCGGCAGAGGAGGCACGTCCGGGTTCTTTAAAAATGCTGCGGAATTCAACTAAGAAGGCCGTGAAATTAGAGGAAATCGGGTCACTGCGATTCCATAGAGGAGTAGCCCAGGCCAGGGCCTTTCCAGACAAAAGGCTGACCACAAATGCCACCTTCACTTTTTCCATAGGGAACTGATCCGCCATGAGCTCCAGGTGCATGGAGCACTGAGTCACAAAACCTCTACACAACTTAGGATCTCCGTCAAACTTCGTGGGAAGGGGTAGACAAAGCTTTGATCCAGACGGAGCTGCAGAAACGGGTGGAAAGGCTGAAGCAGGCTGCGATTGCTGCTGCTGCATGGTCAGTAGTTTCTGCATTATGTCGGACAGTTGACTTAGTTGCTGCGCCTGATGGGCCAACTGCTGCGACTGACAGACCACAACGGAGGGAAGATTTGAAACCTCTGGCAGAGGTACCTCAGCGGGATACATGGCCAGATCTTACTGTTAGACTCACCGCAGTCAACTGGGACTTGGGAGGTAGTAGATCCGCTGTACCACGGTAGTCTGGAGCAGGAGAGGTAGTAGAATCCCCTGGACCTGTGTGGCAGATGACGCGGGCCGTGCAAAGGAGCAGAGTCTAAGGTGCCGTTGGTTTTCACCAGAGCCCGCCGCAAAGTGGGATGGACTTGCTGCAGCAGGCGGCACCCAGGTCGCTACCCCTGGCACGACTCGCCCACATAGGCGGCTGAGGTGAAGCAAGGCACAGAATGGATGAAACAGGATGTAGTTAGAATAGCATGAGGTCAGGGCAGCCGGCACAGGAGCGCAGTCAGGAAGGTAGCAGAAGGTCAATAAGCAGGTGGCAAGGAACACCATCAGGTCATGGAATACATGGTCTGGTACACGGCAAGGAAAACAGAATAACACTTTCTCTAAGGCACTGAGGCAAACAAAGATCTCGCAGGGGCGAGAGGGAGGTGCTAGAATTTATAACAGAGGTACAGGTGTTGAGACTAATTATGGGCGCACTGGCCCTTTAAATTTCAGCGCTCCGGCACGCACGGGCCCTAGGAGGAACAGAGGCAGAGGACGGAGGTGAGTGATGGACTGGGGCGCGTCCCACGATGCGAATCCCAGTGCAGTCGGCTGGTGACATGAAGGAGGAGCGCACTGTATAACAACTTGGAGTTACATTGTGTTGTTTATGTGTTCCCTTTTTTTGAGTGTATGATGCTAAAATGGTCAAGGAAAATTTATTTCTTGTTTATTGTACACACACAACGCATTTCAGGGTATTAATGACCCTTTCATCAGGAGTGATACTAATAAAAAGACTCAGAGTTTATATCAAAGCAAGAAAGAAAGAAGAAAGGGGAACACTGAAAAAATGTATCAGCACACCAATATATAATATATCAATATGACAATTCTTTATTAAATAACATATTTGTAGACAACTACACAAAAAATAGGGAATAAAACCATCTAAAATTATGGGCTGAAAGAATATAAGCCCAAACACTACCCTAGGGAGGGGCCATGAGCCCCCTCGCCTAGGTACAAGCACCCGTCCTTCTTAGCTGGATGTAATGTCACTCCATACAGATATCAATAGTATTAATAATATAACATACAGGCCATGAAACTATACAGATAATGCTCTAAGTACATTAATAGATATAGCTATAAGTGAGCAAATGCTTAATCCCTATATACTTGCGAGTACTAAAAATGGAGAGCAAGCGTTCCAGAATGGAGGAAAAGACCAGGTAAATGGGTGTCAGCAAGAGGACGGGGCAACAAAAGACCCCATGCTTTCCGTCGCTCCTAAGGCGACTTCCTCAGGGGTTTAGTGTTTCTCAAACCTCCCCCACATTATATACAAATTTAAATTAATTGATACCTTGCAGATGGTGAAAGGCGCCATATTCAGACCACTCATGCGGTTACCACACTGCGTTCTCTTCCGGTGTGTGTGTCACTTCCGGCCTCTTTAATAAACTAGGTTGATCACGACACAGCATAACCACATGCGTGCGTGTCACAGTCCGTGCGTGTGCATTTCACTTGCACATGACGTAATCAGTATGTCCTGTGCATGGTCACATGATCGGAAGTATGCGTCACGTGGTAACCCCCCATCACGTGTGCGCATTTCCTAAATATCGTAATACAGCACCATTTTACACACGTGCGGCATTATATACACACTGTAAGATAAATGCACAACCCTTTATCAAAGATGTAACAATTCAATTCTATCTTGAAATGCAAGATCACATGATCGGGAGTGCGCATCACGTGATAGAAGCGCACCATGCGTGCGCACTTCCTTAGTTCTATGGTAAAGCATCATTTTACGCATGTGCAGTATTATATACACATTTCAAAATAAATATACAAACTTTTGTGACAAATCGGTTCTGTCTTAAAGTGCTAGTATGAGGTAGATATATTCACAACATGTATTAACCATTATTAGCATCGACCCAAAGAAAGTATATATATATATATATATATGTATACACAAACGCATGCGCGATTATTCACCTAGTTACCAAGACTAGGAGAAAAGACAAAAAGTGCAAACAAATACAAAAGAGTGCCCCAATATATTAAATAATGCATGAGCCTAATTAAGCTATATGCAAACAGCTGTAGTCTTAGACATTATAGAGCACCCAAAAATTATGATATGCCATAGGTATGAGTATGAGGATTACACATCTCCCATACTGTACCATTGTTGAGGTAACTCACATTGTCATATAGTTGCGTGGGATATTATAGCATATTGGATTGTAACATATGTTAGACAACCCTAGAATAGCATAATTCCACATCTACTATCATATCCCAAGCACAAATCATATCCCAAACACGAGACATGAATGTCATAAGACATGAATACCACACAATGGAGCTCTATACCTAATCCACAATGAACGTATGGGTAGAGTACATACCTCATATCCTATAATCCTATGTCTGGTACCAGGTGAGTACATGGATGGGACCTACAAGGTCAGTGGATACCATGTGGTGGAATATATAACCCTACATAGTAGGAGTTCCATAAATGACTCATCAGTGATCGTATACCGCATCCCCATCCTTGTTTCTCTCCCGGTCCCACTTGGGGTGTATGTTCCCTTATTTCAAAGTATTTGGTCACTCAATTTTGAGTGACCAAGCATGGCGCCCCACCATCTGCAAGGCATTTAACATCCAAGAAAGAGCAGTGTCTACACAGTAAATATTTTTTATCAAAATATCACAATTTACAAAAATCAAAAAAGTGACTATAAAAGAAAATTTACAAAAAATAATATAGTTCGTAAAATGCCATACACTGGTATATCAAAGAGACCCTGACTCTGTTGTGTTGCACCCTCGTCCCACCCTAGTGATGAGTGTTGTGCACGGGTGTGTGTCTGTGTGAAAATTAAAGTGAATCTGACATTATGTGAATGGTCGGCATAAGTGATGTGTATGTGAATGTGTGTATATATACAAACACACATATCAAGTATCGTCCATATCATTGATAATTATAGATTAATATATTAGATCGTATTAATAGTATATACTGTGGTCAAAGAATAAATAAGTGTATGTTGAATCAACAATTTGTGAATAACATAATGTTGTTATGATTCGGCTAGCTGGATGAGGATCCACTGTGTCAGCGAGGGATTGGCGTGGACCGTGTCGGTGGACCGGTTCTAGGGTTGCTACTGGTGTTCACCAGAGCCCACCGCAAAGCGGGATGGTCTTGCTGCAGCGGTAGCAACCAGGTCGTATCCACCGGCAACGGCTCAACCTCGCTGACTGCTGAGAAGACGTGGGACAGAAGGACTAGACAGAGGCAAGGTCAGACGTAGCAGAAGGTCGGGGCAGGCGGCAAGGTTCGTAGTCAATGTGGATAGCAGAAGATCTGGAACACAGGCTTTGGACAACACTAACGCTTTCTCTGGCACAAGGCAACAAGATCCGGCAAGGAAGTGCAGGGGAAGTGAGGTATTATACACAGGGAGCAGGTGGAAGCTAATTAGACTGATTGGGCCAGGCACCAATCACTGGTGCACTGGCCCTTTAAATCTTAGAGCGCTGGCGCGCGCGCCCTGGAGAGCAGAGCCGCGCGCGCCAGAACATGACAGCCGGGGACCGGGACGGGTAAGTGGCTTGGGATGGGATTCGCGAGCGGGCGCGTCCCGCTATGCGAATCACATCCCCATCGCGAATGTCAGTGCAGTGCTCCCGGTCAGCTGGTCTGACCGGGGAGCTGCAGAAGGGAGAACGCCGCGAGAGCTCCGGGTAGGAGCAGGGACCCGGAGCGCTCGGCATAACAGTACCCCCCCCCTTAGGTCTCCCCCTCTCTTTGTCTCCTTGTCCCTTTAACTGAGAAGAGAACATAGGGGCGTCTCTTGAGTTTCCTTCCGGAAGAAAAAACAGTCCTGGGTAGCCACATCAGCGGCCGGTAATCCGGAAGAAGTGGGAATGGGGAGGGGGGGGGGCAGAGGGTGAAGCTTGTCACAGGGCAGAGTGTCACAAGGATGGGGGCTATGAGGAGGCATTGCACAGTCCTGATAGGCCTTGGGGAGACCAGGCACAGGAGGAGACACTGAGGCCCGACAGACAGGACTGGGAGCAGACGTGAGGCATTTCTTGCGGCAAGCAGGGCCCCAATTCTTGATCACCCCGGTGGTCCAGTCAAGGGTGGGAGAATGATGCTGGAGCCATGGCAGACCGAGGAGGACTTCAGAGGTGCAGTTGGGAAGGACGAAAAATTCAATTTTCTCGTGATGCAGTCCAATGCTCATAAGCAAGGGCTCTGTGAGGTAACGCACAGTGCAGTCCAACTTCACTCCGCTGACCGAACAAATGTAGAGCGGCTTGACGAGACGGGTCACCGGTATGCAGAACCTATTCACCAAAGAGGCCAGAATAAAATTTCCAGAAGCACCAGAATCCAAGCAGGCCACGGCTGAGAAGGAGGAGTTGGCAGAAGGAGAAATCCGCACGGGCACAGTGAGACGTGGAGAAGCAGACTTTGTACCAAGAGACGCCACACCCACGTGAGCTGGGTGCGTGCGTTTCCCAGACGTGGAGGACGAATAGGGCAATCCACCAAGAAATGTTCGGTACTGGTGCAGTACAGACATAAATTTTTATCCCTACGGCGAGTCCTCTCTTCATGGGTCAGGCAAGACCGATCCACTTGCATAGCCTCCTCGGCAGGAGGCACAGGGGTAGATTGCAAAGGATACTGTGAGAGGGGTGCCCAGAGATCTAGGTCTTTTTCCTGGCAGAGCTCCTGGTGTCTTTCAGAAAAATGCATGTCAATGCGGGTGGCCAAATGGATAAGTTCTTGCAGGTTGGCAGGAATCTCTCGTGCGGCCAGCACATCCTTGATGTTACTGGATAGGCCTTTTTTAAAGGTCGCGCAGAGAGCCTCGTTATTCCAAGATAATTCGGGGACGAGAGTACGAAATTGGATGGCGTAATACTGAAGAATTACCCTGGACCAGGTTCAGCAGGGCAGTCTCGGCAGAAGAAGCTCAGGCTGGTTCCTCGAAGACACTACAGACTTCAGCGAAGAAGGACTGGACTGTGGCTGTGGCAGGATCATTGCGGTCCCAGAGCGGTGTGGCCCAAGACAAGGCCTTTCCAGACAGAAGACTCACTACGAACGCCACCTTAGACCGTTCTGTAGGAAATTGGTCCGACAACATCTCCATATGTAGGGAACATTGAGACAAGAAGCTACGGCAGAGTCTAGAATCCCCATCAAATTTGTCCGGCAGGGACAAGCGGAGGCTAGGAGCGGCCACTCACTAGGAGCTGGCGGAGGAGATGGTTGCTGCTGTAGCAGTGGCAGAAGTTGCTGTAACGTGGCGGTCAACTGCGACAGCTGCTGTCCTTGTTGGGCAATTTGCTGCGATTGCTGGGCGACCACCGTGGATAGGTCAGCGAGACTTGGCAGCGGCAACTCAGCGGGATACATGGCCGGATCTATTGTTATGATCCGGCTAGCTGGATGTGGAGCCACTGTGTCAGCGAGGGATTGGCGTGGACCATGTCGGTGGACCGGTTCTAGGATTGCTACTGGTATTCACCAGAGCCCGCCACAAAGCGGGATGGTCTTGCTGCGACGGTAGCAACCAGGTCGTATCCACCAGCAACGGCTCAACCTCGCTGACTGCTGAGAAGACGTGGGACAGAAGGACTAGACAGAGGCAAGGTCAGACGTAGCAGAAGGTCGGGGCAGGCGGCAAGGTTCGTAGTCAATGTGGATAGCAGAAGATCTGGAACACAGGCTTTGGACAACACTAACGCTTTCTCTGGCACAAGGCAACAAGATCCGGCAAGGAAGTGCAGGGGAAGTGAGGTATTATACACAGGGAGCAGGTGGAAGCTAATTAGACTGATTGGGCCAGGCACCAATCACTGGTGCACTGGCCCTTTAAATCTTAGAGCGCTGGCGCGCGCGCGCCCTAGAGAGCGGAGCCACGCGCGCAAGAACATGACAGCCGGGGACCGGGACGGGTAAGTGGCTTGGGATGCGATTCGCGAGCTGGCGCGTCCCGCTATGTGAATCGCATCCCCATCGCGAATGTCAGTGCAGCGCTCCCGGTCAGCGGGTCTGACCGGGGCGCTGCAGAAGGGAGAACGCAGTGAGCGCTCCGGGGAGGAGCAGGGACCCGGAGCGTTCGGCGTAACAAATGTATATAGATAACGTGATATATATCAGTGAACGTGTGATGTGTGTGAATGAAGTGACATGAATGTGATAAAACTATATTTGATATAAAACTATGTGTACAAACAAATATGTGTGAAGTAGTATATGCGAACATGCATGCCCGCGTACACGCACACACCAACAGAGTGATGCATGCGAGTGCGCGAACACACGCCCGCCTACCTAATATGTGCCTACTGCTCTGTGTCAAAGTGTATAGTGTATTATGACAATTAAATATGTGATGTGATAAATTCCTGTATGTGCTAGTGTTGCCAAATAACAAGTGTCAAAATAAGTGTAATCACAGTGCAAATCCCACAAAACCATTCAATTTACCTTGTGTTGTCTGGTGCCAGAATCAGAAGTCCGTCTTCATAGGTCCCAATAGTGTACTGTTTAAATCCTATAGAATACAATTAAACTTGAACACACAATCTCACAAATACAGGTACAATCTGATGTCCATTTTACTCAGCTAGAAAACCCGAGAATAGAAGTTCCTCGTTCAGTCCATCTGGTGAGACTGTAACCAGTTCATAAACCAATCTAGACTCTACCTGTAATAGATGATCCGTGATGGGTCCCCCTCTTGTGTTATTAGAAACTTGGTCCAATCCGATCACTTTTAGACAACTGGAACGTCCATGATGGTGTTCCAGAAAATGCCCTGCTACAGAGGTAAGCATCTTTCCACAGCCTTTATCCCTTTTTGCTAATGCAATAGTAGGAATATGTTTCTGCACTCTCTTCTTCAATTCTTGGCCTGTCTGGCCCACATACACTTTTCCACATGGGCAGATGATGGCTTAAATAAATTGTGTAGTCTTGCAATTCACATATTTCTTAAGCCTATACTCCTTATCATTTATAGGGTTCACAAAAACACGAGTCGGGGTCATAAATTGACACACTGTGTAATTTCCACAAGAAAAGGATCCTACATGCTTTGTACCTCCTCCAATATTTCGCTTGGGTCTTTGAAAATTACTCTGGGTTAGTATATCCCTTAAATTTGCGGCCCGTCTGGATACCAATGCTGGTCTGTCCGGACAACAGTTCGTACTTTAGGATCCGCCTTGAGGATATTCAAGTTTTGTTCCAATATATTACGTATTTGGCTCCATTGTTTATTGTATGTTGATACAAATCTCAACTTATCCTCTGGTGTCTTCATTGACTCAGTAGAGACCTCCGATCTGACCTCTGGAATGCTTGAGAAATCGTCTTTTTAGGGTAACCACATTCTTTAAACCTTTTAGTAAGGTCATTAGATTGCTGTATAAAGTCACGATGGTAACTGCAGTTGCATTTCACCCGAAAAAATTGTCCTGTTGGTATGTCTCGTAAAGTATGACTAGAGTGAAAAGAAGTAAAGGGAAGAAGGCTGTTGGTGGCTGGGGTTTTCCTGTATAGCTCGGTTTCTAATCGTCCATTTTTTGGTTTCAGTTGTAAGTCCAAAAATTCCACTAGGCTTGAGGAGATGTTTGTAGTTAAATGAATATTAAGATCATTATTGTTCAAAATGGAGACGAATTCAAGGCTTTTTCTCTTTTTTTCCCTGCCACAAAAAGAAAATATCGTCTATGAATCTGTACCAACGTACGACTTTAGAAAAATGCGGCAATGGATACACGTGCACCCCCTCCCACGAACCCAAAAAAAGGTTAGCATAGGAGGGGGCGCAAAGTGCACCCATCGCCGTCCCTGACACCTGTAAACAATATTTTCCATCAAATGTAAAAAAAATGATGGCTTAAAACAAATCATTTATACACATAAATGATTTATGTCACAGGTAGTGATGTTGCGAACATAACATTTTCGGTTCGCGAACCGCGAACGTCCGCAAAAGTTTGCAAACCGTCAAACCGGGCGAACCGCCATTGACTTCAATGGGCAGGTGAATTTTAAAACCCACAGGGACTCTTTCTGGCCACAATAGTGATTTAGTTGTTTCAAGGGGACTAACACCTGGACTGTGGCGTGCCGGAGTGGGATGTGGCGTGCCATGGAAAATTACATAGTTGATGCAGAGTCTGGTTTTAATCCATAAAGGGCATAAATCACCTATTATTCCTAAATGGTTTGGCCCCCTTTAGGCAGCACATAGAGCCCCCCTTTAGGCATCACATAGTTAGATTCCCCCCTTTAGACAGCACATAGATTCCCCCATATTAGGCAGCACTTAGTTAGAGCCTCCCTTTAGGCAGAACATAGTTAGATCCCCCCTTTAGGCATCACATAGTTAGATTCCCCCTTTAGGCAGCACATAGATTCCCCCATGTTAGGCAACACATAGTTAGAGCTCCCCTTTAGGCAGCACATAAGATTCCCCCATATTAGGCAGCACATAGTTAGAGCCCCCTTGAGGCAGCACATAGTGGGATTTGAACACAAGGCCCCAGCGCTGCAAGGCAGCAGTGCTAACCTCTGAGCCAACATGCTACCCTTAGCATACATCTAATATCCACTGTTGCAAAAATGGACAGAGATGTCAGCAGAGAGTACCTGAAAAATTAGGCATGTACACATGCCTGAAAAATTTGGTATTGTTGCAGCCGCTTCTGTAGCAGCGGCCATAAAAATTGCAGCACCATAACAATTGCAGCAGCAGAGGCCAGAAAAATTAGGCATGTACACATGGATGAAAAATTGGGTATTGTCGCAGCCGCATCTGTAGCAGCAGCCAGAAAAATTGCAGCACCAGAAAAAGTGCAGTAGCAGAGGCCAGAAAAATTAGGCATGTACACCTGGCTGGAAAATTTAGTATTGTCGCAGCCGCTGCTGTAGCAGCGGCCTGAAATATTTCTGTTTGTTTCGCCAGGCAGAAAGTGCCCTAAAACATTGCTGCTTGAACCCTAGTTGGTGGCGGATAAGTCACGCAAGTCATCCGGCATTCAGAGTTCAAATACAGCAGCGTGTGGACCATTTTTAGGCCAAGGCAGCTCATCTGATCAGGCCTTGTTCAGTCAAATGTATCGCCCAGTGTCAGTCCCTTTGGGATCCATCCCTCATTCATCTTAAGAAAGGTGAGGTAATACAGACTTTTTTGACCAAGGCGACTCCTCTTCTCAGTGACAATACCTCCTGCTGCACTGAAGGTCCTTTCTGACAGGACACTTGAAGCGGGACAGGCCAGAAGTTTGAGCACAAATTGGGATAGCTCAGGCCACAGGTCAAGCCGGCACACCCAGTAGTCAAGGGGTTCATCGCTCCTCAGAGTGTCGATATCTGCGGTTAAGGCCAGGTAGTCTGCTACCTGTCGGTCAAGTCGTTTTCTGATGGTGGACCCCGAAGGGCTGTGGCGATGCGTAGGACTTAAAAAGCTCCACATATCCTCCATCAACAGCATGTCTGTACAGCTTCCTGTCCTTGCCGGCGTGTTCGTGGGAGGAGGAGGAGGATTACTTTCACCTCTTCCCCTGTTAGATCCCTGTTGTGCTGTGACATGACCCTTATACGCTGTGTACAGCATACTTCTTAATTTATTTTGGACCTGCTGAATCCATTCCTCCTTGCTGTAATGCGGTAACATGTCAGGCACTTTATGTTTATACCGGGGGTCTAGTTTACGTGGACACCCAGTACAGGTCGTCCTCTTTCATCCTTTTTATACGAGGGTCCTTCAACAGGCACGACAGCGTGAAAGACCACATTTGCACAAGGACGGACGCCGAGCTACTCATGTCCCGTTCCTCGTCCTCAGTGATGTCAGGGAAGGTATAATCTTCTTCCCCCCAGCCACGTACAACACCACGGGAACCAGATAGGTGACAAGGAGCACCCTGGGATGCCTGCTGTGGTTGGTCTTCCTCCTCCTCTTCAAAGCCACATTCCTCCTCTGACTCCTCTTCCTCACAATCCTCTTCCAGCGTTGCCGCAGGTCCAGCAAGCGATGCTGATATGGCTGTTTCTGGTAGTGATGGTGTCCACAACTCTTCCTCTTCACGCTCATCTACTGCCTGATCCAGCACTCTTCGCAGGGCACGCTCCAGGAAGAAAACAAACGGTATGATGTCGCTGATGGTGCCTTCAGTGTGACTGACCAGGTTTGTCAACTCCTCAAAAGGACGCATGAGCCTACAGGCATTGCGCATGAGCCTCCAGTAACGGGGCAAAAAAATTCCCAGCTCCGCAGATGATGTCCTAGCACCCCGGTCATACAAATATTCGTTGACGGCTTTTTCTTGTTGGAGCAAGTGGTCGAACATTAGGAGTGTTGAATTCCAATGTGTCGGGCTGTCGCAAATCAAGCGCCTCACTGGCATGTTGGATATCGAACAAGTGCGCCATGGCCTTGTAGGAATGCCTGAAATGGCCGCACACTTTCCTGTACTGCTTCAGGACATCCTGTAAGCCTGGGTACTTGAGCACAAAGGGTTGTACAATCAGATTACACACATGTGCCATGCACGGCACATGTGTCAACTTGCCCAACCTCAATGCCGCCAACAAATTTGTTCCGTTGTCACAAACCACGTTGCCGATCTCCAGTTGGTGCGGAATCAGCCACTGGTCCACCTGTGCGTTCAGGGCCGACAGGAGCGCTGGTGTGATGTGACTCTCCGCTTTGAGGCAAGTCAACCCCAAGATGGCGTGACACTGCCGTATCCAGGATGCGGAATAGCACCTGGGGAGCTGGGGGGTGCCGGTGATGTGGAGCAAGATGCAGCAGTGGAAGAGGACTCGGCCAAGGATGTTATGGAAGAGGATGGAGTAGGAGGAGTAGAGGAGGTGGCAGCAGGCCTGCCTGCAAGTCGTGGCAGTGTAACCAACTCCTCTGCAGAGCCACGCATTCCATGCCTTGCAGCCGTCACCAGGTTTACCCAATGAGCAGTGTAGGTGATATACCTGCCCTGACCATGCTTTGCAGACCAGGTATCAGTGGTCAGATGGACCCTTGCCCCCACAGGGTGTGCCAGACATGCCATAATTTCCTTTTGCACAATGGAGTAAAGGTTGGGGATTGCCTTTTGTGCAAAAAAATTTCATCCGGGTACCTTCCACTGTGGTGTCCCAATGGCTACAAATTTTTTAAAGGCCTCAGACTCCACCAGCTTGTATGGTAAAAGCTGGCGGGCTAGCAGTTCCGACAAGCCAGCTGTCAGACGTCGGGCTAGGGGGTGACTTTGAGACATTGTCTTCTTGCGCTCAAACATCTCCTTGACAGACACCTGACTGTGGGCAGATGAGCAGGAACTGCTCAAGGTGAGAGACGGAGAGGCGGATGGTTGAGAGGGGGCAAGGAGGGCAGCAGTAGTTGACCTGGCTGAAGATGCTAGACCAGGAGGAGGATGGCGGCTTTGACATTGTGTGCTGCTTGTACTGACGTGTTGATCCCATA
This sequence comes from Hyla sarda, assembly GCF_029499605.1. Lineage (NCBI taxonomy): Eukaryota > Metazoa > Chordata > Amphibia > Anura > Hylidae > Hyla > Hyla sarda. Next base: position 216,220,187 of record NC_079191.1, read on the forward strand.
GGCGTTTGTGATGTGACATCATGTGCCTTCGCAAAGCAGTTGTGCCTAGGTGGGTGTTGGACTTCCCACGACTCAGTTTCTTCTGGCACAGGTTGCAAATGGCCTCGTTGTTGTCAGAGGCAGACACACAAAAAAATGCCACACTGCTGAGCTCTGCAATGACGGCATTCTGGTGGTGGCAACAGCATGCGTTGATTGGCGTCCCGTCTGGCTGACCCCGGGTGCCGATGCATGCTGTCTGACTGTGCCACTAGCTCCTTGCGACGACCTCACCCTGCTTCCAACTCGTCTCCTCCTCCTCTCTGGCTCCCCATCTGAACTTTCCCCCTCTTCTTCTCTTCTAGCGGGCACCCACGTGGCATCCACGGACACATCGTCATCATCAACACCTTCACCGCTATCTGACACCTCAAGAAAGGAAGCAGCAGCGGGTACAACATCATCATCACACCGTACGTCCATGTGTGTAATGCTGCCTGACTGAGACATATCCCTGTTAACGACATCCTCTTGCAATAATGGTTGTGCATCACTAATGTCTTTAAACTGATGTGTAAATAACTCCTCTGACGGATCAAGTAAAGCTGCTGTGGTGCTAGTGTTGGTGGTGGCGGCAGGCGGGCAAGTGGTAGCATGAGAGGTGCCCGAAGCTAAGCTAGAGGAGGAGAAGGAGGGTGCGTCAAGGTTCCGAGCGGAAGCTTTAGTAGTAGATTGGGTGTCTTGTGATAGCAAGTCAACTAAGTCCTCAGAACTTTGGGGGTTCAGGGTACGTGGCCTCTGAAAACTGGCCATCTAGGGCCAAAGGGAATCCCAGCACCACGACGGCCCCTGTGGAGTGGCCTTCCTCTGCCTGTCATTTTTTTTGGTTAAATGTGCACAAGTGTCACACCTAATGTGATTTGCACTAGGGTGACACAATTTGCCCTGCAGGCAAGAAAAATGGAAACTGTGACATGAACTAACAGTGACGACTGATTTTATTTAACAGCCAGAAAAGGTATTTTGTTTTTAATTTGCAAAACTGTCACACCTAATGTGATTTGCACTAGGGTGACACAATTTGCCCTGCAGGTAGGAAAAATGGCAACTGTGACGTGAACTAACAGTGACGACTGATTTTATTTAACAGCCAAAAAAGGCATTTTTTTTATTTGCACAACTGTCACACCTAATGTGATTTGCACTAGGGTGACACAATTTGCCCTGCAGGCAAGAAAAATGGCAACTGTGACGTGAACTAATAGTGACGACTGATTTTATTTAACAGCCAAAAAAGTTTTTTTTTTTTAATTTGCACAACTGTCACACCTAATGTGATTTGCACTAGGGTGACACAATTTGCCATGCAGGCAGGAAAAATGTCAACTGTGACGTGAACTAACAGTGACGGCTGATTTTATTTAACAGACAAAAAAGGCATTATTTTTAATTTGCACAACTGTCACACCTAATGTGATGTGCAGTAGTGTGAGAATGAGCAAAAAAACTTGCCAGCGGAGTTCCCCTTTTATGCACTGGTCCCCAACCAGGGTGCCTCCAGCTGTTGCAAAACACACGGACTGATATCTTTCAGCACTTTGAATACTGTAGTAGTTAGTTGCTTGAAGGAACTTAAGTTTGATTCTGGATTACCCCTTTTAACCAGTGGTTCCCTCCCAACCAGGGTGCCTCCAGCTGTTGCAAGACTCACGGACTGATATCTTTCAGCCCTTTGAATACTGTAGTAGATAGTTGCTTTAAAGAAAACATGCTTGCCAGCGGAGTTCCCCTTTTAAGCAGTGGTCCCCAACCAGGGTGCCTACAGCTGTTGCAAAACACACGGACTGATATCTTTCAGCACTTTGAATACTGTAGTAGTTAGTTGCTTGAAGGAACTTAAGTTTGATTCTGGAGTACCCCTTTTAACCAGCGGTTCCCTCCCAACCAGGGTGCCTCCAGCTGTTGCAAGACTCACGGACTGATATCTTTCAGCCCTTTGAATACTGTAGTAGATAGTTGCTTGAGGGAACTTAAGTTTGATTCTGGAGTACCCCTTTTAACCAGCGGTTCCCTCCCAACCAGAACTGATATCTTTCAGCCCTAAAAAGGGCTTTTTTGGGTGCTGTCCTTAAAGCAGATGTTACACTAGTGCTTTGGGAGTAAACTGGACCCTGAATACTTCACCTAGCAGCAACCTCGCCATCGCTTTTCCTATACAGCAGGAGCAGCTTCTCTGTCCCTCCACTTCCTAAGCCTGCAGCATGCCGAATGAGGCTAAAATGGCATCCGTGCAAGAGGAAGGAGGGTCTGGAAGGGAGGGACTGCTGCTGATTGGCTGTAATGTGTCTGCTGACTCTGACTCACAGGGTCAAAGTTTACTCCAATGTTAAAGTATAGGGGGCGGATCGAACTTCACATATGTTCGCCCGGCGATGCGAACACGAACATGCTAAATGGGGCAATAACCTGAAAGGGGCATTAATTCCTGATCTGATGCACGCCGGATTATCCAGCTTGGGAAGCTGCAGCAGCTGATTCCGTCTTATCTATGTTAAACGTTTGTAAGTGTTGTGCAGGAGTACAGCTGGAATTAGAACTGAAAGTTTTGTTTTTCTCAGTTTAAAAAAAAAAATGTGTGCAGTATCGCACAGACCTCTATCCATACCCAATCTAGCATCATTGCTATGCATATTTAATGTTTTCTATTTCAATACTGTTCTAGCATTTGGCAGTCTAGGATCCTTGTCAGCAGGGTAAATGTTATAAACTGAAGGTATTGCTGTTAGATGAGGAGATTAATGTTCTTTCTCCTAAATCCACATATAGGAGACACAGCCAATTCAACGGCTGCCAGTCCACCATAGCACATATTGCATAGAAAATATTATATCACATTTAAAGTGGTGCTGAACAAGTGTTCTTGGCAAGTATGCGGAATTCTTGATCAGGAAGCGCTGTTAACTTTACAGATGTAACTTTCTTTGTGATTAAAAGATTTTTTTTTTCCTGCTGCAGTGAATCCACAATTCACATATTTTTCCACTTGGGCGGGTTAGCCCAAGAATTATTTTCATACAAAAAGTTTCCTAGTTTAAAAAAGTTAATGTTTCTTAATTTTTTGCTTCATACACCCCTTGATGCTTTGTGCTACTCGATGGATTTGGAATAGAATCAGTCTCTTCCCTCTCTGGCAGCTGCCTTGCTACTAGTGTTGAGGGCAAATATTCGAAATGCTAATTTTTACCGCGAATAACGGCACACCGTGATTTAGTGAATAATTAGAATATAGTGATGTATATATCAATATATATTCGTAATGATGAATATTCCTTTTGTGTGTGTGTGTGTGTGAATATGCTAATATATGCGAATATATACAAAAATGCAAATATATGCAAATATACAAATATTCGTGAACATTGGCACTTCAGGACAGAGGACACATGTCCCTCCCTTCTTTTAGGTGAAAGATATAATCACGCATGCGCACTATGCAAAGTTCATTACGACTTTTTGCATGGAAAAAAAAGAGAACGGACATAGCGAATATGTGAATTTCGCGAATATAGGACGAATATTCATCCAAATATTTGCAAAATATTGCGAATTCAAATATGGCCTATGCCGCTCATCACAACAGCGACTCTTGTTCTTCCCTTCTTAGGAAGTGTGCTTATGTATCCACCAGCACTAAGCTCAGTGGACATTCCCAAATTTCTGAATGACTGGACATTCCCACCGTATATAATAAGTGAGTACTCCTTGGTTACATCTCCAACATTGACAGGATAAATCAGCTAATATATACAATTTAGGTCATAAATCGTACTTTACAGAGACAACTTTACGGAGACTTCTAAATGATTTATGCAGCGAAAAACCTTAGAAAGAAGTGTAAACACAAATTTATACTGAGTAACAGAAAATGTACATTAGTATCCTGAAAAAACAACTCATAAAGTGTAGGTTATTGTGGAGTTCACTAGTGTAGGGAAGCTAAAAAGTGTTTAAGTTGTAAACATTTATAAAAACCCTTCATTGACACATGATACTTAATACATATATCTTCAAAGGGGAGTAAGATACCATGAGCCGCTATTTTAGTGTGGAACCCTTAGGCAAACACTATTACCATGTAGTACTTACATGCCTTTAAGGGGTACTCCGCCCTTAGACATCTTTTCCCCTATCCAAAGGATAGGGGATAAGATGTCTGATCGTGGGGGTCCCGCTGCTGGGCTACGGCACCCCAGCTATCCGGTGTATGGAGCGAACTTCGCTCCTTGCCGGATGACTGCCGATGATGGGGCGAAGGCTCGTGACATCACGGTCACGCCCCGCTCGTGATGTCACAGCCATGCCCCCTCAATGCAAGTCTATGGGAGAGGGCATGACGGCCATCACGTTGATTGCTGTTGTTGACTGCTGCTGAGAAGTGCCTGTATGTGTGCCACATCCCCGTTCATGCCCATTGGGCACCATTAAGCTCCTGCGCTTGTTGGCTGATGTGTCAGATAGACTGCTTGCTACGTTGTTCCTGTGATATCTTTCTACCAAGAAGACACCAGAGACACATGTGAAGGCTGCCAGAGATCTAGATCTACCTATATCAGTAAACGACAATAGCTTAATTTAAGGACTTTGTTTTAAGGACATATTCTGCTCGAAGTGCCCTTGGGCATTACCCAAGAGAATGAGTGCAAAGACAGCAGTACAGCAATAGTGTTTGCAATTGTTAAAGAATGTGCCTGAAAGAATTGTTGAAGACTGTAAAGTGTCATAACTAGACTCCTCCATACCTAAGACTGCAGGTCTGGCGTCCGTGGACAGAGGGATTCTGCAACTAAGCATCCTCAGGCAGGGAAGGATTTTCTGTGGTAACCAATACTGCTCAGCTTTTTTTATCTTAACAAGCTCTGGTAAAGTAAAAATGGAGCTGTGATTGGTTGTTTTAGGAAAATCCCTTCAGTTTTCCACTCACACAGTTTGATAAATCATGGACAGAATGTAAATTAGTAACTACTAAAGCTCAAAAAGCATATGGGGGAGATTTATCAAAACCTGTGCAGAGAAAAAGTTGACCAGTTGCCCATAGCAACCAATTAGATCGCTTCTTTCATTTTTAACCAGGCCTCTGCAAAATGAAAGAAGCGATCTGATTGGTTGCTATGGGCAACTGGTCAACTTTTACTCTGCACAGGTTTTGATAAATCTCCCCCATGGTGTGCAGTCTATTAATACAGTATATTTCTATGTTCCTGTCCTGTTAAAAGGTTGTCCTTGGGCCCTGGCTAGTGATATTTTGACAACTGTTGTTTAGACACATCTTCAGAAATGCACAGTTTAACTTTACATACAACATATTGCATGTATGGTACAATTCACACAATCATGTTTGAGTCACAATTTCATGCAATTTCAAGGAGACTTGACTACTTTGTTCAATTGCAGTGGGACTCCTGTAAAGAAATGATGTACACCAATCGACATCTGGCTGGGGTGACACAGCCTTTGTTTGGATGTTATAATCTATCCTTAGGACCCAATCACACAGGACATTTATCAGCTAAGCAGTTTAACCCCTTAAAGAATGGGGCATTTTTAATTTTTGCACTTTCGTTTTTTTCCGTACACGGGGATGTGTGAGGGCTATTTTTTTTTTGCGCCATGATCTGAAGTTTTTATCAGTACTATTTTTGTTTTGTCGTGACTTTTTCATTATTTTTCATAAAAAAAATTTAGGGTATGCAAAGTGACCAAAAACATGCAATTTTTTACATGTATGCCATTGACCGTGCGGTTTAATTAACATTATATTTTTATATAGTTCGGACATTTGCACACGCAGCGATATATTACATATTTTTTATATGGAATTTGGGAAAAGGGGGGTGATTCAAACTTTTAAAATGGAAGGGGTTAATGTGTGTTTTTTTAAACTTTTATTTAACTTTTTCTTTTTTTTTTTTTTACACTTTATTAGTCCCTTAGGGGACTTATTGGAGGAATCCTTAGATTCCTCATAGAATTCAATGTAGTTCCATAGAACTACATTGATCTGTGTGCTCTGCACTTGATTGATAAAGGAAGAGAGGTAAACCCTCCGACACTGTATACAGTAATACTCTTTTACAGAAGCAATGATCACAAAGGAAAATAACTCTAACTTGGATATTCAGTGGTACATGCTAAAACATTTTTTCTGTTGGTTTTACAAACAATCCAAATATAAATCCTTTCTATGCCTCTGTATAAGGTAAGATACATGTGAAGTTACAGTATACCCCCATACAGTGCTAAGTTGTATGGAGCCATGATATACTCATGTGCAGTTGGGCACAGGATAAAAGTAGTAATTATCCCAATTGTATTCCAATGCCAATGCCAATCCAGATATAGACTGGCACAGGTATCTCTGACCAAAATGATGTCCATTAATAGGTAGGGTCTGGAAGAAATTCAAGAACTATGACATATTTAGCAAACACTTATTAAAATGTAACATTTATTTATACATTTTTAAGAACACAAATAGAGAAATATCCCACCCAAAAAATATTGTCACACTTGGACATAAATAGTCAGTTCAAATAAATCCAAGGGAATAAGCAATCTTCACTAAAGATAAAAAAAAAAACTATTCCTATACACTTTATTGAAGTGTTAAACAATGTATATAATATACACTAGGTGCAATATTAGATGCAATAGCACTGCATATAGCTGGATCTGAGAAAATGGCCCAATCTAGGATCAAATTCTTTTACCTGGCTAGTTAGGTTATCAGTTATGAGGTCAATGTTGCATCATTTATGCCATCATTAAATAAATGTATAAGCTAATTCTGTAATAATTTGCATGTTCTCCAAAGGAAGCCCCACTCCACCCTGTCAAAGGCTTTCTTAGCATCCAGTGCCAGAATGGAGTGGGGTGCCCTGGAGGCCTCGCACAGGCTCATAAATACCATTTTAATATTATCAAACATAGATCTTTTAGATATAAACCAAGTCTGTTCCTTATGAATTAAGACACTTCTTACCCTGGCCAATCTAGCCATGAACACCTTCCCCATAATTTTACAGCATTACAGCATTTCTACATTAAGGAGTGAAATCAGGCAATAGGATTCCATTGACAGTATATCTGTTCCCTTCTTCGGAATGAGAATTATATTTGCCTCACTCATTGAGTCAGGTAACTTACCGCATTTAAAGGATTTATTAACAGTCTGAAGGAGGGGTGGTAATATTTCATTACAAAATTCTTTATATAATTCAAAAGGGAGCCCATCCCAGCCTGCTGCAGAACCCCCACCACACTTCTTGAGTGCAAGGTTAAGATTTTCCAGGGTAATAGGTGCATACATTTTTATCTCTTGCCTGCCACCTATCTTGGGTAGATTTAATTTCCCCAAAAATTGATCATATTCCGATTTCCTCACCCCCCCCCCCCCCCCCGAATAGCTACTGTATATAACTGAGATTAGAATTTTTTAAATTAATGCCTTATGATATCAGGGTCATTCACTATATCCCCTACTGCCGACCTTATAATCTTAATTTATTCTGTAATAATTCAAGACAACACCAGCTAAACAGCAACTTGTCACATATATCCCATATACTGTATTGAGACATCATTTCAATTTATTGGAAGACCAAGCCATTAAAACTGCCTCATCCAAGTGAGAAAAGATGAAACATGCTGCCACAGTCTGTGCATAATAAATATAATGGAATAGTACAAAAAAAATAGAAAACGCAATTACGTTCCAGTCTGACTGTCGCCATTAAAATGTGAAAATATAATATTTGTCTTATTTTTTTAAGTGCTCAGATCAATGAACTAGAAATGTCATCTTCTGTTCTTCATTACGGATTAATGGATCAGCTTTTAATATTACAGAACTATAATCCAAAAATAAAGAACAGACATGATTTGATTCTATTCCAGGCTTCACTGCCTCTAAGTACACAATTCACCGTAAACTAAATACATCTTTTTCCTGTTGCCCATAAATATCCAATATCTAAACTATATTTACACTTTCATAAGTGTTTTATTTAGACCTCCTATATCCCCAGCAATCATTACAGTGATGGACAGAATAGGTGGGTGGAGGTTATAAGTAGAGATGAGCGAACTTTTGAATAATTCGATTTGGCCAATTTGCTGAAATTTCTGAGAACATTTGTATTGGTCTGAATTTATTTGCAGCGAATCTGTATTAAAAACAGCTATTTATGGGTTGACCACACAGGCGGCTGAGGAATTCGAGGCACAGGTAGGATATTACAACTCGTGGTCAGAATGGCAGAAGGTCAGGGCAGGCAGCACAGTAGTATAGTCAGGAACATAGCAAGTGGTCAGTAGGCAGGCAGCAAAGGAGCAAGGTCAGGTCATGGAGCAGAGGGTATGATACACGGGAAGGCAATACATAAGAATGCTTTTTCTCAGGCACTAAGGCAACAAAGATCCGGCAGGGATGTGGGGAGGAGCAGGAACACAGGAGACACCAGTGTTGCACTTGATTAAGGGCGTACTGGCACTTTAAATCTTAAGTGCAAACATGCCCTAGGAGATGGAGACACATGTGCCAGAGCTGAGAGACAGGAGAGCAGGCAGCAGATGACCGAGGTGAGTGACAGACTGCTATTCGCATGCGGCGCATCACGCAATGCGAATCCCAGGCCCCGCCGGCAGTAGAAGGAGATGGGGCCATGCACTCATGGCCCGCGTGTGCGGCCAGAGTGCAGATCTTAACAGTACCCTCCCCTTTGGTTTCTCCCTCATTTTACAGTTCAGAAAACTCCTGAGAAGGTCACGGTCCAGAATATCTCTCCTCAGGACCAAAACCTCCCCAGTCAACCAGAAAAAATTGCTTACCTCTCACGGTTTTTGTGGCAAGAATCTCTTTAACCTTGAAGACATCAGAAGACTGGAGGCTGGCGTGTGGACCAGATTCTTTTGAGAAAACCGGTTTATGATAAGAAGCTTGAGGAGAGAGACGTGGAAGGAATTTAGAATACATAGCAGGCAGACGGAGTTTGTAGGAGACAGGATACATTTTTTGCAGAACTTGAAAGGGACCAAGGTAGCGAGGACCAAGCTTATAGCAGGGGATCTTGAATGTATTTAGAGGAAAGCCACACCATGTCACCAGGAGAGAAGGATGAAGGAAGTCTTCTATTCTTATCAGCCTCATGCGTGTGGAAGCCTGAGATAACGACTGACGGGTTAGTTTCCAGATGGTGGAGCAACTCATCAACAGCAGGCACACTGGGAGAGGAAGAGGAGAACAGAGATGGAGTCCGTAGACAACAAAGAAGGGAGATGACCTTGTGGACTCGGAATCTTTATGATTATATGAGAATTTAGCCCAAGGAAGAAGGTCGACCCAGACGCCTTGGTGAGCTGAAACCAAATGACAAAGGTAAGTTTCAAGAATCTGATTAATCATGACCGTTGGACTGAGGGTGGTAGGCTGAGCAGAAGTCCAGATTGATGTCCAGACGGTTACAAAGAGCTCGCCAAAAATAAAGACAAATTGCACTCCACGATCCTAGACAATATGCTGAGGAAGACCATGTAGACGAAAGATATGCAGCAAGAAGTACTTCGCCAGCTGTGGGGCAGAAGGAAGACCAGGTAGTGGAATAAAATGTGCCATCTTGGAAAACCGATCTACAATTACCAAAATGACAGTGTTATTACTTGATGATGACAGATCGGTGATAAAATCCATAGCGATATGGGACCAGAGAGTCTCCGGAATGGGTAAAGGCTGTAAGAGTCCGGCGGGTCTCTGCCGAGGAGTTTTGTCATGGGCAAAAATAACACAAGAATGGACGAAATCAGAAACATCATGTTCAAGATGGGGCCACCAGTAGTGCCGAGAGATTAGAAGTAGAGTCTTACGTATTCCAGGATGACCTGCTGTAAAGGAAAAATGACCCCACTTCAGTACCTTGCGTCTCAATCTGGCAGGCAAAAAGGATTTTCCAGGAGGAACTTGCTGAATTTCAGCAGGAGTGGCAGAAATCAATGGATAAGGAGGAATAATATGCCTAGGCGTGGAGTCCAAACCTATGATGTCAGAGGACCTGGAGAGAGCATCAGCCCTGATGTTTTTGTCTGCTGGACGGAAGTGGAACCTAGAAAAGAACAGAGACCACCTTGCCTGACAGGGGTACAAACGCTGAGCAGACTGATGGTAAAGAAGATTCTTATGGTTGGAGTAGATGCTGACCGGATGAGATGATCCCTCCAATAAATGTCACCATTCCTCCAAAGCAAGCTTAACTCCTTAAGTTTTTCAGTTTTTGCATTTTTGTTTTTTAATCCTTACCTTTTAAAAATCATAACCCTTTCAATTTTCCACCCAAAAATCCTTATTATGGCTTATTTTTTGCATCACCAATTCTACTTTGCAGTGACATTAGTCATTTTACCCAAAAATCCACACCAAAACAGAAAAAAAATCATTGTACGACAAAATTGAAGAAAAAACGCCATTTTGTAACTTTTGGGGGCTTCTGTTTCTACGCAGAAGGTCCATACAGTTAAAATGATACCCTACTTATATAGATTTAATTTTGTCGTACTTCTGGAAAAAAATCATAACTACATGCAAGAAAATGCATACGTTTAAAAATGTCCTCTTCTGAACTCTATAACTTTTTTATTTTTCCACGTACAGGGCGGTATGAGGTCTCATTTTTTGCGCTGTGATCTGAAGTTTTTATCAGTACCATTTTTGTTTTGATCTGACTTTTTAATCACTTTTTATTCATTTTTTAATGGTATAAAAAGTGACCAAAAATACACTTTTTTGGACTTTTGGATTTGTGTACGCCATTGACCGTGCAGCTAAATTAACAATATATTTTTATAGTTCGGACATTTACGCATGCGGCAATACCACATATGTTTGTTTTTATTTACACAGTTTTATTTTTTTAATGGGAAAAGGGGGGTGATTCAAACTTTTATTAGGGAAGGGGTTAAATGATCATGTTATAGTCCCATAGGGGACTATAACATGCAGTACATTGATCTTTTACACAGATAACTGGCGTGTATTAACACGCCAGTGATCAGTGTTATCGGCGCTTCACTGCTCCTGCCTGGATCTCAGGCACGGAGCAGTCATTCGCCGATCAGACACCGAGGAGGCAGGTAAGGCTCCTCCCGGTGTCCTGTAAGCTGTTCGAGACTCCGCGATTTCACCGCGGCGGTCCCGAACAGCCCGACTGAGCAGCTGGGATAGTTTCACTTTTGCTTCAGACGTGACGGTTAGCTTTGATCGCCGCGTCTGAAGGGTTAATACAGGGCATCACCGCGATCGGACCGCGGGAGCCGGCGGAGGACGTAAATATACGTCCTTCGTCGTTAAGGAGTTAATAGGGAGGAGTTCACGATCTCCAAAGAAGTAATTTCTCTCAGCAGGAGAGAAGATCGTAGAAAAGAATCCACAAGTTACGGTCTTGCCCTTGGCATCTTTATGAGTAAGAACGGCACCGGCTCCAACAGATGAGGCATCAACCTCCAAAGCAAAGGGCCTCTCCGGGTCAGGTCTAGCAAGCACGGGAGCAGAGGCCAACGCAGACTTCAAATGGAAGAAGGCCAATTCAGCCTCATGAGGCCAAGACTGAGGATTTGAAGTCTTTTCCATGATAGCCACAATGGGAGGAACCAAGGAAGAAAAATGTTGGATAAATTGATGATAATAGTTAGCAAATCCCAGAAAGCGTTGAATAGCAAGTAGGCCAGAAGGACCAGGCTAATCCAATACCGCAGACAATTTTTCTGGATCCATCTGCAGGCCCTGATAAGAGACAATGTAGCCAAAAAATGGAAGACTAGATTTTTCAAATAGGCATTCCTCCAGTTTGGCGTAGAGATGATTCTTCCATAGACACTGCAGAACGAGATGAACATGAGTACGATGTTCCTCTAAGTTGGTAGAGAAGATCAGGATGTCATCTATATATACGGCAAAACCCACATCAATGCGTGTGGCAAGTGGATAAGTTCAGTCAAAGAAGATAAGCATCACGTGCTGCAAAGGCATCTTTAATCCTGCTTGACAGTCCTTTTTTGAATGTGGAACACAAGGCCTCATCATTCCATGCAAGTTCTGAGGCTGGAGTGCGGAATTGAACCGCGTACTCACCAACGGAAGAATTCCCTTGACAGAGGTTCAGCAAATCCGTCTCAGCAGAAGAGGCATGTGCGGGTTCCTCAAAGACATTGCGAAATTCTGCCAAGAAAGCCGACAAATTGGAGAATACCGGATCACCACAGTCCCAAAGTGGTGTAGCCCAGGCCAGGGCTTTTCCCGGACAGTAGACTAATAACAAAGGCCACCTTTGCACGTTTCATTGGAAACTGTTCAGACTTGAGCTCCAAGTACATGGAGCACTGTGTGACGAAGCCTCTGCATAACTTGGAATCACCATCATATTTAGAAGATAAAGGCAGACGTAGCTGGGAGCCAGAAGACACTGCAGGAACTGGTGGTGAGAGTGGGCCAGGTTGCCGAACCTGCTGCTGTTGTTGCTTCAAGGCCAATAGCTGTTGCATCATAGCAGACAGTTGGGTAAGTTGCTGCGCCTGTCGCGCCAATTGCTGAAACTGATGTACCCCAAAAGAGAGAAGATCCGCGACTTCAGGCAGGGGTACCTCAGCGGGATCCATGGCCGGATCTTACTGTAACACTCACGTTTCAGTAGACTGGGACACTGATGATAGTGGATCAGCTGGACCTGTGTGGTAGATGACTCAGACCGTACCAGGGAGCGGAGTCTAAGGTGCCGCTGGTTTTCACCAGAGCCCACCGCAAAACGGGATGGACTTACTGCGAAAGTGGCACCCATGTCGCTACCCCTGGCATGGCTCGACCACACAGGCGGCTGAGGAGATTTGAGGCACAGGTGAGATTAGGCAACTCGTGGTCTGGATAGCAGGAGGTCAGGGCAGGTGGCACAGTAGCGTAGTCAGGAATGTAGCAAGTGGTCAGTAGGCAGGCAGCAAAGGAGCAAAGTCAGGTCACAGAGCAAAGGTATGATACATGGCAAGGCAATACACAAGAATGCTTTCTCTAAGGCTCTAGGGCAACAAAGATCCAGCAGGGAAGGGTGGGAGGTGGAGGAATTTATCAATGAGCCACAGTTGTTACTTCACTAATGGGTGCACTGGCCCTTTAAATCTTAAAGCTCTGGTGCGCGCTCTAGGGGATGGGGACACTCGCGCCAGAGCAGAGAGGCAGAGGCGGGGGCAGGAGAAGCACCAGGTCAGTGACGGGCTGGGATTCGCATGCGGTTAAAGGGACCATGCGCTCACAGCCAGAGTGTGCGGCCAGAGTGCATAACGTAACACATGCACTTATGCATTATTTATTATATTTTATTTTAGCATTGTTGCACATTTATGTAGTTACATCTCTATATGAATTATATTATTTTTTATCTATTTATTAAACTTTATATATTATTCTTGCACTATTTATGCACGTGTATTCATAGCACTATTTTTATTAGTATTTATTACTCGATTGCACATTCACTTTCACTCAATTGTGGTTTCAATCACACACTTTCATTTTCTTACTTCATATTTTGTTTATTATATATTTATGTATTATATTTTGATTTATATCTATGTATTTTTCACACATTTTTTATGTTCACACTTTTTTTTACTTCACATATGTTTTTTTGATTACTCACGCCCCTGCACATGGCACTTCATGTCACTCATTTCTTATTATTGAGTACTTAGTTTTATAATCCAGTCAGTTTATGCCCACAGCCTTTTTTTCTTTTATTTATATATTATCATTTATTTATATTCTCATAAAATTTTTTTTTACCTATTTAATTATCTTATTTGCATGATTTACTCTATTATTTACTGTATATTTCAACAACATGTTGTCATTAGAGATGAGCGTATCTAAGCTGATGAACCCGAATTTGTTACGAATTTCATGAAATATTCGATTTGCAACAAATGTTGTGTCATTGTTCCACAACAAATCATCTGCTGGTTATAATAGTCTGTAGACGGTATAATACCCCGCAGTCCATTCCTAATAGTCTTTGGCAGAGTAAAATTTTGTGTTTAGTACACAGCCTTCTTGTGCTGCAGCACTGTTCTGTACTGCTGATGTTATGCAAAAATACGTTTTTTTAAGCGTACTGTACCGCATTTTTTGCCCTCATAAGTGCATACCACATACGTACATCTAAGTATTGTGTACCTGTTAATCTGTCAAGGGCCTAGATACTGGGAAAGTCCAGGCAAAATAATCACCGGCTGGTGTTTTACTAAAATATGTTTTTTTAAGCTTACTGTACCGCATTTTTCTGCCCTCATAAATGCATACCACATACATACATCTAAGTGGCGTACTATTTTGTGCGTGTTAATCTGTCAAGGGCCTACATACTGTGAAAGGACAGCCAAAAGTAATCACCGGCTGGTGTTTTACTCCAATACATTTATTAAGCGTACAGTAGCGCATTTTACTGCCCTCATAAGTGCATACCACATACGTACATCTAAGTAGTGCACTATTTTGTACCTGTTAATCTGTCAAGGGCCTAGATACTGTGAAAGTCCAGGCAAAAGTAATCACCAGCTGGTGTTTTACTAAAATATGTTTTTGTAAGCATACTGTACCGCATTTTTCAGCCCTCTTAAGTGCATACCACATACGTACATCTAAGTAGTGTACTATTTTGTACCTGTTAATCTGTCAAGGGCCTAGATACTGTGAAAGGCCAGGCAAAAGTAATCACCGGCTGGTGTTTTACTAAAGTACTTTTTTTAAGCGTAATGTACTGCAGTTTTCTGCCCTCATAAGTGCATACCACATACCTACATCTAAGTGGTGTACTATTTTGTGCCTGTTCATCTGTCAAGGGCCTACATACTGTGAAAGGACAGCCAAAAGTAATCACTGGTTGGTGTTTTACTCCAATACGTTTATTAAGCGTACTGTAGCACATTTTTCTGCCCTCATAAGTGCATACCACATACTTACCTCTAAGTAGTGTACTATTTTAAACCTGTTAATCTGTCAAAGGCCTAGATACTGTTAAAGTCCAGGCAAAACTACTCACCGGCTTTTTTTAAGTGTACTGTAGCGCATCTTTCTGTCCTCATAAGTGCATACCACAAACCTACATATAAGTAGTGTACTATTTTAAGCCTTTTAATCTGTCAAAGTCCAGGCAAAAGTACTCACTGGCTGATGTTCTACTCAGATACCTTTTTAAGTGTACTGTAGTGCATTTTTCTGCCATCATAAGTGCATACCACATAAGTACATCTAAGTGGTGTACTATTTTGTACCTGTTAATTTTTCAATCTGTCAAGGGCCTAGATACTGTGAAAGTCCAGGCAAAAGTACTCACCGGCTGGTGTTTTTACTCAAATACTTTTTTAAGTGTACTGTAGTGCATTTTTCTGCCCTCATAAGTGCATACCGCATACTTACATCTAAGTAGAGGACTATTTTGTACCTGTCAACCTGTTAAGGGCCTAGATACTGTGAAAGTCCAGGCAAAAGAAGTATCTTATGCTTTGGGTTCAGCTCCACTATTCACTGAGGACGATCTAATAGAGGACAGTCAGCAGCTACTGCCCAGCCAACAAGTGGAGGAGACATCCAACGCCTCCTCCGCTAGATGGGAAAGTAGTGATGAGGAGAGTGAGGTGGGAGGCAGGGTTCAGATGTTGCCAGGGTTCAGGGTCCTGAAGCAGATACTGTTGAGGAACCTGAGGAGGACATCAGTGATGTGCAGACACTGGTTGATGATGATGAAGCCGGGAGAAGAGAGTTGCAGGTTTCCCATGAGGCAGCAGCTGAGCCAGCAAGGTGGTAGCATGGTTGGCAGTAAGCATGATGGCTGAAGTGGAAATTCTGGAGCCAAACATGCCACTATATGGTCTCCTCATGCTGCTGCCACCTCCACGCTGTGTCATTCAGCCACTATATGATCTCCTCATACTGATGCCACCTCCATGCTCTGTCATTGTGCCGCTCTGTGACAGTGATTCTAATAGCGACGCCTCTGATCTGCATGTCATACTGAATAACAGTATTATGTCACTAACCCAGCACACACGCTATGCGTGTCACAGCAAGGCAAAGTGTTCTACACCCCTATTGAGGATTTCTGTAGGCCAGAAATAGCCATTTTTAATAGTGATTTGCCGCAAATAAATTTGGACCGAAACAAATTTATTGGGAAAATTCAGCGAATCAGCCGAATCAAATTTTTCAAAAATGCGATCATCTCTAATCTAGAGGGTTTAACGTCTGTCATTAGAATCATGGCTGCTGATGGTGGACAGCAGCATCCATCGGGCATGTAAGTCATAATTTAAGATAGCATAACATACAATAATTCTAAAAGGAAGCTGTAATTGAAAAAAAAAACTTGAACTTCAAGATGTATTAGTGAGATGCAACTAAGACATAACTTTTATTTAATCCTAGAATTTCCTCACAAAGTGCCAATTTTTCCTCTCCTGTTGACAGTGCCATAAAGATAACAAAATGTGCTGTTCACATTGATTGATTTCGAATTGCATTAATCAAGCACAGTGAACCATGTTGGATGTTTTTTTTAGAGAGGCTTATTTAATACTGTGTGCTGGTCGTATAACACTAAGGATACATTCAATTTCCCCCTCAAGGTGTAGCAGGTTTATTTTTTCAACACTGTTTGCTGATAACCACAAAATAATATGTTAGATGTATTAGATGTATTGTACAGTTATAGGATGCCAAATATTTATGTTGTATGCTGTTATTAGATGTATAACATATATATTTTTAAAAAATCATGTTGATGCTAATTTGCCTTTGCAATATTCAACATATTTTTTCTGTCATATAGGGAATGTATCATCAATTTTTTTCTATTTTTAAATATTGGTGCATTTTTGTTAGTTACTTTTAACAGCATCCATAAATATGCTTCAGAGATAAAGCAGTCTCATGGATCACAGCAACCAGGCTGTGAACAGATGACTTATTGCTTCTGCGGGAGAGGCTTCTAGGCATGCTGTCTGACCTATGCAGAGCTCAAGGTACAGGGAGGGGGAGGGACAGAGATGTTACCATTGACTGCAGAAAGCGATATTTAAATTAAAGATAGTGATGTCAGAGTTCATTAACATTAGTTCACATGTGTTTACTATTAATCACTTTTTTTTAAAGTGTAGCTCCCACCATCCTTTTCTTTTCTGTCCCTGCCTATTGCCCATCTATCCCTAACCCCCTCCCTGCCTTTAATTTTTTTTTTTACTATATTAAAAATGCTTTTTTGTCTGCCTGGTAGTGTGCTCACTACCAGGCAGACTTCCCCAGTGGGCGCAACGTCACTGATGCATGCTGGGGACGACACTTCTGCCCTTAGTTCTTCTACACAGGGTGCCTCCAGCTGTTTCACCACTACAACTCCCAGCTTGCCCTGACATCTATTGGCTGTCAGGGCATGCTAAGAGTTGTAGTGGTGAAACAACTGGAGGCACCCTGTGTTAAAAACAATTTCCTTCCATGGACGCGGCGCAACCCCCTCCCCCCCACCACCACTTGTCAGTGATTTGCGCCACTTGTCAGTTTGTGATCTGTGATACCTGGAACTCCCCAAACCCCCCCCCCCCCCGGACCCCGCCACCCGAACCCCGCCGCGCAATCCACTCCCCCTCATACCAAACTGCAGGACAGTCCGGCAGCAGCGACGGGATGCCAGGAGGCGGGGCCGGTGTGCGAGGCCAGGGAGCAGGGGAGCCAATGCGTGCTTCTTCTATTCTCAGCGCTCGCTCCCGCCTGTCTGATTGACAGGCAGGGAGCGAGTGTAGCCTGAGTGAATTCGGACCGATTGCCCGGCCGGCATCGGTCCGAATTCAGGAGTGATGTCACACCAGGCTGCAGCCAGCCACTAGGAGGGAGACCCCTAGTGGCTGGTTTTCAAATGTAAAATACACTATGTTAATTAAAAAAGAAAAAAATGTAACTATATTAGAGATATGTTGTACTACAACATTTAAAAAAAAGTTGGTGACAGTGCCCATTTAAAGGTTAAAAGAGGCTTTTTGCAAACACAGCAGCCCTTTTTCACATGATCATGTTGGCATATCTACTGTGTTCTGTGCAGTGGCATAGCTTGACTGTTACAGGGTCCCCAGCTATAATGCTTTACTTAAAGCACTGGTCTATTCCTTTAGGAAAGAGAGACCTAATGGGCAATCTGCATCCCCTATAGTTATGCCCCTGGCTCTGTGGGCTCATTAACCAGTATAAGTATGTTTGCATTGTGGCTCCCAAGCAGGGCCTACAGCTCTGGCCCTATGGCTGCCACTCGGCTGCTAACTTTCATGTTAAGAACTGGGGCAGCATGGTCCCTATAGTGGTGTCACCGAACACTTCACCTGCGGGCCGAATTTAACCCCCTGCAACACGTGTTCTGAATCCCCGAGCAATTACCACTTTCAACACTAAGTGCGCAGTGGTGGCTGGCGTGACAGGTAGGAGCCAGTGGCTCCTTCCTGTTACTCCAGCCCAGGCTCCCAGTACGGCAGCGGCAGTGGCAGCAGCAGCGGCATGAGGCTGTACACACAGGAAGCTGAAAGAGAAGAGCAATAGGAGCTGCAGGGGGTCGAAGGGGTGAGTGGTGTTTTTTTTTATTCTACTTTATAGATGTTAAGTAAGATGGACTAATAATATATGGGGACAATGTAAGAGGGCCTAAAAATCTGTGGGGGCAATGTAAGGGGGACGTATGCTATATAGGAGCAATAAAGGGGGGGCCTAATACTATACGGGGGCAATGTTTGGGGCCTAATGCTATATGAAGGCAATAGTTGGAGCCTAATGCTATATGGGGGAAATGTTTGGGGGCTAATACTCTATAGGGGCAATGTTTGGGGCCTGCTACTCTATAGGGACAATGTTTGGGGCCTAATACTCTATAGGGACAATGTTTGAAGCCTAATACTCTATGGAGGCAATGTTTGGGGCCTGATTCTCTTTGGGAGCAATGAGAGGGGGCCTGTTACTCTGGGGGCAATGTGATTAGAGCATTATACTCTAAGGGGGGCAATGTGAGAGGGCCTTATGTTATGTGGGGGCAATTAAAGGGGGAATAATACTATACGGAGACACAGTGGAGCTTAATATTTTATAGAGGCAATATAAGGGGACCTAAAGCTATATGGCAGCAATGTGATGGGGCCTAGTACTATACAGGGAAACATAAGGAAATAATACTATACAGGGACACAGAGGGAACATACACTATATGTGGATGTAATACATATAGGATACGGTGTGTGTGTGTAGAGGTGAGGAATTTGCTGTAGCTAGAATAAATGTTTGTCTGGCAGATTTGGTGAGAAAAGTCTTCATGATGAAGGACAGATGGAGAAGAAAGAGAAAAGTGAATGACTCTGATCAGAAAAGATGCCCTCTGTAAGCATGTAACTGTAATCACTTATATGGACTGCAGCACCTGTGTACAGCTCATATCTACTTTATATGGTCACTGTTTTTGGGGATATTGATATTTGTATAGTGATTTTATTCAATCAACAATATAGCAGAATTAGTCTGTGTTAATCGTAGTGGTCATAGTGTGGCGTAAACATTTGTGTCTTGCATAGTGATGTTATTGGTGACACACTAGTTTTTATTTCATTACACTATGAGGGTATTATTGAGTCACTGCAAAAGTAATATGTTGTCCTAAAGTGGAGGTTCTATTTTATGTTCCTGAGCCATATACTAGGATAAAATCCAGTGTGTGCTGGGGGGGGGTACAGACCTTGAGCTGTGAAATGTCGGGAATATCTTCTACACTAAGGCCTAATATGTAGGAGGCTGGAAGAAGTGCACCTTGCGCAAAACCACGGGCAGTCACCTCTGAGCACCCACGCACGTCTGCAGTCCTGGCCCTCCGGCTTGTCCACATAGGAGCATCGAGTCCTGTATTTAGCGGTGAGTGCAGGATATTTCTTTTTTTTTACATTGTACAGTTTAAGGGGGATATGATAAGCGTATATAAGTATATTAATGGCCCATACAACAAATATGGAGAAAAACTGTTCCAGGTTAAACCCCCCCAAAGGACGAGGGGGCACTCCCGCCGTCTGGAGAAGAAAAGGTTTAGTCTAAAGGGGCGACACGCCTTCTTTACCATAAGGACTGTGAATTTATGGAACAGTCTACCTCAGGAACTGGTCACAGCAGGAACAATTAACAGCTTTAAAACAGGGTTAGATACATTCCTGGAACAAAATAACATTAACGCTTATGCAGAATTATAAAACTACATCCCTTCCCCTTATCCCCTTACACCCTTCCCTTCAATTCCCTGGTTGGACTTGATGGATGGATGTCTTTTTTCAGCCATACTAACTAACTAACTAACTATGTTTATCCTAATATGTATGAGATATCATCTTCATAAGGTCCCCATTTTGTCAGAAGACATAATAATATAATTATTATTATTTATGGCCAACAACAATATTAAAATATTGTGACCTTTATGAATTGTCAAAAATATACAAACAATGCAATTCACCCTATCTGGGCCTGACTATTTTCCCAGATATGAGTTCTATGAATTAGTGGTAGAAATAACGTTTGCAATATAAAAAATAATAACAAAGTTATTACAAAATTTTTTGCAGGTTTATTGGTTATAAAAGATTAACATAAAAGTGTAATATAAACACCATGATAGATAGGGATATATAAAATTAATGATACATTAAAAAGTTTAGTTAGCAACATCAACATTACAGAAGTTGGTTAGTTCAGATATCATTGGTATTACTCTTAACCCCTTCCCGCAGAATGTCATATATAAACGCCGGGTTGTGCAGTGCGTTCGCGCATCCCGGCGTTTATAAATGACATTCAGTTAACCCGGCGATGCGCAGCATCGCACGGGTTAACTGGCAGAAGTCCCGCTGTTTCCAGCAGGGGACAACTTCTGCTTCACCCCCAGGACCATCCATTGATGGTCCTGGTCAGCGATCACTGTGATTGGTCCCTGTGGACCAATCACAGTGATCTGGGGTGAAAGTTCAGATCCCCCGCACTGCCCGCCCCTGGAAGTCGGGCAGAACGGGGGACGATGGCTGCGAGGGCTCGCGGGGGCCTGCGGCATAGGGGGGGAACACGTGGGGACCGGAGGACTTACCTGATCCAGCGGCGGGACCGAGGAGCAGCGCGGGACCGGCCACGTGGACGAGCAGCGATGGGTAAGTATGTGGTCCTCAGAGGCAGCAGTGAAGATCTTCATTGCTGCTTCTAGGAGTCTGAAAACTACAACTCCCAGCATGCCTAGACAGCCTTTGGCTGTCTGGGCATGCTGGGAGTTGTAGTTTTGCAACATCTGGAGGGCCCCCGTTTGGAGACCATTGTATAATGGTCTCCAATCTGTGCTCTTCCAGCTGTTGCAAAACTACAACTCCCAGCATGCACTGACTGTCCAGGCATGCTGGGAGTTTTAGTTCAAAAACATCTGGCCCTTCAGATGTTGCCGAACTACAACTCCCAGCATGCCCTTCAGCTGTCTGAGCATGCTGGGAGTTGTAGTTTTGCAACAACTGGAGACACACTGGTTGGGAAACATTGTATGTTTCTAACTCAGTGTCTCCTAACCTGTGTGCCTCCAGCTGTTGCAAAACTATAACTCCAAGCATGCACTAACAGACCATGCATGCTGGGAGTTGTGGTTTTGCAACAGCTGGTGCACCCCCCCCCCCCCCCCTGTGAATGTACATGGTACATTCACATGGGCGAGGCTTTTACAGTGGGTTTCTCGCATCTTGAGATGCAGCAAATTTTGCGCTGGGAAACTCGCTGTAATCCCCCGCCCATGTGACTGTACCCTAAAAACACTACACTACACTAACACAAAATAAAATAAAAAGTTAAAAACACTACATATACACATACCCCTACACAGCCCCCCTCCCCCAATAAGAATGTCCGGTACGCCACTGTTTCCAAAGCAGAGCCTCCAGCTGTTGAAAAACAACAACTCCCAGTATTGCCGGACAGCCGTTGACTGTCCACGCATGCTGGGAGTTTTGCAACAGCTGGAGGCACCCTGTTTGGGAATCACTGGCGTAGAATACCCCTATGTCCACCCCTATGCAAATCCCTAATTTAGGCCTCAAATGCGCACGGCGCTCTCACTTTGGAGCCCTGTCGTATTTCAAGGCAACAGTTTAGGGCGACATATGGGGTATCGCCGTACTCGGGAAAAATTGCGTTACAAGGTTTGGGGGGCTTTTTCTTCTTTAACCCTTCATGAAAAGGAAATGTTGGGGTCTAAACCAGAATGTTAGTGTAAAAAAATTAAATTTTTTACACTAACATGCTGAGGTTGCCCTATACTTTACATTTTCACAAGAGGTAAAAGGGTAAAAAGCCCCCCAAAATTTGTAACGCAATTTCTCCCGACTACAGAGATACCCCATATGTGAGCGCAAAGTGCTCTGGGGGCGCACAACAAGGCCCAGAAGGGAGAGTGCGCCATGTACATTTGAGGTGATTTGCACAGGGGTGGCTGATTGTTACAGCGGTTTTGACAAACGCAAAAAAAACAAAACCCCACATGTGACCCCATTTCGGAAACGACACCCCTCACGGAATGTAATGAGGGGTGCAGTGAGAATTTACCCCCCACAGGTGTCTGACGGATCTTTGGAACAGTGGTCCGTGAAAATGAAAACTTGTACAGCCCACTGTTCCAAAGATCTGTCAGACACCAGTGGGGGGCAAATGCTCACTGTATCCCTTGTTACGTTCCTCAAGGGGTCTCGTTTCCAAAATGGTATGCCATGTGTTTTTTTTTGCTGTTCTGGCACCATAGGGGCTTCCTAAATGCGACATGCCCTCCGAGCAAAATTTGCTCTCAAAAAGCCAAATATGACTCCTTCTCTTCTGAGCATTGTAGTTCGCCCATAGTGCACTTCAGGTCAACTTATGGGGTACCTCCATACTCAGAAGAGAAGGGGTTACAAATATTGGGGGGTATTTCCTGCTATTAACCCTTGGAAAAATGTGAAATTTGGGGGGAAACACACATTTTAGTGAAAAAAAATAATTTTTTTTTTACATATGCCAAAGTCGTGAAACACCTGTGGGGTATTAAGGCTCACTTTATTCCTTGTTATGTTCCTCAAGGGGTCTAGTTTCCAAAATGGTATGCCATGTGTTTTTTTTTTTGCTGTTCTGGCACCATAGGGGCTTCCTAAATGCGACATGCCCCCCGAGCAAAATTTGCTCTCATAAAGCCAAATATGACTCCTTCTCTTCTGAGCATTGTAGTTCGCCCATAGTGCACTTCAGGTCAACGTATGGGGTACCTCCATACTCAGAAGAGAAGGGGTTACAAATATTGGGGGGTATTTCCTGCTATTAACCCTTGGAAAAATGTGAAATTTGGGGGGAAACACACATTTTAGTGAAAAAATATAATTTTTTTTTTACATATGCCAAAGTCGTGAAACACCTGTGGGGTATTAAGGCTCACTTTATTCCTTGTTATGTTCCTCAAGGGGTCTAGTTTCCAAAATGGTATGCCATGTGAGGGGTTTTTGTTGTTCTGGCACCATAGGGGCTTCCTAAATGCAACATGCCCCCCAAAAACCATTTCAGAAAAACGTACACTCCAAAATCCCCTTGTCGCTCTTTCCCTTCTGAGCCCTCTACTGCGCCCGCCGAACAATTTACATAGACATATGAGGTATGTGCTTACTCGAGAGAAATTGGGCTACAAATATAAGTATACATTTTCTCCTTTTACCCCTTGTAAAAATTCAAAAATTGGGTCTACAAGAACATGCGAGTGTAAAAAATGAAGATTGTGAATTTTCTCCTTCACTTTGCTTCTATTCCTGTGAAACACCTAAAGGGTTAAAATGATGACTGAATGTCATTTTGAATACTTTGGGGGGTGCAGTTTTTATAATGGGGTCTTTTGTGGGGTATTTCTAATATGAAGACCCTTCAAATCCACTTCAAACCTGAACTGGTCCCTGAAAAATAGTGAGTTTGAAAATTTTGTGAAAAATTGGAAAATTGCTGCTGAACTTTGAAGCCCTCTGGTGTCTTCCAAAAGTAAAAACTCGTCACTTTTATGATGCAAACATAAAGTAGACATATTGTTTATGTGAATTAAATTTTTTTTTATTTGTAATATACATTTTCCTTACAAGCAGAGAGCTTCAAAGTTAGAAAAATGCAAAATTTTCAAATTTTTCATCAAATTTTAGGATTTTTCACAAGGAAAGGATGCAAGTTACCACAAAAATTTACCACCATGTTAAAGTAGAATATGTCACGAAAAAACAATCTCGGAATCAGAATGATAACTAAAAGCATTCCAGAGTTATTAATGTTTAAAGTGACAGTGGTCAGATGTGCAAAAAACGCTCTGGTCCTTAAGGCCAAAATGGGCTTGGTCCTGAAGGGGTTAAAAGAGAACTTCACATCACATGCTTTTGAATAGGCATCTAATCTTTAATTATATAAAATGAAATTATAAATATTACTCCTCCCAGTTCTAACCACAACTATCTCTGGTATTATGATACAGTACTAATATAATTTGTAGTATGCTAATAACTAGGAAAATTAAGTTTCCATGTTGAAATTATATAATATGGTAGAGCAGGGAAAGATCCCATAGACTATGCTATATGCAATATGATATTGCATTGATCCCCATAAGATTCATCTGCAGTAGGAGGTGTGGCTTATGAACTAACTTTACCATTAGATATGAGCGAACTTTTGAAAAATTCGATTCGGCTGATTAGCCGAATTTATAGAAAAAATTTGGTTTGATCCGAATTTATTCAGGGCAAATCTATATTAGGCTATTTCTGGCCTACAGAGAGCCTCAATTGGGGTATAGAACACTTTTCTATCTTCTAACGCGCATATGGAGTGTGCTGGGGTAGTGAAATAATACTGTTATTCAGAATAACATGCAGATTACAGGCACCGCTTTTAGAATCACTGCCGCAGAGCGGCACAATGACAGAGCCTGGAGGTGGCATCAGTATGAGGAGACCATATAGTGGCTGAATGACAAAGCGTGGAGGTGTTGGCAGCATGAGGAAGCCATATAGTGGCTGAATGACACAGAGTGGAGGTGTTGGCAGCATGGGGAGACCATATAGTGGGTGAATAACACAGCCTTGCTGAGGCTGAAGCATGAGGAGACCATATAGTGGCTGAATGACACATCCTGGAGTTGGCAGCAGCATGAGTAGACACTAGAGCTTCACAATCCCTAAGATTAAAAGATGAATTTTGAAATTTGAATTGAAGATTTATGGTAGCTAGCGCTACCATAACAACATTTTTATTCCCAGACCCAGGCCCAGCAGCATCAGCAAACCATATATTGCCTGAATGACACAGCCTGGAGTTGGCTGAAGCATGAGGAGACCATATATTGTCAGCATGGCACAGCCTGGAGTAGGCAGCAGCATGAGTAGACACATGGGCTTTACAATCCCTAAGATTAAAAGATGAATTCTGAAATTTAAACCGAAGATTTTGGGTAGCTAGTGCTACCATAACAACATTTTTATTCCCAGGCCCAGCAGCATCAGTAAACCATATAGTGTCTGAATGACACAGCCTGGAGTTGGCAGAAGCATGAGGAGACCATTGACTTCTAAGAATTTTAAATAGAAATGTAAGATTTTTAAATTGAAATTTAGTGTTTTGAAATTGAGCTTTTAACTCCCAAGTTTTAGTGTTCTGGGCCCTGGCGTGTGGGTACAAAGGACCGAATCTAACAAGGAGTCACATGTCACATGGCAGCACAATGACAGACCCTGGAGGGGGCATCAGTAGGAGAAGACCATATAGTGGCTGAATGGCACAGCCTGGAGTTGGCTGAAGCATGAGGAGAGATTATATAGGGGCTGAATGAGACAGCCTGGAGGTAGTATCAGTATGAGGAGAACATATAGTGGCTGAATGACTACCCGGAGTATGTGGCAGCATAGGGAGACCATATAGTGGCTGAATGGCACAGCCTGAATTTGGCGACAGATGAGGAGACAATAAGGCCTCACAATCTCTAAGAATAAAAGATATATTTTGAAATTTCCATTGAAGATGTATGGTACCTAGTGCTACCATTAAACATACATAGGTAATGTCCTAGGCCCAGCATCATCACTAAATCATGTAGTTGCTGAATGACACAGAGTGGTGCGGTGGGTGACAATACCAGTACCCGGTGACGAAGATGGGTGAAAAAAGGTCTGATGCGGAGGAATGTTTGTAACTGGGGAGCAGCGCCTTAAATCTGTTTGGCACTATCCATATTTGGGAAGTGTTGGTGTGGCACCATGGTCAATCTACTCTGATGCATCAGGTATTGGTGGGTGGAAATCCTGGCTGATCCATGCCTGATTCATCTTCACATAGGTCAGTCTCTTCACATTTTTCGTGGACAGAAAAGTTCTACTTGGGGTGACTGTGGCCCCCGCCGCACTACACACCCGCTCTGATGGCACACTACTGGCCGAGCAGGACAGCTTTTCAAGGGCAAACTCTGCTAGTTGCGGCCACAAATCAAGTTTGGCTGCCCAGAAGTCCAGCGAATCTTCAAGATGTGTTGGCATGGGCATGACAAGGTATGCCACCACCTGCTGGTTCAGGTCCTGCACCAGGTGTACCTGCTGCTAATGAGTTGCTTCACTATTCGGGTGAAGAAAGCTACTAATCAGCGACTGTAGACCCAGGCTGCTGCTGATGGAGCTGGTACTGCTCCTGCCACCCCACCCCTTCCCAGCAGCCATGGCAGTGGGACCCCCCGATTCAGACCTGCGAGAGGATGGACGATGGCGCCGATAGGCATCGGCCAACTGACTACATGGGATGCCTCTGTAGTAGGTCATTTTGTCCTCCCTCTCAATGTGTGTAAAAAAGGCCCCTAGTTTGTGGCGTAGCGAGCGTCCAATAAGGTGTAGATCCAGAAGTCATCCCGCTGCAGAATGGTGACAATTTGGTTGTCACTACGCAAGCAGGTGAGCATGCATCGTGCCATTTGTGCAAGTGACTCGGAGGGACTCCCTGCTTCCATCTCCACTGCGTACTGCCACGATGTGTCTGGGTCCTCTGTCTCGCCTTCCTCATAACCCTCTAGCTCCTCTGGCTGCTCCTGCTCCTCCTCTCCCATCAGATTACTAGAGAAAATGCCCATTTGGCGAAATCTAAACTGTGCTTCACTGTGCCGCTCCCCCTCCTCCTCCTCCAATTCAGCCCCCACAGGGCTCATGTGGCCGTAGGCGCTACTTCCCCAGTGCCCTGACCAGCCATCGTTTCCAACACGTGTTGTAAGAAATGAAGCAGTGGAATGACATTGTTCATCCCATAATCCTGGCGACTTACTAATAATGTGGCTTCCTCAAAGGTCTTGAGCAAACGGCAGGCGTCACGTATTCACAGCTGCCACTGGTTCACATTGAAGTTACACAGGGGAGTATTCCTATTCGCTTGGATCATCAAGAAATCGGTGATGGCTTTTCTCTCTTCGTACAGTCAGTCCAACATATGGAGGGGGGAATTCAAATGTGTGGCAACGTCACAAATCAGACTATGTTGTGGGTACCGTTCTGACGCTGCAGCTCAAGGAGGGTGTGCTTTGTGGTGTACAAGTGGCTGAAGTGCATGCAAAGTTTCCTTCCCATTGTTAGGATGTCTTGCAAATCAGGGGAACACTTCAGGAACTGCTTCACAACCAGGTTGAACACGTGTGCCATGCAGGGCGCATGGCTCAGCCTTCCCAGTCGCAGCGCATGCAAGATGTTCTTCCCGTTGTCAATCACCATGGTTCCCATTTCCAGTTTTCGTGGAGTAAGCCATGCTCTGATTTCTTTACGAATTACTTTTAGCAGTTCCTCCCCTGTGTGACTCTTTTTGCCAAGGCAAACCATCTGAAGAACAGCGTGACACCACCTTGCCCTGCACACATGGTATGCTGAAGGGCCACTGAGACTTGTCTGAGCAGTGGAGGCTGAGGACACAGTGAAGGATGAGGAGGCGGAGTCGCACACTGTCACAGGACCAACGGGCTGAGAGCGTGGAGGAGTAAACGGCGTTACCTGTCCAAGTTGGAGTTGTGGCTGTGCAGGAACCACATTCACAAAGTGAGCCGTAAAGGACATATATTGTCCCTGACCGTAGTTACAGCTCCAGACGTCGGCACTGCCATGCACTTTGGTACACACCAACAGGCTCAAGGACTGGACCACCTTCTCTTCCACAAAATTGTGCAGGGCTGGTACTGCCTTCTTCACAAAGAAAGTACTGCTTGGCACTCCCCACCTCGGCTCGGCACAAGCTATCAGTTCTCTGAAAGGTTCAGAGTCCACCACTTGAAAAGGAAGGGACTGAAGCACCAGCAACTTAGACAGGAGCACATTCAGCTTCTGTGCCATTGGATGAGTGGGGCATACTGTTGTCTCTTGTACATGGCTTCGCCGATGGATTGTTGGAGGAATGGCTGACTAAAAGTGGGAGAAGCAGGAGAATCTGAAGCAACAGAAAGAGGGTATGACACACAGCTCCCTTCGGCTTAGATGGTGGAGCTTTGGCTGGCTGAAAGAGGGAGCAGCGTGCCACTGGGTGATGCAGCAGGCTGGACCACTACATCAGAGCCACGGTTCTCCCAGGCCGCTTTATGATGGCAAAGCATGTGTTGACACAGGGCCATGGTGCCAACATTGGGACCCTGGACATGCTTCACCTTCTGCCGACATATCTTGCATGTGGCTATGTGAACCTCTTCCAGATGCTTAATGCCACACTGCCGAGTAGCTAATTTTCCCACCAACAGTCCGCGCTAATTGACTCCCAGGAAGGTAGGCTGCCGCGAAGCAGGTGGTCTCCCCCGGGCACGCTTGGCTCCAGAATTTCCACTTCTGCCACCACGATGACTGCCAACTGTGCTACCGCCTTGCTGGCTCAGCTGCTGCCTCACGGCAATCTGCAACTCTCTTCTCCTGATGATGATGAAGCCCCTTCTGCACCCAGCTCCCAATTGTAATCGGCTTCATCATCATCAACCAGTGTCTGCATGTCACTGATGTCCTCCTCTGGTTCCTCAACAGTGTCTGCTTCAGGACCCTGAACCCTTGCAACACCACCTCCCACGTCACTCTCCTCATCACTACTTGCCCGCCTGGTGGAGGAAGCAGCGGATATCTCCTCCACTTCTTAGCTGGGCAATAGATGCTGACTGTCCTCTATTAGATCGTCCTCAGTGAATAGTGGAGCTGAACCCACAGCATAAGATACTTCTGTAGGGGAGGGAACAGCATAGGACAGGGACTGTTCCCCGGTCATGCCAACTGAGGGTTTTTTCTGAGGAACCCACCTACTTTTGACTGGGAGTGTCAGATGTCACTTGTGATGAAGTGGAAGACCGTGTTAACCAATCGACGATGGCAGATGGGTTGCTGGTCGAGACACGACGGCTAGCTGATAATGGGAGCTCAGGCCTCTCGCTGCTACTCCTGCTGCCACTCGCCCCTAGTCTGCTGCAACCTCTGCCTGAAGGATTTAGGCCTCTGCCACTCCTCTGTGCAAGTCCTGGCACTTCTCTTCCTTACAGTGCTTATGAGGGGAGTACAATATGCTTCACTACGCTTAAAACAGTATCTGTCTAGAACATCAGTAGGTGTGCACTTTTGCCACGCCTTTCACAGTATCTAGGCCCTTGACAGATTAACAGGTACAAAATAGTACACTATTTAGATGTAGGTATATGGTATGCACTGATGAGGGCAGGAAAATGCTCTACAGTACATTTAAAAAAGTATATCTATGGATAGTAAAAACTAATGCCACAGGCAATATTGGGTTAAACGATAGGACGGAGCTCTCAGCATGCTTCTAAAACCTTGTTTTTAGTACACTCCCTCGCCCCTCACGTCACCCGCACACGTGAGAGGTGTGCAGGTACGTGATAGGTGAATCACCTGGTTCACTCATATAAATAGCAGTCACAGGTACCTTCAGACATGGCCGGACGAAGCACGCCAAGCGTGCGAAACAGGAGCTCGGTCGCCATTCACTATCCCCCCACTACCCTTCTCTTCTGTACCCTTTTTGTAAGTATGCTTCAATAAAGAAGACTTGCAAGCGGAATTGGTGAGTGCCGATATTTTCTGTTTCTCATGGACTAATTTACAAATCTGTTTAATGTTCTGGCACCAGTTGATTTAAAAAAAAAAAAAATTTTCACCGGAGTAAGTATGCCTAAGCTATATAAATCAGTACTATAGTCAGTACTATAGTATTATAACATGATAATATAGAATAGCAACACTAATAGCTACAATTTATAAGAAAGTAAAATAAATGTATTTGTTTAACATACTCAATACCTACACATGCCAATGCAAGTTGGTAAGAGACACATTCAGACTTCTCCTTCTTTACAGAGCAGACCCCCCCCCCTCCACATTGGATTCATAAAATGATGGACAATGAGTTTCACTTAGGTACCTATTGTCTTATGTTTGCCCTGTCTAATCCACTTTCTGTTTAGGCTACATTCACATCACGATTTCTCCATCCGACTTGAGTACATGATTTTATAATTTAAAATAGTATAAAATTGTATATAAAGTTGGATCCATTGACCTCCATTAAAAAATCTGATCCATTGAACACATCCGATTTGATCCGCATCCGATTTCACACGATTTTTGTTCGGATCTGAAATCGTGGTCAAACAATTGTGTGAAATTGGATGCGGATCAAATCGGATGTGTGTAATTGATCCGATTTATTAATGGAGGTCAATGGATCCGACTTTATATACAATTTTATACGAATTTAAGTTATAAAATGATGTACTCAAGTCGGATGGAGAAATCGTGATGTGAACGAAGCCTTACTTTATACATTCCACACATTATGGCCATGTTTTGACCCACACTTTCTATGACCTGGCCAAATTAATTAAACTTAATCACTTTATTCAAGATTGACGCTTGAAACTATCTTGTGCCCCTCATATCGTAACTCTGATTTGATCGGTACAAATATCCCACGGGCCCCAAAATTCCTGATGGCAGTTGTGCTTCCAAGAGAAGTGATATTGCACAGGCTAAATACAATTTTGCTGACAGATTTGATTAGTTTTTTTGAGTCTCATAGAGAAGCATATAGAAAAATGGAAAAAATTAAAAAAATTGAATAAAACCTCAACACAATGCAACATGGTACACAAAAATTATTTGTATGTAGTGCATGTAATTATGTGTTGTCTAACAACATTTAAACAAACTATTTTTAAAAAATGGCTGTTAAAGGGGTTGTCCGGTGAGCAGAAAAAGTATTACCTCTTCTGTACCCTGATTCTTCACTTCCGCCCTGAGCAAGTCTCGGAAGAATAGGAGAGGAGGTGGGTACCAAGTCATGGTCATCATGTGCAGGCAAAACCATGTCCAATAGCTGCATAATGTTACATTGAATGCTTGCTGTTTAACTGTGTGCAACTTGAGGGTATGTGACGATCATTTACATTGTCACTCTCGTAGGCCCCCTACTCAGTATATCGTTTCCATGACACCCTAGTGTTAGGTGCCACTGAAACTATGTGGAGGACCTGGAACTTCTATTTTTATTTTATTAGGAGTCTTGAATCCTGTAACCTGAACAGCAAAGTATAGACTGCAATAACTTCTGTAATAGATGCAGACCCCAGCCTCCTCCCCAACAAGGAGCAGCTCTAATATCACTTCTGGCCATGTGATCAAGGATACTCATTTTGACAGGAGTCCCAGCTCTTGTAAAGTAAGCAGTTATGCATCATCATCCTCCTCATCCTGATGATGCTATGCATTGCAACTCATTACACATACAGTGCCAGGTGCTTTATGCCTGGCTCAGCAGGTTTAGGATCAGATCTAGATCAATTATGGATTCTAAATGAAACCTCCTAAAACTAATTTTGGGAGTTTGACCTGTAAATACCATGTTTCCAAGATGCTCATATGGTTTATATCTAAAAAAAAATAACCTTTTTCTGTCATTTTACAATTGACCGAACAAACACAAACCATTAAATGGCATTAAATGTCAATGTTACTGATGAAAATGAAAGACCCTTTATTCTATGATTGTTTATAAAATTTTGAATATTTAATAAAGAAAACTGATCCTGAAAATCCCGCCAATAGGGGTCCTCATACCTACTGGGACAATAATCAGTCTTGCAGCATCAGGCGTGTCCGTGAGTTATGGACAAGAGATGACTCATGGACAAGGTTGCATGAGCACACTGTCACGATGCCGGCTGGCAGGTAGTGGATCCTCTGTGCCAGAGAGGGATTGGCGTGGACCGTGCTAGAGGATCGGTTCTAAGTCACTACTGGTTTTCACCAGAGCCCGCCGCAAAGCGGGATGGTCTTGCTGCGGCGGTAGTGACCAGGTCGTATCCCCTAGCAACGGCTCAACCTCTCTGGCTGCTGAAGATAGGCGCGGTACAAGGGAGTAGACAGAAGCAAGGTCGGACGTAGCAGAAGGTCGGGGCAGGCAGCAAGGATCGTAGTCAGGGGCAACGGCAGGAGGTCTGGAACACAGGCTAGGAACACACAAGGAAACGCTTTCACTGGCACTAAGGCAACAAGATCCGGCGAGGGAGTGAAGGGGAAGAGAGGTGATATAGGGAAGTGCACAGGTGTAAACACTAATTGGAACTACTGCGCCAATCAGCGGCGCAGTGGCCCTTTAAATCGCAAAGACCCGGCGCGCGCGCGCCCTAGGGAGCGGGGCCGCGCGCGCCGGGACAGAACTGACGGAGAGCGAGTCAGGTACGGGAGCCGGGGTGCGCATCGCGAGCGGGCGCTACCCGCATCGCGAATCGCATCCCGGCCAGAGGCGGTATCGCAGCGCCCCGGGTCCGTGGAACCGACCGGAGCGCTGCAGTGAGAGGAGTGTAGCGAGCGCTCCGGGGAGGAGCGGGGACCCGGAGCGCTCGGCGTAACAGTACCCCCCCCCTTGGGTCTCCCCCTCTTCTTGGAGCCTGAGAACCTGAGGACCAGACTTTTGTCCAGGATATTGTCCTCAGGTTCCCAGGACCTCTCTTCAGGACCACAACCCTCCCAATCCACTAAAAAGAAGGTTTTCCCTCTGACCTTTTTAGATGCTAAAATTTCTTTGACGGAGAAGATGTCCGAGGAGCCGGAGACAGGAGTGGGGGGAACAGATTTGGGAGAGAAACGGTTAATGATAAGTGGTTTAAGAAGAGAAACATGAAAGGCATTAGGAATACGAAGAGAAGGAGGAAGAAGAAGTTTGTAAGAGACAGGATTAATCTGGCGCAAAATCTTGAAAGGACCAAGATAGCGTGGTCCCAACTTATAGCTAGGGACACGGAAGCGGACATATTTGGCGGAGAGCCATACCTTGTCTCCAGGGGAAAAAATGGGAGGAGCTCTTCTTTTCTTATCCGCGAATCTCTTCATGCGTGAAGAAGCCTGTAAGAGAGAATTTTGGGTCTCTCTCCATATGATGGAAAGATCACGAGAAATTTCATCCACAGCGGGCAGACCAGAGGGCAAGGGGGTAGGGAGGGGGGGAAGAGGGTGACGGCCGTACACCACGAAAAACGGGGATTTGGAGGAAGATTCAGAGATTCTGAAATTATACGAGAATTCGGCCCAAGGTAGAAGATCTGCCCAGTCATCCTGGCGGGAGGAAACAAAATGTCGTAAATAGTCACCCAAGATCTGGTTAATTCTTTCTACTTGTCCATTGGATTGAGGATGGTATGCAGAAGAAAAATTTAATTTAATCTTGAGTTGTTTACAGAGAGCCCTCCAGAATTTAGACACAAATTGGACGCCTCTATCCGAGACGATCTGCGTAGGCAACCCGTGAAGACGAAAAATGTGTACAAAAAATTGTTTAGCCAACTGAGGCGCTGAAGGAAGACCAGGAAGAGGGATGAAATGTGCCATTTTGGAGAATCGATCAACGACCACCCAAATAACAGTGTTGCCATGGGATGGGGGTAAGTCAGTAATAAAATCCATACCAATCAGAGACCAAGGTTGTTCGGGAACAGGCAGAGGAAGAAGAAAACCAGCGGGCTTCTGGCGAGGAGTCTTATCCCGGGCACAGATAGTGCAGGCTCGCACAAAGTCCACCACATCAGTCTCTAGAGTCGGCCACCAATAGAAGCGAGAGATGAGTTGCACAGATTTCTTGATGCCCGCATGACCTGCGAGATGGGAGGAGTGACCCCATTTGAGGATTCCGAGGCGTTGGCGTGGAGAAACAAAGGTCTTTCCTGGAGGAGTTTGCCTGATGGAGGCTGGAGAAGTGGAAATCAGGCAGTCAGGAGGAATGATGTGTTGAGGAGAGAGTTCAATTTCAGAAGCATCTGAGGAACGAGAGAGAGCATCGGCCCTAATGTTCTTATCAGCAGGCCGAAAGTGAATTTCAAAATTAAATCGGGCAAAGAACAGAGACCACCTGGCCTGACGAGGATTCAGCCGTTGGGCAGACTCGAGGTATGAGAGGTTCTTGTGATCGGTGTAAATAATAACTGGAAATCTTGATCCCTCCAGCAGATGCCTCCATTCCTCAAGTGCTAATTTAATGGCTAGAAGCTCTCGATCCCCGATGGAGTAGTTCCTCTCCGCCGGAGAGAAGGTCCTAGAAAAAAATCCACAAGTAACAGCATGCCCGGAAGAGTTTTTTTGTAGAAGGACAGCTCCAGCTCCCACTGAGGAGGCATCAACCTCCAATAGGAAGGGTTTAGATGGGTCAGGTCTGGAGAGCACGGGAGCCGAAGAGAAGGCAGACTTGAGTCGTTTAAAGGCGTCTTCCGCTTGAGGAGGCCAAGACTTGGGATCGGCATTTTTTTTGGTTAAAGCCACAATAGGAGCCACAATGGTAGAAAAATGTGGAATAAATTGCCTGTAATAATTGGCGAACCCCAAAAAACGTTGGATGGCACGGAGTCCGGAGGGGCGTGGCCAATCTAAGACGGCAGAGAGTTTATCTGGATCCATTTGTAGTCCCTGGCCAGAGACCAAGTATCCTAGAAAAGGAAGAGATTGGCATTCAAACAGACATTTCTCAATTTTAGCATAGAGTTGATTGTCACGAAGTCTCTGAAGAACCATACGGACATGCTGGCGGTGTTCTTCTAGATTGGCCGAAAAAATTAGGATATCATCAAGATATACAACAACACAGGAGTATAACAGATCACGAAAAATTTCATTAACAAAGTCTTGGAAGACAGCAGGGGCGTTGCACAGGCCAAAGGGCATGACCAGATACTCAAAGTGTCCATCTCTGGTGTTAAATGCTGTTTTCCACTCATCCCCCTCTCTGATGCGGATGAGGTTATAGGCGCCTCTTAAGTCCAATTTAGTAAAGATGTGGGCACCTTGGAGGCGATCAAAGAGTTCAGAGATGAGGGGTAAGGGGTAGCGGTTCTTAACCGTGATTTTATTAAGTCCGCGGTAGTCAATGCAAGGACGTAGAGAGCCATCTTTTTTGGACACAAAGAAAAATCCGGCTCCGGCAGGAGAGGAGGATTTACGGATAAAGCCCTTTTTTAGATTCTCCTGGACGTATTCAGACATGGCAAGAGTCTCTGGGGCAGAGAGAGGATAAATTCTGCCCCGGGGTGGAGTAGTGCCCGGGAGGAGGTCGATAGGACAATCATAAGGCCTGTGAGGTGGTAGAGTCTCCGCTTGTTTTTTGCAGAAAACATCCGCGAAGTCCATATAGGCCTTAGGGAGACCGGTTACTGGAGGAAGCAGAGAGTTACGGCAAGGGTTACTGGGAACCGGTTTTAGACAGTCCTTGGAACAAGAGGGCCCCCAACTCTTGATCTCCCCAGTGGACCAATCCAGGGTTGGGGAATGAAGTTGAAGCCAGGGAAGTCCAAGGAGAATTTCCGAGGTGCAATTGGGGAGGACCAAAAGTTCAATCCTCTCGTGATGAGATCCGATGCTCATTAGAAGGGGCTCCGTGCGGAAACGTATGGAACAGTCCAATCTTTCATTGTTTATACAATTGATGTAAAGGGGTCTGGTGAGACTGGTCACTGGGATGTTGAACCTGTTGACGAGAGAGGCCAAAATAAAATTTCCTGCAGATCCAGAGTCCAAGAAGGCCACAGAAGAGAAGGAGAAGGCAGAGGCAGACATCCGCACAGGCACAGTAAGACGTGGAGAAGCAGAGTGGACATCAAGGATTGTCTCACCTTTGTGCGGAGTCAGGGTACGTCTTTCCAGGCGGGGAGGGCGGATAGGACAATCCCTCAGGAAGTGTTCGGTACTAGCACAGTACAGGCAGAGGTTCTCCATGCGGCGTCGTGTCCTCTCTTGAGATGTCAGGCGAGACCGGTCGACCTGCATAGCCTCCACGGCGGGAGGCACAGGAACAGATTGCAGGGAACCAGAGGAGAGAGGAGCCGAGGAGAAGAAACGCCTCGTGCGAACAGAGTCCATATCTTGGCGGAGCTCCTGACGCCTTTCGGAAAAACGCATGTCAATGCGAGTGGCTAGGTGAATAAGTTCATGAAGATTAGCAGGCATTTCTCGTGCGGCCAGAACATCTTTAATGTTGCTGGATAGGCCTTTTTTAAAGGTCGCGCAGAGGGCCTCATTGTTCCAGGATAATTCAGAAGCAAGAGTACGGAATTGTACGGCGTACTCGCCAACGGAAGAATTACCCTGGACCAGGTTCAACAGGGCAGTCTCAGCAGAAGAGGCTCGGGCAGGTTCCTCAAAGACACTTCGAATTTCCGAGAAGAAGGAGTGTACAGAGGCAGTGACGGGGTCATTGCGGTCCCAGAGCGGTGTGGCCCAAGCCAGGGCTTTTCCAGACAGCAGGCTGACTACGAAAGCCACCTTAGACCTTTCAGTGGGGAACTGGTCCGACATCATCTCCAAGTGTAATGAACATTGGGAAAGGAAGCCACGGCAAAACTTAGAGTCCCCATCAAATTTATCCGGCAAGGATAGTCGTAGTCCAGAAGCGGCCACTCGCTGCGGGGGAGGTACAGGAGCTGGCGGAGGAGATGGTTGCTGGAGCTGTGGTAGTAACTGTTGTAGCATAACAGTCAGTTGAGACAGCTGTTGGCCTTGTTGCGCAATCTGTTGTGACTGCTGGGCGACCACCGTGGTGAGGTCAGCGACAACTGGCAGAGGAACTTCAGCGGGATCCATGGCCGGATCTACTGTCACGATGCCGGCTGGCAGGTAGTGGATCCTCTGTGCCAGAGAGGGATTGGCGTGGACCGTGCTAGAGGATCGGTTCTAAGTCACTACTGGTTTTCACCAGAGCCCGCCGCAAAGCGGGATGGTCTTGCTGCGGCGGTAGTGACCAGGTCGTATCCCCTAGCAACGGCTCAACCTCTCTGGCTGCTGAAGATAGGCGCGGTACAAGGGAGTAGACAGAAGCAAGGTCGGACGTAGCAGAAGGTCGGGGCAGGCAGCAAGGATCGTAGTCAGGGGCAACGGCAGGAGGTCTGGAACACAGGCTAGGAACACACAAGGAAACGCTTTCACTGGCACTAAGGCAACAAGATCCGGCGAGGGAGTGAAGGGGAAGAGAGGTGATATAGGGAAGTGCACAGGTGTAAACACTAATTGGAACTACTGCGCCAATCAGCGGCGCAGTGGCCCTTTAAATCGCAAAGACCCGGCGCGCGCGCGCCCTAGGGAGCGGGGCCGCGCGCGCCGGGACAGAACTGACGGAGAGCGAGTCAGGTACGGGAGCCGGGGTGCGCATCGCGAGCGGGCGCTACCCGCATCGCGAATCGCATCCCGGCCAGAGGCGGTATCGCAGCGCCCCGGGTCCGTGGAACCGACCGGAGCGCTGCAGTGAGAGGAGTGTAGCGAGCGCTCCGGGGAGGAGCGGGGACCCGGAGCGCTCGGCGTAACACACACACACCAATCACCCCCCACCACGCCACGCCCCCTCTCCCCACACACCAATCACCTCGCCCCCTTCTTCTGAGAGAATTTCTAATACTGTGAGCTAATGTAAATAGGTATTTTTATAATAAATATAGGTGATAGAGGCATTAAAATTAGATGTACATGGTCAGGATTAGGTTTTTGTGGAATCTGACAGGTAGGCTTTAAACATTATCACTGTAAGAAATTCTTGTCAGAATACAATTTACAGATATTCAGTTCAGAACAATGTCAACTTGCTTTTGCTTCTTTATTTCCCTGCATTGTTCTTTGTCTTATTTTGATTGCTTTTATAAAGCTAAGCTATAGAATTGGATAGTGTTGTAACTATGACAACTCTGAAGACTAGGAGATTGGCATTGTTTGACTTTACTATTCTCTTATTTTGTTACTTGAATTGTCCTTGAATATGCTCACTCTACATCAAGCTGACACATTATTACTTTATCAGAAAACACGGTTTTACATTGAAGTGTGTGTTGAGCTGTCACCTTTTACAAAAATGTTCTTTCTAATGGCAAAAATGCACGAAAGCAACAGATGCACTATATGTTTTTGCCATAAACAGATGAATTTGCTGAAAGAACTTTATGCATTTTCTGCAAAGAATTCCATTAATGTTCTACAAAAGTTCTGGAATATGGGAAATATTTATTCTACACCATATAGTAAATAAATAAACCTTCAAGTAATAGTTTACTGTATATGTATAATTGTTTATTTTTTTTATCAAATATGTTTTTATTCAGTTTTCATAGAAACATAAAACCAAGCAACTGTGGCAGGCGCAGCTGCTAACACAACTCTCTCTAAAAAATACAGGACAGGTCTAGTAAACTGAAGGCAATATTCATTGGATCAAACACTGTGGTGGGTGGGTGAGTGGGAAAGGGGAGGAGGGGGGAGGGGGGAAGGCGTTATAAGCAGTAGGTGTATTATCACAGTGTACAACCTAAGAGAATATAGAGGTCTACAAGGCACATCACACCCTCTGTCGTTTACCAAACTCAGACTGTAACCATGGTCTCCAAATCTTTAAGAATTTATCATGTGTCCTCGTTGCCCTGTGGTGCATCTCCTTAAACCCACACACCTGGTGGACCTTAGTGAACCAGTCACCCACAGAGGGTGGGTCAGTGCTAAGCCAGTGAAGTGGGATGACGGATTTTGCTGCTGCCAGTAGGTGAGACACTAGAGACTGAGTACTCGGAACCAAACCCAAAGACGGTAGGCCCAGCAGCACCACCACTGGCGAAAGTGGGATTCTCGTCTTCATTATAGCATCTTTTATTTTGTTCATCTCTTTCCAAAAGGTCGCAATGACCGGGCAGGTCCACTAGATGTGTGAGTGATTTACAATGCCAGCAAAGGTTATTCGTGGACAGCTTGTGTGTGTACAAGAACTCCAAGGTTTTATACCGCCTAGAGACTACCTTATAATGGGCCTCCTGGAGCCTTACACAGCTGGAGAAACCATGTGAGTTATGGAGAATTAGGGCTATGTCCGAGACTGATAGATTCAGCCCCAATTCTTTTGCCCATGAGTCTACATAGTGTGGTGGAGAACTGCCTTGGGCAGATCAAATAAGTGACAGACAATTCGACAATTTCCTCCTACTGGGCTGTGTGTTGAGGACTAGTTCTTCAAGAGCTGTCAGTTTCCTCAGTGGACCATATTTAGTGAAGAAGGAGGCACAACAGGACACAAAATGGTTTAAATAATTTTTATTGGATTTTTTTTGAGAAATTTACAACAAAGGAAAGATTGGCCAAAGAAAACAACGTGACCAAGGAACAATACATAACAAATATAACACAGTTATATAAATATTACTAAAGCAATCACTCAGCTGTATGTAGGAATATTAATTTGCAGAATCATGTCTTTAGATGTTGCGGATATTATAGACATATCCGGTAGATCATTATAGGTCATCTTGAAAAATAAAAACGTCACATAAGCAGTTTTAAAGTATTTTATAGTCATACCTATAACTCTGCAGCGAAGAATAGGATTTTTCATGACTAGATCCCGTAGTCCTCCCCACTCTCGTCACAGGAAGACTTACCAGAAATATGTGCAAAGTGTGACACCCAGTAATCATAAGTAGTAATGGGTAGTTAGAGTAGTACCATTTAATAATATAGGATGAACATAATTTAGTGGAATGGATCCCAGAACAGCATGAAATCTAATAAAACCGTGATAGAAGTGATGTGCATGGTTAATTAGCAACACTAGGCCAGTGGATAGTGCTTAAGTCCAGGTCTTCCATCTCGACTCGCAGGTCTGTCTGTTGTTTAGCTTCCAAGCGTACGTCGTTTCGTAAAAACAATTCAACTTGACTGCTTCTATAATGTCGGCTGTAGAAGGGCAGGACACAAAATGGTTAGTGTGTAAGAAGGAGTACTTTTGCATGGGTAGCAACTCTTTCAGTGTCTCCTCGGTTGGTGCCACTCCATCCCAGAACAACTGGGCTACAGTGATGTTATGTAGTCTGTCCCACATCGATTGGAAGGTGGGGGTCTGACGCCCCACAGCCACAGGTATCAAGCTAGAAGGTAGTAAGAATTGGAAAAGCTCTTACCATGTTGCCATCACCCCTTGATAGAGGAGAAAGTTGGAGTCTGCTCTATACCTTGTGCCAGTAGGCATCCAAATATCCTGCAGGAGGGTAGTGCAGTGAATCCCTGTCTTAGAGTGAATGTGATCATGCAAAGGAGTTAAAGGGGCTACTAGGTCTAACCAGTTTTGTAGCTGGACAGCTTTGTATATTGTTTTGATGTGGGGGAGACCTATTCCGCCCTCAGCTGTGGATTTGGTTAGTAGTCTATGAGCCAATCTAGGTCTACCCATTTTCCACACATATCTAGAGAATACCGATTTAACTTGGTTAAAGAATGACAAGGGAAGCGCTATAGGAAGCATCCTCATTACATAGAGAATTTTGGGGAGAACATAACATTTAATGACGTTCTTTCTACCGAACCATGAGATAATAGGCAAGTCGTTATAGACTAATAACCGGCTAATGTCCTTCAACAAGGGTTTAAAGTTTAGCTCAAATACATTTGTGATCCTAGCTGGTATGTGTACCCCCAAATACTTGAGCGAAGATTTAGCCCATGAGAATCTCGTACACTTTTTTATTTTGTCCCCCAATTTGGCAGGTGCGGAGATATTCAGCAATTCTGATTTAGATTTAGAGTTAGACACCTCTCCAAATTCCTTGAATAACCGGGCAAGGCTGGGCAGACCCTTCAGTGGGTCACTCAGTAAGAAAAGTAAATCATCAGCGAAAGCTAGTACTTTAAGCTCACGCTCTGCGTTGGGAAGACCTCGGATCTCTGTCATCTGGCGAACCCGTTGTAACAGGGTCGGCGACAGAGGGCAACCCTGTCTGGTCCCATTTCCGAAAAAGGAGAATATATCATTTCATTTACCAATAATGAGGCAGACGAACTGGAATATAAGGAGAACACAGCCCTCACAAAGTCTGGAGGAAAGTTACAGTTCAAGAGTGTCGCTTTCATAAAGGGCCAGATTTCCCTATCAAAAGCCTTCTCGGCTTCTACACCGAGAAGGACTAAAGGGGTTTTATTGGAATGGGCCTCGTGAATGCTGGTCAGTAGTCTTCAAGTATTTGTGCGATCTTCCCTCCCGGTACCAAAACCAGACTGCTCATTACCAATGCGATGAGGGAGGAACGTTTTAATTGTTTACGTTTTTTTTAACACTAATTCTCTAAGATATTTTCCTACCTCTACTCTGTTTTGCTGCCTCATATACTGACAATTGGAACTGTCTCCACACTGGTTGCTGGTTTTAAATGACTGTGGGTTCTGGTAAACTGACAACATATGACCGTTTTGGCATATACTATTCATAGAAAATAGTCTGAAGAGCTAATTCAAAAGTATCAACAAAATGATCTTTGTTTTACAGGAATCCCAACTTCCACCAGTAGCTCCAACATGATCTCCAGCAGCAGCCATAAATATATACCTACTGCTCAAGGCCGAAGCTGAAGATAATACTTTTTGATGACAAAAAAACAAATAAATAAATATGTACAAAAATACTATGTAGGTTATGACATTTTAGAAATTAGAAAAAAAACATATACAACATAATATTAACAATATTAATCCCTTAAATGGGCACTGTCAGATTCAAAATGTTTTATATGTTGTAGATCTTGCCAAATATTAACCTTTTCAATATACTTAATTAAAAAAAAATATTTCCTTTTAAAAGACATCTTGGCTTATGAGGAAAAACACCATTAGGGGTCCCTATACCATCTTGAACATAATTCTGGCTGGCTGCAGCATCATCTTTGTCCCAGCTGAAGCACATGCAGGAAAAAAGCACATTTGATTGGGTATTGTAAGATTCAAAAACTTTTCATAAGTTGTAAAAACATTATAGAGAATCTTGAAAGAAATGGCTAGAAGAGGCACTCACTGTGTGTCTGTGATGTACGGATCTTTATTTCTTCAAGTGCATAAAATACAGCGGACCAGGTAGGACGCCACGGAACAGCAGCTGTTTCAAATCAACAGATGCTCATATACTGACAATTGGAACTGTCTCCACACTGGTTGCTGGTTTTAAATTACTGTAGGTTCTGGTAAACTGACAATATATGACTGTTTTGACATATACTATTAG
Organism: Hyla sarda; assembly: GCF_029499605.1. NCBI lineage: Eukaryota > Metazoa > Chordata > Amphibia > Anura > Hylidae > Hyla > Hyla sarda. Next base: position 216,262,872 of record NC_079191.1, read on the forward strand.
TAGAAAATAGTCTGAAGAGCTAATTCAAAAGTATCAATCAAAAAATCAACCAGTTCTGTTCCATGGCATCCTATCCGGTCTGCTGTATTTTATGCACTTGAAGAAATAAAGATCCATACATCACAGACACAGTAGGGCCTCTTCTATCTACTTCTATCAAGAATTGTATATTACCTTGCGTAGCAAAGATAGAGCACCCTGTATTTGGATCAGAGGAGTTAGACTATGGTTCACTTGCATAGTGAATAGGGAGAGCAATCGTTGGTTGTGCCAACTTCTGTCTCTTGCACCTATTTGGATTGTAGAGAATCTGACAGCTAGTTCACCCGCACTAAACCCAGTATACTGGGTTATAGTGCGAGTGAAGAGCTGTAAAATGAGGTGTTACTTACTGAAATCCGTTGGTTAGGTGCTGTGTTATGCTTGTAAATAGTTTTATTCCTAATGCGCCCCAGCGTGCATTGGAGGTGGGAAGCCAGCTGGCCGAGCTCCCCTGTCTCCTCCATATTCCACCGTCTGCCGGCCTAATGAAGGCCGCGGATAAGCACTTTCTGTGCACTCACACGCGGCTTTCATTAGCATAATAATGAAGAGGGCGGGATGACAGAGAAATATGGAGGAGACAGCAGAGCCCAGCCAGCTGGCTCCCAACCTCCATTGCGCACTGGGGGAATTAGGAATAAAATTATTTCCAAGCATAATGCAGCTTCTAACTAAAAGGTTTCAGTGAGTAACACCTGCACTATAACTCAGATTTCTTGCAGATGAACTAACTGTCGGGTTCTCTTTAACTTTTCTAATATACTTCATAAATACTTTTATCTCCCTTTTATAGAAATCATAAAAAAAAGACCAATAGGGGTCCCCATAACGCCCAGCACATAAGCCTTTTCAGCTGCAGCCTCACCTTTGTCCCAGCTGAAACACAGGCTGGGACAAAGTCAAGTAACAGAGGGTGGGACTAGAACTCCCCTGTGCTCACTCCTGTCATATCAGACTTCAGCATAAAATCAGAGAGAGAGGGGTTACAGAGCACCCTGCAGTAATTAGATGGATTGGAGTCATGCATAGTGAGGACACACCACATCCAAAGAACAGAATAATAAACCAAATGAGCAACTAATAGAATGTATTTGTGAGAGAAATATAGGTGCTAGACACAAATAAAAAGTACTGATCAGGATTAGGTGCTGAGTAACATATACATTTTCTTGTGGGCTATGACAGGTATTCTTAATGGGTTGACCTATTTTTTAGTCTATAGGACAGAATGTTTTTTTTTTGTTGTTGTTGTTCTTGTATTTTTTAGATTTTTTTGATTGTTGCATTCCAAGAAGTATATATTTATTTTTAAGAAAGCTGTATGATGGCTTTAGCAAGAAGAGTTGTATATTTTATTGCCAACATTTTATGATACATACAATAATTTTTTGATGGAGGATGGGGGGGAAGCACTTCTATCAAAGTTGAATAATTGAAATGTTAACTTTACTCTGTGGTTTAGTATGAGTGGGGGATTCAAGAACATGGATTATGTAGCATAGGGCATAACTGCAGCATTTAGTTTAGAATGTTTTTCAGGGTCTGGGCTAGACCCCTTATTTACAGTGAAGGATATAAATGTTACTGTTACAGCATAATTGAAAATGCATATACAGTGACCCCCCAACCTACGATGGCCCCGACATGTGATAATTTCAACATACGATGGCCTCTCAGATGCCACCGCATGTTGAAGGCAACATCAACATATGATGCTTTTGTATGTCGGGGCCATCACATAAACGGCTATCCGGCAACGCAGACTGCATCAGCTGCTGCCGGATACTCGTTTAAGGTACCCCGTGACGATCACTCACCTGTCCACGGCGCTCCGGACCGTCCTCTTCGGGATCCCCTGCTTTGCCGTCGCTCTCCTTCATAGTCATCACATTGCCGTGCACGCTGTCCCGTCATCCAATAGGAGCAGCATGTGCAGCAATGTGATGATGATGATGATGATGAAGAGCGACGATCCCAGGCAGCAGAGACAGTCCGGAGCGGCAGGGACACCGCGGGGACACGGCGACACCGATGAAGGGCGACATCCAGGGTAGCGGGGAAAGGTGAGTATAAGTTCCTATTCTTTTCATTGCACAGATCCCTCAACATACGATGGTTTCAACAAACGATGATTCATTTGGAACAAATTACCATCATATGTTGAGGGACCACTGTAATATATCATTGCGGGCTGGCAGCTCTTAAAAGTCGTTGGCCTGCAAAGCTGTGTGAAGGATAACCATACACTACTGTTGGAACACAGCAAGCTGTGTTAACGTAATTTAGCACCCTCACAATTAGGGTGGTGGATGTTATATCTATACATGGCATATAGAAAACATGAGGTTGACTGCAGGAGTTCAGGAACTTCTAATTGGTTCTCTATATAGCATTGCAGAGGTTAGCAAAATAACAACAGTATCTGTCTCCAGCAGCAAGACATGGAGAGCAGCGAGGTGTAAGAGAAGTGCTCATTGGCTCAATTGCCTCCCCTGGTTCATTCAAATGATTGTTGGAGGTCTGGACTCCAACCAAGGCAAGGACACACTGAGTGTTTGAGCATCCACTTGATACAATTGAGGCTCATTGAGGATGAATGTAAAGTTATGCATCTGGGTACCAATAATGTCCTAGTGGGAGAAAAACTAGGAGAGTCACTGGTGGAGAAAGGTTTGGATGTACATATAGATCATACAGAAACGCATGAAGCAAGCAGTATATTTTCATATATTAAAACAGACTCAATTATTAGGGGGACAGACAGGGCGATCTTCCTGGTGCTCGAGTTCGGCACATCGCGGATCGGGTAGACAGGTTGCAGGGTGGGGCTGGAGAGGACTCAGCAGCCATGGTACATACATGACAAAGTTAAGAGGTAGGTGGAGTGTCCTTAAAAATGATTTCACAAGCCACACCAGAGAGGCAGCGGGAGATTAGGGAGGTAAACAAGGGGCTTATAAGCTGGTGTAGGAAGGAGGGGTTTGAGTTCATGGAGAACTGGGCTGACTTCACTGTCGGATACCAGCTCTACCGTAGGGACGGGCTGCACCTCAATGGGAAGGGTGCATCAGTGCTTAGGGAGAAGATGGCAAGAAAGGTGGAGGATTGTTTAAACTAGGGACTGGGGGGAGAGAACCTACAACATAGAGGGGGAAGATAATGTAGATAGAGAGGGGGGATTTATTAATGTACCTGGAGGTGGAGCGGAGGGAGGGGTTAGAATAGTTAATAGGGATAGGCTTCATAGGGGAAAAAAAACATACATCATTGAATTGCATGTTGACTAATGCTAGAAGTCTGTCCAATAAAACTGACGAACTGGAGTTGATAATATCTGAGGAGAATTATGACATAGTGGGTATAACAGAGACATGGTTGGATGATAGCTGTGACTGGGCAGTCAACATACAGGGTTATAGTCTATTCAGGAAGGAAAGGGGGAGGAGTTGTCTTTAGGTAAAGTCCAGTCTGAAGGCCTTTTGGCCTTTTGGCTAAGATCAAGTGTAGTATCTGTTCTTATCAGTTTTCATGCTGGTGGGGATGGGTGCTGCATGGAGGATGCAGGTGTACCAGGGCTTTCCGGGGCTGGTTCTGAAGAATCAGTTCGACGGCTGCCCCGATGTGACCTGTTCCCTCCGGGTCTCGCCATGAGGCTGAGAGGGTCTAGAGCCGAGGTACTTTTGTGCCTCGGGGAGTGGTGACCCCGAGGTGCCGAAACTCACTGGGAGGATGGGCTCACTGAGTTGAAGCACGGGCACCATCATCTCTTCACCTTGTGGCACTCACCTCTTGATTCCCGGCCTTCTGGCTAGGATCAGAGAAATTTTTATAGATCCGGCCGGATGTCCGGGCAGTATATCTGCACACATTCACTTATTTATTTCTTTTTGTCTCACTGTGTCACTTTTTGCGTGTTGTGTGTTCACAGGATTTGTCAGGTTGCGGTAGCCCTTTTGGGTGTCCCTCCTGGCGGTCTAGGGGAGGTGTGTGTGGCCATTAGGTTCCGCACCTCCCTGCAAACACCCCGGGTATTCCTGCTTTGGCAGGGTACCTACCGTTATCGGCTCTGCGGGCAGATACCTTGGCTGACGCCAAGGGGGATGCCGGGAGCATTTGTGGTCCCCTAGTAGCTTCTGCGAAAAGGGACATCGAACCTGGAACCTCGCAGGTACCTTTTGGTCCGGAGGCGAAGGGTAAGGTTTGTTGGGGGGCCTCTCTCCTATCGGAGAAGGGCTTGTGATAGACCGCATCCTTTGTGCACGTTTTTTTAGTGTAACATGTTTGCACTTTTTCTTGCACTTTGGGTGAATCGAGAGCACGTTCCTCGGCTTAAAAAAAAAAAAAGTCCAGTCTGAAGGCCGCACTGCAGGAGGATATGCGGGAGGGAAACGATAATGTGGAGTCATTATGGGTAGAAATATATGGAGATAAAAATAAAAAAAATCTGATAGGGGTTTGCTATAAGCCTCCAAACATAATGGAAGAGTCAGAAGATCAATTACTGAGGCAAATAAACAAGGCAACAAATCAGAAGGAGGTGATAATAATGGGGGACTTTAACTATCCTGATATAAACTGGGAGACTGAGACCTGTGAATCCCATAAAGGAAACAGGTTTCTGACTATAGCTAAAGACAATTATCTGTCCCAAATGGTGCAGGGCCCGACCAGAGGGGGCGCCCTACTATACTTAATATTAACCAACAGACCTGACAGAGTAACTAATGTGCAAAGTAGAAGAACACCTAGGAAATAGTGATCATAATATAATACATTATAACTTATTCTTCAACAAGGGAATCTCGCAAGGGTACACAAAAACAATGAACTTTAGGAAGGTAAAGTTTGATCAACTCAAAGAAGCCCTTAACAATATAAAATGGGATAATGACCTCAAAAACAAGAAAACTGACACTAAATAGAAGACTTTGAAGAATATTTTAAATTCTCTTTGTAAGAGGTATATATACCTTATGGGAATAATGGGTAATGCACATGGGGGGGGGGTCCAAGCTGGGATTATGTATTAAATGGGAGCACACTAGGGACGACTGGCATGGAAAAGGACTTAGGAGTCCAAGTTAATAGTAAATTTAGCTGTAGTGACCAGTGTCGGGCAGCTGCTGCCAAGGCAAATATAATCATGGGGGGCATCAATAGGGGCATAGATGCCCATGACAAGGAAATAATTCTACCCCTGTGCAAATCAATAGTCAGACCACACATGGAATACTGTGTACAGTACCGGGCACCAGTGTACAAGAAAGATATAGTGGAGCTGGAGAGGGTTCAAAGACGGGCAACCAGGGTAATACGGGGAATGGGAGGACTACAGTACCCAGAAAGATTATCAGAATTAGGGTAATTTTGCTTAGAAAAAAGAAGGCTTAGGGGCGACCTTATAACTATGTATAAATATATCAGGGGACAGTACAGAGATCTCTCCCATGATCTATTTATACCCAGGACTGAATCTATAACAAGGGGGCATCCTCTACATCTTGAGGAAAGAAGGTTTATAGACATGCACAGACGGGGGCTTGTTGGGTTGTTTACTGTAAGAGCAGTGAGACTATGGAACTTTCTGCCAGAGGAGGTGGTCATGGTGAACTCTGTAAAAGAGTTCAAAAGGGGTCTGGATGCATTTTTGGAGAGTAATAACATCACCGGTTATTTATACTAGATTTATAGGGACAGAACGTTGATCCAGGGATTTATTCTGAGTCGGAAGGAATTTTTACCTCTAGTATGAGGGTTTTTTGCCTTCCTCTTGATCAACTCAGTAGGAACTCATTAGGGTTATAGGTTGAACTTGATGGACTCAACCTTATGAATAGAGATGAGCGAACTTTTCAAAAATTAAATTCGGCCGATTCGCTGAATTTTCCAATAAAGTTTGTTTCGTTCCAAATTTTTTCGCGGCGAATCCATATTAAAAAAGGCTATTTCTAGCCTACATGCAGCCTCTATAGGGGTATAGAACACTTTGCTGTGTTTTAAAACGCATATGGAGTGTGCTGGGTTAGTGAAATAATACTGTTGTTCAGAATAGCATACAGATTACCGGCATCATTTTTAGAATCACTGCCGCACAGCAGCACAATTACAGAGCCTGGTGGTGGCATCAGTGTCAGGAGACCATAGAGTGACTGAATGACACAGCGTGGAGGTGTTAGCAGCATGAGGAGACCATATAGTGGCTGAATGGCACAGCGTGGAGGTGTTGGCAGCATGAGGACACCATATAGTGGCTGAATGACACAGCGTGGAGGTGTTGGCAGCACGAGGAGACCATATAGTGGCTGAATGGCAAAGCGTGGAGGTGTAGGCAGCATGAGGACACCATATAGTGGCTGAATGACACAACATGGAGGTGTTGGCAGCATGAGAAGACCATATAGTGGATGAATGGCACAGCCCGGAGTTGACAGCAGCATGAGTAGGCACTAGGCCTTCACATCCCTAAGATTAAAAGATGAACTAAGAAATTTAAACCGAAGATTTTGGATAGGGGGTGCTACCTAAGAGAAAATTTGAAATTCCCAGACCCAGGGCCAACAGCGGCATCAGTAACCCATATATTGTCTGAATGACACAGCCTGGAGTTGGCTGATGCACAAGTACACAGCAGGGCTTCACAATCGTCCCCAAAAAAACACCACAATTTTAGAAATTTTTGAAAAAGATTTTGAATAGCGGGAGCCTGAGCTGTTTTGCAGGACACACTACCTGTGAAGGTGATGTGGTGAGCTAATTTAAATATTTTTTTACCCACAAGCCCGCGGAGTGCTAAATGGCCTAACTTGAATCTCCGTTGCACCTGAAGAGGTGTCCTCTCCCTGAGGAAAGTACTGCCCCCATTTAAAGCCACAGGCCTCTCACCACAGCCAAGCCAGATCACTCTGCTCTGTACTGACAAGGGGCAAACACCCCGAAACAGCTGTCTGCAGATGGGTCCTCTTTCCTTCTGGAGAGAGTTCTGGCTTGGCATAAATCCCAATCAGTTCTGAGACTTCTTAAATGGAGCCTGAGCTGTTTTGCAGGACACACTGCCTGTGAAGATCGTGTGGTGAGCTAATTTAAATATTTTTTTACCATAAATGTTGAAATTTTAATTAAGCATGTATGTATGTATTTCAAAAATCCTAAAATTAAAGGCCCAAGCCCAGAAGCATCATGAAGTCAAGTAGTTCCTGAAAGACACAGGAGCAGTCAGGAGTAGGCATCAGCAGTACCCAATAGGCTTTAATAACCCCTTACATTGCACGATCACTTACGAGATCGAGCAATAACAGGTGTGTTATGCCCTCAAATATCCGGGGCTGCACGAGCGCTACACTGAACGGACCAGCGTGTGTCTATTTTTCACCGACAGGTGCGGGTAACCCGCTGATCCCCCTTCGCGATAGGAATCAGGGATTGCGTTTATTTGCCAGGAAAGAAGAATCACAACTAAGCGCGGGTCATAAGATCGGGTTCATTAAGTCCCTGCCCTGTACACACCGCATGTCTCTACTACCGATTGGATGGTTTAGTGAGGTCCTCGGATCGGCCCCGGCGGGGTAGGAGAAGACCCTAGCAGAGCGCCGAGAATTTAAAGATCATAGTTGAAATTTGCATTAAGCATGTATTAGCTACTGCTAAACTTCCAAAAATTGAAGGCCCAAGGCCTGAGGGCTGGGAGGCAAGTAGTTCCTGAAAGACACAGAATGAGTATGGAGCAGGCATTCACAGTACCCAAGAGGGTTTCATAACCCCTTACATTTAACCCCTTAACGACGCATTTACGTCCTGCGCCGGCTCCCGCGATATGAAGCGGGATCGCGCCGCGATCCCGCGTCATATCGCGTCGGTCCCGGCACTCATCAACGGCCGGGACCCCCGGCTAATACCACACATCGCCGATAGCGGCGATGTGCGGTATTAACCCTTTAGAAGCGGCGGTCAAAGCTGACCGCCGCTTCTAAAGTGAAAGTGAAAGTGACCTGGCTGCTCAGTCGGGCTGATCGGGACCGCCACAGTGAAATCGCGGCGTCCCGAACAGCTTACAGGACACCGGGAGGGCCCTTACCTGCCTCCTTGGTGTCCGATTGGTAAATGACTGCTCCGTGCCTGAGATCCAGGCAGGAGCAGTCAAGCGCCGATAACACTGATCACAGGCGTGTTAATACACGCCTGTGATCAGGATGAGAGATCAGTGTGTGCAGTGTTATAGGTCCCTATGGGACCTATAACACTGCAAAAAAAAAGTTTAAAAAAAGTGTTAATAAAGGTCATTTAACCCCTTCCCTAATAAAAGTTTGAATCACCCCCCTTTTCCCATAAAAAAATAAAACAGTGTAAAAAAAATAAAAATAAACATATGTGGTATCGCTGAATGCGTAAATGTCCAAACTATAAAAATATATCATTAATTAAACCGCACGGTTAATGGTGTACGCGCAAAAAAATTCCAATGTCAAAAAAAGCGCATTTTTGGTCACTTTTTATCCCATAAAAAAATGAATAAAAAGTCATCAAAAAGTCCGATCAAAACAAAAATCATACCGATAAAAACTTCAGATCACGGCGCAAAAAAATGAGTCCTCATACCGCCCTGTACGTGGAAAAATAAAAAAGTTATAGGGGTCAGAAGATGACATTTTTAAACGTATAAATTTTCCTGCATGTAGTTATGATTTTTTCCAGAAGTACGGCAATATCAAACCTATATAGGTAGGGTATCATTTTAACCTTATGGACCTACAGAATAATGATAAGGTGTAATTTTTACCGAAATATGCACTGCGTAGAAACGGAAGCCCCCAAAAGTTACAAAATGGCGTTTTTTCTTCGATTTTGTCGCACAATAATTTTTTTTCCTGTTTTGCCGTGCATTTTTGGGTAAAATGACTAATGTCACTGCAAAGTAGAATTGGAGATGCAAAAAATAAGCCATAATATGGATTTTTAGGTGGAAAATTGAAAGGGTTATGATTTTTAAAAGGTAAGGAGGAAAAAACGAAAGTGCAAAAACTGAAAAACCCTGAGTCCTTAAGGGGTTAAAGATCAATGTTGACATTTGCACTAAGCATATATTTAGCTACTGCTAAACGTCCAAAAATTTAAGGCCCAAGGCCAGAAGCATCAGTGAGGCAAGTAGTTCCTGAAAGACACAGGATGAGCCAGGAGCAGGCAATCGCAGTACCAAAGAGGGTTTCATAACCCTAATTGATAACCCAAGAGGGTTTCATAACCAACTATAATTGGGAAATGTTGGTGTAGCAGCATATTCAATCTACTCTGAGGCATCTAGCATTGATGGATGGAAATCCTGGTTGATCCATCTCTCATTCATCTTGATAAACGTCAGTCTCTCCACATTTTCAGTGGACAGATGAGTTCGCCTTGGGGTGACTATGGCCCCGGCCGCACTAAACACCCGCTCTGATGGCACACTACTGGCCGGACAGGACAGCTTTTCCAGGGCAAACTCTGCTAATTGTGGCCATAAATCAAGTTAGGCTGCCCAGAAGTCCAGCGGATCTTCAATGGTTGTTGGCATGGCCATGTCAAGGTATGCCACCACCTGCTGGTTCAGGTCCTGCTCCATGTCTACCTGTTGCTGATGAGTTGCTTCACTATGCGGGTGAAGAAAGCTACTCATCAGCGACTGTAGACTCAGGCTGCTGCTGATTGAGCTGGTACTGCTCCTGCCACCCCTCCCCAGCAGCCATGACAGTGGAAGGTGAGCACAGGGGGCCCCCTGAGTCAGACCTGCGAGTGGATGGACCATGTGGCCGATTACGTAGAATCTCTCTGTAGTAGGTTAGTTTGTCCTCCCTCTCAGTGTGTGTAAAAAAGGCACCCATTTTGGGACAGTAGCGAGGGTCTAATAAGGTGGAGATCCAGAAGTCATCCAGCTGAAGAATTTTGACAATTCAGGGGTCACTACGCAAGCAACTGAGCATGCATCGTGCCATTTGCACCAGTGACACGGAGGGACTACCTGCCTCCATCTCCACTGAATACTGCCACGGTGTGTCTGGGTCCTCTGTCTCAACTTCCTCATAACCCTCCAGCTCCTCTGGCTGCTCCTGCTCCTCCTCTCCTGTCCAAAGACTAGAATCTCCGGCCATCTTATCCAACCTAAACTGTGCTCCGCTCTGCCCTTCATCATCTTCCTCCTCCAGTTCAGCTCCCACAGGGCTAATGTAGCCTTGAGATGTAGGCGCAATGTCTCCATTGCCGTGACCAGCCATGGTTTCAATCATTTGTTGTAGGAAATGTAGGAGTGGAATTATGTTGTTCATGGCGTAATCCAGGCGACTCACAAATAATGTGGCTTCCTCAAAGGGCCTCAGCAAACTGCAGGTGTCACGTATGAGCTGCCACTGGTTCACATTGAAGTTACATAGTTACATAGTTAGTACGGTCGAAAAAAGACATATGTCCATCAAGTTCAACCAGGGAATTAAGGGGTAGGGGTGTGTCGCGATATTGGGGAAGGGATGGGATTTTATATTTCTTCATAAGCATTAATGTTATTTTGTTCCATGAATGTATCTAATCCTGTTTTAAAGCTGTTAATTGTTCCTGCTGTGACCAGTTCCTGAGGTAGACCGTTCCATAAATTCACAGTCCTCACGGTAAAGAAGGCGTGTCGCCCCTTGAGACTAAACTTTTTCTTCTCCAGACGGAGGGAGTGCCCCCTCGTCCTTTGGGAGGGTTTAACTTGGAACAGTTTTTCTCCATATTTTTTGTATGGGCCATTAATATACTTATATACATTTATCATATCCCCCCTTAAACGCCTCTTCTCAAGACTAAACAATTGTAACTCCTTTAATCGCTCCTCATAGCTAAGATGTTCCATGCCCCATATTAGTTTAGTCGCGCGTCTCTGCACCCTTTCCAGCTCCACAGTGTCCCTTTTATGGACAGGTGCCCAAAACTGAACAGCATATTCCAGGTGAGGCCGTACCAATGCTTTATAAAGGGGGAGTATTATGTCCCTGTCCCTTGAGTCCATGCCTCTTTTGATACATGACAATATCCTGCCGGCTTTGGAAGCAGCAGCCTGACATTGCATGCTATTCTGTAGTCTGTGATCTACAAGTACACCCAGATCCTTCTCTACCAGTGACTCTGACAGTTTAATCCCCCCTAAGACATACGATGCATGCAGGTTATTAGTACCCAGATGCATAACTTTACATTTATCCACATTGAACCTCATTTGCCAAGTGGATGCCCAGACACTTAGTCTATCCAAGTCATCTTGCAACTTATGCACATCCTCTATAGACTGTACTGTGCTACAAAGCTTGGTGTCATCTGCAAAGATAGAAACAGAGCTGTTAATACCATCCTCTATATCATTGATAAATAAATTAAACAGCAGTGGGCCCAGTACTGAACCTTGGGGTACACCACTAATAACCGGGGACCAATTAGAGTACGAATCATTGACCACCACTCTCTGGGTACGATCCATGAGCCAGTGTTCAATCCAGTTACAAACTAAAATTTCCAAACCCAAAGACCTTAACTTACCTGTCAGACGTCTATGAGGGACAGTATCAAACGCTTTAGCAAAATCCAGAAACACTATATCCACAGCCATTCCTCTGTCAAGGCTTCTACTCACCTCTTCATAAAAGCAAATTAGATTGGTTTGACAACTTCTATCCTTAGTAAACCCATGCTGGCTATCACTTATAATACAATTATCCCCTATGTATTCCTGTATGTAATCCCTTATAAGTCCTTCAAACAATTTACCCACAATGCACGTTAAACTTACCGGTCTATAGTTTCCTGGGGAAGACCTAGAGCCCTTTTTGAAGATTGGCACCACATTCGCCTTGCGCCAGTCCCTTGGCACAATACCAGACACCAGAGAATCTCTAAATATCATGAACAGGGGTACAGATATTACTGAACTTACCTCTCTAAGAACTCTTGGGTGTAGTCCATGCGGCCCTGGGGATTTGCTTACATTTATATCACTTAACTTACCTTGTACCATCTCTACATTAAGCCAGTTCAGTACATTACATGATGTGTTACCAGCACTGACCTGGCCAATGTCAGCTCCTTTTTCCATAGTGTATACAGAACTAAAGAACCCATTCAGTAGCTCCTCTTTCTCTTGATCGCCTGTGACAACCACCCCATTTTCATTATTAAGGGGTCCTACATGCTCTGTCCTTGTTTTTTTTTGCATTTATATATCTAAAAAAATATTTAGGATTAGTTTTGCTTTCTTTGGCCACCTGTCTCTCGTTTTGAATTTTTGCTGTTTTTATTACATTTTTACAGATTTTATTAAGCTCTTTGTACTGTTTAAATGTTATCGCTGACCCATCAGTTACACAGGGGAGCACTCCTATCTGCTTGGATCATCAAGAAATCGGTGATGGCTTTTCTTTGTTCGTATAGTCTGTTCAACATATGGAGGGTGGAATTCCAACATGTGGCAACGTCACAAATACGACTATGTTGTGGGATACCGTTCTGAAGCTGCAGCTCAAGGAAGGTGTGCTTGGCGGTGTACGAGTGGCTTAAGTGCATGCACAGTTTCCTTGCCATTTTCAGGATGTTTTGCAAATGGGGTGAAGACTTGAGGAAGTGCTTGACAACCAGATTCAACACGTGTGCCATGCAGGGCGCGTTTTTCACACTTCCTTGTCACAGCACGGACACAATGTTCTTCCCGTTGTCGGTCACCATGGTTCATATTTCCAGATTTCGTGGAGTAAGCCATACTCGGATTTATTTACGAATGACCTTTAGCAGTTCCTCCCCTGTGTGACTCCGTTCGCCAAGGCAAACCGTGTGAAGAACAGCTTGACACCGCCGTGCCCTACACACATGGTACGATGAAAGGCCACCGAGATTTGGACATGCAGTGGAGGCCGAGGACACGGTGGAGGATGAGGAGGCGGCGTTGCACGCTGTAACAGGACCAACTGCCTGGGAGCGAGAGCGTGGAGGAGAAAGCGGTGTGACCTGTCCAAGTTGGTGTTGTGGCTGTGCAGGAACCACATTTACCCAGTGGGCCGTAAAAGACAAGTATTGTCCCTGCCCGTAGTTACAGCTCCACACGTCGGCGCTGCCGTGCACTTTTGAACACACCGACAGGCTCAAGGACTGGCCCACCTTCTCTTGTACAAACTTATGCAGGGCTGGTACTGCCTTCTTCGCAAAGAAATGACGGCTTGGGACTCTCCACCTCGGCTCGGCACAAGCCATCAATTCTCTGAAAGGTGCAGAGTCCACCACTTGAAAAGGGAGGGACTGCAACACCAGCAACTTGGACAGGAGCACATTCAACTTCTGCGCCGTTGGATGAGTGGGCGCATACTGTTGTCTCTTGGACATGGCTTCGCCAATGGATTGATGGCGGAATGGCTGACTAAAAGCGGGAGAAGCAGGAGCGACAGAAGGAGGGTTTGACAACCAACTCCCTTCGGCTGAGGAGGTGGAGCCTTGGCTGGATGAAGGAGGGAGCGGATGGCCACTGGGTGATGCAGCAGGCTGGACCACTACATCGGAGCCACAGTTCTCCCAGGCCACTTTATGGTGGTGAAGCATGTGTTGATGCTGGGCCGTGGTGCCAACATTGGGACCCTGGCCACGCTACACCTTCTGCCGACAGATCTTTCATGTGGCTACGTGAACCTCCTCCGGATGCCTTATGAAAAACTTCCACACCACCGAGTAGCTGATTTTCCCACCCGCAGTCCGCACTAATTGACTGCTACTGGCGCCGTCTCAAGGAACCCCTGTTCCACTACCTCCCGGAAAGGTAGGCTGCCGCAGAGCAGGTTGTCAGAATCCGGACTGGTATGCAGCGAGGACACTGGAGGTGGATCCTCTGTGTCAGTGAGGTGATGGCGTGGGCCGTACCAGGGGAACGGAATCTAAGGGATTACTGGTTTTTACCAGAGCCCGCCGCAAAGAGGGATGGACTTGCAGCGGCAGGTAACTCCCAGGTCGTTCCACCCAATAGCGACTCAACCCCACTGACAGCTGCGACAGGCGCGGTACACAGGGACAAGGCAAGAGCAAGGTCGGACGTAGCAGAAGGTCAGGGCAGGCAGCAAGAGTCGTAGTCAGGGGCAACAGCAGAAGGTCTGGGTACACAGGCTTGAACTAAAACGCTTTCTCAGAGCACTAAGGCAACAAGATCCGGCAGGGACAGGAAGGGGAAGTGGGTTTTTATATCAATGGAAGTGATTGACACTGATTGGGTCAGGCACCAATTAGTGGTGCACTGGCCCTTTAAATCTCAGAGAGCCGGCGCACGCGCTCCCTAGAGAGCGGGGCCGCGCGCCGAGACGTGACAGCCGGGGAACGGGACAGGTGAGTGGATTGGGATGAGACCCGCGGGCGGGCGCGTCCTGCTACGCGGATCGCATCCCCGCCAGCTGAGACATGGCAGCGCTCCTGGTCAGCGGGTCTGACCGGGGCGCTGCAGAGAGGAGAACGCCGCGAGCGCTCCGGGGAGGAGCAGGGATCCGGAGCGCTCAGTGTAACAGTACCTCCCCCCTTTGGTCTCCCCCTCTTTTTGGAGCCCAGGAACCTATGGATGAGCTCCTTGTTGAGGATATTGTCCTCGGGCTCCCAAGACCTCTCTTCGGGGCCAAAATTCTCCCAGTCAAAAATAATTTTTTTTTTACCTCTTACAAACTGATAGGATTCGGCAGGCTGGATGTGGATCCTCTGTGTCAGCGAGGGATTGGCGTGGACCGTGTCGGTGGACCGGTTCTAGGGTTGCTACTGGTATTCACCAGAGCCCGCCGCAAAGCGGGATGGTCTTGCTGCGGCAGTAGCAACCAGGTCGTATCCACCGGCAATGGCTCAACCTCGCTGACTGCTGAGAAGGCGTGGGACAGAAGGACTAGACAGAGGCAAGGTAAGACGTAGCAGAAGGTCGGGGCAGGCGGCAAGGTTCGTAGTCAATGACGATAGCAGGAGATCTGGAACACAGGCTTTGGACAACACTAAACACATTCTCTGGCACAAGGCAACAAGATCCGGCAAGGAAGTGAAGGGGAAGTGAGGTTATATGGACAGGGAGCAGGTGGAAGCTAATTAGACTGATTGGGCCAGGCACCAATCACTGGTGCACTGGCCCTTTAAATCTTAGAGAGCTGGCGCGCGCGCGCCCTAGAGAGCGGAGCCGCGCGCGCCAGAACGTGACAGCCGGGGACCGGGACGGGTAAGTGACCTGGGATGCAATTCGCGAGCGGGCGCGTTCCGCTATGCGAATCGCATCCCCGCCGGTAGTGTCAGTGCAGCGCTCCCGGTCAGCAGGTCTGACCGGGGCGCTGCAGAGAGAGGAACGCCGCGAGTGCTCCGGGGAGGAGCAGGGACCCGGAGCGCTCGGCGTAACACAAACTTGGAGGCAAGGATTTCTTTTACCGCGAAGACATCAGAAGAGTCAGAGACAGGAGTAGGAATGGTGACCTTGGGGGAAACGTGGTTAAGAACGAGAGGTTAGAGAAGGGAAACATGAAAGGAGTTAGGAATACGAAGAGAAGGAGGAAGATGAAGCTTGTAGGAAACAGAGTTGATTTGACTTTTGACTTTAAATGATCCAAGGTAACGTGGACCCAGCTTGTAGCTAGGAACACGAAACCGGATATATTTGGCAGAAAGCCACACTTTGTCACCAGGAGCGAAGACAGGAGGAGTTCTTCTCTTTTGATCTGCATGTCTCTTCATACGAGACAAGGCCAGTAAGAGCGACTTTTGAGTCTCCTTCCAGATAACGGAGAATTCCCGGGTTACTTCATCTACGCAGGAACTCCAGAAGAAGTGGGAATGGGGAGGGGGGGGGCAGAGGGTGACGGCCGTACACCACAAAGAATGGGGATTTGGCGGAGGATTCAGAATTTTTGAAATTGTACGAGAATTCAGCCCAGGGCAGAAGGTCGACCCAATCATCTTGGCGGGAGGAGACAAAATGTCGCAAGTAGTCACCAAGAATCTGGTTTACTCTCTCTACTTGTACATTGGATTGGGGGTGATAGGAGGACGAGAAATGTAATTTGATATTTAATTGATTACAGAGAGCCCGTGAAGACGAAAAATGTGCAGAAAAAATTGCTTCGCCAACTGTGGCGCAGAAGGAAGGCCTGGAAGCGGAATGAAGTGAGCCATTTTGGAAAAACGATCAACGACCACCCAAATGACTGTGTTACCATGTGAATCAGGAAGATCTGTAATGAAATCCATGGCAATTTGGGACCATGGTTGCTAAGGGAAGGGCAAAGGAAGGAGGAGTCCAGCAGGCTTCTGGCGAGGGGCTTTATCCCGGGCACAAATAGTACAGGCCCGAACAAAATCAGAAACGTCACCCTCTAGTGTAGGCCACCAATACAGACGGGAGATGAGCTGAATGGACTTTTTAATGCCAGCATGACCAGCCAGGTGAGAGGAATGCCCCCATTTGAGGATCTTGAGGCGAAGGCGTGGAGGAACAAAAGTCTTTCTGGGGGGGTTTGCCCCAGTGAGGCTGGAGCAGAGGAGACCAGGCACTCAGGCGGTACAATATGTTGCAGAGGGGCTTCAGATTCGGAGGCATCAGAGGAACAAGAAAGGGTGTCAGCTCTGACATTCTTGTCAGCGGGACGGAAGTGTATCTCGAAGTTAAAGCAAAAAACAACGACCATCTAGCCTGGCGAGGATTCAGACGCTGAGCGGACTGGAGGTAAGAGAGATTCTTGTGGTCAGTGTAAATGACAATGGGGTGTTTGGAACCCTCCAATAGATGTCTCCACTCCTCGAGTGCTAACTTGATGGCTAGAAGTTCACAATCTCCAATAGAGTAGTTATTTTCTGCCGGAGAGAAAGTTATTGAGAAAAAACCACAAGTAATGTTACGTCCGGTAGCGTTTTTTTGAAGAAGTATGGCTCCGGCTACTTCCAGGAAGAATGGCTTCAACGGATCAGGTCTGGACAGAACTGGTGCAGAGGCGAAGGCAGCTTTGAGGCGATTGAAGGCCTCATCCGCTTGTGGAGGCCACGACTTAGGATTAGCATTCTTCCTGGTCAGAGGCACAATATGGGCCACTATGGTGGAGAAGTGGGGAATAAACTGTCGGTAATAGTTGGCAAATCCTAGGAAGCGTTGGATAGCGCGGAGTCCAGAAGGGCGTGGCCAATCCAAAACCGCCGACAGTTTATCTGGATCCATTTGAAGCCTTTGGCCAGAGACTAGGTAATCTAGGAAAGGAAGACTGTTGCATTCACAGAGACATTTTTCAAATTTAGCGTACAGGTGGTTTTCACAGAGTCTTTGGAGCACTTGACGGACATGACGACGGTGTTCCTCTAAGTTATAGGAAAAAATCAAGATGTCATCCAAGTAAACCACAACACAGGTATACAATAAGTCCCGAAAGATCTCATTAACGAAGTCCTGGAAGACGGCAGGGGCGTTGCAGAGCCCAAAGGGCATAACTAGATATTCAAAATGTCCATCTCTGGTATTGAAAGCAGTCTTCCAGTCATCACCTTTACGGATGCGAATAAGATTATACGCGCCCCTTAAGTCCAGTTTGGTGAAGATACTTGCTCCGCGTAGACGGTCAAAGAGTTCGGAGATCAAAAGCAGGGGATAGCGGTTTTTGATGGTAATTTTATTTCAACCGCGGTAGTCAATACATGGTCGTAAGGATCCATCCTTTTTTGAAACAAAGAAGAACCCCGCTCCAGCAGGGGATGAGGATTTCCGAATAAAACCTCTCTTTAGGTTCTCCTGGATATACTCCGACATGGCTTGAGTCTCTGGGGCTGACCGAGGGTAAATCCACGTTGCCACGGGGCGGAGTGGTACCAGGAAGGAGACCAATGGGACAATCATAAGGTCTATGAGGAGGTAAGATCTCTGCTTGCTTTTTGCAGAAAACATCTGAAAAGTCCTGGTAAGCCTTGGGAAGGCCCGGTAAAGGTGAAGCCTCAGGTGTTTGACAAGTGGGAGCAGATGTGAGGCAACGCTTGAGACAAGAAGCACCCCAACTTTTGATCTCCCCGGTGGTCCAGTCGAGGGTAGGAGCACGACGTTTGAGCCATGGCAGGCCGAGAACAACTTCAGAGGTGCAGTTAGGCAGAACGAAAAATTCTATTTTTTCATGGTGAAGTCCAATGCTCATGGGCAGGGATTCAGTGCGGTAGCACACAGTGCAGTCCAATTTCTCTCCGTTAACAGAAGAGATAAAGAGCTGTTTGACGGGACGGGTTACTGGGATACTGAACCTATTAACGAAAGAGGCCAAGATAAAGTTTCCTGCAGAACCTGAGTCCAAGAAGGCCACTGCTGAGAAAGAGGAGTTGGGGGAAGGAGAAATCCGCACATGTACAGTCAGACGTGGAGAGGCTGAATTCACACCAAGAGTCGTTTCACCCTTGTGAAGTAGGTGCGTGTGTTTCTCCTGACGCGGAGGGCGGATAGGACAGGCTTTTAGGAAGTGTTCGGTACTTGCACAGTACAGGCACAAATTCTCATTACGGCGGCGAGTCCTCTCTTGTAGGGTCAGACGAGACCGATCCACTTGCATAGCCTCCTTGGCGGAAGGCACAGGAACAGATTGCAAAGGACGTTGGAAGAGAGGAGCCGGGGAGAAAAACCGCCTGGTTCGAACAAGATCCTTTTCCTGTCGAAGTTCCTGGTGTCTTTCCGAGAAACGCATGTCGATGCGGGTGGCCAAATGGATTAGTTCAGACAGATTTGCAGGAATTTCTTGTGCGGCCAGGACATCTTTGATGTTACTGGATGAGCCTTTCTTGAAGGTCGCGCAGAGGGCCTCATTGTTCCAGGATAGCTCAGAGGCAAGGGTACGGAACTTGATGGCGTATTTGCCCACAGAAGAACTCCCTTGGACTAGGTTCAGCAAAGCAGTCTCGGCTGAGGAGGCCCGGGCTGGCTCCTCAAAAACACTACGTACTTCTGAGAAGAAGGACTGGATAGTAGCGGTGGCGGGATCGTTGCGGTCCCAAAGCGGTGTGACCCATGACAAGGCCTTTCCAGACAGGAGACTGACCACGAAAGCCACCTTAGACCGTTCAGTAGGGAATTGGTCTGACATCATCTCCAGGTGTAGGGAACACTGGGACAGGAATCCACGGCACTTTTTAGAGTCCCCATCAAACTTGTCTGGTAGAGACAGGCGGAAGCTGGGAGCAGCCACTCGCTGCGGAGGAGATGCAGGAGCTGGTGGAGGAGATGATTGCTGTAGTTGCGGCAGAAGCTGTTGCAGCATAACGGTCAGTTGAGTCAGCAGCTGTCCTTGTTGCACGATCTGTTGTGATTGCTGGGCGACCACCGTGGTTAGGTCAGCGACACTAGGCAGCGGGACCTCAGCGGGATCCATGGCCGGATCTACTGTCAGGATCCGGACTGGTATTCAGCGAGGACACTGGAGGTGGATCCTCTGTGTCAGTAAGGTGATGGCGTGGGCTGTACCAGGGGAACAGAATCTAAGGGGTTACTGGTTTTCACCAGAGCCCACCGCAAAGCGGGATGGACTTGCAGCGGCAGGTAACCCCCAGGTCGTTCCACCCAATAGCGACTCAACCCCACTGACAGCTGAGACAGGCGCGGTACACAGTAAATGGTACAATATGGTACAATATGTGGATGTATGTATGCGGTATACACTGATGAGGGCAGTAATGTGCCTAACTATTAGCAGAAAAAAAATCAGTATTTTTGTAAAACACCAGTCGGTGGATACTATTGTTTGGACTTTGACGGTATGGAGCATCTTGACAGCTTAACAGGTACTAAATGGTACAATACTTGGATGTACCTATGTAGTATGCACTGATGAGGGCAGTAATATGCCTAACTATACGCAGAAAAAAATCAGTATTTTTGTAAAACACGAGACGGTGGATACTATTGTTTGGACTTTGACGGTATGGAGCACCTTGACAGCTTAACAGGTACTAAATGGTACAGTACTTGGATGTACCTATGCGGTATGCACTGATGAGGGCAGTAATATGCGTAACTATACGCAGAAAAAAACTCTGGATTTTTGTAAAACACCAGCCGGTGGATACTATTGTTTGGACTTTGACGGTATGGAGCACCTTGACAGATTAACAGTTAGTAAATGGTACAATACTTGGATGTACCTATGCGGTATGCATTGATGAGGGCAGTTATATATGCGTAACTATACGCAGCAAAAACTATTTTTTTTTAAAAATAGCCGGTGAATACTATTGTTTGGTCTTGCACAGTATGTAGCCCGTTGACAGATTAACAGGTAGAAAATGGTACAAATGCACTACAGTCCACTGAAAAATCACGTATTTCTGAACAGCAGCAGGACCCAACAGTGCAGCACCACAAAAAAAATGCAGGGATTAAACCCTAAAGTGCACTCTGTCACACAATTCTGAGCAGCAGAAGATTTGTGGAGCGAAAAAAATAAACTCAATTGGGCTAAAAAATGAGGAGATAAGATGCTTCAGAAAGTTCAGGCAGCTTGGAGATCTGTATGAGGCAGCTGACAGCTATCTGCCCCTCTCTGCTGCAATGCTCAATAACGTGAATAGGAGGTTTAGCTATCAATGATCCTTCTCAGTGTAACAGCACAGCACTCTGTACTCCTGTCTTTCCCTATTGCTGATGTGACTAGCAGTTGCAGTATAACGCTGTGGTATGAGCTATTCACACACACGCAGTCCCGTCCTCTCTATCTGATCTGCATAGATGAAATGAAGTGAGGCAAGATGGCCGCCGATTATATAGGGGCTGTGACATCACAGGGGTCAGTGAACACTGATAGGTTGCATCTCACATGTGATTCAGGGTAAGCCTGCCTACCTTCATTCCCGCTGCTGTTTCCTGCCCTCACATAATCCCCCACCCCATGAACTCACATGTGGATCCGCCATCTTAGGTCTCCAATAGCCTGGAAAGCTGTAAAAAAAAAAGGGACTTAGTTATAAGGAAAAATTAAAAAATAATGTTATTTATTAAGTCTTGAGAAAAGATGCTTAAGGGAAAATATGGTGAATGTATTTAACCCCTTAAGGACATAGGGCGTATCCATACGCCCCCGTTTCCAAGTCCTTAAGGACCGAGGGCGTATGGATACGCCCTGAGCATTTCCGGCCCCCACCGCTAGCCGGAGGGGAGCCGGAGCCGGATGCCTGCTGAAATCGTTCAGCAGGCATCCCGGCATATCGCCCAGGGGGGTCATTATGCCCCCCCATGTCGGCGATTGCCGCAGATCGCTGGACAATTCAGTCCAGCGATCTGCGGCAGATTCCGGGTCAATCGGGTCTCCAGTGACCCGATGACCCGGAATTACTGGCTGATCGGGGCCGTCAGAGACGGCCCCGAACAGCCATTGCCAGCAGGGGTGAGGTGGCACTGGTGCCACCTCACGATCGCCCTGATTCGTCGGCCGGATTACCGGCCGACCAATCAGGGCGCCTGCTGCGGGTGTCACTCCCGCAACCCGCTCCGCCCCTCTTCCGGAGGACGTGAGCGGGTGCGGGAAGACGACCCCCGGTGCTGGGGACCCCGATCCCCGGCGTCCCTGTTGGGATCGGGGCCCCAGGAGCGACGGCCGCGGCAGAGACGACGAGGGACTGACCTGTGCTGCTGGATCGTTGGAGGTGAGTGACAGCCTCCTGCTGTTGCTTAGCAACAGCTCCCAGCATGCAACAAGGGCATGCTGGGAGCTGTAGTTATGCAACAGCAGGAGGCAGACCACCACAACTCCCAGCATGCCCTTATGGGCATGCTGGGACTTGTAGTTTTGCAACAGCTGAAGGCACATTCTTTCTATGGAAAAGTGTACCTTCAGCTGTTGTGTAACTACAACTCCCAGCTTGCACAATCAGCTAAAGTGCATTCTGGGAGTTGTAGTGGTGCATCTGGTGGTTGCATAACTACAACTCCCAGCATGCCCGTTGGCTGTCGGTGACTGCTGAGAGTTGTAGTTTTGCAACAGCTGAAGGCACACTGAGTTAAGTAGTAAACCAGTGTGTCTCCAGCTGTTGCATAACTACAATCCCCAGCATCCCCAGCCAATGTAGTATGCCTCCGGCTGTTGCATAACTACAAGACCCAGCATGCCCTTCCGCTGTCCGTACATGCTGGGGGTTGTAGCTTTTTCAACAGCTGAAGGCACACTGGTTGCAAAACACTGAGTTTGTTACCAAACTCGGTGTTTCACAACCTGTGTGTCTCTCTGTTGCAAAACTACAACTCCCAGCATGCACTGATAGACCGTACATGCTGGGAGTTGTAGTTTTGCAACAGCTGGATGTTTCCCCCCCCAATGTGAATGTACAGGGTACACTCACATGGGCGGAGGATTACAGTAAGTATCCGGCTGCAAGTTTGAGCTGCGGCAAATTTTCTGTCGCAGCTCAAACTGCCAGCGAGAAACTACTGTGAACCCCCCGCCCATGCGACTGTACCCTAAAAACACTACACTACACTAACACAAAATAAAATAAAAAGTAAAAAACACTACATATACACATACCCCTACACAGCCCCCCTCCCCTCCCCAATAAAAATGAAAAACGTCTGGTACGTCACTGTTTCCAAAACGGAGCCTCCAGCGGTTGCAAAACAACAACTCCCAGCATGCACTGATAGACCGTCCATGCTGGGAGTTGTAGTTTTGCAACAGCTGGATGTTCCCCCCCCCAATGTGAACGTACAGGGTACACTCACATGGGCGGAGGATTACAGTAAGTATCCGGCTGCAAGTTTGAGCTGCGTCAAATTTTCTGCCGCAGCTCAAACTGCCAGCGAGAAACTACTGTGAACCCCCGCTCGTGTGACTGTACCCTAAAAACACTACACTACACTACCACAAAATGAAATAAAAAGTAAAAAACACTACATATACACATACCCCTACACAGCCCCCCTCCCCTCCCCAATAAAAATGAAAAACGTCTGGCACGCCACTGTTTCCAGAACGGAGCCTCCAGCTGTTGCAAAACAACTACTCCCAGTATTGCCAGATAGCCACTGACTGTCCAGGCATGCTGGGAGTTTTACAACAGCTGGAGGCCCCCTGTTTGGGAATCACTGGCGTAGAATACCCCTATGTCCACCCCTATGCAATCCCTAATTTAGGCCTCAAATGCGCATGGCACTCTCACTTTGGAGCCCTGTCGTATTTCAAGGCAACAGTTTAGGGCCACATATGGGGTATCGCCGTACTCGGGAGAAATTGGGCTTCAAATTTTGTGGGGTATTTTTTGCTATTACCCTTTTTAAAAATGTTAAATTTTTGGGAAAACAAGCATTTTAGGTAAAAAAAATAATTTTTTTTTTACATATACAAAAGTCATAAAACACCTGTGGGGTATAAAGGTTCACTTAACCCCTTGTTACGTTCCCCGAGGGGTCTAGTTTCCAAAATGGTATGCCATGTGTTTTTTTTTTTGCTGTCCTGGCACCATAGGGGCTTCCTAAATGCGGCATGCCCCCAGAGCAAAATTTGCTTTCAAAAAGCCAAACGTGACTCCTTCTCTTCTGAGACCTGTAGTGCGCCAGCAGAGCACTTTTAACCCTCATATGGGGTGTTTTCTGAATCGGGAGAAATTGGGCTTCAAATTGTGGGGGGTGTTTTCTGCTATTACCCTTTTTAAAAATGTAAAAATTTTGGGAAACCAAGCATTTTAGGTAAAAAAAAAATAAAAAATTTTCACATATGCAAAAGTCGTGAAAGACCTGTAGGGTATTAAGGTTCACATTACCCCTTGTTACGTTCCCCGAGGGGTCTAGTTTCCAAAATGGTATGCCATGTGTTTTTTTTTTGCTGTTCTGGCACCATAGGGGCTTCCTAAATGCGGCATGCCCCCAGAGCAAAATTTGCTTTCAAAAAGCCAAATGTGACTCCTTCTCTTCTGAGACCTGTAGTGCGCCAGCAGAGCACTTTTAACCCTCATATGGGGTGTTTTCTGAATCGGGAGAAATTGGGCTTCAAATTTTGGGGGTATTTCCTGCTATTACCCTTTTTAAAAATGTTAACATTTTGGGAAACCAAGCATATTAGGTAAAAAATAAAAAATAAAATTTACATATGCAAAAGTCGTGAAACACCTGTAGGGTATTAAGGTTCACATTACCCCTTGTTACGTTCCCCGAGGGGTCTAGTTTCCAAAATGGTATGCCATGTGTTTTTTTTTTTGCTGTTCTGGCACCATAGGGGCTTCCTAAATGCGACATGCCCCCAGAGCAAAATTTGCTTTCAAAAAGCCCAATGTGACTCCTTCTCTTCTAAGACCTGTAGTGCGCCAGCAGAGCACTTTTCACCCCCATATGGGGTGTTTTCTGAATCGAGAGAAATTGGGTTTCAAATTTTGGGGGGTATTTTCTGCTATTACACTTTTTAAAAATGTAAAATTTTTGGGAAACCAAGCATTTTAGGTAAAAAAAAATATATAATTTTTTTTACATATGCTAAAGCCGTGAAACACCTGTGGGGTATTAAGGTTCACTTTACCCCTTGTTACGTTCCCTGAGGAGTCTAGTTTCCAAAATGGTATGCCATGTGTGTTTTTTTGCTGTTCTGGCACCATAGGGGCTTCCTAAAGGTGACATGCCCCCCAAAAACCATTTGACGCTCCTTCCCTTCTGAGCCCTCTACTGCGCCCGCTGAACAATTAACATAGACATATGAGGTATGTGCTTACTCGAGAGAAATTGGATTTCAAATACAAGTAAAAATGTTCTCCTTTTTACCCCTTTCAAAAATTCAAAAATTGGGTCTACAAGAAAATGCGAGTGTAAAAAATGAAGATTTTGAATTTTCTCCTTCACTTTGCTGCTATTCCTGTGATACACCTAAAGGGTTAATACACTTACTGAATGTCATTTTGAATACTTTGGGGGGTGTAGTTTTTATAATGGGGTCTTTTATGGGGCATTTCTAATATGAAGGCCCTTCAAATCCACTTCAAACGTGAACTGGTCCATGAAAAATAGCGAGTTTGAAAATTTGGTGAAAAATGTCAAAATTGCTGCTGAACTTTGAAGCCCTCTGGTGTCTTCCAAAAGTAAAAACTCATAAATTTTATGATGCAAACATAAAGTAGACATATTGTATATGTGAACCCAAAAAAAATATATTTTGAATATCCATTTTCCTTACAAGCAGAGAGCTTCAAAGTTAGAAAAATGCAAAATTTTCATTTTTTTCATCAAATTTGGTGATTTTTCACCAAGAAAGGATGCAAGTTACGATAAAATTTTACCACTAAGTTAAAGTAGAATATGTCACGAAAAAACAATCTCGGAATCAGAATGATAACTAAAAGCATTCCAGAGTTATTAATGTTTAAAGTGACAGTGGTCAGAATTGCAAAAAACGCTCCGGTCCTTAAGGTGAAAAAGGGCTCGGTCCTTAAGGGGTTAAACTGTACCTGTCATTTCAGGTGACTTTTTAGGAGAAGCTGCCCTGCATAAGTCATTACAAATGGCCCATCCAAAAAAAAAATGGGGACATTTTTTTTTTTCTGGCAACAAGCCTTCTTTACCATAAGAACTGTTAATTTGTGGAACAGTCTACCTCAAGAACTGGTCATAGAAAAAACTATTTAGTGCTTCAAAACTGGGTTAAACAAGTGTATGTAGAAATAAAGAATCCCATCCTCTCCTCTGCATCCACTCATACACCTTCCATTCACCCATGTTCTTCCCTCCCTGGTTGAACTTGATCGACTATGTCTTTTTTTCAACCATACTATATACCGGATTTATTGGCGTATAACACGCACTTTTAAAACTAAAAAGCTAATGTAAAACCAAAAAATAGTTTTATAGTGCACGGCTGTGTATATTTTCTAACTTGGATGAATAAATACTGCTCACGCCAGCATTACCATCTAACCAACAATGTATCATCTCTTATTTAAATGTGAATTATCCTCAGGTGAATAAAAACAACTGACCTTTGCAGCAGCCTCCCGACACCCAGAGCCGTATCAGCTGTGGTGTGAGACTGCTTCAGCAGTTAATTTTTGAATAATAAAATAGCTGCCTCTATTGTGCCTGTTGGCCTGGCCCGCATTTCTCCCACCTTGCTTTCTGTGCACACGCTACACTCCTGACATAAGGTACAGATTACTAGTGAATCCTGCATGTCACCCAGTCAGAGGCTATGGGGGAGATTTATGAAAACCTGCCCAGAGGAAAAGTTGTTCAAGAAGAGATCTGATTGGTTGCTATGGGCAACTGGGCAAATTTTCCCCTGCCCCGGTTTTGATAAATCTCCCCCTATATGCCCAGCAGAGGTAAGTAGAGTTAGTGCATTAGGGTCCCATCTGAAGTAAGGCAACCTCCACGTTGAGAATAGGGGACACATTTTGATCAAAAAATTGGGCTAAGTGCCTCTATTAACCTCTTAAGGACTTAGCCCATTTGGGCCTTAAGGACTCAGACAATTTTATTTTTATGTTTTAGTTTTTTCCTCCTCGCCTTCTAAAAATCATAACTCTTTTATATTTTCATCCACAGACTAGTATGAGGGCTCGTTTTTTGCATGACCAGTTCTCCTTTATAATAACATCACTCATTTTACCATAAAATGTATGGTGCAACAAAAAATACTATTTGTTTGGGGAAATTGATAAGAAAAACGCAATTTTGCTAATTTTGGAAAGTTTCGTTGTCATGCTGTACACTTTATGGTAAAATAGACCTGTTTTCTGTATTCTGTGGGTCAATACAATTAAAATGATACCCATGATTACATACTTTCCTATTATTATACTGCTTAAAAAAATCGCTAACTTTTTAACCAAATTAGTGCGTTTAAAATCCCTCTATTTTGCTGACCTATGACTTTTTCATTTTTCCATATAAGCGGTGGTATGAGGGCTCATTTTTGTGCCGTGATCTGTAAAAAATTTTTATACCACATTTGCATATATAAAACTTTTAATACATTTTTTATCAATATTATTTAGAATAAAAAAGCAGCAATTTTGGACTTAAAAAAAAAATTACGTTCACACCGTTCACCGTATGGGATAATTAACATTATATTTTAATAGTTTGGATATTTATGCACGGGGTGATACCAAATATGTTTATAAAAAAAATGTTTTACACTTTTTGGGGGTAAAATGGGGAAAACTGACAATTTACATTTTTATTGGGGGAGGGGATTTTTCAATTTTTTTTTACTTTTATTTTTTTTACTTAAATTTTTACACAGTTGCCCATAGGGAACTATTTATAGCAATCATTCGATTGCTAATACTGTTCAGTGCTATGCATAGGGCATAGCACTGATCAGTGTTATTGGTCATCTTCTGCTCTGGTCTGCTCGATCTCAGACCAGAGCAGAAGACCCGAGGAAGGCAGTGGAGGCAGATGAGGGGACCTCATGTACGTCCTAGTGTGTTACGTACCACCGCATCAGGATGTACATTTACGTCCTGCGT
This sequence comes from Hyla sarda, assembly GCF_029499605.1. Classification (NCBI taxonomy): domain Eukaryota; kingdom Metazoa; phylum Chordata; class Amphibia; order Anura; family Hylidae; genus Hyla; species Hyla sarda. The sequence goes on from NC_079191.1 coordinate 216,290,346, forward strand.
CGTTAAAGGGTTAAAGACCAAGGGTGCTGCTGCAACCTTCTATTTGCATACTTTTTATTTGCCACAGTGGCATGCACCTGTGTATAAGGTAGTTGTGTTTGCTGTTTTTCTGTGTGCTTTCAACCTCTACAGGACCCATGAAGTACCGGTACATCATGAGTCCGCTACCGTTCTATAATGAGGGGCCGCGCCGTGGCCCCGTGTCATAGCGGGTCGGGCCCGGCCTCTAACAACGGCCGGGACCCGTGGCTAATAGTGCACGGCACTGATTGCGGTGCTGCACGCTATTAACCCTTCTAAAGTGAAAGTAAATCATTTCCCATTAGCTTAGGGGGCAGTTCGAAATGTCCGCGGTGAAATCGTGGCATCCCAAACAGCTGTGACACAGCAGGAGTGTCTCATACCTTGCCTCCTCGTGTCTGACTGCTCAGTGCCTGAGATCCAAGCATGAGCAGTCAAGCGGCAGAATCATTCGATCAATGGTTTCCTATGAGAAACCACTGATCAATGTAAAAGATCAGTGTGTTCAGTGTTATAGTCCCCTATGGAAGCTATAACATTGCAAAAGAAAAAGTGAAAAAAAGTGAAAAAAGTTAATAAAGATCATTTAACCCTTTCGCTAATGAAGGTTTGAATCACCCCCCTTTTCCCATAAAAAAAAAAAAAACTGTGTAAATAAAAATAAACATGTGGTATCGCCGCATGGGGAAATGTCCGACTTATAAAAATATATTGTTATTTAAACCATACTGTCAATGGCGTATGCGCAAAATAATTCCAAAGTCCAAAATAGTGTATTTTTGGTCACTTTTTATATCATGTAAAAATTAATAAAAAGATCAATAAGTCCTATGAATACAAAAATGGTACCGCTAAAAACTTCAGATCACGGTGCAAAAAATGAGCCTTCATACCGCCCCATACACGGAAAAATAAAAAAGTTATAAGGGTCAGAAGATGACAATTTTAAACGTATACATTTTCCTGCATGTAGTTATGATTTTTTCCAGAGGTACGACAAAATCAAACCTATATAAGTAGAATATCATTTTAATCGTATGGACCTACAGAATAAAGAGAATGCGTCATTTTTACTGAAAAATGTACTGTGTAGAAACGGAAGCCCCAAAAGTTACAAAATTGCATTCTTTTTTTTTTCAATTTTGTCTCACAATGGTTTCTTTTTCATTTTGCCGTAGATTTTTGGGTACAATGACTGATGTAATCACAAAGTAGCACTGGTGGCGCAAAAAATAAGCCAGCATATGGATTTTTAGGTGCCAAATTGAAAGAGTTATGATTTTTTAAAAGTAAAAAATGCTAAGGAAAATGCAAAAACTGAAAAAACCTGAAAAGGAGAAGAAGCTAAGTCAGTCTGGTGTGTAAAGAGTCAGTCAGAGTGTAAAGTCAGTATGAGGAATCTGTCAGTCAACTTGAAGAATTTGGTGCAGTGTTTAAGTCTGTGGACAGGGCCGGCCTTAGGTGTTCAGGCGCCCTGTGCAAGCTAACCTTGTGGCACTGTACCCACTAAATATAATCCTGCCCCACACTGTACCCTAAATATAATCCTGCCCCACACTGTACCCTGAATATAATAATGCCACACACTGTACCCTAAATAAAATACTGCCCCACACTGTACCCTAAATAAAATACTGCCCCACACTGTACCCTGAATATAATCCTGCCACACACTGTACCTTGAATATTATACTGCTATACACTGTACCCACTAATATAATGCTGCCCCAGACTGTACCCTGAATATAATACTGCTATACACTGTACCCTGAATATAATACTGCTATACACTGTACCCACTAAATATAATCCTGCCCCACACTGTACCCACTAAATATAATCCTGCCCCAGACTGTACCCTGAATATAATACTGCTATACACTGTACCCTAAAGAAAATACTGACCCACACTGTACCCTTAATATAATACTGCTATACACTGTACCCACTAAATATAATGCTGCCCCAGACTGTACCCTGAATATGAATATAATTCTAACATACATGCATACACATCATATATACATATACACCCCCTCTTATCCTCTGTGTCCTCATCACCCCCCAAAAACCCCGCCAAACCCCTCCTCATCACTACTATTACCCCCCCTCCTCTCCTCATCACCCCCATAACCCCCCCTGCCCCTCCCATCAACTCCATAACCCCCTGCACCTCTCATCCACTCCATAACCCCCCTGCACCTCTCATTACCCCCCTGCGCCTCTCATCACCACCCTGCCCCTCTCATCACCCCCATAACCCCTCTGTGCCTCTCATCACCCTCATAACCCCCCTGCCCCTCTGATCACCCCCATAACCCCCCTGCGCCTCTCATCACCCCCATAACCCCCCTGCCCCTCTCATCACCCCCATAACCCCCTGCGAATCTCATCACTCCCATAACCCCCTGCACATCTCATCACCCCCATAACCCCCTGCACCTCTCATCACCCCCCCTGCCCCTCTCATCACCCCCATAACCCCTCTGCATCTCTTATCACCCCCATAACCCCCTGCACCTCTCATCACCCCCCAGCACCTCTCATCACCCCCATAACCTCCCCTGCACCTTTTATCAACCCCATAACCCCCGTGCACCTCTCATCACCCCCCCCCTGCACCTCTCATTACCCCCAGCACCTCTCATCACCCCCATAAGCCCCCCTGCACCTCTCATTACCCCCCAGCACCTCTCATAACCCCCCAGCACCTCTCATCACCCCCCCCTGTACCTCTCATCACCCCCATAACCCCCCAGCACCTCTCATCACCCCCCAGCACCTCTCATAACCCCCATAACCCCCCCTGTACCTCTCATCACCCCCCTGCACCTCTAATCACCCCCATAACCCCCCCTGCACCTCTCATTACCCCCCCAGCACCTCTCATCACCCCCATAACCCCCCTGCACCTCTCATCACCCCCATAACCCCCCCAGCACCTCTCATTATCCCCCAGCACCTCTCATAACCCCAATAACCCCCCTGCACCTCTCATCACCCCCCTGCACCTCTCATCACGCCCATAACCCCCCTGCACCTCTCATTACCCCCCAGCACCTCTCATCACCCCCCCCAGCACCTCTCATCACCCCCATAAGCCCCCCTGCACCTCTCATTACCCCCCCAGCACCTCTCATCACCCCCATAACCCCCCAGCACCTCTCATCACCCCCCCCTGCACCTCTCATTACCCCCCCAGCACCTCTCATCACCCCCATAACCCCCCTGCACCTCTCATCACCCCCATAACCCCCCCCCCCAGCACCTCTCATTACCCCCCAGCACCTCTCATAACCCCAATAACCCCCCTGCACCTCTCATCACCCCCCTGCACCTCTCATCACGCCCATAACCCCCCTGCACCTCTCATTACCCCCCAGCACCTCTCATAACCCCCCAGCACCTCTCATCACCCCCCCTGTACCTCTCATCACCCCCATAACCCCCCAGCACCTCTCATCACCCCCCAGCACCTCTCATAACCCCCATAACCCCCCTGTACCTCTCATCACCCCCCTGCACCTCTAATCACCCCCATAACCCCCCCTGCACCTCTCATTACCCCCCCAGCACCTCTCATCACCCCCATAACCCCCCTGCACCTCTCATCACCCCCATAACCCCCCCAGCACCTCTCATTACCCCCCAGCACCTCTCATAACCCCAATAACCCCCCTGCACCTCTCATCACCCCCCTGCACCTCTCATCACGCCCATAACCCCCCTGCACCTCTCATTACCCCCCCCAGCACCTCTCATCACCCCCCCAGCATCTCTCATCACCCCCATAAGCCCCCCTGCACCTCTCATTACCCCCCAGCACCTCTCATAACCCCCATAACCCCCCTGCACCTCTCATCACCACCCTGCACCTCTCATCACCCCCATAAGCCCCCCAGCACCTCTCATCACCCCCCTGCACCTCTAATCACCCCCCATAACCCCCCTGCACCTCTCATTACCCCCCCAGCACCTCTCATCACCCCCATAACCCCCCTGCACCTCTCATCACCCCATAACCCCCCAGCACCTCTCATTACCCCCCAGCACCTCTCATAACCCCCATAACCCCCCTGCACCTCTCATCACGCCCATAACCCCCCCCTGCACCTCTCATTATCCCCCCAGCACCTCTCATCACCCCCCAAGCACCTCTCATCACCCCCACAAGCCCCCTGCACCTCTCATTACCCCCCCCAGCACCTCTCATAACCCCCATAACCCCCCTGCACCTCTCATCACCCCCATAACCCCCCCCCCTGCACCTCTCATCACCCCCCTGCACCTCTCATCACCCCCCAGCACCTCTCATCACCTCCATAACCCCCCTGCACCTCTCATTACCCCCCAGCACCTCTCATAACCCCCTCCCCTGCACATCTAATCACCCCCCCTGCACCTCTCATTATCTCCTCCAGCACCTCTCATCACCCCCATAACCCCCCCTGAACCTCTCATCACCCCCATAACCCCCCTGCACCTCTCATTACCCCCCATAACCCCCCGGCACCTCTCATCACCCCCCCTGCACCTCTCATTACCCTCCCCCAGCACCTCTCATCACCCCCATAACCCCCCTGAACCTCTCATCACCCCCCTTGCACCTCTCATCACCCCCATAACTCCCCCTGCACCTCTCATCACCCCCCCCCCTGCTCTTATCACCTCCACACCCACGCGCAAGTTTACTTACCCAGCCGGAGATCAGTGCAGCAGCACGTACGGTAGCCAGGTACAGGTCAGGTGATTGGAATAGACGTGCGTGCCTGCGCGGCGCACGTGACACCTCTACTCCAATCAGCCCTTGGCCTGTCCGGCCCTGCCCGGTCATAGTCCTTGCGGGCACCCAGCGCAGCGACAGTCACAATCACTCACTGAAAAGCCAGTTAAAAAAAAAAACGAGCTGTGTCGGCCACCGGGCGCCCCTGTTGCTATGGTGCCCTGTGCCGGCCCTGTCTGTGGACAAATCGAGTGTCAAGCAACTAGACTACAAAGCAAGCATCCTGTCATCCAAGTCAAGTCAGTCAAGGTCCAGTTGTGGGGAGAAGTTGTCTTAGCCCAAAAGGGCCCTATAACACAAGTCAAGGATAACGTGAGGGAAAGCCTCGGGCGGTAAGCAATTCCGTGGATGTAGCATGCAGTTCCCCAAGTCTGTGTCAGTTGTCTCCCAAGTCAGTCTAAAGTCCAGTTAAAGGGGTACTCCGGCCCTAAGACATCTGATTCAAACCTAATCCAAAGGATAGGTGATAAGATATCTGATCGCGGGGGTCCCACCACTGTGGAACACCGCAATCTCTCATGCAGCACTCACCTGTGTGAGCTCCACGCAGCGCTGGAGGCTCCGAGTCTGAGGCATTACGACCACGGGGCCACAGTATTGTGACTCCACCCCGTGTGACATCACACCCCACCCCTCTCAATGCAAACCTACGGGAGGGGGCATGATGGCTTTGAATATGGGGTAAGATGTCTTAGGGCCGGAGTACCCCTTTAAGCCAAGTTCAGTCGTCACAGCTGCACCACAACTACAAATCCCAGAGTGCCCAGTGATTTAAAATGACATCCTATGAAACTTTATCCCAATTATTTCACTACTAATGTTTTCTGTTTTACTGCACGGACTGTAACATCTGCCTGCAAGACCTTTTCAGTAAAATTAGTTTCTGTAACCCTGCATCTGTAGTATTGCTCAAGCGCTTGGCCCAGGAAGCTGCTTGGTGTGTGGAGGTTTACATTACCCTGACGTCACAAACTTAATTACAGTCACAAGACCTTGTCTGTACACTACACACAACACCCCTGTTGCCCATCACATATGTAGATGAACACATTACATAGAAAAAAATCCCAGGTTTATACTGGCTTACCCAGGAACATATACAACACATTTGATCCTTCTAACATATTTTTTTATTATTGATTAATTGGGCTTTATTGACTATGAGCTATTGTGATTGTTGCCTGCTATATTCTACATTTCTTAGAAACAATATCATACTACCTGGAAAGAAAATGCATATTAATAGGCATAGCAATAGGCATCACTTTCAGTACTCATGCTGCTGAAGAAAAGCTTACACCCCTGGAATAGATGAGCTGCATTGCACTATTCACCTGCTAACTTTTACCTGTCTTTTACCAATAAAAAAAAAAGCCCAAATTAAACATATACTTTTTATCACTATTTTATTCCTATATGTAAAATGGGACACTTAAATTGCAGCACGCTGTTTCAGCAGATCTAGAGGTTGAATTGCATGCTGTCCTGACTTGCCGGACTAGCTGCAGCCTTTTTTTAAGGTCATGGATACACATTGTATTTGTAAAGGGAAAAATTCTGTTAACCTTCAAAATGCATTGATATACGCTGCTCAAAAAAAATAAAAGGGAACACTTAAACAACACAATGTAACTTCAAGTCAATCACACTTCAGTGAAATCACACTGTCCACTCAGGAAGCAACACTGATTGACAATCTATTTCACATGCTGTTGTGCAAATGGAACAGACAGCAGGTGGAAATTGTAGGCAATTAGCAAGACACCCACAATAAAGGAGTGGTTCTGCAGGTGGTGACCACAGACCATTTCTCACAAGTGGCTAAGGTAGTGCAGCTCATCCAGGATGGCACATCAATGCGAGCTGTAGCAAGAAGATTTGTCTGTCAAGTTGGTGTCCAGAGCATGTAGGCGCTACCAGGAGACAGGCTAGTACATCAGGAGACCTGGAGGAGGCCGTAGGAGGGCAACAACCCAGCAGCAGGACCGCTTCCTCTGCCTTTGTGCAAGGAGGAGCAGGAGGAGCCCTGCCAGAGCCCTGCAAAATGACCTCCAGCAGGCCACAAATGTTACGCCGAGCGCTCCGGGTCCCCGCTCCTCCCCGGAGCGCTCGCTACACTCTCGCTCCCGCAGCGCCCCGGTCAGATCCACTGACCGGGTGCGCTGCGATACCGCCTCCAGCCGGGATGCGATTCGCGATGCGGGTGGCGCCCGCTCGCGATGCGCACCCCGACTCCCGTACCTGACTCGCTCTCCGTCGGTCCTGTCCCGGCGCGCGCGGCCCCGCTCCCTAGGGCGCGCGCGCGCCGGGTCTCTGCGATTTAAAGGGCCACTGCGCCGCTGATTGGCGCAGTGGTTCTAATCAGTGTGTTCACCTGTGCACTCCCTATGTATACCTCACTTCCCCTGCACTCCCTCGCCGGATCTTGTTGCCATCGTGCCTAGTGAAAGCGTTCCCTTGTGTGTTCCTAGCCTGTGTTCCAGACCTCCTGCCGTTGCCCCTGACTACGATCCTTGCTGCCTGCCCCGACCTTCTGCTACGTCCGACCTTGCTTTTGTCTACTCCCTTGTACCGCGCCTATCTTCAGCAGTCAGAGAGGTTGAGCCATTGCTAGTGGATACGACCTGGTCACTACCGCCGCAGCAAGACCATCCCGCTTTGCGGCGGGCTCTGGTGAACACCAGTAGTGACTTAGAACCGGTCCACTAGCACGGTCCACGCCAATCCCTCTCTGGCACAGAGGATCCACCTCCTGCCAGCCGGCATCGTGACAACAAATGTGCATGTGTCCACTCAAATGGTCAGAAACAGACTCAATGAGGGTGGTATGAGGGCCCGATGTCCACAGGTGGGGGTTGTGCTTACAGCCCAACCCCATGCAGTATGTTTGCCATTTGCCAGAGAACACCAAGATTGGCAAATTCGCCACTAGCACCCTGTGCTCATCACAGATGAAAGCAGGTTCACACTGAGCACTGATGTGACAGACGTGACAGAGTCTGGAGACGCGGTGGAGAACGTTCCATTGCCGGTCCTCTAGTATGACCAGTTTGGCGGTGGGTCAGTAATGTGGGGTGGCATTTCTTTGTGGGGCCGCACAGCCCTCCATATGCTTGCCAGAGTTAGCCTGACTGCCATTAGGTACTGAGATGAGATCCTCAGACCCCTTGTGAGACCATATGCTGCTGTGGTTGGCCCTGGGTTTCTCCTAATGCAAGACAATGCTAGACCTCCTGTGGCTGGAGTGTGTCATCAGTCCCTGCAAGAGGAAGGCATTGATGCTGCCCGCCTGTTCCCCAGACCTGAATCCGATTGAGAACATCAGGGACATCATGTGTCGCTCCATCCACCAAGCCCACATTGCACCTCAGACTGTCCAGGAGTTGGCGGATGTTTTAGTCCAGGTCTGGGAGGACATGCCTCAGGAGACCATCAGCCACCTCATCAGGAGCATGCCCAGGCATTGTAGGGAGGTCATACGGGCACGTGGAGGCCACACACACACTACTGAGCCTCATGTTGGCTTGTTTTAAGGACATTACATCAAAGTTGGATCAGCCTGTAGTGTGGTTTTGCACTTTTATTTTGAGTGTGACTCCATATCCAGACCTCCATGGGTTGATAAATTTGATTTCCATTGATAATTTTTGTGGGATTTTGTTGTCAGCACATTCAACTATGTAAAGACGAAAGTATTTCATTAGATTGGTTCATTCATTCAGATCTAGGATGTGTTATCTTAACCTGTGTGAAGTTGGCACCCCATGTTCGCAAAAGCTGAATATGAATGCACCATTCGTTTGTGCTGCGTTTGTGCTGGTTTGTGCCGCAGAAATGAGCGTTTGTGCCGGTTTGGTTCCTGAGTTATTGCACGTTAGATTGTTATGTAGCCCCGCCCACTTTCCACCCCATGAAGTCAAAATTAAAAAACAAATACACCATTTGTTTGTGCTGCATTTGTTATGGTTTGTGGAGCAAAAATGAACGTTTGCGCTGCTTTGGTTTCCAAGATATTGTGCGCTTGATTTGCTGAAACCCTGCCCACTTTCCACCCCATGAAGTCAAAATTCAAAAACAAATACTCCACGCGTTTGTGCTGGTTTGTGCCGCAAAAATGAACGTTTGCACCGCTTTGGCTTCCGAGAAATTGTGCACTTGATTTGCTGAAACCCCACACACTTTCCAACCCATGTTGTTAAATTTCAAAAACAAATACACCATTCGTTAGTGCTGCGTTTGTGCTGGTTTGTGCCACAGAAATGAGCATTTGTGCCGATTCGGTTCCTGAGTTATTGCGCGTTAGATTTTTATGAAACCCCGCCTACTTTCCACCCCATGAAGTCAAAATTCCAAAACAAATACACCATTTGTTTGTGCTGCGTTTGTGCTGGTCTGTGCAGCAAAAATGAACGTTTGCGCCAGTTTGGTTTCCGAGATATTGTGCGCTTGATTTTCTGAAGCCCCGCCCACTTTCCACCCCATGAAGTCAAAATTCAAAAACAAATACACCATTTGTTTGTGCTGCGTTTGTGCTGCAAAAATGAACATTTGTGCTGCTTTGGTTGTCGAGATATTGTGCGCGCCATATGTAGGAACCCTGCCCACTTTCCACCCCATGTTGTCAAAATGTAAAAACAAATACACCATTCGTTAGTGCTGCATTTGTGCTGGTTTGTGCCACAGAAATGAGGGTTTGTGTCGGTTCGGTTCCAGAGATATTGCGTGTTAGATTTTTATGAAGCCCCGCCCACTTTCCACCCCACAAAGTCAAAATTCCAAAACAAATACACCATTCATTTGTGCTGCAAAAATGAGCGTTTGCGCTGCTTTGGTTTCTGAGATCAGAGAAGTTAATTTAGCATTATGGGATTTACGTAGCAATATAGGATTTATTATGATATACACACAGTTATTACTACATATTACTACAGAGGTGGAAATGTCTGTATGTGCGTCTGTATGATGTCATAGGAATGTTATAGAGATGCCATAGGGACGTCATAGGGATGTCATAGAGACGTCATAGGGATGTCATAGTGTCAGAGATGTCATAGGGATGTCATAGGGACGTCATAGGGATGTCATAGGGATGTCATAGGGATGTCACAGAGACGTCATAGGGATGTCATAGAGACGTCATAGAGATGTCATAGGGATGTCATAGAGACGTCATAGGGATGTCATAGTGTCAGAGATGTCATAGAGATGTCATAGGGACATCATAGGGATGTCATAGAGACGTCATAGGGATGTCATAGTGTCAGAGATGTTATAGAGATGTCATAGGGAAGTCATAGGGATGTCATAGTTTCAGAGATGTCATAGGGAGGTCAAAGAGATGTCATAGAGACGTCATAGGGATGTCATAGAGACGTCATAGGGATGTCATAAGGCCGTCATAGGGACGTCATAGAGATGTCATAGGGACATCATAGGGACGTCATAGAGATGTCATAGGGATGTCATAGAGATGTCATAGGGATGTCATAGGGATGTCATAGGGACGTCATATGGGTGTCATAGGGATGTCCCTATGACGTCTCTATGACATCCCTATGATGTTCCTATTACATCCCTATGACGTCCCTATGACATCCCTACGACATCTCTATGACGTCCCCATGACCTCCCTATGACATCCCTATGACGTTTCTATGACCTTCCTATGACGTCCCTATGACATCCCTATGACATCCCTATGACAGCTCTATGACGTCCCTACGACATCTCTATGACATCTCTATGACCTCCCTATGACGTCCCTATGCCGTCCCTATGACATCTCTATGACGTCCCTATGACATCCCTATGACATCTCTATGACGTCCCTATGACGTCCCTATGACATCCCTATGACGTCTCTATGACATCCCTATGACATCTCTATGACCTCCCTATGACATCTCTATGACATCCCTATGACATCTCTATGACATCTCTGACACTATGACATCTCTATGATGTCTCTATGACATCTGACACCATGACATCCCAATGACGTCTCTATGACATCCCTATGACGTCCCTATGACATCTCTATGACATCTTTGACACTATGACATCCCTATGATGTCTCTATGACATCCCTATGACATCCCTATGACATCCCTATGAAATCTCTATGACATCTCTGACACTATGACATCCCTATGATGTCTCTATGACATCCCTATGACATCCCTATGACATCTCTATGACATCTCTGACACTGACATCCCTATGACGTCTCTATGACATCCCTATGACGTCCCTATGACATCCCTATGCCATCTCTATGACGTCCCTATGAAATCCCTATGACCTCCCTATGACATCCCTATGACCTCCCTATGATGTCCCTATGACGTCCCTATGACGTCCCTGTGACATCTCTATGACGTCCCTATGATGTCCCTATGACATCTCTATGACATCTCTTTGACCTCCCTATGAAATCTCTATGACGTCCCTATGACATCTCTATGACAACTCTATGACCTCCCTATGAAATCTCTATGACGTCCCTATGACATCTCTATAACATCTCTGAAACTATGACATCCCTATGATTTCCCTATGACATCTCTATGACATCTCTGACACTATGACATCCCTATGACGTCTCTATGACATCCCTATGACATCCCTATGATGTCCCTATGACATCTCTATGACATCTCTGACACTATGACATCCCTATGATGTCCCTATGACATCTCTATGACATCTCTGACACTATGACATCCCTATGACGTCTCTATGACATCCCTATGATGTCCCTATGACATCTCTATGACATCTCTGACACTATGACATCCCTATGACATCTCTATGATATCCCTATGACATCCCTATGACGTCGCTATGACGTCACTATGACATCCCTATGTCATCTCTATGACGTCCCTATGACATCCCTATGACCTCCCTATGACGTCGCTATGACCTCCCTATGACGTCCCTATGATGTCCCTATGACATCTCTGTGCCGTCCCTATGACGTCCCTATGACGTCTCTATGACATCTATATGACCTCCCTATGAAATCTCTATGACGTCCCTATGACATCTCTATGACATCTCTGAAACTATGTCATCCCTATGATTTCCCTATGACATCTCTATGACATCTCTGAGACTATGACATCCCTATGACGTCCCTATGACATCCCTATGACATCCCTATGACGTCTCTATGACATCCCTATGACGTCCCTATGACATCTCTATTACATCCCTATGATGTCTCTATGACATCCTTATGAGATCCCTATGATGTCTCTATGACATCCCTATGACGTCTCTGTGACATCCCTATGACATCCCTATGAAGTCCCTATGACATCTCTATGACATCTCTGACACTAAGACATCCCTATGACGTCTCTATGACATCCCTATGACGTCCCTATGGCATCTCTATGACATTCCTATGACATCATACAGACGCACATACAGACATTTCCACCTCTGTAGTAATATGTAGTAATAACTGTGTGTATATCATAATAAATCCTATATTGCTACGTTAATCCCATAATGCTAAATTAACTTCTCTGATCTCAGAAACCAAAGCAGCGCAAACGCTCATTTTTGCAGCACAAACGAATGGTGTATTTGTTTTGGAATTTTGACTTTGTGGGGTGGAAAGTGGGTGGGGCTGCATAAAAATCTAACACACAATATCTCTGGAACCGAACCGGCACAAATGCTCATTTCTGCGGCACAAACCAGCACAAATGCAGCACTAACGAATGGTGTATTTGTTTTTACATTTTGACAACATGGGGAGGAAAGTGGGCGGGGTTCCAACATATGGCGCGCACAATATCTCGGAAACCAAAGCAGCACAAATGTAAATTTTTGCAGCACAAACCAGCACAAACGCAGCACAAACAAATGGTGTATTTGTTTTTGAATTTTGACTTCATAGGGTGGAAAGTGGACGGGGTTTCAGAAAATCAAGCGCACAATATCTCGGAAACCAAACTGGCGCAAACGTTCATTTTTGCGGCACAAACCAGAACAAACGCAGCACAAACAAATGGTGTATTTGTTTTGGAATTTTGACTTCATGGGGTGGAAAGTGGGCGGGGTTTCATAAAAATCTAACACGCAATAACTCAGGAACCAAACCGGCACAAATGCTCATTTCTGCGGCACAAACCAGCACAAACGCAGCACTAATGAATGGTGTATTTGTTTTTGAAATTTAACAACATGGGGTGGAAAGTGGGCGGGGTTTCAGCAAATCAAGCGCACAATATCTCGGAAGCCAAAGCGGCGCAAACGTTCATTTTTGCGGCACAAACCAGCACAAACGCAGCACAAACAAATGGTGTATTTGTTTTTGAATTTTGACTTCATGGTGTGGAAAGTGGGCGGGGTTTAGCAAATCAAGCGCACAATATCTCGGAAACCAAAGCGGCGCAAACGTTCATTTTTGCAGCACAAACGCAGCACAAACAAATGGTGTATTTGTTTTTTTCTTTTTACCTTAATGGGGTGTAAATTGGGCGGGGCTTCATAAAAATCTAACAAGCAATAACTCAGGAACCAAACCGGCACAAACGCTCATTTCTGCGGCACAAACCAGCACAAACGCAGCACAAACAAATGGTGCATTCATATTCAGCTTTTGCGAACATGGGGTGTCAACTTCACACAGGTGTTATCTTAGTGTTCCCTTTATTTTTTTGGAGCAGTGTATATGTAAAGGAAGGATAGCATTCACCACACCTCTTCTTCCATGATATTCTTTATTCAAACGTAGACATCTTAACAGGATAAAAATGCAGGAAACGGCTTCATGCAAGTATCCATGCAGATACCGGGACTCTCCCAGCTGGAGGGTGTGACAGCTGTTTCGAATGCCAGCACCTACTTTGTCAGGGTGTGGTCTGATGAAGTAGGCACTGACCTACGAAACAGCTGTCACATCCTCCAGCTGTGAGAGTCCCAATGTCTGCATGCATGCTTGCATGAAGCCGTTTCCTGCATTTTTATCCTGTTAAGATGTCTACTTTTGAATAAAGAATATCATGCAAGAAGATTCCTCATGAACCAATCTGCAGATTCCTCATCAACCAATGAAGTACCTGAATTCCTAGGGTGGACCTCCTGATTTCTACGTGTTATCTAGGAAGAGGTAAATTGATGTTATATCTCCTACCTTTATATTGAAGTAAGTTCATTTTTCAGGTTGACTATGTAAGTTTAACTGCATTTTTGTATATGGACATTTAACAAGGGAACAGGTCTGGTTTTGGTTATTGTGGTAAGCTGTCCTGGCCCATTGGTTTAATGGTTGAAGTTCATAATCCTTGCATGACTCTAATTTATTGAGTGACTCTACATATGTTGTTGTTGTTGTTATTATCATCATCTCTATGGAACCACTATCCAAGTTTCATTTTTTGTGTCCCATGTTTTTTGAATAGGGTCTCAAACAAGCTCCTATAGATGTGTTGGACAGATATCTACTTATACAGTATATTTCTGCTACTTATTGTATATTTGCTACTTTTGTATGTTTGCCATCAAACTACATCTCCATAAATATGACTTCGATATACTTGAAATAATCCAAGAACCAATAATCTTTTGTTAATTTTCATAGTGCCTCTCTTTCATTATTCAATGTATATTTTACTCATTATACATAATGTATAATACATGTTCTTTTTAAGGTAATAAATATGGACATCTAGAGATGCCCTCATAATTAATTTCTTGCACTTTTGTTTCTAGCATTGTTTTATCATACTTAACCTTCTGGGATTAGAGATGAGCGAATCGAACCTGACGAATCTGAATTCGTTACAAATTTCAGGAAAAATTTGATTCGCAATGAATGCAAATATTGCCACGATTTGATTACATGAATCACTTTATTAAACTCCATTTAGTGCAGTTCAGGCTCCAGGGCATCTAAAATGCGAGGACATGGGGCAGTGAAAATGGGAAGGCGGGAACAAGGGTTGGCGGGATGACCCTGAATCACATGCCGCATGCAGCCTATCAGCAGCCAGCCACCCCTGTGATGTCACAGCCCTATATTATCGGCAGCCATCTTGTGGCCAGTCACTTCAGCATTCTATTGCAGAGAGAGAGGGACAGAGAGCAGTGTGTTACACAGAAAAGCTTTATGACAGCAGCATTTTTTACAGCAGTTTTTTACAAAGGCATTTAAATGCTGTAAATCCTGTTCCCAGCTAGCTCAACTGTTTGATCATTGCTTCAATTCTGTAGGCAGCTAGCACAGGCTGGAGCAATGTAGCACCGATAACCTGATCAATGCTGTTCTATGGAGCAACATTGATCAGTGTATGCAACCTAAAGATTGCATGTCATAGTCCCCTATGGGAACTTAAAAGTGTAAAAAAATATATATATGAAAAAAAAGTAATAAATGTGCATTAATACCTTCCTTAATAAAAGCTTGAATCACCCCCCTTTTCCCATGTTTCAAATAAATAATGTAAAAAAAATTGCCGGATGCGTAAATGTCCAAACTATTAAAATACAATGTTAATTAAACTGCATGGTCAAAGGCGCAAGCGTAAAACTAAATTTCAAATTCCAGAAATGTGTATTTTGGTCACTTCATATACTAGAAAAAAATGTTGAAAACGCAATCAAAAGGTGCCATCAAAACAATAATGGTCCTGATAAAAACTACTGATCAATGTGCAAAAAAGAGCCATTATACATCACTGTATGCAGAAAGATTAAAAAGTTATAGGGGTCAGAAGAGGATTTTATGCATACTAACTTTCGTTTAAAAAGAAGTTGTTACCGAAAGTTGCACTAGGTAGAAATGGAAGCCCCCAAAAGTTGCAAAATTGTGTGTTTTTTTTTTTTTTCAATTTTGCCCTACAAATTTTTGTTTTTGTTTGTTTCACTGTACATTTGGTGGTAAAATGAGTGATGTCATTACAAAATTCAATTGGTAAGGGAAAAACAAGCCCTCATATGGGTCCTTAGATGTCTATTAGAAAGCGAGGAGGAAAAAAAAATGGCTCAGCCCTGAAAGGGTTAATATCCATGTTATGCTTCCCATAAAAATTTGTGTGTTCATATACTGGTCAGTCATAGCATTAAAACTTCTGACTAGTGTTGGCCTGAGTTTGGTGAGAGCTTTAGGAAATATTTGCTTTTTCGCTAAGGGAAACTTTGGCCAGTTTGCTTTGGCTGAACCTGGTAATTTGGCATCAGCTTTATGTAATAAAAGGAGAAGGGATAAGGAACACATGGTGTTGGCGCTATGTCATAATTTACATATACACCAGATATCACTGATCACAGAATATATAACAAACATGAAATCTTTACTGGAAAATTTTAGTGTTGAGTTAGTGTTTAGAGATGAGCGAACTTCCAGTAATTCAATTCGTCACGAACTTCTCGGCTCAATGTTTGCGGACTTTAGCCTGCGTAAATGAGTTCAGCTTTCAGGTGCTCTGGTGGGCTGGAAAAGGTGGATACAGTCCTTGGAGAGAGTCTACTAGGACTGTATCCACCTTTTCCAGCCCACCGGTGCACCTGAAAGCTGAACTCATTTATGCAGGCTAATGTCAGCAACTGCCGAGCCGAGGTTTTTTCTGGGTTACAGCTATGTCATAATTGCAAAAGGAAAAAGCAAAAAACAGGTGAAACAAAAAAAATTTTAATATTGCGCAAAGTTCATTTCTTTCAGTAATACAACTTAAAAGGTGAAACTAATATATAAGAGAGACTCATTACATGCAAAGCAAGATAGTTCAAGCCGTGATTTGTCATAATTGTGATGATTATGCCTTACAGCTCATGAAAACCTCAAAGCCCCCCAATTACTATGATATGGGGAGTCATGTCATCTGCTGGTGTTGGTCCACTATGCTTCATTAAACACAGGGTCAATGCATCCGTCTACCAGGAGATTTTGGAGCACTTCATGCTTCCTTTCCTTTTAGGTTGCGTTACTGAAATACAATAGACTTTTGCATGATATTCTTATTTTTTGAGTTTCACCTGTAGATATGATGTCAATGAGACCCAGAATAACTTGCAAGTAGGAAGAAGGATCACATGACCTTGAGTTAGCCAATAAGTAGGCCATATGAGGTGGGTCAGAGGCATCATAAAATTCTATATATGCAGCTGCAGTGTCCATTTAAGGCTCCTTTCACACTATGAATTTCTCCATTTACAAACTTCCGTCACCAGTTCCGTCACTACAGCTGCAAAACCCGGCCGTTACAAAACTCCTGACAGCCGTGACTAAATTGCATTGCAGCCTATTGGCTTTTGTAACTGCCTGTTTGCACCCGTATATATGCCCGTAATTCATTACGGGTGTTATACAGTGACGGGACATGCAGTCATTTTTCCGCCACGATGTCCCGTCACTGCATAACGGTCATGTGATCCTTCTTCCTACTTTGAGGAAGAATAGCTGGAAGAAACAGATGTGTGTAGAAGGACAGCGTGTATAACAGGGAGGACTTCACACTTTTTACTCTACAATATCATGTCAGTACATAAAGCAACTGCAGCCGGGTTTTTGCTTTTAATCTCTGAAATCTTAGTAAAGTGTGCCAGTTTTTTGTGTGGTACAGTCAAACTCCAGAAAACATATTTACCTAATCGTCATAGTTTGAGTGTGCCAGTTTATTCTACTGAGCCATGGGACACACATAATTGGTGACAAAAATGACCCAAATAAAATACATTGCCTTTGATCTATGGTTGTGTAAGCCTAGTGGTAGTAGTAGTATTAGCAGGGATGGTAGAGTGGTGGTAATTTTAGCAAGTCAATTGCAGTGATTATGTTAGCAATAGGCATAGTCAAAAGCAGCAATAGCACATCTAGTCAGTGCTACACTAGGTTCATGGGTTTTAAAATCCTTACCAATGCATGCCTGATTCATTTTAACAAACTAAGGTTTTTCCATGGTTTAGGAATCCCGAGTCTAAGGACACCTGCCACATTGAATATGCTCTTGAAGCTACACTGGAGGATGGACAATACAGTATAGCACATCCATGGAAAATTGGAGCAGTTTTTATCAATTTCTCTGCTGCTCCTGACCATGTCCTATAAATAAAGACGGTTTTATTGCCTATCGAGCTGGATCCTTCTCTAAGTTTTTATCAATGGTCCAGTCTGCTTACAAGAAGTCCATGGGATCTGGGTTTAGTGTATCTGCAGGAGAAAGGGTACATTCCAGTTATGACTGAACCTAGTTGTTAAAGTAATGATTAGAGTTGAGCAAGCTTTGCAAAAGTTTAGTTCACTGGGCTTTCAGGGCTTTAAGAAAAAGTTTGATTTCAACTTTGATTTTAAAAGTGGTTTTAACACTATGTAAATTTCAAAGTTACTGCACCATGCAGTAACTCATGGTAACAACAGCTTGTTTAACCCCTTAAGGACGGGGGGGGGGGGGTTCCGTTTTTGCATTTTCGTTTTTTGCTCCTTGCCTTTAAAAAATCATAACTCTTTCAATTTTGCACCTAAAAATCCATATGATGGCTTATTTTTTGCGCCACCAATTCTACTTTGTAATGACGTCAGTCATTTTGCCCAAAAATCTACGGTGAAATGGAAAAAAAATCATTGTGCGACAAAATTGAAAAAAAAAAAACGCCGTTTTGGTAATTTTGGGGGCTTCCGTTTCTACGTAGTACATTATCTTTATTCTGTAGGTCCATACGATTAAAATGATACCCTACTTATATAGGTTTGATTTTGTCGGACTTCTGGAAAAATCATAACTACATGCAGGAAAATTAATACGTTTAAAATTGTCATCTTTTGACCCCTATAACTTTTTTATTTTTCCGTGTATGGGGCGGTATGAGGGCTCATTTTTTGCGCCGTGATCTGAAGTTTTTAACGGTACCATTTTTGCATTGATAGGACTTATTGATCATTAATCTTTTTATTCATTTTTAAATGATATAAAAAGTGACCAAAAATGCACTATTTTGGACTTTGGAATTTTTTTGCGTGCACGCCATTGACCGAGCGGTTTAATTAATTATATATTTTTTATAATTCGGACATTTACGCACGCGTTGATATACCATATATGTTTATTTTTATTTTTATTTACACTGTTTTTTTTTTTTTTGGGAAAAGGGGGGTGATTCAAACTTTTAATAAGGGAGAAGTTAAATGATCTTTATTCACTTTTTTTTCACTTTTTTTTTGCAGTGTTATAGGTCCCTATTAACCCTTTAGCGCGCGGCTAAAGGGTTAATAGCGCGCGGCACCACAATCGGCGATGCGCGCTATTAGAGGTGGGTCCCGGCTTCACTATGACGCCGGGCCCGCCGTGATATGACGCGGGGTTACTGTGTAACCCCGCGTTATATCAGGAGAGCAGGACCAAGGACGTATCGGTACATCCTTGGTCCTTAAGGGGTTAAAAACACACTGCACTAACGGATTTGTATGTTTTTCAACATTAAAATAAAGCTGCATAAAGTATTCCTGATTGTTGACAGATGCCTGCCTATGTTAAAAAGCACATGGAGGTATCAGAAGACGCAATGGCTTTTTCCAGGTGTTCCAAATATACTCCCTTTTTGAGAGTTGCAACGGGATTGGTGTCCTAAAGTCGTAAAGAAGAAATAGCTTTTGCATGAAATGTCGAAAAAATTATCCCTTTTTGGAGGATCATTGATTGTATAAGTGTAGGCCTGGCAGGTAGTAGCAGCAGCAAGGATGGTGAACTGGTGGTAGTTGTAGCCAGCAGACAAAAGGCTGTGGTAAACTAGTGATAGTTGTAGCCACCAGACAGCAGGCAATGGTGGATGGACCAGTGATACCTGTAGGATCCAGCAAACAGCCGGCAGTGATGGATTGGTGGTAGCAATAGTAGCCAGCGGACAGCAGTCAGTGTTGAACTAGTGATAGTTGTAGCCAGTGGACAGCAGGCAGTGGTGGGTGGACTAATGATAGTTGTAGTAGCTTGCGGACAGCAGGCAGTGGTGAACTAGTGATAGTTGTAGCAGTCAACGGATAGTAGGGGTAGTCCAGTACAGAAGATAATGAAAATAAAGCCGGCACTCACCATTCTTCTTAAAACTCTTGCTTTATTGTGCTTCACATGTGTTCAGGGGTAGGGAACAGATGTGGGGGGGGGGGGTTACAAGGCGACAAAAGCTCCGTTTCGTGCTGTGAATGCACTTCCTCCGGCTCTGACTTCTAGACTAACAGTACACCTTTATATACCTATCTAGCCTTTCTCCTTTTAGGACAGTTATTCTTTCCAGTCCTGCAAATTTTAAAATATCAGGATTTTTATTATGCGTTTCCCTTACGTGTGACATTAGTCTGGCAGCTCCTGGTTTTCCTGTACGTAGAGCGTACAGGTGTTCTCTTATTCTCATTCTGAGCTGTCGGCTTGTTTGCCCCACGTAGTAAAAAACGCATGGACAGAACAGGGCATAAACCACCTGATCTGTCTTGCAAGTTATAAGATCTTGGACTGTATGTGACACTGCTCCTAGCCGTATGTATTTAGCTTCCATGTTATATTTGCAAAAATTGCAATTTTTAAATTTTTTATTGCCTTTAGGTGCGGTGTCTCCTAACCAGTTTTTTTTTTAGATTTTTTCTCCTTCTCTTTTCGTTGTTCATTTTTTCTCTGGATGCTCCCTATTGTTTTAGTTTTTTTATAGGTTATTCTTGGTTTTCTCAGAGCAATTTCTCTTAGATCTTCATCTGATTCCAAAATGAACCAGTTATTTCTTATAGCTCTTTCAGCTATTTTATTCACAGGATCGTTGTCCAATACAAACGTGAACCTTTTTTCTTTTTCTATAGAAGTTTTTTTTATTATTTTTTAACAAATCTATTCTGTTCTTTTTTTCTGCTATCTGCCTTGCTTGTGTTATTATTTTCTTTGGATAAGCTCGTTCTATAAGACGTTTTTCTAAATCATTTGCTTGTTTTGTATATGTATCTTCTTTTGTGTTGTTACGTTTTAGTCTTATAAATTGTCCATATGGTATGGCATTTTTTACAGCTATTTTATGTGAACTTTGGTAGTGTAATAAAGTGTTTTTTGCAACTTGTTTGCGGTAACCTTCAGATATAATATGTCCTTCTTCTATAATTAGTTTTAGATCTAGAAACTCTAGTTCTTGATCTCCGTACTGATATGTAAATTCCATATTAAAGGTGTTTATTGTGTTTAGATGTATAACAAAATCTGTAAACTGTTCTTTGGTACCTGTCCATGTTATCAATATGTCGTCTACGTAGCGATTATATGTTTTAGGGCTAGTACTAATCAATGGCATTAGGCACAGGAGTCTTAAAATGTACCTATCAATTGAAAAAACTTTTTGTATAATGTAGATAATAACACATGTATATTTGTAATACATATCGGTTAAACTTTTACATATTTTTAGGTTAAAAAAACAAGGCTGCAGCTACTGTCTGTGTGTCTCTGTGCAAAGACAATAGATTCCTGGCTTGACAATTAAGCTTCTTTGTGAACCAGAGGCATGTCATAGAGCTTTAGAGCACAGAGCCTAGTTTTCCCACCTACACCTGTCCTGTATTTTGCCTCTGCAAGGAGAAACAAAGGCAATAGCTGCAGCAACAAGACAGTGGAGGGACCCCTAGTGGTAAGATGTATAGAGTATATAAAAAAAAAAAATAAAAAAAAAAAAAATATATATATATATATATATATATATATATAATGTTATTATTTACTTTAGATAACATTTTTGCACATTACAGTTCCCATTTTAATTCCTCCCTGCTCCATACCTGATTCAATTTAACAAATGTGATTGTGTCCACGTTGCTGGCAAACAATCTTGTTCACTTATCGTTGACGACAGCCCCTGCTGTGCTGAACACTCTCTCTCTCTGATGCTAAACTGGAGGGTGGACAAGACAGAACACCCATGGCAAGCTGGGCAAGTTCTGGCCTATAGTCTAATCTTGTGTCCCAGAAGTCCATGGGGTCTAAGCTCATGGTATCTGTCAGGCAAAGTACACAGGTAAGCATCACTGTGGTTGTTTAGGTAGTGGTGTACATCCTTTTGTTTCCAATTCATGTAATGGTGGAATACCGGATGAAAAAAACGTTGTCATCATCTACTCCAACCTAAAGATGCTGCTGCTCACACCTCTTGCAGGGTCAGTGCTGGCAAAGGGAGTGGAGTTTTGACTCAGTGGAGTGGCTGGGTAGCTTCCCCTATAAAAACTCAATTGATCCTCCTCAGAAGGGGAAAAACATTTCCAATTCTGACTTTATAGGTCTAGAAGTGTGGCTATCCAGTATTAATCCCTTTCCTTCAGGTGCACAATATCAGTGTACAAGCAAAAAAGCACACAGCTCGCCATCCTTCCAAGCTTTTCTGAGGGCCCAGCTGGTTCAGGGTCCACCCCATACTGTCAAAGTTGGTCTTGATGGTCACCTTGTGTAGGTTTCTTGTCCCCTAACTCTTGGACAGAATCCATCTCCAACTCCTTAGGTCCCACTTCCTCATCAAACTCCTTTTTATGAAGAACATCCATACTGCTGCCAGCCAAATGTGAACCTTTCTCCATCCCTTGCTCAACCATTATGATGAGCATTTGCACCTGAAGGAATATAAGTGGCATTATATCACTAATTCCACTTTTGTCCTTGCTGATGAATATTATTGCTTCTTTAACTCCTTAACGACGCAGGACGTATATTTACGTCCGGCGCCGGCTCATGCAATATATCGGGTCAGTCCCACGGCTACTACCGGACATCACCGATCGTGTAAGAGATCAGTGTGTGCAATGTTATAATCCCCTATGGGGGACATTGCAAAAAAAAAAAAAAAAAAGTGATAAAAAAGTTAATGAATGTGATTTAACCCCTCCCCTAAGAAAAGTCAGAATTCCCCCTTTTCCCATAAAAAAACAATGTAAATAAAAATAAATATAAACATACGTGGAATTGCCGCGTGCTTAAATGTCCAAACTAGAAAAATATATCATTAATTAAACCGCACGGTCAATGGCGTACATGTAAAGAAATTCCAATATAGTGTATTTTTGGTAACTTTTTATACCATTAAAAAAACTAATAAAAACTTCAGATCACAGCGCAAAAAATGAGCCCTCATACCGCCCCATATGCAAAAAATAAAAGTTATACGGGTCAGAAGATTACATTTTTAAACGTTTACATTTTCCTGCATGTAGTTATGATTTTTTCCAGAAGTATGACAAAATAAAACCTATATAAGTAGGGTACCATTTTAACCGTACGGACCTACAGAATAATAATAAGGTGTCATTTTTACCGAAAATTGCACTGCGTAAAAACGGAAGCCCCCAAAATTTACAAAATGGTGTTTTTTCTTAAATTTTATCGCACAATGATTATTTTACCCATTTCGCAATGGATTTTTGTGTAAAATGACTAATTTCACTGCAAAGTAGAATTGGTGGCGCAAAGAATAAGCCATAATATGGATTTTTAGGTGGAAAATTTAAAAAGTTATGATTTTTAAAAGGTAAGGAGGAAAAAACGAAAATGCAGTAAACTGAAAAACGCTGAGTCGTTAAGGGGTTAAAAGGCCTGAGCAAGCGACAAGGGTCTCTGTAGCTGCCAATCCCTACATTGAAGGTCACACCTGCTCCAAAAATGGTCTGTCTGCTGCATTAGGTAGTCTGCCACCGCTTTGTGCTGTTGGTACAGGCATTCCAACATGTATATTGTTGACTTCTGCCATGCTGAAACTTTGCAAATGAGTAAGTGTTAAGGAAGACTATTTTGGCGTTGTAGGTCTAAGAGGGCATATTTAATATCATAAGAACAGCTAGAACAGCGAGACTTAACACAAGCTTTCCTGCACATCCTGGACATAGTGCAGACAAAAGTTATGTGCTGTTATCGACAACCAGGTTTCCCAATCTTAGATTACAAGTAAAGATATATATATATATATATATATATATATATATATATATATGCAGACAGAGCAGCAACTCCTTCGCCTTGTTTCTTTTCTTGTCCAGGCTTAGCAGATGTGATACAGCGTATCAGCAATTGACTTTTCTACCAATTAATGTAGGGAGGAGGGTAAGCTACACTCTTCACTGCGGGGGACTGATGTCCGTGGGATAGGCCTCTGATGTCAGAAGATGAACCTGATCGCTGTAACACTGTAGGTGTTAATTTCCTGGCCTCATTGTGGTGGAAACTCAATCTGTAAGATATTGATCTAATTGTCTGTAAAAAAAAATATGTATTGGCCGTGGCCATAGCTACTACTTCAAGTATCTAATGTGGCATGCACTGTGCTGTATAGTGACAACTGTATGGAGTGGCCAACCCTCTCCACCACATGATTGTATAAAGCAGGAAGGCTTTTTTAGCAAAGTAAAAGTGACTAGGTATGTGCCACCTTGACTGGGCACACCCCTTTGGTTGCCAAAAGGTTGTGGAGTAAACAAGATGATATGGTAACACCTGCATAACCAACAATTTCGCCTGGTTTGAACTAACACCTTAAAGGGGTACTCCAGTGAAAACCTTTTTTTTTTTCTTTTCTTTTTGGAATGCTCTCTGATGACATCACGAGCACAGCGCTCTCTGCTGATGTTATTATAATAATAAGTATTTATTTATTGTTGTCCTTAGAGGGATTTGAACCCAATGCCCCAGCACTGCAAGGCAGCAGTGCTAACCACTAAGCCACCATGCTGCTCTTAGCATACATCTGCTATGCACGGTTGCTCAAATGGACAGAGATGTCAGCAGAGAGCACTGTGCTCGTGATGTCATCAGTGTTCCAAAAAGAAAGGAATTTCCTCTGTAGCATTCAGCAGCTAATAAGTACTGGAAGGATTAAGATTTTTTTAGAGAAGTAATTTACAAATATGTTTAACTTTCTGGCACCAGTTGATTTAAAAGAAATAAGGTTTTCACCGGAGTACCCCTTTAAGGACCAGGCCAATTTTCGTTTTGCGCTTTCATTTTTTCCTCCCCCTCTTCTAAAAATCATAACGCTTTCAATTTTGCACCTACAGACCCATATAAGGGCTTGTTTTTGCATCACCAATTGTACTTTGTAGTGATATCAATCATTTCATAACAAAATCTACAGCAAAAAAAAAAAAACTTATTTGTGGGGTGAAATTGAAAAAAAAACAAAATTTTGTAACTTTGGGGGTCTACGCATTGTACTTTACAGTACAAATGACACCTTACCTTTATTCTGTTGGTCCGTACGGTTACAAGGATACCCAATTCATGTAGTTTTTATTTTACTACTTTAAAAAAATTATAACTGCATACACCAAAATTAATATGCTTAAAATTGTCTTCTTCTGATCCCTATAACTTTATTATTTTTCCACATGAGGGCTTATTTTTTGCGCCACGATCTGTAGTTTTTATCAGTACCTTTTTTATTTTGATGGCTTTGGTGGCTTACTTTAATGGCTTTTTGATTGATTTTTATTAAAAAAACTTATGATATGTGAAGTGATCAAAAATGCACAGCTTTGGATTTTGGTATTTTTTTACGTGTTCGCCATCAACTGTGCAGTTTAACTAACCTTTTATTTTAATAGTTAGGACATTTATGCACAAGGCGGTACTACACATGATTATGTTTATTTTTGACTACATTATTTTATTCAATACATAAGCTCAGGTGTGTACTGCTTCCTACTTGCCATGACACTTATCCTCCATCCACAGTGCTGTTACCCAGATGTGATCCTTCCTTCATCCCTTGCTGAATAATGTCTGTTAACATTTTCTCCAGAAGTGACATCAGCAGCATTATACAGTGGGGATCAAAAGTTAGATTTTATTTCCATCATTTCCACTTTCAAATTAACAGAAAACAAAAAAATGGCGTCTACAAAAGTTAGGGCACCCTGCAGAGTTAATATCTTGTACTGCCCCCTATGGCAGGTATCACAGCTTGTAAATGCTTTTTGTAGCCAGCCAAGAGTCTTTCAATTCTTGTTTGAGGTATCTTTGCTCATTCTTCCTTACAAAAGTCTTCCAGTTCTTTGAGATTTCTGGGCTGTCTGTCACGCACTGCTCTTTTAAGGTCTATCCATATATTTTCAATTATGTTGAGGTGAGGAGATTGTGAAGGCCATGGCAAAACCTTCAGTTTATGCCTTTTGATGTAATCCCCCGTGGATTTCGAGGTGTGTTTAGGATCATTATCCATTTGTAGAAGCCATCCTCTCTTTAACTTCAGCTTTTTCACAGATGGCATCAAGTTAGCATCCAAAATTTGCTGACATTTTATTGAATCAATTTTTCCTTCTACTCGTGAGATGTTCTCTGTGCCACTTGCTGCAATACAACCCCAAAGCAGGGTTGATCCACCCCCATGCTTAACAGTTGGACAGAGGTTCTTTTCATTAAATTCTGTTCCCCTTCTTCTCCAAAGGTACCTTTGCTCATTCCGGCCAAAAAGTTCAATTTTAACCTCATCGGTCCACAGAACTTGTTTCCAAAATGTATCAGGCTTGTCTATATGTTCATTTGCAAAGTTCAAATGCTGATTTTTGTGGTGAGGATGTAGAAGAGGTTTTCTTCTGATGACTCTTCCATGAAGACCATATTTGTACAAGTATCTCTTTATAGTGGAATAGTGTACCACAACTCCAGTGTCTGCCAGATCTTTCTGTAGGGATTGTGCAGTCAAATGTGGGTTTTGAATAGTTTTTTCACAATCCTGCAAGCTTTTCTGTCTGATATTTTCTTGGTTTTCCAGATCTTGCTTTAACTTCCACTGTTCCTGATGACTGCCATTTCTTAATTACATTCCGAGCAGAGGATATTGACATCTGAAAATGTTTTGCTATCTCCTTATAGCCTTCTCCAGCTTTGTGAGCGTCAACTATTTTCAGTTTCAGATTTATAGACAACTGCTTAGAAGTACCTATGGTGCTGATTGTTGGGGTAAGGTCAGATGAGTCTGGGCATTTAAAACCTTTGAGATTGACATCATCTGGTCTTCCCAGATGATGATTGAGAACAATCCATGACACTGGCAGGTCTCAGCTTTGCAAAGGGGCCTTTTGGAGATTTTTCCATCTTTCCTTGGCTTCTTTATGCACATTAATACAAATTTTTACCTGGGGTGCCCAAACTTTTGATCCCCACTGTATATGTCATTTTGCATTATCTCTGCTGAGAAATCTTGTTGCGTCTTCAAAAGGCCTCAACATGTGACATATATCCTCGATTAGCTGTCAATGCCTGAGTTGAAAAATACGCTGTCCCAAAAACTGCATGTCTGCTGCATGAGAAATTGTATTTACCATCTGTGTATTAAAAAGATTAACTGTTTCTACTTCCAAAAAAGGAGAATACTTGCGAAGAGCAATGTGTTCTCCCGATACCTCATTGCCAACAAAAAGGAACCAGTGTGGACATTTTTTAATTTTAAAAAGCATACTAAATCCTCTAGTGCTGTGTGTTTTTAAACAGACTGTTAGTTACCATGGGTTACCACATGTTGCCATAACTTTGACATTAACTTAGCCTTAAAATTAGTTTAAAAGTACTTAGATAAATGTATATGTGACCTAGCATTGCTATACAGGGCATTATGGCTCTTAGGTAGAGCTCAAGTTTAAGGTTCATTGCTGAGTTCCAGATTTGAAACAAACTCATTCACTCAGAACCTTTATAACAAACTTGCTAAAACGATTTTTCAAAAATGTTTCTCTCAAGTCTACTTCTGACAGACAAAGTAAATAGTATTGATTATCTTGTGACAATGGAACCAGTCAAGTCTGATATACTAGCTAGCAAGCTAACAGTCAGTTCTTGAAGTTGTTGTGTTAGAAGCATGGGTAAGGACCTGAACAACTTTGGCAAGGGACACATTTTGATGGCTAGACAACAAGGTCACAATAGCTCCAAAATATTGGATAGAACCCATTAACAGTTGAAACAATTTGAAAACTGGTAAAAGTCATGGGTCACACATTCCAAAGACTCGTTGATGCATATAAAGAAAGCAAAGGCTGGCCATGCTGTAGTACATATTGGTAAAAAAAAAGTTAAAGTTCGCTATGATAGAAAAATGTCAGAACACATGGTATACTGCAGATGGCTCTATCACGGATCGGTCCAAGTGTCCATATGTGTCTATCACCATACATACTTACAGTGAGTAGGGGAACATTAGCACTGTACCAGGAAGCAATGGTAAAAGTTTGTCTGGTCTGATGAACCAGTTTCTTTTACATTATATGGATGGCTTGGTACAACTGTGTCAACAACCTAAGGATGATGTGGCAGCAGAATGCATCAGGGGAAGAAGTTTTTACCTATAACAACCCCAGAGGTTGTAGGGGTCAGAACATGGCAATACATTGATTTTTTTAAAGGTTCCATTTTAAAGTAAAACAAAGCTAAACATTTAGAACTTTGGTATTGTTGGAATTATACTGACCTGCAGAATAAAATAGCCATGTCATTTTTACTGTACAGTAAACTACAAAAAAAAGATTGTGCATTTTTTTTTAATTTGCCAAACTATTTACTTTTTTCTGACTTAATACATCAGATGGTAAAATATAAATAGCCAATAAAAAGTTAACATTTTCTGTTTAGATGGAAAGGTTTTTCCCAACACCAAAAATAGCATACAGCAACATAGGTGCGAATAAATAAATACATCTTTATATGTCATAAACACATGATGAAAGATTTATAGGTACAATGGACATCGCTGGACAGAGTGCAAGGAGTAAGAAGCACAAACATTGGTACATAAGTATAAAGTTATGTAGCAAATCAAACAGACCGGATAAGGCACACTGGCTGAATGCAAATACAAGCATGAATAGAATAAACCAGAGTTTAAAAAAAAAAAACAGCTACAAGAGAGCATAAGACAGATAGCCAATGCAGAGCCATTTACCACCAGTACTTACCCCAACATACGTTTCACACGATTGCACTTCGTCACTTACTTTACTTACTCTATGTCCTTCTTTTTCCTTTACGAAGAAGTCACACACGATGGGCCTCCTCTAAGTATGTCAAACCATCTTTTTATGGCATATGTCTATACTTATAGGGCATAACTTATTGTTTTGTTTGTATTTAGCTCTGAATAGTAAATTCACGTCCTGCAAGAAAAAACCTAATACAACTCTGTCGGTGAAAAAATAAAAATAATTAAAACATTATTGGTCTAGAAGGTGTGGAGGAACAATAATGAAAAAAAGCCAAAATCGAAATCCGTGTGGTCTGGAAAGGGGTTAAAGAAATCTTTGTATATTTATTTTCAGTCCTTTTTAACTTAAACCTTACTGTGGAGAGAAAAACAAAGAATGTATTCCCGATAGAACATTTTTAAAATAATGACTTTCTTTTACGATGGTAACCTAGTTAAATCAGCTAGAGCACCAGGCTTCAGTAGAAATTACTATAAATGAACAGTTCTCTGGCAATCTGACCTGTTTTGAAAAAAAAAAAAAAAGCTTTCTTTCAGTAAAGCAGCATATCAAACTCATTTTTTTTATTTCCTACTTGTTTTTTTTTTGTTTTACTTTTGAGTCCCAAAGCCTTCAGTGTAGTTTCAGTTCACATGGCAACTCATGCTGGCTGCTGCTTCTTGTCGCTGACTGTGATCCACTGAGCCGCACACATCTGATTTCCATGCAGCCTGGAAGTGCTCTTAATAAAACATGTCTTATCTCAGTCTGTTCAAATAAGTGTTTTGAGGTTTAGCAGTAATTTTGAGGCCATATCTAGCAAACTGGGAAAAATAAAATACAGTATCTCCAGTGACACCACAAATTCATTGGATAGATTGTACGCTGATACTAATTCATCAGAATGTTTACAGTACATTAAGATTTTAATAGGTTGGCTCATTGAAGGTTGGTAGATTTTGCAAACATTGTAAATCTACTTTGCTATGTTGTTAAACACAGAGAAATGTAATATAGAAAATAACAGCCTAACTCTTGAAATTAGACTTTAATTAAATAGCGTAATTTATCTTGGGGGTTTCTACAATATAAGAACATGTAGGATGCTCCCAATCAACTGTAAGATAATTTATTATGACCAAGAAATCATTCAAATTTCAAAAACACTGTACTAAAAATCAAATATTATGAATCAGAGTAACACGGTTAAAAACATACAAGCCCATCATTATCAGTCTATTCTACAGTGTTGATCCAGAGAAAGAGGAGGGAAAAAGCCTCATGAGACAAAGCAAATTTCTTTTATCTTAGGAAAGAAAAAACCCTTCCAGGCTGAGATCAAAACATGTAAACGAGAGAAATTCGTAAGAGTTAAAACAAGATTAAGTCTTCTTATGGAGAAATATGAGAAATCAGAAGCAAAAAAGATATAATAATAATAATATTCAAACAGAGGAAAAAAAAACAATCTGATTTCTTTACATCAGAGTCAGATTCCGCTTCAGACGAGCCAAGTACAAGCCAGGATTTAGCTACCACAGTCACCCAGAAAGTTCCCCCTTTAGGAAGGCCACCAGAAAAAGAAAAAATTGGAAAGAGGCGGAAGACTGCATCTTGGCGTCAGTAACAAAAAAAATACTAACGTAATCAACCTTATTCTTGTGATCCTTAGTAATGACTGCATGGAAGTGCTGTCAAAGGGGCTGAATTTTGGTCTAACAGAAAATTTCAATGAAGAGTAATTTTAAATTGACTTGTTTTATGCATTAAGAAAAGTCAATTTACACTATTTTATTTATTAATAAAAAGAGAACTGATAACACTACCTCTGTGATTGAGGGGGACATTTCCTGTACTATTGGTCTACCATTCCTCTTTTAGACTCTTGTGCCCTAAGGAATTCATATGGTCTTATTCTATCCACTAGGTTTTCCCAGGCTCTAAATTTTGTGATTTTGTGTTAAAGCCAAACCCTTAAAATCCCTTAAAAACTTCCATACCAGTCTCCTAGAATAGCCTGAGGGAATGCTAAAGATGACACATCCTTTAGAACTCCTCTATCACATGACTCATGAAAGATTTTGGCCCAGAATCTCTGAATAACAATGCAGTCCCATATGATACAGCAAATGTCTGCCACAACAGGGGCACCTTGAGTCAGCTCTATATTTAAAACTGAATAAACATTTGGGAGAGAGATACGTGTTATGAAGAAGCCAAAATTGAGTAAGTTTAAAATTGATATTAATTGAAAAGTATTTGCCATATTGAAGAATTATTTCCTATTGTGCTGAGTCTAGTTGAGTGCCATCCCTGTCCCACTTTGCTTTTATTTTTAAAGAATCTTTTTTTCCCAATTCCTGTCTCAGTGTTTTGTAAATTTTAACTATACTACTTTTATCTCTATCCCCCTTACATGTATAATCAATAGTGTGACTTCCATTAATAGGTAAATGTTTCCTATCACTCGTGAATCTATCAGCTTCCTTTAGTTGTATATACCAAAATTTATGTGTTGATTCTAATCTGATTTCAACCTATAATTCAGAAAAAAAAAACTATTCAATTCCTTATCATGAAAAAGGTGATGGATTAAAGTGACCCCACTTGATGCCCAAAAACCGTGCTGACCTTCTCACCATTCACGGTGCTTCTTCAGGTGGTCTGAAGAAGCACCGTGATCGGTACGAAATGGCTATTACCTTGTGTCCTGTATAACCTCGGATTGGCGTCTCATTAACGCTGTTTTAACACACCGAAAATAAAGATTACCGCACCAGATGGACTTGTGAGTGCCCCATTTTTCTGTTTTGAACACTTTTGTATGCACATATCTACTTGTTACTTGGAGGAGAACACCACTTACCCCTGGTCCGGTGGAAGTGTGTCTCGGCGCACAGTTGATCATGTGGGCTTGCAGAGGCTGGAGTGACAGGAGGAAAGCTAGTGCCTACTGCTTTGTCTGCTTTTCGGTATTATCAAACTTAAGTTTTACATTATAAAACAATACCTAATAATGGGTGAATCTACCCCCTGTTTTAAAAGATTGAGCGCCCTAGATCAGAAATACAACTTGAAATTTGGGAGTCCTAGACTGCCATAATTCTCACTGAGAGAAAAAAAATTAACATTTTAATCTCGACCTCTTTCGACCCCAAAATAAACCTATTCAGGATATGCTCAAAATTTGCAAACCACTTGGGTACAATCCAAATCAGCGATGCATTGAGGATATCGAGGGAGAATAATTATTTTAATGATATCTGTTTGGTCAGACATAGAAAGAGGGAGTTTCAACCACACTGTAATCTTTCTTTTCACTTTTTCACTGAATCTATAAGAGGCTTTAGATCAAATTCATAATACTTTGCGGGGTCTGTTTCCTATGTTTAATTTAATTGCAGTTGTTTTTCTCTTATCTATATATATATATATATATATATATATATATATATATATATATATATAATTATATATATAAAACTCAATGGCAATGTTTTGTCGGGTTGTGCACCAGATTCTGTCTCATTGCACCAGAAATGGAAAAAAAAAACTAAAACGACCAACTCTCCATTTTACTGAGAAAACCTGGAAAAGGGTCGTGGCCCTCGGAAAAAGGGGGTACAGTCACAGATAAGGAGCGTGTCCCTGGCATTTTCACAAAAAAACAACATATTTACTAAGGTTTCCACAGAAAATGAGGTGGATTTGAGCTGAGGAAAACCAGACAGATCAGAGCATGTGTAAAAAAAAAAAGTGTAGGGAAAGTGGAAAATGTAGGGAAAGCATAATAAATTCAGTGGAAAAAATTGTAGTGAATTAAAAAGAAAACTCCACTCCACTCTTAGAAAATCAGGGCCAATGTGTGTGTGTGTGTGCGTGTGTGTATGTGTGTATGTTACAGCTTCACTTCCAAAAAGCTGAAGAGATATCGATAAAACTTGGTACACATGATACTTATATGTCAACCACAAACATATGATAAATAAATTAACCCTAACCCACCCCCATTTGTGAGGGTCGGGGTTTTTGTTTAAAGTCCCATGCAAGTCTATGGGAAATGTATGTTCCAGCATAACTTCCAAATGACTGGAGATATTTTGATGAAACTTAGTACCCATGTTACTTTTTTGTCAAATAAAAATGTATGATAATTAAATTAACCATAACCTACCGTTTTCGTGAAAGATGGGGGTTTTGCCCTGGTTAATGCTAGGAGTTAAAAGAAGTTGCTTCTAACAAACCTTTAATTATATAGTCTACTGTTTAATATGTCCTTGCAAGTTGTATTATGTTAGAAAAACTAAAAGAGTGAACATCTAAACTCTTATAGCACATATGTAATGTCATAAGCCTAATGACTTGGAAGGTAAACTTTGTCTCATACTTAAAACTGTTTTTAGGTATATGTTTCACTTGTTTTTTTGTTTT
This sequence comes from Hyla sarda, assembly GCF_029499605.1. Classification (NCBI taxonomy): domain Eukaryota; kingdom Metazoa; phylum Chordata; class Amphibia; order Anura; family Hylidae; genus Hyla; species Hyla sarda. Next base: position 216,323,483 of record NC_079191.1, read on the forward strand.
TTTTCTTGTGTTACAGGTGTTTGTTCTTCCCACTAACTGTTTTTAAACACACACAGTAAGTGACTACGATAGTGGAGGCCAGAAGAAGTCCAATAATAGTATGGTCAGCACTGTAGTGAAGTCGTGCCTGAGGATAGTGGTAACAGTTTAGTGAGAGAATCCCAGCACTCCCGCAGCTTGAATAAAATGTTGCTTTTATTTGTGCAGCAATTTTTTCATTTGTGTATCACAGCAATACAAATGCAGCACATGTTGCAATAAATGTTCTCTGAACTTAAAATGTGGGACTTTCCCTTGTCTAAGTTGTGCCCAACATAACAATATCATGAAAGGTGAAGACAGAACATCTACACATACTGAAAACATTCCCCATTAAGGGATTTTTCACATGTCAAAAAATGTTGTGTATTTGATTAAATGCCCTTGTGGTCTCCTTTACGTTGGGGAGATGACCCAGCTTTTAGGAGACCCCATCAATCAACATAAATCAAGTATACATCATGGCAACCTATTGTTTCCAATACCCTTTCATTTTAAGGAGAAAGAACACAATATAGTACAGCTTAAATTCCAGGTTATCGATCAAGTACTCCCACACAGATGCGGTGAGGACATTAAAAAATATCTTTAAAAAAAGACACATATTGGATCCAAAATTTTCATTTTCATTGCCTAGATGTCACTTTGCTGTATTAAATTAAATTTAATTGAGCACCTGAAAGCAAATTCTTGAGCTATATGCACTGTTGTCCAGGTCCACTACTCCTAAACCACTCCTTTAGTACTTTCCATTATGTTGTATCTGGTAAATCTTCATTTCTTGACTAATAGAATAAAACCCTGGATAAACAACCCAGCAATTTAGTTTATTCTAAAAATGACCATTGTATGAATGGCCTTGCAACCCTATTCCAAGAATTATCAGCATGGGAGTATAGCATAAATATTTCATACTTTGACAGCTTGAACCTAACAAAGAGTACATATCTGGAAGTAATTGCAGAGAATTAGCTACCATTAAGCAGTCTAGTTTTCAGCCACTTTACAAACTGTGCTACTGAGCAAGTACAAACAAAGCAGACTAAAACCTTTTTTGGTAATTGATGCCCAAAATAGCTCACATGATCCATTTCATCCCCTCTTTTCATTTAAAGGGGAACTCCAGTACTCAAAAACTCCTTTTATTTAGCTTCATTGTGTCAGTCTAAGTAATTCAGTAATATAATTCTGTTCAAAATTTTCCATGCTTGTGCGTGTTTCGCTTACCTCTTCTCCCTGCTGGATGTTCTGTAGTTTTTGTTATTCAGGATTACAGTCATCCACCGCTGTACGTGTGTCGGTGCCATGTTGTCAAATCGTCAGCGCTGATGTTCGCAAATGGGTGCGGCTGAGTTATTTTCCCCTGCCCCTGTTGTCGGCATGTTCTCCTCCCACACTATGAATATGCATTTTGTCTAATGTCCAGAAAGCAAGTGCAGGTACGTGGAGCAGACGCTGTTGATTTGCTGCGGCACTCGGGGACAACACACGTTGAGAGGCTGAGAGAAGGGCCGAACAAACAATTTTGTTAGGCAGAACAGGGAAATAGGGTGGGCAGGTTATGGTATGTAAAACCAAAAAAAAGTGAGGAAACACGGAGGAGGATAAAACAGCGTGGGTGGCATTCACAAACATAGTGGCCGAAAGGAATCCAGAAAATATGTACCACAGTGACCACTGGGACAAGTAGTCTACGTAACCACAAAGAACAGGAAATGCATATATATGAACAACTGTGAAACGGAGGGACCGGAGGGACCAAAAAAGAACAATAAAGCACAAAAAAAAACAAAGAGCTGACATGCAGAAACAGTAAGTACACAGAAACAAAAAAGTTGACCACCTGAGTTTCCCATTAACCCCTTAATGACACAGCAATTTTTCATTTTTGCATTGCCATTTTTTTCCTCCTTGCCTTTTAAAAATCCTAACTCTTTCAATTTTTCCATCCACAAACCCATATGAAGGATTCTTTTCATGATGAATTGTACTTTTTGTTACGTTATGCGCTCCGGCCGCAGACGCTGGCCGTGAGCGCATGGCCCATTACCTGCTGCTGCCGGTAGGGCTGGGACTTGCATCACGGGACGGGCCCGCATGCGAGCCCCAGTCCGTCACTCACCTGGTGCTTCCCCTGCCCCCACCTCTGCCTCTCTGATGCGGCACGTGTGTCTCCATCCCCTAGGGCGTGCGCCGGAGCTTTAAGATTTAAAGGGCCAGTGCGCTCATTAGTGTAATTCACCTGTGGCTCATTGATAAATTCCTCCACTTCCCTGCCGGATCTTTGTTGCCTTGTGCCTGCGAGAAAGCATTCCTGAGAGTTGCCTTGCCGTGTATCTGATCCTTTGCTCTGTAACTTGACCTTGCTCCTCTACCGCCTGCCTTGACCTTCTGCTATCCTGACTATGAGCTGTCGTATCATTCCTGTGTCTCGCATCTCCTCAGCCGCCTGAGTGGTCGAGCCGTGCCAGGGGTAGCGACCTTAGTGCTGCCTGCCGCAGCAAGTCCATCCCGCTTTGCGGCGGGCTCTGGTGAAAACCAGAGGTACCTTAGACTCTGCTCCATGGTACGGTCTGAGTCATCTGCCACACAGGTCCAGCGGATCCACATCCACCAGAGTTCCTGTCTTCTGAAACGTGAGTGTTACACTTTTTAATGATATCATTCATTTTACCATAAATTCTCTGGTGAATCAAAAAGTTAATTTATTTGTGGGGCAAAGGCAAAGAAATGCAATTTTGCTAATTTTTTTTGGGGGGGGGGTTGTTTCTAGCCAGTGCACCCCCTGTAGATTAGCTTTTGGTACCCACAATATACAGATAATGGGCCCAGAAGCAGTTGGCTTGTTTAAATAGGAGCTGAGACTGCATGTGTATTCCATGTGTTGTGGCCACGCTGACTATCTGCTGCAGCAGAGTCCCATTCATTTCAATGGCATTCTGCTGTACTGTTCACACGGCAGAATTTCCAAGCCACATGTTTCTGCTGCAGAAATTCTGATTCTGGTGTTTACAGAAAGAATGGACAAGTCCGCAAGTAAATGCATTGGCATCTATGAGGTGGCACATTTCGAGCCGTCCTATCGCTCGGACATTTTGCACATTTTACGCCGGTGTAAACATAGCCTAACTTACTCGCATATCCGTCACTATCTGTTTTGGCTTGCTTAGGCTGGGACAGGTTCCCCTTGCATATTATAATAGGGTTGTCAATACTCCATAGGTGGTGGTGCACAAGGAGATAAAAAAAAAAAACATAAAAAAATAGGGGTCCCAGCAAAGCCTTCTTCAGCTGTCTTTACTGGTTCCCCAGGCAGCCATGATGATGTCACATTATAAGGGATCCCATCGTAGCTTAACATAGGCTGCAGGCTAGAAGTGCATGGGGTCTATGCTTGTTTATAATGGAGCAGGGAGCTGACAGCTATCTGCTCTGCCACTGTATTCAATGGCATCTGTGTTTGGAGGAAAGAAATGCAGATTAAAATGAATAGTTTAAAATGAACTAAGATGAAAGGTTTCAAATACAAAGTGCTAACAGTACAGTTAGTGTGTAAAGACACCTATTATTTAGAACATTTGAATGCAAACCTCACCCTTTTTTCTGATCATGTAGTATGACTGTTATTCTATTTCATCCAATTTACTGACGTTGCAGCACCTTCTACCTCCGTATGTTTCAGATTTTGCTGTTCCAATGGCTTGTTTTTAGAAATGATTCAGCTTTATTTTAGTGGAAAATTAAAAAAAGAACTCCTACAGTATTACCGAAGTAGAGCTTTGAGGATGTTTTTGGCAGACATGGTTTGTGAGTAATCTGAATGAGTAGTTTTCCATTTTATGGTTGAAGAATAAACAGGACATCATGATCTATTAAACATACATATATTTTTTATTTAGCCTTTTGTATTTCATTTTCAATAGTGTAATGCAGAGAGCACAACTCAATTTTTTTCAGCTTTATTATTCTTTTTGAAGTTTGCAGTTTATATGAGTTATTTTTATATTAAATGTTTAGTGCTCTATTCTAAATTTAGAAGAAAAAAATATGAAAGCAGATTAATCTTTGTCAATAATCCAAGTTAGGTTGCAATAAGGGATGGGATTTGTTTTAGGTATATCTTAAACAAGAGCAGAGTCTCCTGTCAAAAGACGTCCCTGCTCCTATATATTGAGCAGTAAGACATACACTTTATGCTCTGCCACTTGATTATATTCACTAGGCCAGGTGCACAGCATAAGACCTAGCATATGTAGTAAAAAGTGCTAAAACTGTAATGGAAAAAATCCTTACTCCTCTCCTGAATTTCATGGCAATACAATGAAGAAGCTCCAATGGCTGTCCCAGTCTTCCTTAAAGAAGATGTCCAGTGAAAAAAAAATTTATCCCTTATCTGCAGGGGATCCTGTACAGGGCCCCGCCTTTTCTCTGCTATTGCGTGTTTTCGTACCCAGCATGTCAGCTGGTCAAAACACATCCCCTCTATTCATCTCTATGGGAGAGGCGGAAACGTGTGAACCCTGTGTCTCCGCCTCTCCCATAGAGATGAGTGGAGGGGGCGGTGTTTCGACCATATCACATGCTGGGGGAAAACTTCCTTTCCTTGAGCAGATCCGGGAAAGGGGATATATTTTTTTTACTGGACATCTTCTTCAAAAATTTTACTTTTATTAATTGATACACTAAAAACCTAAGCAAAGCCACCAACCAAAGCCAACAATAACAACCAAACAAATCATACCACACAAGCCACGGTTGCTTTGTTCGGTTGATATTATCTCTTCTGTGAGATTTTGAGTCGGTTGTGTTCAAAGGGGTACTCCCCAGGAATTTTTTTTTTTTTTTTATCAACTGGTGCCAGAAAGTTAAACAGATTTGTAAATGACTTCTATTTAAAAATCTTAATCCTTCCAGTACAGCTGCTGTATGCTCTACAGGAAGTTACTTTCTTTTTTAATTTCTTTTCTGTCTGACCTGACCACAGTGCTCTCTGCTGACACCTCTGTCCATTTTAGGAACTGTCCAGAGTAGGAGCAAATCCCCATAGCAAACCTCTCTGCTCTGGGCAGTTCCTAAAATGGACAGAGGTGTCAGCAGAGATCACTGTGGTCAGACAGAAAGGAGATTCAAAAGGAAAAGAACTTCCTGTGGAGCATACAGCAGCTGATAAGTACTGGAAGGAATACAATTTTTAAATCAAAGTAATTTACAAATCTGTTTAACTTTCTGGCACCAGTTGATTTAAAAGAAAAATGTTTTCCAGGGGAGTACAACTTTAAAGAAAAATAAGTCACAACATGTATGAATCAAGCCTATCAAATAAATAACTTTTATATTAGCTTATGGTTTCCAGGTAGTAATGGGAAATTTTTACAAGCTTTACAAAGAAAAGAAAAAATGAATTGATATTTAGGTGAGACAACTCAAAAGATAGATAGATAAATAGATTATACAATATTATACAATAATATGCAATAATATGAAGATGATGTATGTTACAATTGCTTACAGCAGCAATTAATCATGCACAGGGGTCTCTGTGTTTTTTCTTAGTAGGTCTAATGCATTGGGTTGTTCTTTGAGTGACAAGGGGTATACTGCCGCTGTATAAATAACTTAGATGTCGCTTATAAAAGCTAAGGACTTTTTCTGCTCTATAAGAATAATAGAAATGGAGTGGCAGGAAATGATCTGACATGGCAACACCAATAAAACCAAAGTTGTCAATTATGTGACAGATACAACACACCATGCAACAGGATCACAGTCATTTTTTTCAGTGAGGCTCTATTCTGTAACAAATGATGTCCTCTTGTCTGTCCGTCAAATTATGTAATTTCCTGCCTTAGTAACCGGAGTCTAGTTTGCCAACAGATCTGACTTGTTCTAGTCACAGACAATAATACAATACAGAGAGACCAGGGCAGCAACGTTGAACCAACGAAGTCAGAAGCTGTTATAAAAGAGTTACAGTACAAGGATAACTACCGTATATACTCGAGTATAAGCCGAGTTTTTAAGCACGAAAAAACGCCTCCCCTCGGCTTATGCTCGAGTGAACTCTCCGCCTGTCAATCCCTTCTCAGTGGTCTTCAACCTGCGGACCTCCAGATGTTGCAAAACTACAACTCCCAGCATGCCCGGACAGCCATCGGCTGTCTGGGCATGCTGGCAGTTGTAGTTTTGAAACATCTGGAGGTCTGCAGGTTGAAGACCACTGTGGCCTTCGTCATCATCCAGACCCCCCTTTAGTTTTCTACTCACCTCCCCTCGGCGGGAAGGAAGGGTGAGCTGGTCCGGGCCATCTATGCTGCAGGGACCGTCCGGTGGGGAGGGTTAGTCGTTCCGGGCTGTCCATCTTCACCGGGAGGCCCTCTTCTCTGCTCTGGTCCGACTAGTGACGTTGCCTTGACGACGACGCACAGGGACATTCATGCACAGCAGACGTCTGTGATGTCCCTGCGCATGAAGGTTCCTGTGCGTTGTCGTCCAGGCGACATCACTAGTCCGGGGCTGAGTAGAAAACTAAAAGGGGGTCTGGATGATGAAATTAGGGGCCCCGGCTTATATTCGGGTCGGCATATACTCGAGTATATTCGGTAAGTAGGACACATGAAAAAACTTGGAGATGGAATGCAGATAAGTTAAGAAAAGATGATAAATGATAGAGGAAATATCACTAGAGCTTGTTAGACTAATAGTGAGATGTTTTATTGGTGAAATTAAGCCTAAACTGGAACCATTAATCAACCTATGGATGAAGTAGACATCTTTGCTGACCTATACAATGGATTATGTGCACTAAAGATGCTTATCAAAACAGGTTTTATCTCATCTCATATTGTTGAATTTATTTAAAAATATACGTTTTGTTTTTACAGCATGCAATATCCATTTACACAGAATAACTGCAGATACTGAGATTATACCCATCATATAGAAAAACTGAAGAAGATGTGGATGTGATTGGAGTAGTAGACACGATGTAGCAGCAGAATAGTAACTGCACCTCTGGAGGACACTAGAGAAGTAGACACAGCTTCCTTGTCTGTCCTCTTCCTCTGCGCAGTGATGCTCCAGGACCTGTGGTCATCTGCAGGTCCTTAATCACTCTGCTGTACAACATGGTGCAGGGAAGAGTTCCTGGACATCTCTGCACAGAAGTGACAGATCTGTTTGCTAATCTTGAGAAACAGCAAGTTCTGGGTGGGCAGCAGGGTAATGTGCCTGTCTTTTAGCTTTATTATAGTAAATACCAACTTTACCACAAGGGCATCTGATAATTCCCTTGTTTACCACTGGTTGATCCTAGATAAAACACTGTAACTAGCTGTAAATTATAGAATAGGTATTCAGCACATTATTTGAAGTAACTGACATTTGGTAACATTCCCTATAAAATGTAAACTGTTCTGTCTGGATTACGAATTGTAGTGAAGATCTTCAGCCTATAAACCTACTGAAGAAAGTACACTACAAGTCTGCCAGCTTCATGACTGTAATTTAGTATAACAGTCTGTCACTTCATCAAGCGTTTCCAAGGATTTTATGTGCTTAGAACAATATCCTTCCTCAATGCAGCATCTCGCTCATATTATTTAGAGTCAGAAAAACAGTATTTTATAAAAAGTCATAAACTAACAGTGCAATATGTGTACCAAATAAAATGTATCATAAAGAGTAATAACCGTAGGAAGATGGAACATACATCCGAAATGTAAACTAGTGTAGAAATGAGTGAGCGCAATACATATAAGGCTTGTCCAGAAAAATTTAACAATGTTTACAAAACATTCTCCGTCAAATAGTATGCTGCATTATACTTCTACAACAGAAGGCACAATTCATCTTAGGGCTCAAAAAGTAACTCATTTCCCTTGAGTACTTGGTACTAAGGCTATAAAGGCTATAAAATTTAAGTAGTTCCCCAACTTAGGCTAGCCATATATAACACTGGTTCAGCCAACAACTATCTGTCCTGATATCCCTATATACTTGCTTGTTCTGCTCAGCTGAGGGTGCACATGTTCTGAATGGAAAGAGGGGAAAAAGCCCCTACCTGACTCCTTGGCGGCAGTTTCGTGTGTAAGGTCAGCCTTTTTTTTTTTTTTTTAGACTTTCTGCTTCTTTCTTAAAATTTTCCCCCATATGTGCACATCTAGGCTTTTAGATGACATTTCTATGTGATCAAATTGCAACCAATGAGTGAGATTCAGTCATGATTCTAAACAGTTATAGTAAATTATGGTTCCTAAAAATGCAGTTTTCTTACATTGAATTTCATGAGAATTGCTTATCCTTTATGAAGTATTCACCTCTGGGTACAATCAGGTACTTTATTGTGAATACCCTACATTTTGTATTCAACAGCTGAATATACAGATGAGTGATCTTCTTCACTTGCTATGTGAATCTATAATGTATTCTTTCTACAAGTAGCAAAAAAGTCAAAGTTTGTAGACTTTTTACTGCCTTTCCTTATGCAGAGAAACCGATGATATACTGCTGGATGTTACACTGGACTAGAGTTTAAGAGCTTATATGCAGAGTACATATTTAAATTCTCTTGTTGCCTAATCCTTATATTTTTACATGGTTATATTACTCCTCAGAAAAAAAGAATGGAGTTTATATTGTTTAACGTATAGTTTTGGGATTTAGCCTTGCAGCAAATTTAAACTTTTGCAATGTAACATGCATCTAATAATTATTTTCAATGCATTGTTTTTGCCTACAGCCTTTAACTGTGCCTTACAAAACAGAAAACAGAACTTAAAGGGGTTATCCAGTGGAAAAAATTTTTTTTAAATGAACTGATGCCAGAAAGTTAAACAGATTTGTAAATTACTTCTATTAAAAAATCATTACCCTTCCAGTACTTTTTAGCAGCTGTATGCTATGGAGGAAATTATTTTCTTTTTTATCTTGTCCACAGTGCTCTCTTCTGACACCTCTGTCCGTGTCAGGAACTGTTCAGAGCAGCATAGGTTTGCAATGGGGATTTTCTCCTGCTCTGGACAGATCCTGATATGGGCATCAGGTGTCAGCAGAGAGCATTGTGGACAACACAAAAAAGAAATTAAAAAAGAAAAGAATTTTCTCTGTAGCATACAGCTGCTAAAAATTACTGGAAGGGTAAAGATTTTTTAATAGAAGTAATTTACAGATCTGTTTAACTTTCTGGCACCAGTTGATTTTTAAAAAAATGTTTTCCACCAGAGTACCCCTTTAAGCAGAATATAGATAGATCATTTGATTTGTCATTTGATTTGATCAGTAGAGTAAGCCAGGTGAAGTGTCCAAGATGGTCTCATACTATAAATCTATAGGGTCCTCTTAGCATTTGAACACTCAGACGCCAACCAATGAAAAGTTTTGACCTGTCCCTACAACATGTCTCTAAGAAGTTTATATACTCAGTAGCTATGTTTTCTAAGTCCAAATATCATGCATGCAGTGTCATCTTAAATATTCACAGCTCAAAAAAAAAGGGAACACTTAAACAACACAATATAACTCCAAGTCAATCACACTTCTGTGAAATCGCACTGTCCACTCAGGAAACAACACTGCTTGACAATCAATTTCACATGCTGTTGTGCAAATGGACCAGACAACAGGTGGAAATTATAGGCAATTAGCAAGACACCCCCAATAAAGGAGTGGTTCTGCAGGTGATCACCACAGACCACTTCTCAATTCCTATGCTTCCTGGCTGATGTTTTGGTCTCTTTTGAATGCTGGCGGTGCTTTCACTCTAGTGGTGGCATGAGACGGAGTCTACAACCCACACAATTGGCTCAGGTAGTGCAGATCATCCAGGATGGCACATCAATGCGAGCTGTGGCAAAAAGGATTGCTTTGTCTGTCAGCATAGTGTCCAGAGCATGGAGGCGCTACAAGGAGACAGGCCAGTACATCAGGAGACATGGAGGAGGCCATAGGAGGGCAGCAACCCGGAGGCAGGACAGTTATCTCTGTGCAATGAGGAGCAGGAGGAGCACTGCCATAGCCATGCAAAATGACCTCCAACAGGCCGCAAATGTGCATGTGTCCACTCAAACGGTCAGAAACAGACTCCATGCGGTCGGTATGGGGGCCCAACATCCACAGGTGGGGGTTGTGCTTACAGCCCAACACCATGCAGGAAGTTTGGCATTTGCTCGAGAACACCAAAATTGCAGGCACCGATGATTGAAGTCATCAATGCCTGCACTGCGTGAGGGCGGACGTCACATCTCCTCTCTGTGTAGGCCGCAGATACGGCTCACACAGAGAGGATGCTTTCTGCTGTATGTGCGTGAGCCGCACTTACAACAGAAAGCAGCGCTCTTCTGTCTGGGGATCCGGGACAAGTATCCCGGATCCTCAGTAGCAGCGTCCAAACGGACCAGCTGGTCAGTCCGCCCCTGATATTTACATCAAAATAGCCTCCATGGTCCCATTGCAGAAAATGTATATAAAATGTGACACTATACAGGTAAGAAAAAATGGATTGGAAGTCATTATTATGCAGACTTTTCTGCCTTTTTTTAGGACAGTCTTTAGTACATAAGGACTTATGAAGAAAAATTTATCGAAGCCTGTGCAGAGGAAAAGTTGACCAGTTGCCTATAGAAACCAGATTACCTTTTTGCTTTTTAAAAAGGCTTCTAAAAGTAAAAGAAGCGATCTGATTGGTTTCCATGGACAACTGATCCGCCTTTCCTATGCACAGGTATTGAATAATCTCACCAATACTGTTTAGACATATGTATTCTAAAGTGGATAGTAAGGGAGAATACGAAAGAATACATGGAAGTGCCCTGTAAACTGTACAAGAGTAGACTAATAGAAAAAATGGTGCAGCTCACAATTAATCACTATCCGAGTTATAATGGGCAAACACCGATACCCAAGGTTTATATACAATATATGGCAAAAAAGAGAAAAATTGCCCAACCTCTAGGGTAGTGAGAAATAATAATTATAGAATACTGTTTGACTAAGACCGTGCTTCAAATAACAATGAATTCTTTCTTTATATAAAATAATGAATGCATAAAAATTCCCCTCACAGGGCCCTTGTGGGAGGAATATTAAGTTACATATACACTAAAATCATTCAGAGTGAGTGGATAGTTTTAGTTATATGACCAACTGATAGTCCGGCAAGGTTCAAGCAAAGTTCAATCAAATTGCAATATCTACAATGGAATATTAAATATATGTCCATATACTGTTACATATTCTGCTCATATGATAATTATACCGCTATGCCGTAATGCTATATATTACCAGCTGTATTTATAAATGCTGGCTCCTTTCGTTGTAAGTATTATGCTCAATGGAGCGCAAGCTGACCTTTAAGCGCTGGCGGGAGCTGTGTGAAGCTGGTCCAGACTGTGCTGGACCCGATGTTTGTCACACGGAGACTCCAGAGGTGCGTGTGTTCACACGGATGGCAGTTCCGCGTGATGTTGGCATCTGACGTCATCAGGCAATGGCAATGGTAGGTGGAAAACAGGAGCGGCAGTTGTCAGCGGGGAGCTGAGGCATTAGATGGAAAGCAAAAGCAGCAGATGGATCTCAGGAACAGCAGCTGTGTCTTTTAGAGCAGGTAGATGGATCACACAGAGAGATCTCAGAGATGTCAAATAAGCAAGTGTATTTGTAAAAACAGCTCTCAGTGGTTCGGACTGACACAGGCTTTCAATCCACAAACTCACAATGCGTCTTTTTTCTCAGCTAAATGCATTTCAGGGTGCTTGGCATAAAGTATTCGACCCCTTCCTCAGTAGCTATAAATATATAAATGGCTACTGAAGAAGGGGTGCCCCAAATACCCCAATGTTAATAACATGGGATTGAAATTACTATAAAATTTAGATCCTGCCTTACATTTTGAGCACATATACACTTACCCTTAGACAACTGTATTCCTTCTCTCACTATTGACAGAATTCTTAGAGCAATTGCTTTAGAAAATATGTGATGGACAAAGAGCCTGGGATTACATAGGCACTCGTGTTCTTGTATTATATATGTATTATTTAGTCCAAATTGAATAGGAGATATGTAATTATTCAGTGACACCCTATGTATCTCAGATGGACTTAGTTTCAAATCAACTGGGGACAGAAAGTTACACAGATTTTTCAGTTACTTTTATAAAAGAAAAAAAATTAAATACATTAACCCTTTCAGTACTTTTCAGGTGCTGTATGCCCCAGAGGAAGTTGTGTAGTTCTTTCCAGTTAGGCACTGTGCTCTCTGCTGCTACCTCTGTCCATGTTAGGAACTATCCAAAGCAGTAGCAAATCCCCATGTCAAAGCATTGTGTTCAGACTGGAAAGAACTACACAACTTTCTTCTGAGCATACAGCAGCTGATTACTCAAGTACTGGAAGGCTTGAGTTTTTAAAGAGAAATATAACTTACTTTCACCAGTTGATTTGAAACCTTTTTTTTCTCCAAAGTACTCCTTGTATAGCGTGCTAACATTTAAGAGAATATCTAATTTATTGAAGACTCTGCATCCCAAAGTCTAGCATGGGATATAATAAAAGCATGTATTCATTTAGTGTATATCAAATATTTTAACTAAACAGATTAGGAATGAACAGTTGGTATTTTGCCAATTCAAGTCACAGATGATATGTAATATCTTCATTCCTATCTTGAGAGTATCGTTCTACCTGTCATGTCTACCTGTCATGCCTATTATGGTGGAAGAGCCCCAATTGATGGCCAGTCTGTCAAACAAAATTAAATTATTTCGAGATTATTTGATCCTAAAGTTATGGTTATTTTAATCATTTTAATCATAGGAGTGACCATGAGGTGATGGGGCATACACACCCATCAATGTACAACAATTACACCCCATGACTGTATAATCCTGCCCATCACCTGATTATCATTTTATTTATTAAGTCCCGCACATCTGACTGATTTCCTGAATTGGTGGACAAACTAAAAAGGCAAATGACCAGGACAACCTAAGCTATTTAATGACAGTAACATCTAATTTTATTTGAGTTGGCTACAGATCCTCTTTAAAATCAATCACAGGATCTAAATTCATCGGGACTCAGTAGTGCGATCACAGGTTCCCCATCAGCTAACAAGATGGCCAGAGTGTCCCTACTTGGACCCGTGCTGTCTGATATTGACTTTGCTTTTCCAGGCTGCTTTACAGGCTGGTGAAGAAAAGCAACAATAACATTGATCAATGCTATACTATGAAATAGCAGTGAAAAGTGTTCACAATCGAAAGGTATAATAGTGCATGTAATAGTTTGAATTTAAAAAAAAACTTTTCTATTATAGACATGAACACATTTGGCATCACCGCATGCAATCATGTCCGAACGATCAAAATATTATGTTAATGAAACAGCATGAAGAATAGCAGAAATGACATCGATAAAAACTTCAGCTCATGACACAAATAATTTGTTACCATACAGCCCCCTATACAGAAAAATAAGAAGAAAGTTAATCAAATGGCAATTTAGAATTTTTAAAACTAGTAAAGCATGAGGAAAACTAAACAAATTGGGTATTGTCGTAATAATACTGAAGGGAATAATAAAGATATCATGTTAGCTTGACCATATGGTAAATGGTCTAAGAAGAAGCCTCTCTCAACTAATCAAAATTGTGTTTTTTTTTTTTTACATTTTGCCCCACAGATATTTTTTTTTTCCTTCGGTGGTAAAATTTATAATGTCATTACAAAATACACTTGGCACTACAAAAATAAGCTATCATATGGGCTTGTAGATTCAAAAAATTTAAAGAGTTATACATTTTAAAAGGCAAAGAGGAAAAAAGAAAAAACGCAAAAATGAAAATTTGCTCCATCATAAAAGGATTAAAAGGGTACACCGCCAAAGAATAGGGGATCCCCACAATCTCAGCGCAGCACCCAGCATTCTGAACGAATGCTGGGTTCCAGCAGCAGTGGTCATGACATCACGTTACACCCCCTCGAGATGTCACGTCACGCCCCCCATCCCACCCTACAGACATGCATGGATAGGGGATAAGATGCCTAGTGGAAGAGTTCTGGTCAAATAAAACTCCATAAAAATGTAGTATATAATGATTAATGTACATTGTTATAAAACTGGTTGCTAGACAGCAAAATTGAGCTTCACCTACAGCGGTCTCCTTTCCCGGTTCCTAACTGTTGCTTTCAACCTCCAAGACTTACAGGAGAGCTGGAAAGTAACAAAAATGAGTTTGGTAACTCAACATTAGATGTCTGTAACTTGAGATGATAGATTACATTATGATGCAAACAAATGATAATGAGGATGAAAGAAAGAAAGAAAGAAAGAAAGAAAGAAGAAAGAAATAGAAAGCCAAGAAAGAAATAGAAGATGACAATCAGGAACCAATACAAGTGCAGGCAGGAGCTCTCTCTAATCTTTCCCTAGATCATTCCCTAAACTTTACACTAACACCATTAAACCTCACTTTCCCTGCAATATCCCTATGATACTCCTAGACTATGAACTATAAACTAGATTGGAGAAAAAGAACAGAGGGAAGATTTCTGCTATTTGTAACAATGAACACATTTTTTTAAATTCAAGAGATGTCTTTGTGACGTATGATGTCTTTGTAACGTATGACTGGATATTCTGATGGGAAAGTGTAGATATTGTGATTGCATGGGGTTGACTGCACAATGGTGAACTCAATGGTGACTGCACAATGGTGAACTCAATGGTGACTGCACAATGGTGGACTCAATGGTGACTGCACAATGGTGGACTCAATGCTGGCTGCATGGAAAGGCAAGGGGACCTGGTGGATGCTTGCTTCAGCTTTGTTTCTGTATAAAAAAAACTAATTTATGTAAAGATGTTCTCTCTTATAAATGAGAACTTATAGATTTGTTTAGCTAGTTATGGGGTGTTATGGTAAAGTTTAATTACTGATATATAGAAATATAAAGACTCTAATGACCACTAGCGATGTCTATCTCCATATGCCCTCACTAAGTGTGTCAGCTAAAGGATGAGATAAAACCATGTGATAGGAAAAGAACATAAAACTAAAATAGTTACTGGAAGCACAAGCAATATAAAACTAAGTGCAATTTTTCATGTATGGGTAACTGGTAAGAAGAGTATAGGTTTTGTAGCTTTACAGGCAACAAGTTAAGTTACTTTCATTAGCTTTGAGTTAAAGGGGTACTCCGGTGGAAAACATTTTTTTTTTTTAAATCAACTGGTGCCAGAAAGTTAAATAGATTTGTAAATTACTTCTATTAAAAGTCTCAATCCTTCCAGTACTTATCAGCTGCTGTATACTACAGAGGAAGTTCTTTTCTTTGTGAATTTATTTTCTGTCTGACCACAGTGCTCTCTGCTGACACCTCTGTCCATGTCAGGAACTGTCCAAAGCAGGAGCAAATCCCCATAGTAAAACCTCTCCTGCTCTAAACAGTTCCTGACATGGACAGAGGTGTCAGCAGAGAGCACTGTGGTCAGACAGAAAAGAAAGGAACTTCCTGTGGAGCATACAGCTGCTGTTAAGCACTGGAAGGGTTTAGATTTTTAAATTGAAGTAATTTACAAATTGGTCAAACTTTCTGGCGCCTATTGATTTAAACAAATGTTTTCCACTGGAGTACCCCTTTAAGTATTAATATTAATGAGGATTAATATATCAATACATATCACACCAAAGTCTATCAACAGCGCTACATTCTTCCATAAGTATAAATGTGCTAGTTGTAAAAATATAAGCATATGTGAGATAAAGATGTTGAATGTCTGAAAATAACAGATGTCTGCATGAAGGAAGCTTTGCCCTTTATACCTAGAACCGCAATATATCACTATGGTGACTAATATAGTTAGAGTTGCTAAAGGACATTTTCCAGGACATATAATACTCATGTCAGATTATGTATTAGAAAGAATGCTTTCAATGGGATTTTAGTTGTATAACGGGTTTATGAGTACAGTAGAACATCAAAGGGTTATATTGCCAGCTATCCTTTTTTTGTGTACAAGCCTTGCAGAATCCTTTAACATTAAAGCATGCTTCTATTTTCAAGCCTCTCATTTATTTTAAAAGCAATTGTTACACAGATGAATAGCAAAATCTGTATATTTGTCATTGTTTACATTAGATAATCTAAAGTGTAAGATAATGGCGAAGTTAGTACAACGCGTAGGGAAGGCCATTGAGGTTACCCTTTATGTAATCACACAATAATAATAATTTTATTTATATAGCCCCAACAGATTCTGCAGTACTTTACAATTTCACATTGATATGACAAGACGAATGCTCAAATGCAAAGCATTATTACCCGAGAGTCTATTCAAATTTCTTTTTATTTTACAATATTCTGTAATTTTTTCAATGGTGACATGCGGTAGATTTGTGAATTTTGGTCATTGATGCTGCCAAGTATTTTCAATGTATAATATATGTGATAGGTGATCATTCCAACATATATCATACATAAATATATATATATATATATATATATATATATATATATATATTGAAACAGGATATGGCAGGTGGCTGATTCCTCTGGGCCTGTGTGAATGATGTCGTGAGCCGTGCCAAGAAGCGGATTCTAAGGTCCCGCTGGTTTTCACCAGAGCCCGCCGCAAAGTGGGATGGTCTTGCTGCGGCAGGCGGCACCCAGGTTGCTACCCCTAGCATGACTCGTCCACACAGGTAGCTGGGAGGTGGCGTGGCACAGAAGGAGACGGGTCGGACGTTGCAAGATGACAGTAGGTCAGGGCAGGAACACAGGTGCAGGGTAGGTAGGTAGCAAGGAACAGGTACACAGTAACGGAGACACAGAACTTTCACTATGGCAATAGACAACCAAATATCTGGCAGGGAACCAAGGAAGGAGCTGATATTTAAGGACCAGGATGCAGGTGTAGACACTTAATTAAGTGAGAGCTGGCCCTTGAAGAATGAGAGCTCCGGCACGCACGCACCCTAGGAGGGGGGGTACGCGCGTCGGGGCTGCGAGGACACAGAGAGGCGGGAGGTGATTGATGGACTGGGATTCGCATGCGGGTGCATCATGTGATGTGAATCCCAGCCCCTCTGGCAGCGGGGACATGATCAAAGAGTGCTCACGTCCGGCATGTCCGGCCAGAGTGCAGGCGTTACAGTACCCCCCCTTTGGTCTCCCCCTCTTCTTTGTAATTCAGAGAGTTCCCCACTACATGAGACCAGGTGATTTCTGGAATGGGCAAAGGCTGTAAGGAACTTGCAGGCTTCTGTCGTGGATTCTTCCGTCTTCTAAGGTGACCAACTGGCAAGGAAGAATGTCCCCAATTCAAGACTTTACATCTGAGTTTAACAGGCACGGAAGGTATCACTGGAGGAACAAGACAGTAATCTTGGTGATATTGTCCCCAACAAGTGATTTCACCAGATGTCCAGTCAAGATGTGGAGAATGACGTCGAAGCCAAGGAAGACCAAGAAGAAGCTCCGAAGTATAATGTGGTAGCACACAGAACTCAATTTTTTCCTTATGCAAATTTCCTACTTGCATGACGAGAGGTTCCGTGCGAAATTGCACCTTAAAGATCAGATTTTGTCCATTAACAGAAGAGATGTAGAAGGGCTTGGCAAGCCGAGACACTGGAAGACGGTGCTTATGGACCTGGGAGGCACCAATGAAGTTACCTGCAGAACCGGAGTCCAAAAGAGCAGAAGCGATGAAAGAAGTCTTGGCAGAGGTAAACACTTGAACCGGGGTGGTCAAGTCAAGAGAGGAAATATTCCCATCAAGGGATGCCACTCCAACTTGTCCAAGATGAGAGAGTTCTCCCGAACTCGGAGGACATACAGTAGAGTCTTTGAGAAAGTGCTCCGGACTGGCACAATACACAAATTCTCATTGCGTCGAAGGGATCTTTCCTGCTGCATTAAGCGAAAACGGTCCACTTCCATAGCCTCTTCGGCAGGAGGGAAAGAAGACAGTAGAAGTGGATGTTGGAACACGGGTGCCAGACAAGGTAATCGGCATGTTCGGGCAGGTTCTTTTTCCAAAGGAAGTTTTTCCTGCCTCTCGGCAAAACGCACATCTATTCGAGTGGCTAAATGGATAAGTTCGCTCATGTTATTCGGAGAATCCCATGCAGCGAGAGCATCCTTGAGTCGAGAGGAAAGTCCTTTTTTAAAAGTAGCACACAAGGCCTCGTCGTTCCAAGAAAGTTCAGAGGTAAGAGTGCGGAACTGAACCGCATAGTTGCCAATGGAGGAGTTCCCTTGGCAAAGGTTCAGTATAGCCGTCTCGGCAGAGGAGGCTCGCACGGGTTCTTCAAAAGCATTGCGGAATTCTGGAAGGCTGACAGGTTCAAGGAGACCGGATCTCTACGATCCCAGAGAGGAGTAGCCCAGGCCAAAACTTTTCCAGACAGTAGACTGAACACAAACGCTACTTTAGCATGCTTCGTCGGGAACAAATCCGCCATGAGTTCAAGATGGATAGAACACTGACTAATCAAAGAGCCATGGGCTCTACCCAATATAACCAGACGAGTGCTACCAATGCTTCTGGTATATATACTAAACTACCGAACAAGAAAAGCATGTGCATAAAAGAAGTGCACACCAATTAATATGCAAACAATCATTTTATTATAGAAATCACACCAAAATAGCCTCACATGATAAAAGCATTTACAATGAGAAGGCATAATCTCCTAGCCACCCTCAGCCACAGAGGGGAACTCCGGAGTCCTGGAAGCTCCCCCCCCAAGGGACACCTGCTAGATCTCAATTTTACAACACACACTCCCTCAAATATCCTGCAACCCCCACAATATTGCACAATACAATTGAATAATATCAACAGAAGCTATATCAAAATAAATATATTTAAGTGCACAGTCAAAGCAAGAGTATACCAAGTGGCAACAAGGTGAACAATAGCAGCTGAGTAGTTGTAAACAGTTACACTAAAGTAAGCATGCAAGGGAGGAAATAGAGATACATCACACAATCATAAGGGCCAGTGTACCCCCAGAAAGGTCCCCACGTGTTCCGTCACTAACTAGTGACTTCCTCAGGGTCGCATTATCACAATGTGTCACAAAGCCTGTACACAGCTTGGGATCTCTGTCATACTTTGAAGGCAAGGACAGATGAAATTTGGTCCCGGAGGAAGCTGCAGAAACACGAGGCTCAGGAACAAGTGGCTGCTGCTGAGCGGCAAGGAGCTGTTGCACCATGGCTGAAAGTTGATCCAGTTGTTGTGCCTGATGGGCTAACTGCTGCGACTGCTAAGCCACGATGGTGGAAAGATCCGAGACATCTGGCAAAGGCACCCCAGCGGGATCCACTGCCGGATCTTACTGTAAAGGGATACGGCAGGTGGTGGACCCTCTGGGCCTGTGTGGATGATGACGTGAGCCGTGCCAGGGAGTGGAGTCTAAGGTGCCACAGGTTTTCATCAGAGCCCGCCGCAAAGTGGGATGGTCTTGCTGCGGCAGGCGGCTCCCAGGTCACTATCCCTGGCGTGACTCGTCCACACAGGTAGCTGGGAGCTGGCGTGGCACAGAAAGAGACTGGAAGGAAGTGGCAAGATGACAGTAGGTCGGGAACACAGGTGCAAGGTAGGTAGGAAGCAAGTGAGAGAAGGTGAAAGGTATTGTGTTGGATGGGCGATATGTGTCACCAAGGCTCCTGGCTTTGGTAAAGTAAGAGCCGATATTCATTCAGTGTCTGTGCTGCAATGCAGACTGACACTATGGCCGTAGTATGGCTGGAAGGCCAATCCGGAATGGCTCTTACTGGGAATGACCAAGTGCAGGGTGGGGGTCATTCCCCACAATCCACGTTGCCTTTTGTTGGCCTTAAAGGCAACCTGTTTCACCAGCTGAGGGGGATTTGCTAGTTGCAGCTCACACTCTCAGAGAGAGCTGAGAGTGGAGTTCTTCCCTACGTTTGCTCCAAGGTTGGAAGCTGGTGAGCAGCCTGCCTTGAGACCTGGAAAAGCCTTGCTTGATGTCGCATGGCATGGTCTGATGTGTGAACAAACACTAAAGGACTTTTGTTACGTTTTCCTTTCTTCTGCATTTAAAGACTGTTTGCTGTGAGATAAGTGTGAATAAAACACTGAGCTTTGATTTGGAAAATACTGTTTCCTGAGTTCTGCTGTACATGCTTTTCAGTGTCAGTTCTGATATACAGACTGTAGCACATGTAGTGTCTGCAGTACACGTGCAAGTTTCACAGTTTTTACTCTGCTATACATGCTGTGCAGCATCAACTCTGCTATGTGGCAGGAAGTTTTGACTGAGGGAAAATCGTCTGAGGGGTGACAGCGTTTTGGATGAGGGAGTTTCGGATGAGGGAGGAGGGAGTTGTGGCTGACGACTGACAGAGGATTGGTGTGAGGGAAGAGGCGGGATCCTGTTTCACCTAATGGGGGACTGAGTTGCGGCTGATGACTGACAGAGATTGGTCTGAGGGAGGAGGTGGGATGGAATTACAGCTGATGACTGACAATGTCCTAAAATGGATGCCGTATTATCAAAATATCTCCAGCCGTTTGGAAGTTATGCAGTAACAAATATTTCCCATAGACTTGTATGGGATTTAACCCCTTTCTGTTTTTGCACTTTTGTTTTTTCCTCCTTACCTTTTAAAAATCATAACCCTTTAAATTTTGCACCTAAAAATCCATATGAGGGCTTATTTTTTGCGCCACCAATTCTACTTTGTAATGACATCAGTCATTTTACCCAAAAATCTACGGCGAAAGGGAAGAAAACATAATTATGCGACAAAATTGAAGAAAAAACACAATTTTGTAAATTTTGTGGGCTTCCATTTCTACGCCGTACATTATTCTGTAGGTCCATACAATTAAAATGATACCCTACCTGTATATATAAAAATGACATTCATTTTTATGTGCAAAAAAGAAAGGAACGTTCCCATGTTTGAGTTGCCAAAATTGTAACAGCATTATAAAAACTGATGTGATTTGTCATCCATTAACAGGTACTAAAATTCCTATAAAAGGCTGGTACAATTGCAACTCTAAACATTTAGTTTACATGTTAAAATGTCCCTGTGGACAAGTTTATGTGGGGCAGAGGATGAGGAATATAAAATGCCGGATTAATGAACATCGATGCGCAATCCGGAATATGAAAGGAGGTTCAAGCCAGATAGAAATAGGGAATAAGTTCGATGAAACAGGAGTAGCAAAACATTTTTATGATTTTGGTCATCAAGTCAGGGAATTACGCTGGTTGGTTATTGAAGAGATAGAAGGTGACTGAGAAGAGAAAATTAAAAGAAAATGACTACAATGAGAAGTGTATTGGATAGAAACTTTAAACTCTCTGAGTCTAGATGGGCTCAACGAATTATGCAATTTCTCAGTTTTCCTGTAAGTTGTTGTTAACATCTAACTTAATATTGCTGTGATGGAATGTTTTTAATTATGAAGCATGCGTGTGCCCATATTTTAATATGAAAACTTTCACTTTCAGAAATCAGCTCTCGCGAGATATGAATGCTATGTAATGGGTGCACGATAGGGTTACTTGAGAAAGGGAGTGTGTCCTCCGAAATGTCGGAAGTGTCCGGCAAACACTCACCTGTCTACCCCTTCATGAGAGGAAGGAAGACCAGCTCCAATATGCCCGTAAAAGGGTGAAACTATACTGGCTGCTGGATCAGGACTGTCGGACGTTTATTAGTGAGCACTGTGGGTGAAGTAACTTTTGTATCTTTTTACTTTCAAATAATGGAGATTGCTCCGATTTTGTACTAAGAAGTTGAAACTACTAAAAGCATTTCTTAAAAATGCATATTGTTGTCAAGTGTGAATTACTTTTTATGTTTAAAGCCTGGTCCTGCCAGGCTTTATCATTCTGGGCACCGGAGGGACCGCAGCAGGAGAGGTAAGCCCTCAGGCTACCTCAGAAGTGGATCGCCCCTCCGCGATCACGCTGCAGGGGGGGGGCGATCCACCCCACTGGACCACCAGGGAATGGATACAGGCACCTTTAGACCTATCTAAAGGATTAATAGCCGGCCGCGGCGATCGCCGCATGTTGGCTATTAACGCCGGTCCCCAGCTACAGGAATCAGCTGGGGGCCGGCCGGTATGACGCGGCTCGAGTCGAGAGCCCGCGTCATACCCCGTTAACGGCCATTGGACAAGCATAGACGTCCATGGTCGTTATTGAGTTAAAACAAAAACCTGGACTCTCACAAATGGGGGTGTGAAAGGGTTAAATTACCTATCCTATGTTTGTTGTTTACATATAAGTAACGTGTACCAAGTTTCATGTTAATATCTTTAGCCGTTTGGAAGTGATGCTGGAACATACACACGTACACACATACATACACACATTGGGGGAGATTTAACAAAACCTGTGCAAAGGAAAAGTTGCCTAGTTGCCCATACCAATCAGATTGCTTCATTCATTTTGCAGAGGCCTTGCCAAAAATATAAGAAGCAATCTAATTGGTTGCTATGGGCAACTAGGCAACTTTTCCTCTGGAAAGGTTGTGATAAATCTCCCCCCTTGAGTTTTATATATTGTGATGACTCGCTCTTACAGATAGGTGCAGTTGCAGTAGAGAGGCAAGGAGACAGTGCTTTCCAAATCAAAGTTCAGTGTTTTATTCACACTAAGCCCATGGCAAACAGTCTTTAATACAGAACAAAGGGAAAACATTACAAAAGTCCACCTGAATTTCCTAGGTGTTTGTTCACACCTGAGTTTCTGCCATGCGGCATCAAGCAAAACTTTTCCAGGCCTCCAGCTATGCTGTTCAGCAGCTTCCACTCTTGAAGCAACCACAGGGAAGAACTCCACACACAGCTTTCTCTGGCAGTGTGAGCTGCAACTAGCAAATCCCCCTCAGCTGGTGAGGCAGAATAGCTTTAAGGCCAACAAAAGCCGACCTGGATTGTGAGGAATGACTCCCACCCTACACTTGATCATTCTCAGTAAGAGCCATCTCAGATTGGCCTTCCAGCCATACTACGGCCATAGTGTCAGTCTGCATCACATATCCCGTCCTCATATCCCTACCTCATATCCTGACCTCATATCCCGTCCTCATATCCCATCCTCATATCCCGGCCACATATCCCGACCTCATATCCCGACCTCATATCCCGTCCTCATATCCCGTCCTCATATCCTGTCCTCATATCCAGTCCTCATATCCCGTCCTCATATCCCTTTCTCCTATCT
Organism: Hyla sarda; assembly: GCF_029499605.1. Classification (NCBI taxonomy): domain Eukaryota; kingdom Metazoa; phylum Chordata; class Amphibia; order Anura; family Hylidae; genus Hyla; species Hyla sarda. The sequence continues at coordinate 216,346,742 of NC_079191.1, forward strand.
CGACCTCCTATCTCGACATCCTATATCGACCTCCTATCCCGACCTCCTATCCCAACCTTATATCCTGTCCTCTTATCCCGACCTGTAATATGTGTACCAGGTATTGAAATATCTCCAGCCATACATACATTTCCCATTGATTTGCTTTAAACAAAAACCCTGACCCTCAAAAACCGGGGTAGTTAAGGGTTAAATTAACTATCCTATATTTTAAGTGGACATATAAGTAACATGTGAACAAGTATTATCGAAATATCTCCAGCCGTTTGGAAGTTATGCAGTAACATATATCTCCCATAGACTTGTATGGGACTTTAAACAAAAACCCCAACCCTGGCAAATGGAGGTGACTAAGGGTTAAGTCACCTACCCTATGTTTGTTGTTGACATATAAGTAACGTATGTGCCAAGCTTCATGTTAATATCTTTAGCCGTTTGGACGTGATGCTGGAACATACACATACACACACACAAACACACATACACACATTGGGTTTTATATATATGACCCCAAATCCCCTCCTCTTATTCCGACCTCATATCCTGTCCTAATATCCCCATCCTCATATCCCGTCCTCATATCCCATCCTCATGTCCCATCCTTATATCCCGACCTCATATCCCGTCCCCATATCCCATCCCATATCCCGACCTCATAGCCCCTCTTCATATCCAATCCTCATATCCTGTCCCCATATCCAGACCTCATATTCTGACCTCATATTCTGCCCTCATATCCCGTCCTTATATCCCATCCCAATGTCCCATCCCCATATCCCAACCTCATATCTTGTCCTAATATCCTGTCCCCACATCCCAACCTCATATCCAACCTCATAACCTGACCTCATATCCTGTCCCAATGTCCTGTTCCCAATATCTAATCCTGGTTTCTAATTCTCATATCTCGCCCTCAGGTGGGGCTGAGTTGTGATGAAGATATTATAAGCTGAAAATAAAAGGGGTGTGGATTAAATGGTGGGCGTGTCTTTTCAAGATGGGGCATGGAATGCGGGGAGGATGCGGCTTGCCAGCCGAGCTGGCGCATTCACCAGGAGATGCAGAGCGGAGCTTGTGGAGTAAGGTACCAGAATTTCCATACTTGAAACAGACTTGAAACAAAAAACCCATACTTCACATAAAGGGGTAGGTTAGGGTTAATTTAACCATTATATATTTTTATAAGTAACATGTATGAGTAACGGAAGTTATGCTGGAACATACATTTCCCATAGAATTGCATTGGACTTAAAGCAAAAACCCAGACCCTTGCAAATGGGGGGGGGGGGGGGGGTAGGTTGGGGTCAAATTAACTATCCTATATTTTCAGTGGACTTATAGGTAACATATAACGTATTATCGAAATACCTCCAGCTGTTTGGAAGTTATGCAGTAACATATATTTCCCTTAGACCTGTATGGGTCTGTAAACAAAAACCCCAACAAAAATTGTGTGGGTAAGGGCTATCCTATGTTTGTTGTTGACATAAGTAACATGTGTACCAAGTTTCATGGCAATATCTTTAGTCGCTTGGAAGTGATGCTGGAACACACACACACACATTTTTTTCATCCGTCTGTAAGACGGCTTCCACTAATAAGCCTGAAAATTAAAATTAAAATACTCACCACCCTGGCTTCTGGGCTGTAGCTCCACCTCTAATGATGTAATCACTAGGGGGGGGGGGAGTTACACAGTTCTGGCCTGGCCGAGCTAGGGTGGTAAATGGCTTCTGTATAAAGTATATACAGCTATGTTTAGATAGCTGTATACACTTTAAAACCCCCAAAGGGTTCACCAACACTGCACAGCATAGTGCACAGCCCAGCAAGTGGACCAGCGATCGATGTGTGTACTGTATACACATTGTAGCTTCACTGTAAATTCTAGCTGGGCAGTAGATATATGACATATCCAGATCTCTGCAGGGATAGTTTCTAGTGCAGCACTATGCTGCGCTGGAATACTGTATGGCTGCGGAGGGAAGTAGGGATGCTATGCTAAAAATTCAAAACAAATCCAGATGAAAATGTGTAGATTGTGTTGCAGATTTGCTGCAGGTCTGGTGCAAATTTTACCTTTCACATCCACTATCCCATAGACTTACATAGAGCACATATATTTAGCAAAAATGGGTGCAAATTTTCCACAATTGCTCTGATGCATTTTTTTTAAATGGGTACTCCGGCCCCAAGACATCTTATCCCCTATCCAAAGTATAGGGGATAAGATGTCTGATCGCGGGAGTCCTGCCACTGGGGACCCCCGCAATCTAGCATGCAGCTACCACCTGCAAGCACTGCTGGAAGCGCTGGAGGCTTTCAGTGCCTCCCGACCACGGGGACTGAGTGTCGTGACGTCATGACCCCACCCCCGTTTGACGTCACACCCCGCCCCCTCAATGCAAGTCTATGGGAGGGGGCGTGATGTCCGTCACGCCCCCTCCCATAGACTTGCATTGAGGGGGCGGGACAGGGCGGGACGGGGCGGGACGTCACACGGGGCGGGGTCGTGACGTGACAATACTCCCTCCCCGTGGTCGGGAGGCATAACACTGAGAGTTTCCAGCAGTGCTTACAGGTGGGTGCTGCATGCTAGATTGTGGGGATCCCCAGTGGCGAGACCCCCACAATCAGACATCTTATCCCCTATCCTTTGGACAGGGGATAAGATGTCTTGGGGCCGAGGTACCCCTTTAAATATAAAATACCTGAAAATACACTGTGTGAACATGATCTAAAACTGAAAAGTACACAAGTCTAGTTAAAAAAGGAGGCCCAGTTTTTTCAATCTGAGGCAAAAATGTGAACAGTAACCAATTGCATATTTTTTCTGGGAAACAGAAATTGGTTGCTTTCCATCAGAAACAAAAATCAGACACATTTTTATCTCAGACAGATTGATAAATCTGGGTCAGTGTTCATGCCTAGACTACCAAGATGAATAAAATAGTGTCTTATCATCTCTGATGTTGAAATAGAAAGGAGTAAACTTATTTGTACACTACACAATGATAACAACTCATTTCCATATAAAGTGCAGGTATTCCAATTTTTTTTCATTGTATCTAGAGTGGACTTTGATATGCTCAGCCTGAGACAGCTTAGAGGAAAACACATTTTTACTTAAATCTTTTCATGCATCATCAACAGAGAAGTGGAACAGAACAAGGTGACAAGGCGGAATGTAAAACTTTTTGCTGTAGCTTATGGAAAGGAAATCTGTAAGGAATATATATATATATATATATATATATATATATATATATATATATGTATATATATATATATAAATACATACATCTGTTTATTTTTGAGTTTTTACAAAAATTTCCATTAAAGGGGTACTCCAGCGAAAAACTTTTTCTAAATCAACTGGTGCCAGAAAGTTAAACAGATTTGTAAATTACTTCTATTAAAAAATCTTAATCCTTCCTGTACTTATTAGCTGCTGAATACTACAGTGGAAATTCTTTTCTTTTTGAAACACAGAGCTGTCTGCTGACATCATGACCACATTGCTCTCTGCTGACATCTCTGTCCATTTTAGGAACTGTTCAGAACAGCATATGTTTGCTATGGGGATTTCCTTTTACTCTGGACAGTTCCTAAAATGGACAGAGATGTCAGCAGGGAGCACTGTGCTCATGATGTCAGCAGACAGCTCTGTGTTTCAAACGGAAAAGAATTTCCACTGTAGTATTCAGCAGCTAATAAGTACAAGAAGGATTAAGATTTTTTAATAGAAGAAATTTACAAATCTGTTTAACTTTCTGGCACCAGTTGATTTAAAAAAAAAATATTTTTCACCGGAGTAACCCTTTAACATATGGATAACATACAGGAACAAAAGACAAAGAAGAAAGAAAATTACAATTCTTAAGAGTTACCATCTACACATGTCCATCTGAAACAAAACATCAGTAAGGCAAATCCGAGACACATATATAATTAAGACTTATATCATCAATTGGATGTCTCCTACCTATATAAACTTTTCTAACAATATTTAAAGACAGGATGTTTATCATGTAAGGTGAAAACAAAATGAGAATCCCTTCACCAGATCTTACCCAAGAAATAAGAGTATCCAACAGAAATGGTACACCTTGGGCAAATTTTAATCAGACTTCATTAGGTCATATGTTCAAGTGAAAGGGAAGAATATGATAACTTAGGTTTGTGTTCGGGGCTACACAATCATGCTCGTAATTACCATGGTATATACTTACTTGTTATGTAAGACATTTAAACCTAACATATCGGTCTGAATTGTGCCCAATGACCGAGACCGAGGCCACGCCTTTAGTGGGCATGCCCTATAATGGATGAATTTTAAATGAAATGGAGAAAAAGAGGGAGGTTTGGGAGGTGTCCGCAAATGTCATGAACGCCCTCCTCATAGGAGGCAGGGGAATTATATACCCCTGCCCCCACCAACAACCCCTTATGTCCCGCCTGGCCGTGCAGTGGGGTGGAGATACATCCGCCCCTCTCACAAACAAAGCCTAATTAGGCTTTCACTTGTGATCAGGGCTACACAATCGTGCTCGTGATTACCATGGTATATACTTACTTGTTATGCAAGACATTTAAACCTAACATATCGGTCTGAATTGTGCCCAATGACCGAGACCGAGGCCACGCCTTCAGTGGGCAAAAATCAATATGGTAGGGGAAAAATTAATATAATAATCATGAAACTGATGCCCCTAACTTGACACAAACCAAGATATAGCTCTAAAGGTAAGACTGACGTTAACTGAGAGCGAACTGACTGTCCTGGGATACAATGCTTAGAAACTGAAGAACTGTGGTAGTCATGCCTACTCTAAGTGAAACCTGAGTTGGCACTTTGAGCAGGGTTGAGCTAATATCCGAGCTGCCAATTGGTTTTGCATGCTTGCCCAATATCTCAGGATGAGATTGAACAATTATAACCTGTCAGGCCTAATGAAGCTCATCATGTCTCTGCTATTAAGTGGCAAAATACAAACTGCTAGCAAGATGACGCACAAGCACCACAACCCGAGTAACCTGGCGGCAACAGCCTGTAGATCAAACAATGTCCGAAAACACCTTTCCTAAACTGGCCAAACCTGAACTGCCCCATTCCTGACTCCACTAGTAACAGGAGTGGTGTCCCCCTGCGAGTGACCCATCCTTTGATTCCACTGTGTCTATAGTTTTAGCAAACCCAAAGAACCTGCAGACATTAATGCTCTATGCGTGAGCCATCGTACCCTCAACTGGGCCCTTGAGCATATGATGGTGCTGAAGTGTCAGGCACTGACCGGATATTAGTCATACAGATAACCGACCGCCTGTGTGCCTACAGGTCTATTGCTCTGAGGCTGTGTCAATAACGGTGAATTGCATGAAACCTTCCCCTGCAGACGTGGCAGGCATAACGAGTAAACAGCCACCTAAGTGACGAATATTTTTTTTAAGACGTGTCAGTAATCAATAACCTATGTGGTATCTCCCCCTGAAGCCTTGGCAGTTATATCAGGTAACAATCCCCTATGTATCGATAAGTTATTGCTCTGAAATAATTCAGTAACAACAACCTGTGTGGTGCCTCCCCCTGCAGACATGGCAGGCATATCAAGTAAACAACCACCTAGGTGTCGAAATGTTATTGCTCTGAAAAATGTGTCAGTAACAACAACCTGTATGGTGCTTCCCCCTGCAGACGTGGCAGGAATAACGGGTTAACAACCACCTATGCGTCGAAATGTTATTGCTCTGAAAATGTGTCAGTAACAATAACCTGTGTGGTGCCCCCCCCCCATGCAGACGTGGCAGGAATAACGGGTAAACCACCTATGCGTCCAAATGTTATTGCTCTGAGGACGTGTCAGTAACAATAACCTGCGTGGTGCCCCCCCCCTGCAGACGTGGCAGGCATAACGGGTAAACAACCACCTATGTGTTGAAATGTTATTGTTCTGAAAACGTGTCAGTAACAACAACCTGTGTGGTGCCTCCCCCTGCAGATGTGGTAGGAATAACAGGTAAAAACCACCTATGCGTCGAAATGTTATTGCTCTGAAAACGTGTCAGTAACAATAATCTGTGTGGTGCCCCCCTGCAGACGTGGCAGGAATAACGGGTAAACCACCTGTGCGTTGAAATGTTATTGCTCTGAGGATGTGTCAGTAACAATAACCTGCGTGGTGCCCCCCCTGCAGACGTGGCAGGCATAACGGGTAAACAACCACCTATGTGACGAAATGTTATTGCTCTGAAAATGTGTTAGTAACAATATGCTGTGTGGTGCCTCCCCCTGCAGACGTGGCAGGAATAACGGGTAAACAACCACCTATGCATCGAAACGTTATTGCTCAGAAAACATGTCAGTAACAAGAACCTATGTGGTGCCCCCCTGCAAACGTGGCAGGAATAACGGGTAAACCACCTGTGCATTGAAATGTTATTGCTCTGAGGACGTGTCAGTAACAAGAACCTGCATGGTCCCCCCCCTGCAGACGTGGCAGGCATAACGGGGAAACAACCACCTAGGTGTCAAAATGTTATTGCTCTGAAAACGTGTCAGTAACAATAAGCTGTGTGGTGCCCCCCCCCCTCAGACGTGGCAGGAATAACAGGTAAAGCCACCTGTGCGTTGAGATGTTATTGCTCTGAAGACGTGACAGTAACAATAACCTGTGTGGTGCCCCCCCCCCTGCAGACGTGACAGGCATAACAGGTAAACAACCACCTATGTGTCGAAATGTTATTGCTCTGAAAACATGTCAGTAACAATAGCCTACGTGGTGCCCCCTTGCAGTCGTGGCAGGCATAATGGGTATACAACCACCTATGTGTCGAAAATTATTGCTCTGAAGACGTGTCATTACCAATAACCTGAGTGGTGCTCCCCCTGCAGACGTTGCAGGCAAACGGGTAACAACCACCTATGGGTCAAATGTGATTGCTCAGAAACGCGTCCGTAAGAATAACCAGATGTGGCGGAATAACCACATATATGTCGTAAAGTTATGCTCTGAAGCTGTGCCAATGACGGTAAACTGTGTGAAAACTGCCCCTGCAGACGACAGGCATAACCGATAAACCAAATACCTATGTGACATTATGTTGTTGTTCTAAAAAGTGTTAGTGAGAACAATTATGCCTCCCCCTGCAGATGTGGCAGGTATACTGGGTATGCAACCACCTGTATGTCGTGATGTTGTGCTCTGAAGATGTGACAGTAACAAATGACTATGTAGTGCATCCCCTTTCCGATGCGGCAGGTACGCAGGGTAAACAACCGCCTATGTGTCATAACGATGTTGCTCCAGATACATGTCAGTAACAACAACTGTGCAATGTAATACCCTGAAAACGTGGCAGGAATGTTGGGAAACTGCTATGAATCATGATGTAATTTGCAAAAGCGTGCCTGTGGCAATGACCATAGTGCGTGCCCTTTGGGTAAAAGACTAAAAAGTGGAGACTGGATATGACATGTCAAAATAGAAGTGCTAATATGTGACCGAGATGCTGACTTGTAACTAAGAAGTCGCCCAGCTACTGACATAACCTATCAGCTGCGGAAACAAAAGCTAAATTTAACAGCAATGTAGCGTATGCACAAGATATGAACTGTAACATGCGAGGTCAACTAAGTTTGAGTGGTGTGCTGAACCAATCCTCGCAATGAATGAGACTGCCGGAATGCAAAGCAGTTATGTACGGAATGATAACAGTATGAAAGCTATGATGTATGTCCGTATCCAGACATGGCCTGGGCACCTATGAGCATGAATTAAGTGTGAGTGACAAGAGCGAAATCATATAAACAATGCGATCAGAACTTGAGGCTGTGATCGTATGTGCCCTATAAATGTAATCATGTGCACCATGTTTGCCGGAATGCTACGCATATATGCACCAAGTAATTATAAACAAAATACATGCATAAACTATGACCATTTGTACCACATCAATGCTAGACCTACTGAATGAATCGAAAATGCTGCAAGCCTATGAAGCATGACTGGAGAGAAATGCTACGTGGTTTACGACTAATACAACGTATGTATATATGCACAGTATAACGGTAAGAGCTTGTTAACAGTATAGCTGTGAGCATATGTATAGTAACGCAGTGTCACGCTAAATGAAGTTACCGCTATGATCGCATGTTCCTTGTAAATGGCACAAACGTATGTACAGTATAACTAGCATGAGCATGAAAAACGATATAACAAGGGAATCTGCGGTACTAATGATATGACCGTGTGTACATTAGAAGTATCAGCATGTGTACTATGTCAATGGTATCGGCAAGTACAGTGTAATTACTAGCGTGAATAGTGCAAGACCTAATTCATGTATCAAAATTCTGCGAGCCTATGAAGCAGGACTGGAGAGAAATGTGACGTAGTTATGAAACAACCAATGTATGTATAGTATGTACAGCATCACGCTATAAGCTTGTGAACAGTATGTTGTGAGCATGTATGGTGACACAGTGTAAGCTAAGTGAAGTTACAGCTATAATCGTATGTTCCGTATAAATGGCGCAAACATACACACAGTATAACTTGCCAGAGCATAATGTACTATATGACACTGATCAAATCTGCAGTACTAATGATATGAGCGAGAGAACCTGGAACTATCAACGTGTGTACTGTGACAATGGTATCGGCAAGTACAGCGTGATTACTAACGTAAATAATGCAAGATCTAATGCATGCATCGAAAAGCTGTGAGCCTATGAAGCAGGATTGAAGAGAAATGCTATGTGGTTACGAAACTACAAACGTATGTATAGTATGTACAGTATCACAATAAAAGTTTGTGAACAGTATAGTTGTGAGCATATATATTCACAAAGTATAAGCTAAAATGAAGTTACAGCTATGATCGCATGTTCCGTATAAAAGCGCCAACGTTGTTCAGTATGACTTGCCCTAGCATAATGTGCAATATGACACCAAGTGAATCTACAGTACTGATGATATGAGCGTGTGTATCTTGAAATTGTCCCTAGCGTGCACGGTACAGGCGTATGTACATAAACCAACTACTGTTGTACCAACCACTAACCTATTGTACCGTATAAATTGATGCCAGCTTATGTACCGTATACAAGTGTGTGTACATATAACAACTACTAACACATGTACTATAAAGACCCTACTACAGTCACAACTACTAGCATGAGTACAGTATCAATGGTTCGAAAACGTTTGTACAGCAATCAACTACCAGCGTGTGTACCGTATAACTACAACAGGGAAACAACCATTGATGTATGATCATTGTGCAGAACCAAGTTCTATCGTATGTAGTGATTGACAATTACCATAGTAGACAACAACTACTAGCACATGTACAGTATAACAACTACTACGGTTGCTAACACTAGCATATGAACCGTGTGAATGCACAAAAACAAGTATGCAACAAACAACTACCTGCATGTGTACCGTATAACTAAAACAGTGAAACAATCATTGATATATGTTGTTTGTACTAGCGTATGAACAATGTGAATGGTACAGGCGTATGCGTAGTGACCAACTACTGGCGTATGTACAGCATGACCATTACTATAGTAACTACTAGCGGATGTACGGTATAAATGAAACCTGCGTATGTATAGACTAAACCATTGTAGTTTAAACAACCACTAACGTATAATCAGTATGGATTATGAAGCAGTATAAGAGATATGGTTGTGCAAGATTTATATATATATATATATATATATATATATATATATATATTATTTTTCCCTTCTTCTTCTGGAGCACAGCCACAATGTTATGAAATGAAGAACAGAAAGAACAATATGAATATCATGAGCACGTAACCAGTATAAATACCATGACAGTATGAACCGTATAAAGCCATGAGCGGGTGATACAGTATAAAACATGATCATATTAACGATATTAGTGCCACAGTATTGACGCTTTGAAATATAACATGGCTGCCCGGTTAAAAATGCTAGCTGTTTAACAGCGAAAAAATGTCTTATCGACAGACAAGCAATACCATCCTATTAAAAAGAGGTTGTTCATCAGCCAGGTGTGCCCCCTTTTATTTTTTTTAAATGTGTATATAACTCTGCAACTTAAACGTACCAAGGTTTGCAATGCAACGTCAACACAGTAAGGCTAAAGAATGTGCACATAGTATGATGACATCAGACCGCACTACTCGCAGCATGCCCCGGACAGCGTAGCTCCAGAAGAGTGAGTGCCTGCCGGAGGCATGAAGCAAGGAATGGTAAGTATGATTTCCAACAGTATCTCCCCTGCACTACAAGCCTGTACCCAAAGGTAAATGCGGGTGATACTGACGGCAGATTTGGTTCAATAGGCATAATTAGTTCATTTCATGTCAAATAGTAGGACTGAAATGCAATGAACCTAATAAATAACGTAATGTTATTTATCCCAGTTCTTAAAATCATCTTGTTTTAGAAATGTACACAGCACAAGCCATCATATCACTGTATTGTAATTTTTGTGCAGGAAATGATACTCCAAGTGCACACTAGTGATCCCTTTTCTGAAAAAAGATGCAAACATCCTACAATTCTGTCACAGGTTTGGTTTGCTAGCTGTCAACACACGTGGTGTTAATTACATGGTGGTACATCTATTCTAATTAGAATGTACTACACAGAATTGGCCTTCTGCCACAGGAAAGGATTGCCAACATTGTACTGCTTCAGCTTTGCCTTCTGCCAGATTAACACTCCTACCTTATGTACTGCACTGTCTATGTCTCCCTTTAATTCCCAGGAAATCAGCTGTATGCTATCAAGTAGAAAAGGCTTTTTGTGTTTGCACTAGAATCTAGGAAAAGAGTAAGATTATAAGCATGGGATGTAAACAATACAGGTCCTGCGCCAGCATAGGTGCAAATGTAAAGCAAAGGCATATCACTTACAGATGTATGAAGAGTACAATAAATCATATTCCTCAAAATATTCAGCTTTGTATTTGAAGCAATATCATTATTTATGGCACATATACATATGACAAAACTACATATGAAAATTATTATTTATTAATAATTTAGCATTGACATTATATACAGTGGTGTAGCTATAGAGGTCCCATTGGTCGCAATCGCGACCGGGCCCCATAATACTATGTGCTACAGCAGCAGGTCCGGCTGACAAGTCGGCCATCGCTGTCAGCACATTGTACTGTGTGTTTATACACTTGTGTAGTGTGTGTCTCTGTATGTAAGGGTGTGTATTTATATGATGTCTGTTATGTATGTAGCATGATGCTTTTTGTCAGTTATGTAGAGATACCAAAGAGGTTGTGCAGCAGCTCTTCCTTTCTCCCACTCTGGCATTGAGGATGGAGGGATGTTGTTTCTTGCTAGGGAAGACAATAGCCACGGAATCTAGATGACTCCCAGCAGGTATCCAAATAATTAAAGTAGGTCATATGTATAGAACACGCTAAGCTTTAGTCATTTCCTTGACAATTGTCTTGTCTGCAATAACGTCCCTCCATGCTTGATGTCAGATTGGGCAAACTCTAAGGGTCTATTCACATGGCAGAATTTCCAAAATGTCAACAGGAGTGCAGAATCCCATTTGAGGTGGAATTCCACTAGCAAAATTCCGCCGTGTCAAAAGGCCCTTAAAGTGCATCTGTCAGGCTGCGTTCACATCACGTTTTATGCAATACGGGACTGCATACGGCTGGGGGGAGCTAAAACTGGGCACTCTCGTATCCCTGCCGTATGCGACCCGTATATAATTTATTTCAATGAGCCGACTGGAGTGAATCGCTGACTCCGGTCGGCTCATTTTTGTCCCGTTTTCCCACCAGACCTAAAGCCACAGCATTGCATAAAAAAGGTATGGTTAGCATGAGAAAACTAACCCCTGTTGGGCTGCAAGGGCAGGTTTATAGGGTGAAGATATACACTGGCCCATCATTATTATGATATGCTTATATGTGAGAAATCATGACAATTACTAATTGATGTGAAAAAAAATCTGCAATATATAAAAAAAACTCAACTTGACCCACCGCAGTGTCAGATTGTGTGGCAGGGTTAAATTTAGAGGGTACAGTGTCTAGCAGTATCAATGGGGCACAGTGTGTATCATTATTATATTCAGAGGGTACAGTGTGTGGCAGTATTTTATTCAGGGGGTTCAGTATTAGTGTTGAGCAGCATAGGCTATATTCGAATTTGTGATATTTTGCGAATATATGGACGAATATTCGTCATATATTTCGCGAATAAAATTCGCATTGCCAACATTCGCGAGCAACAGTATGGGGTAGTATTACATTCAGGTAGTATAGTATTTGGCAGCATTATAATGATTATTGTTTTGATAGAGGATGAGGATCTTCCCATAAAGTGAGAAACCAATGATATCTGGCTGTCAGACTTTGCAAAGAGTAGACATACCTGGAAGAAGTCCTGGTGCTGGACCAACAGAGAAGACGTCACTCTGGTCACTGATATCATTGTGTATTCTCCTCACTGTCCTATCACTTGTAAGTTCTGCAGTGATGATGGGTGACGATGTACCCCAATCTGTGGGTCTCCAACTGTTGCAAAACTACAACTCCCATAATGCCTGAGACTCTCCAGAGACGATGGGAGTTGCAGCTTAGTAATAGCCGGAGAGCCACTTAAACCGAGCTGATCAGCATATATATATATATATATATATATATATATATATATATATATATATATACACATAGATAGATAGATAGATAGATAGATAGATGGACAGATAGATATATAGACATCCCTTTGTATTCCATTTTTTTCTATCATGTGATGTGACCAAAAATCTGCAATTTGGAGTTGGGTATTTTTTAACATTTACACCATTCATCATATGGGATTATTAACATTAAATTTGAATAGTTTTTTATTACTCACTTTACATTTTTTAAGTCTAAAAGTCCCCACAATTAATAGCAATCACTAGATTGCGATTACATTTCAGCACTATTCAATAGCATAGCACTGATCAGTAATATCAGGGATACACTTGTACAGCTTGCCAGATGGCAGACTATGTAAGAATATCCTTGAAGAATGGCATAAAGCAGGTGAGGAGACTTCTGGCCTCCATCTTTACTTATTGGACCCCCGTGATCATGCTATGGGTGGCCAATAAGAGTCACCAAAGCCCTGCAACTGCTTTAGATGCTAAAATCAGTATTGATCACGGAATCTAAAGGGTTACTGGTAAACACCAACAAGATTGCTGATGTCAGCCATTAGCGGTGAGATCCTGGTAGCTGATAGCAGCTGGGACCCACCATTTTCATAGATTGTGAACATTTTAGAGTGTAAATGTACACCTTGGTGCATGAAGTCCCGGACAGCCAGGGCATACATTAATGCCCTGTATCTTTAAAGGGTTAATTTGACTTGGAGATATTTGACTTGGAAGGTGTTCTACCATAATATATTCCACCTGAAGTTTAGATAAACATTACATGCTAACACCTGTCTGTATAATTTTCTGTAATTGGGAATTGAAAATAGAAGTAGGATTGGCAGGCAATTGTTTATATGTCTTTTTAGCCGACAGTGTAGACATATTGAGAGACTGATACAACCCCCTGTCAAGGAGAAGGATGGCAAAACCCTTCATCTGCTTGGCATATAATAAATTCAACCTGTTCTTTTAATTCTTGCAAAGCCATCCTTTCCCTGAATTTAAAGCTGCTTTATCTCTCAACAGGTGTATGATGCAAAACTGTTACCTCCTATTATACTGCATCCTGAAAAACATCTAGGACCGAAGTCCCAGATGAGACTGACTAGAACTGAGGGATTGAGTGTGTTAAATTCAGGTGTAGATATGTTCTCATGAATAGACATCAGCCATTGACTGCAGCTCCAATATCATACATAATTCCTCTAATGTTTGGGCATGGAACCAGTGGTACACCCATTTCTCCAAAGTGTCCCAAGAACCACATGTGAAAAATTGGCCTAACTTTTAAAAACTAACATTATTTATCCCAAAGGATAAATAGCAGTAAAAAAATAACAACATTTATACATCATTGCATTATAGTAATTGTGCTGATCAATCTAATACATTCAAAATGTCAGTTCTACCTCATAGCCGGGTTGAATTCTATTGTAAATAAAGTATGCCCCTACAAAAATTTATCCCTCAAAAATCAAGCCCCCATATATTTCTGGCAATGTTAAAATGGCACAGCATTGTTCAGTGAATGCATTAAAAAGACTGCATGTAATATTCCCATATTGGTAAAAGGAAAAAATGTTAATAAATGTGTAAAAGCCCCTTCCCAAATTAAAGTTGAAATCAACCTCCTTTTCCCATTTTATAAATAGTAATAATGTAAACAAAGATAAACATATGTGGTATCATAACCCAGCGAAAATTTCCAAAGTCCAAAATAGTGCATTTTTGGTGACTTTTTAAATCATGAAAAAATGTACCTTAAAGGGGTACTCCACTTTCCAGCTATGCCCCCTCCCATAGACTTGCATTGAGGAGGCGCAGCCTGCCATCACGAGGGGGCATGGTCGACCCTTGCAGCGCGAACACAGGATGGGTAAATCCCCGTCCTTCCCTGGCAACCCATCTGCAGCCTGTGATTACATCGCGGAGCTACAGATGGGTCCCCATAGACCCCAGAGATTACCGACATTTAATGTTTAATGTTTAGGTACCAGTACATCATAGGTCGGGAAGGGGTTAATGTCTGAACTATTAAAATATAATTAAAATCTAGAATTTATATTTTGCGGTCCCTTTATATAGCAAAAAAAAATGTATAAAAAGACCCATCAAAAGAAAAAAACTAGTGCGAATAATAAACTACAGTTCATGACACAAAAAATGAGCCCTCATATAGCCCTGACTACTCTAAAATAAAAGTGTTATAGGGGTCAGAAGAAGGCATGTTTAAGCATACAAATTGTTGCACAAAATGTTGTAATTTATGTAGTAGTAAAATAAAACAAAACCTATATAACTTGGGTATCATTTTAATCGTATGGACCTACAGAATAGAGGTAACATGTCAATTCTACTGGAAAGTGCACTGCAAAGCAACAAAGGTCCCCAAAAGTTTTAAAATGGTGATTGTTTGTTTTTTTTTTTCAATTTTGCGCTGCAAATATATATATATATATTTTTGTTTCACCATAGATTTGGTGGTAAAAAGAGTGATGTCATTACAAATTAAAACTGGTAGAGCAAAGAACAAGTCCTTAAATAAGTATAAAAACTTATTGCTATTAGAGCAAGAGGGGGGGAAGAATGTGCAAAATATTTAGATGTCTACGATAGTGTAGTTGTTTAGGGAATAAACAGAGGACGGGGGTCTGTTAAAGCAACATCCTATGCAGACTTAAAGGGGTTATCCAGGAAAAAACATTTTTTAAATATCAACTGGCTCCAGAAAGTTAAACAGATTTGTAAATTACTTCTATTAAAAAATCTTAATCCTTTCAGTACTTATGAGCTTCTGAAGTTAAGGTTGTTCCTTTCTGTCCAAGTGCTCTTGTGACACGTGTGACACGTGTCTCGGGAACCGCCCAGTTTAGAAGAAGTTTGCTATGGGGATTTGCTTCTAAACTGGGCGGTTCCCGAGACACGTGTCATCATAGAGCACCTGTGGGGTGTTCAGGCTCACTATACCCCTTGTTACATTCCGTGAGGGGTGTAGTTTCCAAAATGGGGTCACATGTCGGTATTTATTTTTTTGCGTTTATGTGCAAATCATCCAATTTAGGCCTCAAATGTACATAGTGCACTCTCATTCCTGAGCCTTGTTGTGTGTCCGCAGAGCATTTTACGCCCACATATGGGGTATTTCCGTACTCAGGAGAAATTGTGTTACAAATTTTGGGGGTCTTTTTTTCCTTTTACCTCTTGTGAAAATAAAAAGTAAAGGGCAACTCCAGCATGTTAGTGTAAAAAATTTTTTTTTTACACTAACAGGCTGGTGTAGACCCCAACTTTTCCTTTTCATAAGGGGTAAAAGGAGAAAAAGCCCCCCAAAATTTGTAATGTAATTTCTCCCAAGTACGGAAATACCCCATATGTGGCCCTAAACTGGGCTCCGATGTGAGAGAGCGCCATGCGCATTTGAGGACTAAATTAGGGATTGCATAGGGGTGGACATAGGGGTATTCTACGCCAGTGATTCCCAAACAGGGTGCCTCCAGCTGTTGCTAAACTCCCAGCATGCCTGGACAGTCAGTGGCTGTCCAGAAATGCTGAGAGTTGTTGTTTTGCAACAGCTGGAGGCTCCGTTTTGGAAACACTGCTGTAAAATACGTTTTAAATTTTTATTGGGGGGGGGGGGGACAGTGTAAGGGGGTGTATACGTTCACATGGGGGGGCAAACCTCCAGCTGTTTCAAAACTACAACTCCCAGCATGTACTGATCAGTACATGCTGGGAGTTGTACTTTTGCAACAGCTGGAGGCACACTGGTTGGAAAACCTTCAGTTAGGTTCTGTTATCTAACTCAATATTTTCCAACCAGTGTGCCTCCAGCTGTTGCAAAACTACAATTCCCAGCATGTACTGATCACCGAAGGGCATGCTGGGAGATGTAGTTATGCAACAGCTGGAGGGATCGCAACTACAACTCCCAGCATGCTGGGATTTGCAGTTTTGCAACATCTGGAGAGCTACAGTATAGAGACCACTGCAAACTGTGGCCCTCCAGATGCTGCAAAACTACAAATCTCAGCATGCCCAGACAGCAAGCCATTGTGTGGGCATGCTAGGAGTTGTAGCAAGATCTGGAGGGCTATAGTTCAGAGACTAGCATATAGTGGTCTCAAACTGTAGCCCTCCAGCTGTTGCAAAACTACAACTCCCAGCATGCCCAAACAGCTGTCTGGGCATGCTGGGAGTTGTAGTTTTGCAACATCTGGAGTGCTACAGTATAGAGACCACTATATAGTGGTCTCGGACTGCAGCCCTACAGATGTTGCTAGGCAACTTACCAGCTTCCGTCAGATCCAGGGAGCTTGCTGCACGACATCGCCGCCTGCCGATCTCTGACGCCGATCGTCGCCCGCAGCCTCCGCAGATCGGTAAGTGGTCTCGGGCGGCCGGTCCTCTGTCATTTCCCCGTTCTGCCCCGCCTATTGTGGGTGGGCAGAATGGGGAAAACGAAAGTTAACCCCCCCGCCCCCGATCTGCTATTGGTGGTCGCGTCTAGACCACCAATAGCAGCGATAGGAGGGGTGGCACCCCTGCCACCTCACTCCTATCTCTTCAGGGGGATTGTGGGTGCCTTAGACACCCGCGATCCCCCTTATATTCCGGGTCACCGGGTCACCATAGACCCGTAATGACCCGGAATCGCGCAAATCGCAAGTGTAAATTCACTTGCGATTTGCGCCGATCGCCGACATGGGGGGGTCTGATGACCCCCCCCCCCCGGGCATTTGCGCAGGGTGCCTGCTGATAGATATTAGCAGTCACCCCGGTCCGGTCCCCGCCCGGCACGTGGCGGTGACCGAAATTCCCACGGACGTACAGGTACGCCCTTGGTCCTTAAGTACCAGGGAGCAAAGGCGTACCTGTATGCCCTTGGTCCTTAAGGGGTTAATGATCTTGAAAAATGGCTGCTTTTCTGTCACATCACATTCCCAAAAAAATTTATAAAAAGTGATTAAAAAGTCACATATGAGCATTAAAATAAAATGTAATAAAAAAAATCCTATGTGGTGCTGCCACGTGGGTAAATGTCCAAAGTATTAAAATATAAGGTTAGCTAAACCACATGGTCAATGGCTTTACACGTAAAATAAAAAAAGATACCAAAGTCCAAAATTGTGCATTTTTGGTCACTTCATATATCATAAATTTTTTTTTTATAAAAAGCAATAAGAAAAATCCCATCAAAACAAAAATGGTATCGATAAAAACGACAGACCACAATGTAAAAAATCACTGTATGCAGAAAAATAAAAAAGTTATAGGGGCCAAAATATGACAATTTTAAACATACTAATTTTGGTGCTAAGTAGTTATAGTTTTTTTTGTGATTCAGGGTCATCCCGCCTACTTCCCTTCCTGCCTTGCCTTCCCGCCTTCCCAGCGTTCCTTGCCCCATGTACTGACATGTGGATCCGCCATTTTAGATGCCCTGGAGCCTGAACAGCAGCAAATGGAGTTTAATGAAGAGATTTGCGCGATCGAATATTTCGTCAGCTTCAATTTGCTCATCTCTAGTTAATACTCAGAATACATGACAAAATACAGACAAAATCTAAGGTGCATCATAAACCAGACATGGTCAGAGTACAGGTCTAATTAACAGCATAGAACAGCACCTGAAGAGGCCTTAAATATTATCCCAATGCTAGAGTTAGGAAGGTTAACTCTTCCCTTCCCAGGGAGAATTAACGCAGAAACTGTTCAGACACAAACCTAAATTTGAAACAGGACCCAAAGCAGAAAATACAAAATACAGATAAAAAGACATTACAAGTCTTCCATAGAAGTCAGTAGTGTCAGCTTCAGTCTATTGTTCCTATGTTCATGAGTATTGATGTAAAGCATATCTGTAAATGCTGTTAAAAGCAGCTAAGGTTAATAAAAAATTATATATATAAATATATATATATATATATATATATATATATATATATGTAAAAAACTACAATCATATAACAAATTCGAAAAAAAAACATATTTCAGTATCTGACTTATGTATTCCCTTTTAGTTACTAATAAACCTTGTCTCCGTCACGATTCTATCATATTATTGTGGTGTACATATCTGTTACCATTATACTCCAAAGTGACAAAAATATACTTTTCTTCCACCTACATATTTACATCTCTAAACTGCCACCTACTCATTTGTAATGGAAATTTTGTGACTGTCTATAATGATCCTGTTGTTGCCATCACTGATTACATTTCCAAATTGCTAAGGATGACAATAAAAACAATTAGGTTTAGAAAATACATGATTTATCAATGTCACTGACACGTATAACTGTGAGCCTGAAATGTCACTCATTCCCCATCTAATGCAATATCAAATCTAATCTGAATGTTAAAGAATACAAAGTGTCATAATTTATAATTTTTGGGATAGTCAAGAACAAAAGTTTGTTAAGAATGCAAAATGTACAACTACACAGTGGAGTTGCTTAAGATGGATAGAGAGATGGATAGATATATAGATAGATAGATGATAGATAGATGATAGATAGATAATAGATAGATAGATAGATGATAGATAGATAGATAGATAGATACATGATAGATAGATAGATAGATAGATAGATGATAGATAATAGATAGATAGATAGATGATAGATAGATATATAGATAGATAGATAGATGATAGATAGATAGATAGATAGATAGATGATAGATAGACTAAGTCTATAAATAATAGATCATTTGACAGTATCCAAAGAGGCAAGTTTAATAAGAATTTTAAAAAGCTTTATTCCTCCATACATTGATATGCATCAATATTTTGAGCCCAAAGGGGTCTTTTTATGGTTGTGCTGAGTATAATTAGGTTAGGAGAGAAGAGACACTCATCCTGAGAAAGGAGATTTAATTCTCCCCAAAATCAACAGTGAGGACCTCTCAGCCACAGCTTCATTCATTGTTTAGAGGCCCCTGTGCTGCACTGAATGCTGGAATTGTCCGGTGGCCCCACAGGGAAGGAATACCTTCTCTGATACCCACTAATCTACTTGTTATCCCCTATCCTATCCCAGTTGATAGTGGATAACTTAATGAGATGTTAGAATAGACACATGTACATACACACAAATTAAAAAGAAAATCCTGCACTTTCATAAAACTTTCATAAAATACCATAAAAGTTCAAGTGCACATGATCAACGCGTTTCAGGCTGCAACCCCTTAGTCATGATGTATGTAATGTTAAAAATGGGTGGTTTATGTATCAATAAACCCCACCCACAACACCTGTAGCATATTTAAGAGCCTGTGTCCACTTAAAACAACAGACCATACAGAATTCAAAACAACATAGGTGCAAATATCAAATGTACTTGTTTCTTAGAGAAAAAAAATGACTATAGATTATAACCACTCATTTGTAACATTACATAGATCATGACAAAGGGCTAACAGCCTGAAACGTGCCGATTAGGGCTTTTCCTGCATATTTGTACCTTGACTGTGCAATCCTTTTTTTTCAAGCATTTACGCAAGTTCTGGAATTTCTTCCATTTTGTCTGGAAGTCTGTTTCAACGAAAATGGTAGACAGGTGAGCTGTTTACACCTTCACTATTACATAAACACAAATGTGCACATTACATTCAGATATATACATTCACACAGACATTACACACATATATACATGTACAAGTGAGTGCACACTACACACATACAAATAACATGCAAAAGAAATGCACAATACAAACATACACACACATTCACAGATATTACCAGATGCATATTAGGTATAGACATATTACTATTATAAAGTGACTAGTTTCCCATAGCAACCAATCAGATGGCTTCTTTTATTTTTCAAAAATTAAAGAAGTGATCTGATTGGTTGCTATGGCCAACTGGTCGACTTTTCCTCAGCAGAAGTTTTAACCCCTTAACCCCTTAAGGACACATGACGTTCTCATACGTCTCCATTTCCGAGTCCTTAAGGACACATGACGTATGAGAACGTCATGTGCTTTACCGGCCCCCCGCAACCATCTGGAGCGGAGCCGGCGCCCGATGCCTGCTGAAATAGTTCAGCAGGCTTCGGGCATAACGCCCAGGGGGGTCATGATGACCCCCCATGTCGGCGATGGCCGCAGATCGCTGGACAATTCAGTCCAGCGATCTGCGGCGGATTCCGGGTCAATCGGGTCTCCAGTGACCCGGTGACCCGAAATTATTGGCTGATCGGGGCTGTCAGAGACGGCCCCGAACAGCCAGAGCCAGCAGGGGTGAGGTGGAACTGGTGCCACCTCACGATCGCCCTGATTCGTCGGCCGGATTACCGGCCGACCAATCAGGGCGCCTGCTGCGGGTGTCACTCCCGCACCCGCTCCGCCCCTCTTCCGGAGGACGTGAGCGGGTGCGGGACGTGCACCCTGGGTGCTGGGGACCCCGATCCCCGGCGTCCCTGTTGGGATCGGGGCCCCAGGAGCAGCGGCGGCGGCGGCGACGACGAGGGACTGACCTGTGCGGCGAGGATCGTTGGAGGTGAGAGACAGCCTCCTGCTGTTGCTTAGCAACAGCTCCCAGCATGCAAAAAGGGCATGCTGGGAGCTGTAGTTATGCAACAGCAGGAGGCAGACCACCACAACTCCCAGCATTCCCTTATGGGCATGCTGGGACTTGTAGTTTTGCAACAGCTGGAGGCACATTCTTTCTATGGAAAAGTGTACCTTCAGCTGTTGTATAACTACAACTCCCAGCTTGCACAATCAGCTAAAGTGCATGCTGGGAGTTGTAGTGGTGCATCTGGTGGTTGCATAACTACAACTCCCAGCATGCCCGTTGGCTGTCGGTGACTGCTGAGAGTTGTAGTTTTGCAACAGCTGAAGGCACACTGAGTTAAGTAGCAAACCAGTGTGTCTCCAGCTGTTGCATAACTACAATCCCCAGCATCCCCAGCCAAAGTAGTATGCATCCAGCTGTTGCATAACTACAACACCCAGCATGCCCTTCCGCTGTCCGTACATGCTGGGGGTTGTAGCTTTTGCAACAGCTGAAGACACACTGGTTGCAAAACACTGAGTTTGTTACCAAACTCGGTGTTTCACAACCAGTGTGCCTCCAGCTGTTGCAAAACTACAACTCCCAGCATGCACTGATAGACCGTACATGCTGGGAGTTGTAGTTTTGCAACAGCTGGATGTTCCCCCCCCCCTTTATGAATGTACTGGGTACACTCACATGGGCGGAGGATTACAGTAAGTATCCGGCTGAAAGTTTGAGGTGCGGCAAAATTTCTGCCGCAGCTCAAACTGCCAGCGAGAAACTACTGTGAACCCCCGCCCGTGCGACTGTACCCTAAAAACACTACACTAACACACAATAAAATAAAAAGTAAAAAAACACTACGTATACACATACCCCTACACAGCCCCTCTCCCCAATAAAAATTAAAAACGTCTGGTACGCCACTGTTTCCAAAACGGAGCCTCCAGCGGTTGCAAAACTACAACTCCCAGCATGCACTGATAGACCGTACATGCTGGGAGTTGTAGTTTTGCAACAGCTGGATGTCCCCCCCCCCCCCCCAATGTGAACGTACAGGGTACATTCACATGGGCGGAGGATTACAGTAAGTATCCGGCTGCAAGTTTTAGCTGCGTCAAATTTTCTGCCGCATCTCAAACTGGCAGCGAGAAACTACTGCGAACCCCCGCCCATGTGACTGTACCCTAAAAACACTACACTACATTAACACAAAATAAAATAAAAAGTAAAAAAGCGCCAGCAGAGCACTTTTTACCCCCATATGGGGTGTTTTCTGAATCGGGAGAAATTGGGCTTCAAATTTTGGGGGGTATTTTCCGCTATTACCCTTTTTAAAAATGTAAACATTTTGGGAAAACAAGCATTTTAGGTAAAAAATTTTTTTTTTTTTTACATATACAAAAGTCGTGAAACACCTGTAGGGCATTAAGGTTCACGTTACCCCTTGTTACGTTCTCCGAGGGGTCTAGTTTCCAAAATGGTATGCCATGTGTTTTTTTTTTTTGCTGTTCTGGCACCATAGGGGCTTCCTAAATGCAGCATACCCCCAGAGCAAAATTTGCTTTCAAAAAGCCAAATGTGACTCCTTCTCTTCTGAGACCTGTATTGCGCCAGCAGAGCACTTTTCACCCCCATGCGAGGTGTTTTCTGTATCGGGAGAAATTGGGCTTCAAATTTTGGGGGTTATTTTCTGCTATTACCCTTTTTAAAAATGTAAAATTTTTGGGAAACCAAGCATTTTAGGTAAAAAATATATATTTTTTTTACATATGCAAAAGTCGTGAATCACCTGTAGGGTATTAAGGTTCACTTTACCACTTGTTACGTTCCCTGAGGGGTCTAGCTTCCAAAATGGTATGCCATGTGGTTTTTTTTGCTGTCCTGGCACCATAGGGGCTTCCTAAATGCGGCATGCCCCCCAAAAACCATTTGTCGCTCCTTCCCTTCTGAGCCCTCTACTGCGCCCGCCGAACAATTAACATAGACATATGAGGTATGTGCTTACTCGAGAGAAATTGGGTTTCAAATACAAGTAAAAATTTTCTCCTTTTTACCCCTTGCAAAAATTCATAAATTGGGTCTACAAGAACATTCGAGTGTAAAAAATGAAGATTTTGAATTTTCTCCTTCACTTTGCTGCTATTCCTGTGAAACACCTAAAGGGTTAATACACTTACTGAATGTCATTTTGAATACTTTGGGGGGTGCAGTTTTTATAATGGGGTCTTTTATGGGATATTTCTAATATGAAGACCCTTCAAATCCACTTCAAAACTGAACTGGTCCCTGAAAAATAGTGAGTTTGAAAATTTTGTGAAAAATTTCAAGATTGCTGCTGAACTTTGAAGCCCTCTGGTGTCTTCCAAAAGTAAAAACTCATAAATTTTATGATGCAAACATAAAGTAGACATATTGTATATGTGAACCCAAGAAAAAATATATTTTGAATATCCATTTTCCTTACAAGCAGAGAGCTTCAAAGTTAGAAAAATGCAAAATTTTCATTTTTTTCATCAAATTTTGGGATTTTTCACCAAGAAAGGATGCAAGTTACCATAAAATTTTACCACTAAGTTAAAGTAGAATATGTCACGAAAAACAATCTCGGAATCAGAATGATAACTAAAAGCATTCCAGAGTTATTAATGTTTAAAGTGACAGTGGTCAGAATTGCAAAAAGCGCTCCCGTCCTTAAGGTGTAAAATGGCCTGGTCCTTAAGGGGTTAAGGACACAGCCCATTTTGACCTTAAGGACACAACCAATTTGATTTTTGCGTTTTAGTTTTTTCCTCCTCGTCTCCTAAAGTCTGTAACTCTTTTAAATTTCCCTTCACAGACCCATATGAGGGCTTGTTTTTTGCACTTCGTAATGACATCACTCATTTTACCCAAAAATGTATGGTAAACCCTCAAAAAAAATTTTTGTGTAAGGAAATTTAAAATGAAAGTCATAATTTAGCAAATTTGGGGGGGGGGTTCGTTTTCACCCTGTACACTTTACTGTAAAAAAATTATATGTTTTCTTTATTCTCTGGGTCAATATAATTACAATGATACCCATGGTTACATACATTTCTATTATGGTACTGCTTTTAAAAAATTGCAAACTTTTTTTTACAAAATCAGTAAGTTTAAAATTGCCCAATTACACCACCTCTAACTCTCTTATTTTTCCGTCTTCAGGGATGTGTGAGGGCTAATTTTTTGCGCCATGATCTGTTTTAGTACCATGTTTGCGCATGTGGGACTTTTGATTGCTTTTTATTACATTTTTTGCAGTTTGATGTGACAAAAAAGCTGACATTTTCGACTTTTTTTTTTTTTTTAACGGTTACGCCTTTTGCCATAGGGGATCATTAACATTATATTTTTATAGTTCGGACATTTATGCACATGACGATATATGTTTATTATTTATTGTTTTTGTTACGCTTTTGTGTAATAATATGGGGAAAAGGGGTGATTTCAAACTTTATTGGAGGAGGGGCTTTTCACTTTTTTTAACATTTATTTTACACTTTTATAGTCCCCATAAGGGTCTATTTACAGCAATCATTTCATTGCTAATACTGTTCAGTGCTATGCATAGGGCATAGCACTGATCAGTATCATCGGCGATCTTCTGCTCTGGTCTGCTGGAAGGCAGATCAGTGCAGAAGACCCCAGGAGACAGATGGAGGCAGGTGAGGGGACCGCCATCTTGGCTGATCTAATCAGCGATTAGGTCAGCCATTCAAAGTTCTGCATTACTGCAGATGCCGTGATCTGTATTGATCACGGCATCTGAGAGGTTAATTGCAGACATCAGCGCAATCACTGATGTCTGCCTTTACCAGCGGGTCCGCGGCTGCTGACATTCGCCGGGACCCGCGGGGAATGAAGCGAGCGCAACTCCTGCGCTTGCATCACAGCTGCGCTGTAAATGTACTGCACTATGCGCTAAGTGATGCTATGCAGTGCCGTACATCTACGGTGC
Source organism: Hyla sarda (assembly GCF_029499605.1). Taxonomy (NCBI): domain Eukaryota; kingdom Metazoa; phylum Chordata; class Amphibia; order Anura; family Hylidae; genus Hyla; species Hyla sarda. Next base: position 216,371,915 of record NC_079191.1, read on the forward strand.
ATGTCCTTAAGGGGTTACTGAATCTTCCCCATCATGCCTGTGTTTTGACAACCTCCTTTAAAACACATTCATTACTACTTTTTTTTTTTGCTATAGCTTTAACTTGTGACAGAGTTTATAACCCTGCATAAATTGCGCACAAGTCTGATTAAAACAGAAGAGGAGCAATTATGTCAGATTATTCAGAATTGTAAAGTCAATAAATTACAGGTGCAATACAGGAAGGAAAAGAAAATTAGAACCTGTGGGTGTGACAATTAATTTTCAAACTGACAAGTTATCATGCTGAGATACTATTCTGAAAGGACGAAACGAAGGCAGACACAAACAGAAAAAAAATAACAAAATGCAAGTTCTTCAAGTGACTTCATTGAATTTTAAACATTCATTTGACTTTTTTACACTTCAATGAAACACAGATTGCGCTTTGCATTTAGTTTCTCTAATAGCATGGCTCATCAGTTTCACATTAGCTTAGTTTATGCTATGTACGTAGCATAACATATTCAACAAATATTTTATATTATGCATGCAATCTGCAAAGTGTGAGTCTCTTGGAAATGTTGCACAAATAAGCAATTGGAAAAGTCTAGTAAAATACCCAAAGTTCCATTAGAAAGGATGAAGTATTAGAAAGTGCGATAAATAAAAATCATAGAGTTCTTGAGGAAAACTAAAACTCAAGCTTAAAGTGTACCTGCCATTGACAAAAACTTTTAAGATAATGTAGAAAATATCAGTATATGTATATTTGCAATATACATTGTTAAAAAAAAGTTGTATATTTTTGGGTAAAGAAAATGCTGTCCCTGCAGCTATTGCCTGTGTGTCTCTGTGAGGAGACCAAATAAAGGAAGTGGGGGCAGGACAATCAGGGCTCTGTGCAGGCTCTTGGCTAGTCAATCTGCACAAAGCCCTGCTTGTCCTCACTTCACAGAGCCCTGCTTGTCCTCACTGCACAGAGCCCTGCTTGTCCTCAGTGTACAGAGCCCTGCTTGTCCTCAGTATACAGAGCCCTGCTTGTCCTCAGTGTACAGAGCCCTGCTTGTCCTCAGTGTACAGAGCCCTGCTTGCCCTCAGTGCACAGAGCCCTGCTGGTCCTCAGTGTACAGAGCCCTGCTTGTCCTCAGTGTACAGAGCCCTGCATGTCCTCAGTGGGCAGAGCCCTTCTTGTCCTCAGTGTACAGAACTCTGTATGTCCTCAGTGTACAGAGCCCTGCTTGTCCTCAGTGTACAGAGCTCTGCTTGTCCTCAGTGCCTAGTCAATCTGCACAAAGCCCTGCTTGTCCTCACTTCACAGAGCCCTGCTTGTCCTCAGTGTACAGAGCCCTGCTTGTCCTCAGTGTACAGAGCCATACTTGTCCTCAGTGTACAGAGCCCTGCTTGTCCTCAGTGTTCAGAGCACTGCTTGTCCTCAGTGCACAGAGCCCTGCTTGTCCTCAGTGTACAGAGCTCTGCTTGTCCTCAGTGCCTAGAGCCCTGCTTGTCCTCAGTGTACAGAACTCTGCCTGTCCTCAGTGTACAGAGCCCTGCTTGTTCTCACTGCACAGAGCCCTGCTTGTCCTCAGTGTCCAGAGCCCTGATTGTCCTCACTGCAGTATATAAAAAAATGTTTTTAACGAAAGGTATACTTTAACAAAATTGACAGCAAAGTTATGATCTTAATTGCCGAATCGGTCTTCATTATTAATCCAAGAAGTCATATTTAAAACAGAAGTCATTGCTTTGGTAGCAAGTCTTGTTGGGTTCAATACACATGTGGGCTGTTCTCTGGTTATCCAACTCTGCAAGGAGGATTCTACGTATGGCTAATTGCCATTCTGATCTGCCGCATATCAAACTGAAATGCATTATGATATTTGTTACTCCTCTCTCTGTATACTCTTATCTGTGACCACCATTGCCTGAACAAGTGTTCAACATTTTAACTGATTGACTGCTTGATGTTACTGCATCACACCACCTTGATTGGAAGCCTTCAAGGCCTAGAAGACAAAGGCACTTATAGGAAGAAGATTGAGGAACAGTGAGTATTATTTGTTTTTCTTTAAGCCATGCACAGAAGTGTACAAAAAACGTGGGACAAGTGTGTGTGTGTGTGTGTGTGTGTGTGTGTGTCTGTGAGGATGGGTGGGGGGTGGTAGTGTTTACAAAGAGGGTGTTATTTGTAAGAAGCATAAAAATGGGGAATTATTTCTTATTTAATTTCCAAAGGGAGGATTATTAAGAAGGGATGGCACACCTCAGTGGGCACTATTACTAAGTATGGGGCACTATTATTGTTTTTGAGAACTATATTGTCACAGCGAGCGCTCCGTTCCCCTCCTCCGGACTGGAGCACCCGCTTCCTCAGCCCCCATCCACGGGATCCCGGCGCCTCCCGGTCAGACACGCTGAACGGGAGCACGGGTCCCCTTGTGTCGGGGACGCGGCTGCCGTGGCGGCTGGTCCCCGCTCAGGCGCCGTGTCCCGCTCTGTCTCACCTTGCTCCTCGCTCCCTGCGTCGACGGTCTCTGCCTCCCGGCGAGCGCGGCCCCGCTCTCTAGGGCACGTGCGCGCCGGCTTCTGTAAATTTAAAGGGCCAGCGTGCCATTGATTGGTGCGCTGGTTACTGACCTCTGGTTCCTTCCCTATTAATGTAACCTGCCCCCTCCTGCCCTTGCCGGATCTTTGTGCACTTGTCCCTTTGAGAAAGCGTTCCCTGTAGCCTTGTATTGCCTTGCCTGTTGCCGAACCCGTTGCTACTGACTACTCGCCTGTGAACCCTTGCTGCATGCCCTGACCTCTGCTACGTCCGACTACGCTCTTGCCTGCTCCCTGTGTACCACGCCATATCAGCCACCAGAGAGGTTGAGTCGTTACTGGGGGACACGACCTGTTAGTTACCGCCGCAGCAAGTCCATCCCGCTTTGCGGCGGACTCTGGTGAAGACCAGTAACTGCTTAGAACTGATCCCCCAGTACGACCCGCGCCATCGCCTCTGTGGTCTAGAGGATCAACTACCTGTTCTGCCGGTTCGTGACATATATATTATTGAGAACTATTATCATGCAGTTTCTGCAAAGAACATATAGGAAAAATAAAATGAGTTAAATAATGTATGCAACACAACAAAGCCACTATTTTCAGTAAAGTAGAGCTTGAGAAATCCCGGGTGCAAGGTCATCATGGGGACTAAGAATTTCATTGTTGCACCCAGGTTTTTGTCAGCCCTTTTCAATGAGTATTTATCCTTTAAAAAAAAAAAAAATGTTTTAATGTTTTTTTACTTACCTCCCCCTATGTTCCTGTACTGTTCCTCCCTCCTGCCTGCAGTCAGCACTCCAGTGTTACAGGAGAAGTGTATGTCAGGTGACTGTCACAGCCAGTCAGTTGCCTCAGCAGTGATGCTCTGTACTGAGAAGTACAGAGTGCCACATCGAGGCTGCTGATTGGCTGGGGCACTCACACGACACCTGTGCATCAACCAAAGACATCCAGTTATGAACACCAGGGGTAAAATCGGGAATCAGCGCGTTAACGGAGGCAGAGGTAGTTGAGGATAAACAGCTTGCATTCGGTTTTTTTTTCTCTCTTTTTTTTTTTAAGATGAGAGGACACTTATAACTATGAAGCACAGGGGAGAGATGAGAAGACATTAATGACACACAGGGATGAAGATGACGGGACAGTAATAACTGACACTGGGGTGATGAGGGGACAGTAAGGAAGACCAATGACATTAGTTTATGTTATGTGCAGCATGCTGGTTTCTAACTTTGCTGCATTCTAGAATCAAAACAAATTTGTCAGGCCCTGCAGTAAGAGTACTACCACCACGAAGATGTGTGCAGAACAAGAGTGGAGTCAAAGATATATGAGCCGAAAATTGTGCAAAACCGAGTCATGGCGGCCATGGTCAGATGGAGAACAAGAGAACAACTGCAATCAGAGAAAATGCCTCCTGTGAATCTTTGAATTAAACTATATTATTAATTTATACAGTCTATAGAGTGCCTGCATGGAAATTATATATAGGCGGTCTGGAGAAGCGCCGGGAGCGGCTCGAAATGGCTATTACCATCATGGCTCCCGTTCAGTGCTGGTCTGATGCATTTTAACATCTACCTGGCGTCCCTGCTGCTGTAACAACCTCCTGAATAAAATCCGGACAAGAGGAAATCGTGAGTGCCCCCTGTCTTCTTTATCGCTTATGGTGTATAGAAATTATATCTCCCATTATAATATCACTGATAACTGGGGAACTGTGATTGCCTTCCTCAAGTATTAGCTATATGTTTCTATAGAACAGTACCAGGCATACGTTCCAGCATCATCTCCTTGGTAAATGCAGATTTCTGGTTCATCCAATCCTTCATACTCTACACTTGCTTCTCTTTAGTCCGATGTAACTTTGTTTTTCTTGGTTTGCGTGTCCTTGCTGGTTTCAGCTGGCATTTTTATACCTTAATCCCATTTTACTCAAATCTTTTGTAGTACTGTCACATTGACACCTATTTCCGTCCATTTCTTTTTTTATTGGTGTTGTTGAGCGTTTTCTTTTCTCATGGCATATTGGAGTTTTCTCATCTGATGTGTAACATCGCTTCTGTGTGAAAATCCACTGCAAAAGTTTTCAAGCAGAAATGTAGCCCATATATATGTTTTATCTGAAATAGTTTCAGGTGTACGGGGTGACAACAACATTCCTATTTCTCCAAGAATTTCAAACCAAAAGAAGTTTGCTTTTTAATTTACTATGTTTTTTTTTTTTTAATCTGAGTTCTTTGCAGCTACCACGTAAACATATTTATCTGGATCAGGAAGCATTTTGTCTTTTTCTCCGAGCAGGAATAGCATGATCTGAAGCAAAATACATTATCATGTCTATGGACTGCTGAATGCCTGTTGCTTATTTCTGTGCTTCTGTTTAGAATTCAGTGTGTAATATAAGTGGCTATGGAAAAAAGGAAAAATATTTAAAAAAAAAGTCAAATGTTCATTACATAATTAAGACATGCACACTACTTCACAGAAGTGATAGAGAATTTGAGTAAAGAAGTATAATTTGGATGTAAATACTCTTCATCTAATAACCTCATGAGCTACTGTAGATTATAGCTGGTTACATCCCAAGTCTACATTTCAGTGCATAAGCACTGACTAGTTGTGACTTGCTCAGAGGAAAAAATGCCTCTTTAGCTTAAGCATGTGTGAAATGAATCCATCAAAAATAGATAAGGGCAGCACACAGGGAGCTAACATAATTCTTGCTCCAACTGACTGTAATACTCAATGTACCCGTAAAGCTTTAAAAGAGCAGTGCAGCAATAAATATACAAAGACAGGTAATATGGAAAATGGCGATAAGAGAGAAATATGCAGCCATCTGTAATGACGTGAAATAAGGTAGTAGCAAACATGTCTGGCTGAAAAGATACTGAAATTCAACTATTGGTATATGTTATCCTAGTGTATCCTCCTATTAGAAAACACCTTGTAATCAAGATAGAGGCTTAACATTACACCAGAAAACTAATTAGCTTGTAAATGATATTTCTAGAAGAAGCATGGGATTAAAACTACTGATAGGGTTATATACTGTAGTATCAAATGCTTCTGAAATCTTTTCATTCCGAGTATATTTGATTAACTTGCTTTTATGTTTTCACCTTTATAGTTCATTAGTACTTTTTCAAAGGACAGCCGCAAAATGGAAAAAGAAAAATCTAGAAACAGAATTTCCAGAGCTGGTCTCTTTCATGAAGCCTTTTGATATTCTATTCACCAGTTTCTGATATACATATTTGGTTTTCTATTTTGGTAGCACATGCTGGTTGACAATCACTGATAAAATTCACTAAATGGGGTATGTTGTCAACATGTTACCTGTTTTATACTGCATATAAATATATTACTAAATAGTACATAGAGATAAACTAAACTAAAATTGATACTTTAAGGAAATCTATCAGCAGGTTAGGGCATCCTAATGCAGTAGCTCAGGTCAGGGTTGATGGTGACTTGACCACCATGAGGTATGTGTGTCCCTCTCATTCCGCCTATACTCTATGTGCACACATCCCCACTGGCTTATGTTCAAGTTCTTCCATTCTCTGTAATCAAGGACCTCAGAAAAAGACCATCTCTAAAGACTTTAAGTAAATCACAGTCAGACAGAGTGTGTAAAAATGTAAGAAATGTAAGACCATTATAACCCCCCCAGGAGTGGTCAACAAAGATAACACCAATGGCAAGATATATAATAGTCCACTAGGTTACTAAGGAAGACAAAGTAATATCTAAGCAAGTAAAGGCCTTTCACATATTAGGCTAATATTAATGTTCACTATCTGGAAGACAACAATGGTGTGCTAAGCAGGGTTGCAAGGATAAAGCTTCTGCACTCCAACAAGAACATTGCTGCCCATCTGCTGTTTGCTAAAGATCACCTGGAAAGCCAAAAGGATATCGGAACAATGTTTTTGGACCAAATAAAACCAACCTAGAGCTTTGCGGTTTAAATCAGAAACATTGGACCAAATTTATCAATCTGTGTGAGTGAAAAAGTGGAGGGATTTTTCCCCCCAGCTACCAATCACAGCTCAGCTTTCAATTTACCAGATCTTGTTAGCTGAGCTGTGTTTGGTTGCTGTGGGAAAATCTCTCCACTTATTCACACAGTTTGATAAATCTGGGCCATTGTATTTGGAGAAGGAAAACACTTCATGCCAGCAATAAAAAATCCATACCACTGTCTTTTAACATGACAATATCCGGTTGGCTTAGAAGCAGCTGATTGACATTGTAGCAGCTGAATGAATAGAACCAATGGTATTTGTCTGAACAGAGTCTTACAATATTAAATAGTTTTCAGTTATATCTGAATGTCTGTTTATGTCTCCAACAATTTCTATTGCACTGAAACTTCCAAATAAAAATTAGAAAGTTAAAATGACCTTATACTGTAAATGTGTGACATGTAGCAATAGACACTAATGGAACCTTAAAGCCATTCTCAATATCTTTCTCTTTATGCCTAGAATATCTCTTATTTTTTGACATTTTCTTACTGTTTCTCATTTGGATTATAGAGAACTGATAGGGCACTGTGTGCCCTCATTATCTCCTGCCACCTTAGCAAGTGTGATGGAGAGAACATCTATTGGAAGAGAAATAATGTGCTCAAAGAACATTTAAAATCATCATTACACCTTAGTGACTTAGATATAAAGACTTCTTACTGGGAAAAAGATTTTCAAGTATGTAAAGAAGGATTTTTAATCATATCAGTACCTACATATAATTATGGTATAAATGTTAATGTCATTGTTACATTTCAAAGTATGCATTTGGTGTAGAAATATTGTCTGTACTGCATGTCTTTTTGGGTTAAATTATCAATAGTTCTTCTCCAATGTTCTTATGTGGCACAACAGTTATGATGACATTCTAATGATTAGGACTTTTAATGCATATCTCAATAAATGGGAATAAGGCCAATGTAAAGCATTTATTTTTTTTTTATTTTTTTTTTTGGGGGGGGGGGGGGGGCATTTTTTTTCACTCTCCAGTGGCGTTTTTTTCTGACAGGTTTTCAAAATCACTGCATGTGTTTTACCCATAGACTTCTATAGGTTTAAACACATGTATACATGTAAGTGGGTGTTAATTTCTAATGGGTTTTTCCCCAACAATTCTTCAGTAGAAATGCCTATATTATTACACACTGGCCCTGATTTACTAAGAGTGGAGTGTAGTTTTCTGTGTGGGTTTTGTTTTTCGACAGGTATTTTTCCACAGTATTTACTATTGTTTCTCTACATTTTGCCTTTTTTTTCCAGCTACTCTGAGCTGTGGGGTTTTACAGAGCACAAATCCACCACATTTTCTGTGGAAACATTAGTAAATATGGTGGGGTTTTTCGAAAATGTCGGGAACACGCCCACTTTTTGGAGGTCACACCCCTTTCCCTGGAGATCATGCCCCTTTTTTGGGTTTAAAATGGAGAGTTGGTCAGATTTTTGAACTTTTGGCAAAAATTCTGGTGCAGACACAATATATATATATATATATATATATATATATATTGTTTATTGTTTCCCAGTTTATTGTTTCCCAGTAATATTGTCCTTGCATCTGTAAGATGGAGGAAAACTACATCCCAAAGTGGTTTCTTGTTTGAAATTACATTCCTTTATATTACAGGAATAGGGGACTTACTGAAAGTAACGTTCACATATAACTGTTACTTTTATCAATTAAAAATATATTTGTGTATTTCCTATCTGTATAATAGCAGACAATGAGGGTATTTGACAAATGAGAACTTGCTTTTTGCTCAATTTAGAGCAAACAAAGTTGCCAGGAAAGTGGCGTCCGTACGCCAAATTTATCAAATGGCGCACGGACGTTGATGAAATCCAGCTGAATTGCTCTGGTTTAATTTTGCATAGCAGCGGCGGGCCGTGCGACAATTGTATTAAAAGTCGCACAGACCTTAAGACAATTGTCACATGGAGTGATATAGGGCAGGGTTGAACTGTAGAAGAGAAGAAAGGGCTAGCCGACTGCCTTAATGAATACTTCTGTTCAGTTTTTACAGAAGAAAAAGGACCTCGATTAGGGAGGAAGACTAATGAATGGTTTGATGCATGTATCTTTAAAGAGGAAGAGGTTCTACGTTTGCTGTCTAAAGTGAAGACAAATAAGTCACAGGGGCCTGATGGGATCCACCCAAAATTATTGAAAGAGCTTAGCGGTGAACTAGCAAAACCGTTAACATATTTATTTAACCAATCACTGGTAACAGGAGTCGTCCCAGAAGATTGGAAATGAGCAAGAAAGGTAATAGGGAGGAATCAAGCAACTATAGGCCAGTAAGTCTGACATCAATAGTGGGGAAATTAATGGAAACCCTACTAAAGGATAGGATTGTGAAACTCCAACTTTGAATGGGCTCAGGCTCTCAAATCTTTAAAACAACACACATCGTGTTTAGGCCATAGAGAACAATTTTTCAAGATCTATGTGGTACTATACTCCAACCAAATTGCATTACATGATCCCCTCTTGTTCCCAACTATGCTGGAGGGGTTGCGGGTTGACAAGCACCACAAATCACATTTTCTGGTCATGTCCTATACTCCACACATTGAAAAAAGGTGTGGAGGAATTAGTACAACTGATTTCACACAAGTCATTATCCATATCCAGCCAACTTGTACTTTTAAACATTAGCCTCCACACAATAGATGCCACTTATATAACACCTTTATGCCATATCCTAATAGCCTACAGATCCCAACTTGCAGCTAGGTGGAAATCCTCTTCTGTCCCTTCTACACCCGACATTATAGAAGCAGTCAAGTCCGATTGTTTCCCCTAAACGACATATGCCTGCAAGCTAAACAACAGACAGACCTGCGAGTCGAGATGGAAGACATGGAAGAAGTAATATCCACTGACCTAGGTGTTGCTAATTAGCCATGCGCATCACTTCTATCATGGTGTGCTTGGGTTTCATGCTGTTCTGAGATTCATTCCATTAAATTGTGTTCATCCTATATTATTAAATGATATTACCCTCACTTCACATTACCACTTATCATTACTGTGCGATAAACTTTGCATATGTTTCCCGTGAGTCTTCCTATGACGAGAGAGGGGAGGACTTAGTCATGAAAAATCCTATTCTTCACTGCAGTGTTTTAGGTATGACTATATAATACTTTAAAACCTATATAATGTTTTTACTTTTCAAGATGACCTATAATGATCTACCGGATACGTCTATAATATCCGCAACATCCAAACACATGATTCTGCAAATTAATATTTCTACATACAGCGTGATTTGTGGTAGCTTGGGGGGTTGCAGGGTGAATAGGGTGTAGCTGTGCAGGGATGAAGGAGTGTAGCATTAACCCTTAACTGTCGTGACGCCAGGGTGCGGGTTCCTCTGCATATATATCCTACCGCCACCCGTCCTAGGAACGATAGGGAGGAATAAAGGATTGTCCACAACCAGAATTGTAATAAACGGGAAATAACTTTACTGCAGATTTTATGCAGGATGCAATCAGCAAACTGTCTTTACAAGAGGACCAGACTTTAGGCTCCTCACAGGTTGGCTTGGACTTTGTAGGGAATAAGCTTTGAGGCTTGCTTTACGCTGTTCCACTGAATTTAGGGGTTTGATTTAGGTTCAGTAGTCACGTAGAATTAGCTAAATTGGAGTTAGGTAGACTCACGGCTATCAAGAAGTTGAAGAGATAGGCTTCAGGCCTAATTAGTCTCGTAGATTTGCACAGGGCTCTGCTCGCTGTCATATCCCGGGGGAAAGAGAGCGATCATTGGTTAACAGCGCCCTCATATCTTAAGGGGCAGGCTCAAGCTTATTGGTACCCCAAACCTGTCAGTCCTATCACAAAGGATTGTGGTACATCACATGACTAAATCACATGACCTGAAAGGTCCTTAACTTAGCATAACACATTTACTATAGATCACATGACCTAAGGGCCTGTAAGTAACCTTTATATTATTACATATATTAAATATATACAATAAATTAAATTTTTATGAGGCGACTGAGGGTTATCCCACTGAGAGAATCCTAACAGTACGAAGGAACTCTGACTATGGGGATTTACAACACAAGGTTCACGACCAGGTACAGTATTGGGACACCACAAACCCCTTTACTTGAGATGAGTCGACCTCGACGACCGTCCCCTGAGACAGAGGGATGAAGTGCTGAGAGTTTTTAAACAGTCCTGGGCATATGTAAACTGTCCATTTGATCAGGCTGTAGAAACACATAACATAAGAGTCCTTGCACACGATAAATGTCCTTGCAGGCTCCAAATAAAACGTTATAATTATTATTTTTTCCTTTTTATGTTAACAGGATTACATTACATTGACTTGACTGTACAAACATGGGATACTAGTAAACTCACAGGCAGGATTGTATTGCCCATTAATTCACAAACAGAATGACATTACTCTGGCTAGAATTATGCATGAGATACACTCTTATTTATTTACCTTTATTGACTATTTTTTTTCTGTTTTGACTGACTAAACTAGAAGTATGTATACTGAGTTGAAGGTTACTACATACTAGAACATTAGAAATCTCACTTTACATTTTATTTATACCACGTTAGATTACTTGTTACGTACACTTTGTGTTGAGTTTCATGAAGTGTGAGATATTTGTTTTGTGTGCTAAAATGTGTTTGAGGTAAGTACACTGAAGAGGTTATGATATGTACTATGTGTACATGAAACTATTAGGAAGTCAGTCTTGGTATCTGAGGGGTAGATTTCCCTTTAAGGTGTTAGAGTGGGGTAACATGAGTGTTACTCCCAGTGGAGCCGGGAGAGCCACCTATATAAAGCTACTATAACACCCTTAAAATTTGGTGTACAGGTGTACAGAGATTAAAATTTCCTGCACCATAACCAATTACAGTGGTTGAACATTTTGACACACATTTATTGAAGAACATAAAATTTACAGGTGCATTCACCTGGCAGAAGTGCAAATGAGCAACACAAGAAGACAATATATTATTTAGAGTTATATACATGTAAAGAGACACACAAGGATCAGCAGTCCACCTGTGCTAAGAGTTCAGTAAACACGGCTGCTACCACTTAGCCGGGCCCACACTTACGAATCTCCTAAAGACCAGGAGTCTCTTGGCCATAGGCCAGGCACAAGCTTGTTGGTTACATTACAGAACTGGAACTTTCATGGCATAGTCCTGCCAGGCACTTTCTTGAACGTTGCAACAGTCTGTGAAAGACAAAACTGAACCCAAAACATTAAGGCAGATTTTTACATGAATCCCTTTCTGACACGCCCCCCTCTCCTGATGGAACACTTGTCTCTTTGCGACTCAGGACGAGATGAGGACCCCTTGACAGGGTTGATGGTCGTGTCCCAGGCAACATTTGTAAGTGTGGATTGAGACACAGTGGGATTCACATTGACCATAAAGTTAATGGCTGCTGCTGTTGATGGCTGGGGTGCAATCGTTGGTGCTGGTTGATCCGGTCCCACCTCTTTGGTAGGAGTGGGCCGTGGCACTTCCGTGGGTGCCTGATGGCTAGGCCAAACCTCCAGGCAAGGAGTAGGCCTAGGCACATTTTCAGACTTGGTTGGGTGCGTTGGCCCTTTAAAGGAAGCTTGAGTGCGCTGGCCCTTTAAATGCAGCTTGACACTTTGGTACGCTGGCCCTTTAAGATGAGCCTTGGCATGCTGCAGCAGGGTGATTTGGGACAGGGGGATCTCTGTTTCTGGGCTGGAGGAGGAGGAAAAGGCGGCTCCCGCCGGAGTATTCACAGTTGACTCCTCCAATGGGATCTCGGCCCAGGACCCCCATGTCCAATGGTGAGGGGACAGTCTCACCTGTGATGCCACTCTGGAAGTCCCTGAAGATTCCCCTGTTGGGGTAGCCGGCCACTTGTCGTCCTCGGGTAGCGGTGGTATGCTGCAGGCTTCCTCGGCCCTGATGGACAACTACTGCAAGCGATCGGCAAGATTCCCGAACAGTTGCGCTGCGGCCGCAACAACTTTTCGCTGTTCAGGTGCCATCTTGGAACTCCCTCCACGTGGAACGCTGCTCTCCGCCATATCTGTACTGTCCTCTTCGTGCAGACTGAAAAGGTCGCTCTGCAGTGTTCCTTTTATCTTGGGCTTCTCCAAAATGGTTGCGAAACACTGAGTTAAGTAACAAACTCTCAGTGTTTTGCAACCAATGTGCCTCCAGCTGCTGCATCACTACAACTCCCAGCATGTATGGTCTGTCAGTGCATGCTGGGAGTTGTAGTTTTGCAACAACTGGAGGTTTGCAAGCCCCCCCCCCCATGTGAATGTACAGGGTACATTCATACGGGCGGGTGTTTACGGCGATTTCTACTGAATACAGCAAGAAACTCACTGTAAACCTGCCCATGTAAATGTACACTAACACTACACTACACAAACACAAAATAAAAAGGAAAACACTACATATACATAGACCCTTACACACTTCCCCCTCCACCCCCTCCCAATAAAAAAAAGTCTCATACGGCACTGTTTCCAAAACGTTACCTCCAATGTTGCAGAGGTGTTCTAAAATACTTATACAGAAGGTAAATGGGACATCTTTAAATCAACTCTAAATAATTATACAGCTAAATATATACCAAAGGGGAACAAATATAAACGATTAAAACTAAATCCTACATGGCTGACAAATGAGGTTAAAAGAGCAATAAACAACAAAAAAATAGCCTTCAAAAAATACAAATCTGATGAGTCAGCTATAACATTTAAACAGTACAAGGAGCTTAATAAAATCTGTAAAAATGTAATAAAAACAGCAAAAATTCAAAATGACAGACAGGTGGCCAAAGAAAGCAAAACTAATCCTAAATATTTTTTTAGATATATAAATACAAAAAAACCAAGGACAGAGCATGTAGGACCACTTAATAATGATAATGGTGATGTTGTCACGGGCGATCAAGAGAAGGCAGAGCTACTGAATGGGTTCTTTAGTTCTGTATACACTATGGAAAAAGGAGCTGACATTGGCCAGGTCAGTGCTGGTAACACATCATGTAATGTACTGAACTGGCTTAATGTAGAGATGGTACAAGGTAAGTTAAGTAAAGTAAATGTAAGCAAATCTCCAGGGCCGGATGGACTACACCCAAGAGTTCTTAGAGAGGTAAGTTCAGTAACATCTGTACCCTTGTTCATGATATTTAGAGATTCTCTGGTGTCTGGTATTGTGCCAAGGGACTGGCGCAAGGCGAATGTGGTACCAATCTTCAAGAAGGGCTCTAGGTCTTCTCCAGGCAATTATAGACCGGTAAGTCTAACGTGCATTGTGGGTAAATTGTTTGAAGGACTTATAAGGGATTACATACAGGAATACATAGGGGATAATAGTATTATAAGTGATAGCCAGCATGGGTTTACTAAGGATAGAAGTTGTCAAACCAATCTAATTTGCTTTTATGAAGAGGTGAGTAGAAGCCTTGACAGAGGAATGGCTGTGGATATAGTGTTTCTGGATTTTGCCAAAGCGTTTGATACTGTCCCTCATAGACGTCTGACAGGTAAGTTAAGGTCTTTGGGTTTGGAAACTTTAGTTTGTAACTGGATTGAACACTGGCTCATGGATCGTACCCAGAGAGTGGTGGTCAATGATTCGTACTCTGATTGGTCCCCGGTTATTAGTGGTGTACCCCAAGGTTCAGTACTGGGCCCGCTGCTGTTTAATTTATTTATCAATGATATAGAGGATGGTATTAACAGCTCTGTTTCTATCTTTGCAGATGACACCAAGCTTTGTAGCACGGTACAGTCTATAGAGGATGTGCATAAGTTACAAGATGACTTGGATAGACTAAGTGTCTGGGCATCCACTTGGCAAATGAGGTTCAATGTGGATAAATGTAAAGTTATGCATCTGGGTACTAATAACCTGCATGCATCGTATGTCTTAGGGGGGATTAAACTGGCAGAGTCACTGGTAGAGAAGGATCTGGGTGTACTTGTAGAATAGCATGCAATGTCAGGCTGCTGCTTCCAAAGCCGGCAGGATATTGTCATGTATAAAAAGAGGCATGGACTCGAGGGACAGGGACATAATACTCCCCCTTTATAAAGCATTGGTACGGCCTCACCTGGAATATGCTGTTCAGTTTTGGTCGCCTGTTCATAAAAGGGACACTGCGGAGTTGGAAAGGGTGCAGAGACGCGCGTCTAAACTAATATGGGGCATGGAACATCTTAGCTATGAGGAGCTATTAAAGGAGTTACAATTGTTTAGTCTTGAGAAGAGACGTTTAAGGGGGGATATGATTAACGTATATAAGTATATAAATGGCCCATACAAAAAATATGGAGAAAAACTGTTCCAGGTTAAACCCCCCCAAAGGACGAGGGGGCACTCCCTCCATCTGGAGAAGAAAAGGTTTAGTCTAAAGGGGCGACACACCTTCTTTACCGTCAGGACTGTGAATTTATGGAACGGTCTACCTCAGGAACTGGTCACAGCAGGAACAATTGACAGCTTTAAAACAGGGTTAGATACATTCCTGGAACAAAATAACATTAATGCTTATGCAGAATTATAAAACTACATCCCTTCCTCTTATCCCCTTACACCTTTCCCTTCAATTCCCTGGTTGAACTTGATGGACGTATGTCTTTTTTCAACCATACTAACTATGTAACTATGTAACTATTGAAAAACAACAACTCCCAGTATTGCCGGACAGCCACTGACTGTCCAGGCATGCTGGGAGTTTTGCAACAGCTGGAGACACCCTGTTTGGGAAACACTGCCGTATTTTTGTGGCGGATGCAAATCCCCAATTTAGGCCTCAAATGCGCATGATGCTCTCTTGCTTTTGAGCCCTGTTGTATTTTCAGGCAACAGTTTAGGGCCACACAGGGGCGGACATATCGCATGTGCAGCTGGTTCAGCTGCACAGGAGCCCAGCGTGTGAGGGGGCCCGCCACCGTTTGAAAGGGCAGCGGGCCCCCTCACACGACACACACATGAGCGCTAGTATGTGGGCACTTTAGACCAGTGATTCCCAACTGGGGTGCCTTTAGGGTCCGCCTGGGTGCCGCGAAAATCCGGTGGGTGAATGGCAGCAAATTTATTATTATTGCCCGCCTCCCCCTTTTCTTTTTTGTAATCTCCCACCAAGCAGTAAGCGTCATGCCACTGACTGATGCATCATGACGCTTACCGCTGGACGAATCGGATGTCGGGCAGGTACCACCCATGCCATTGGACGCATCCCGCCGGAAAGGAACCTCCATTCACCAACTTTAGCCAATGGAGCTGTCTTAGTCCAGCACTGAAAAGTGCTGAGTCATGTAACATTCCACGGCAAAACACAAAATATGGCACTACACCAGCACTCTCCTCCTTAGCAACATGTTTAACATGCTGGTGCCCCACCTTCTGAAGTCCCATCAATAAGGGCAGTGTTTCCCAACCTGATTGCCACAAGTGTTGCAAAACTATAACTCCCAGCATGCCTGGACAGCTAAAGACTTTCCGGGCGTGCTGGGAGTTGTAGTTTTGCAACAGCTGGAGAGACACTGTTTTGAAAACACAGCCTTAGTCAGTGTGTTCCAACCTGAGTTCCTCCAGCTGTTGCAAAACTACAACTCCCAGCATGCCTGGACAGTCTTTAGCTGTCCAGGCATGCTAGGAGTTATAGTTTTGTAACAGGTGGAGGCACTCAGGTTTATTAGGTAGGTCCTTAGTCCAGTGTTTCCCAACCTTAGTGCCAACAGCTGTTGCAAAACTATAACTCCCAGCTAAAGACTGTCCGGGCTGGGACAGTTGTAGTTGTAGTTTTGCAACAGCTGGAGGCACCCAGGTTGGGAAATACTGACTAAAGCAGTGTTTTTGAAACAGTGTCTCTCCAGCTGTTGCAAAACTTGAACTCCCAGCATGCCTGGACAGTCTATAGCTGCATGGGCAAGCCAGAATTATAGTTTTGCAACAGCTGGAGGCACTTTGGTAGGTAGGCCCTTAGTCCAGTGTTTCCCAACCTGAGTGCCTCCAGCTGTTGCTAAACTATAACTCCCAGCATGCTCAGACAGCTAAAGGCTGTCAAGGCATGCTGGGAATTGTAGTTTTGCAACAGCTGGAGGTACACTGTTTGGAAAACCCTTGACTAAGGGCCTACCTACCAAATGTGTTACCTGTCTGCCTACCCACCTACCAACCAAACATACACCTACCTACCTACCTAGCAAACGCTTTTCCTGCCTACCTAGCAAATGTATTGCCTGCCTACCTAGCAAACATATAACCTGCCTACCTACCTAGCACCCGAACCTTTTACCTACCTACCTACTGAACTTACTACCTGCCTAAATAACTAGCAAACTTACTACTTGCCTACCTACTTAGAAAATGTTCTACCTACCGTACTACCTGCAAACATACTACTTGTCTACTTAGCAAACATACTACCTGTCTACTTAGCAAACGTACTACCTGCCCACCTAGCAAACGTACTACCTGTCTACCTAGCAAACATACTACCTGCCTACCTAGCAAATGTACTACCTGCCTACCTACAAAACGTACTACCTGGGGGGGGGGGCAGGCCCATTCTTTGCACAGGGGCCCTCTGCTGTCTGTGTCCGCCCCTGGGGACACATATGGGGTATTTCCGGACTCGGGAGAAATTGCGCTACAAATTTTGGGGGGCATTTTCTCCTTTTACTCTTTATGAAAAGGTAAAGTTGGGGTCTACACCAGCATGTTAGTGTAAAAAAAAAATTTTTACACTAACATGCTGGTGTTGTGCCGTACTTTTAATTTTCACAGGTGGTAAAAGGAAAAAAAGACCCCCAAAATTTATGACGCAATTTCTCCTGAGTACAGAACTACCCCATATGTGGGCGTAAAGTGATCTGTGGACACACAACAAGGCTCAGGAGTGAGAGCGCACCATGAACATTTGAGGTCTAAATTGGTGATTTGCACAGGGGTGGATGATTTTACAGCAGTTCTGGCATAAATGCAAAACAATAAATACCCACATGTGAACCAATTTGGTAACTACACCCCTCAAAGAACGTAACACGGGGTATAGTGAGCCTTAAAACCCCACAGGTGTTTGAAGAATTTTCGTTAAAGTTGGATGTGGATGAAAAAATTTTCACTAAAATGTTGGCGCTACCCTACATTTTTCATTTTCACAAGGGAAAATAGGAAAAAGCCCCCCAAAATTTGTAGCCCCATTTCTACTGAATAAGAACATACCCCATATGTGGATGTAAAGTGCTCTGCGGGCGAACTACAATGCTCAGAAGAGAAGGAGTGCCATTGGGCTTTTGGAGAGAGTGTGTCCAAAATTGAAGGCCATGTGTGTTTACAAAGCCCCCATAGTGCTAGAACAGTGGACCCCTCCCCCTACATGTGACCCCATTTTGGAAACTACACCCCTCACATAATGTAATAAGGGTTACAGTGAGCATTTACACCCCACAGGTGTCTGACAGATTTTTGGAACAGTGATCTGTGAAAATGAAAAATTGTATTTTTCATTTGCACAGCCCACTGTTCCAAAGATCTGTCAAACGCTAGTGGGGTGTAAATGCTCGCAGCACCCCTTATTAAATTCTGTGAAGGGTGTAGTTTCCAAAATGGGGTCACATGTGGGGGGTCCACTGTTCTGGCACCATGGGGGCTTTGTAAACGATCATGGCCCCCGACTTCCATTCCAACCAAATTCTTTCTCCAAAAGCTCCCCTGCCACTAAACTAAATGCTGACAGGTCGGCACTACGCGGGCCTGGGCCTGGGGTGGAAGGGAGCGTAGCTGCTAGCAAGTTTCTTCATGCTAGCAACTACACATGGGCCTTTTCTTTCCTGGCAGCCTCCCAGTTTGAATGGGAGAGCATGGTAAGTGTGTTATAACATCCTGTTCACACTGGTGTGGTGCTGTGCGGCGTCCGTTGCTGCCGTGGCGCCGTGTCTGCCAGTGCGACCCATGGACTGGTTTGAGTGGCATTGGGGCCGCTCTGCCAGTGGGTCGTTCCCCCTGTGGGCACTGGTGTCGCGGCGGTGGTGGTCGCTGCCCAGTGCTACGCCATTTTATGCTATGGACGTTAGGGACCCACTCTAAATAGGTGGCCTTGACGTGGCGAGTGGGCTTTGCACTTTTTGATCAAAACGTATATACTAACAACCTGTTAGTTTTTGAAATTATGCTGAGAAGCAATTGGATCATTGTGCAGGATTGTAGATGTGCACCATGTCTGTTTTCTACCTGAATTCTAATTGTCATATGTATAGTCATAAATCTAGAAATTAGATATTGCCCATCTTGAAACCATGATGTTGCCACTCCCAGAGTAATATACCTATTTCCTATTTGATATCCAAACTAACCTAGTAACTGTTGTTGTATTGTAACAAAGTTACTAACTAAAGATTTGTTGTTCTACTGTTATGCAGCTAACCAACAGAAGCGTATAATGCTTTACTAATTTTTGAGATATAACTCATTAATGTTTACTACTTACAACCAATAAATCTGAATATTTTTATAATCCCTGTGTATTATTTTATTATATTGCAAAACTACCTTCCTAGCATATAGACATAAAAATAACTTCATATCTCTGAGAATTAGTTAGCTCAGATGTGAATTGCATTTGTTGACCATTGGGTTCAATGTACCAAATGTAGGCTACTAGTGACTATAGTCAATCAATAGTTGGACACAACATCAAGGTGCCTCAACATCACTGTGCCTTTTGCCCTTGTGTTATGGATTTTATCAGTGGCGTAGCTATACAGGTCGCAAAGGTCGCCATGGCGACTGGGCCCGACACCCACTAAACTAAACTAAACTAAATGCTGACAGGTCGGCACTGCGTGGGCCTGGGCCTGGGGTGGAAGGGAGCGTAGCTGCTAGCAAGTTTCTTCATGCCGGACCGTGTCCTTTACAAAATGAGCGCAGCAGGGTCGGACTGACCATCGCGTCATCTGCCTGTTTTAAAGCATTTATTTTTAAAGTGTGCGGCTGCGGACGCCCTGCCTCTATGATGCCCCATAGATAGTTGCAGGGACTGCTGGCAGATTACATACCCACATCGGCTCCAAGCACATCTCTGCGCTCAATCCTGCCACCTTACAGTCCCTGCGCTCAACTCTGCCACACTGTAAACGGAAGCAGCATCCTGCCTCCTCACACATCCTCTGCGGTCACGTGCACTGCGATCTCCTATGGCGCCAACCCCGCTACTTCCCTGGCACCCGGCAAGCCGCGGCAGTGATCCCCAGGAGCTGGGTGAGTGAACTGTGGGGTGAAGATACTGAGGATGGGTGTGTATGTGTATATGATTGATGTGTCTGTATGTATGCATGTATGATTGATGTGTCTGTATATATGCATGTATGATTGATGTGTCTGTATGTATGCATGTATGATTGATGTGTCTGTATGTATGCATGTATGATTGATGTGTCTGTATGTATGCATGTATGATTGATGTGTCTGTATGTATGCATGTATGATTGATGTGTCTGTATGTATACTTGTATGATTGATGTGCCTGTATGTATGCATGTATGATTGATGTGTCTGTATGTATACATGTATGATTGATGTGTCCGTATGTATGCGTGTATGATTGATGTGTCTGTATGTATGCTTGATAGATTTGTGTAATACTACAGCTGCAGGTCTGAAGGGGAGGCCTGTTGCTGTCAGTACACTTTTATTTATTTTAATGCTGGGACCTTAAAAATAAATAAATAATAATAATAATTAAAAAAAAAGCTAAGGGCAAGCTCTGGCCACTTTTCCCCCTGCAGGAGCCTCACTCTGGGCCGGCCGTTAGCGCAATAGGGTTGGGCAGGGACACTGCCCCCTTAAGAGCAGAGGGCTGCTGGGAGCAGACATGCCCCATGCAGGTAAGCACATCTGCACCAAGCCCCTGACAAGTCCCTGCCTGCGACCGCCGCTACATCCACAGCACCTGCAGAAAAAGCAGCAGCCTCTGCTCCACTCCATCCCCTACAATCACCAGCAGTATAATCTCCTCTGCCTCGCTGCATCCCCAGCACCTGGTGAGTGGCAGGCCATGGTGCTGATCTCCAGGAGGGTGAGAGGTTGGGGATATGTGTATGTGTGATAGAATGTGTATATGTGTGTATGTATGATGTATGTATGTATGACGGATGTGTGTATGCACAATTGATGTATGTATGATGTAAGTGTGTATGCATGATGTATGTATGTATGACAGATGTGTGTATATATGATAAATGTATGTATGATGGATTTGTGTATGATAGATGTATGTATGAATGATAAATGTGTGTATGTATGATAGATGTGTGTATGTATGCTAGATTTGTATGTGTATGATAGATGGTTGTATGATGTGTAGATGTATCATACATCTATCATAATACATATACACATCTACCATACATACACCAGTCACATACACATCTATCATACATAAATACATATACAGTACATCAATGCGGAGGGGTGAGGAGCCAGGGGGTGATTGGGTACAGGTCGGATATTGGGCTTTGGGGAGTGGGGCAGAGGAGCCTGGAGCGGAATCTGGGGGTCTAGGGAGAGGGGAAGAGGAGCATGTAGGAGGTCATAGGGGTCTGGGGGGGGCAGTCAAAGGAGCCTGGAGAGGACTTAGAAGTATGAGAGGGGGGAGTGGAACAAAGGAGCTGGGAGGAGGACAGACTGGTCTGGAGGAGGACAGGTTGGATTCAGCTAAACTGAGAAGAAACTGTGTGACAATATTATTATTATTATGGGTACAGTGTGTGGCAGTGTTATATTCAGAGGGTACATTGTGTGGCAAGTTTATATTCAGAGTGTACAGTGTGTAGCAGGGTTATATCTTGTGGGTTTTTATTGAGGGGCACAGTGTGTGGCAGTATTATATTCAGGGGCTACAGTGGGTGGTAGTATTATATTCATGGGCACAGTTTGGCAGTATTATAATCAGAGGGTACAGTGTGGGGCAGTATTATATTCATAGGGTACAGTGTGTAGCAGGAATATACACAGTGGGTACAGTGTGGTAGTATTATATTCAGAGGGCACAGTATGTGGTATTATATTCAGAGAGTACACTGTGTGGCAGTATTATATTCAGGGATATAGTGTGTGGCAGGGTTATATTTCGGGGGCACAGTGTGTGGCAGTATTATATTCAGGGGGTATAGTGTGTGGCAGTATTATATTCAGGGGGTAAAGTATTTGGCAGGATTATAATGATTTTGTCTTTTAAACAGAGGATGAGGATCTACTGACAAAGTGAGGAGTTAATGATGTCCGGGCGTCAGACTCTACAGAGAAGATGTAGCTGGAAGACGTCCTGACCATTTGAAGAAGAAAAGGAAAGACAACAGAGAAGACATCACTCAGGTCACTTTGTATATTCTTCTGACTGTCTCATCAGCTAGAGTCACTTGTAAGGTCTGCAGTGATGATGGCTGTACCCATGCTTGGCTCTCCAGCTGTTGCAAAAGTACAGCTCCCATAATGCCTGAGGCTCTACAGACATGATGGGAGTTATAGCTTTACAACAGCTAGAGAGCCACTTGAACCAAGGTAATTGGTGGGGGTCCCAGCATTGGAAAAAAATGGGCTGCTTATTTTAAAATGCCAGGGTGTATTTTTGATACCAGTCCAGCCCTGCCTGTTTGTCACTTATATCATTGTGTATTCTCTTGACTTTGTCCCATCAGTGCTGTAGTCACTGATATCTTTGTGCGGCCAAGGCCTGGTAAGGGGATCGTCCGGGATTGGGGAAGCGGGTCGTCAGGTGGTTGAGGGGCCCAGGGCAATTTTTCGCATTTGATCAAAACATTACTGCATTTAATCACCACAGCAGAATTCCAGTAATAACATCAGAAGTAATTACAAAATAAGACATCATTATAGGTAAGCCGATTTCAACCTTTGCTATGGGGTACCCTCTCTTCTGTGTACACCACTGATCAATTTAGTTATTTATTTTACTCCCTAAAAGAAAACAATATAAAAAATTCTTGTTGGGACTATGGTAGTTACCATATTTATCGGGGTATACCACGCACCGGCCTATAACACGCACCCTCATTTTACAAAGGATATTTGGGTAAAAAAGTTTTTTACCCAAATATCCTTGGTAAAATAAGGGTGCGTGTGTGTGCATGTGTATACCCCGATACACTGTTTCTGACCCCGCAGAAGCCCCCAGGAATGGCAGGGGGAGAGAGGCCGTCACTGCCCGCTTCTCTCCCCTGCCTTATCTGGGGTCTAGAGCCCTGCTGCCGCCGCTTCTCTCTGCCCCTCTCTCTAGAGCCCTGCTGCCGCGGCGCCGATAGACAGGGGGAGAGAAGGGGCAGCGGCACCCATTGCCGGCGCCGCTGCCCCATTGCCTCCCCCATCCCCGGTTGTATAATTACCTGTTGCCGGGGTCGGGTCCGCGCTGCTTCTTGCCTCCGGTGTGGAGTCCCCTGCGTCGTTGCTATGCGCTGCACGGCGCCGCACAATGACGAGTGACATCACTCATCATTTCGTCTCGCAGTGCATAGCAACGACGGAGGGGATGCCACACCGGAGGCAAGAAGCAGCGCCGGCGCCGCTTCTCTCCCCCTGGTCATTGGCGCCGGCAATGGGACAGCGGCACAGGTAGCCAGGGGAAGAGAAGGGGCAGCGGCGCTGATAGCAGGGGGAGAGAAGCGACAGCAGCAGGGCTCTAGACCCCAGGACAGGCAGGGGCAGAGAAGCCGGCAGCGGTGGCGGTCTCTGCACCTGCAAAGCCGCTGCAGTTCATTGATTTAAAGCGCCCGCTTTAAATCATTGAACTGCAGCTGCTTATCGGTGTATAACACGCAGAAAGACTTTAGGCTAAAAATTTGAGCCTAAAAAATGTGTGTTATACGCCGATAAATACGGTAAATATATTTCATTCTAGGTTGCTATCTAAAAAAGAATACAATTAAATAAAGG
The DNA here is from genome assembly GCF_029499605.1 of Hyla sarda. NCBI lineage: Eukaryota > Metazoa > Chordata > Amphibia > Anura > Hylidae > Hyla > Hyla sarda. The sequence goes on from NC_079191.1 coordinate 216,395,431, forward strand.
CTAATAGTTAATAACATTCAACCATTGATAATAAATCCTATCATGTTTGAAAATGCAAAGAAAATTTCACCAGGGATTATCTAACCTTTGAGATAGTCTCAGTATTTTAAAGCATGAAGGGAGGGTTATTCTTTTTGCTTTATAGGCTTAATATTTTTTACCATTTACCATTTGCAAATCAAAAGCCAGGCAACTGAAAGCCTAGTGTTTCAGCTTGGACTACAACTGCTTATAAGTCAGCCTAAGTACTGAAGGAACTATCAGCTTTGCATTTAGTTATGTGAACAATTGATGCTTTATCCTGAAGTAGCATCAAATAGTTTCACAGCTGGGTGTTAAAAATGTATTCAAAGAAATAGCAAGGTATAAAGTATAAAACAGATGTTAATCTCAAGCTAAATAGAATATACTTATATCAAACATTTACAAATAAATACAGTGCGTATGGAAAGTCTTCAGACACTTACACGTTTTTTTTCCACATATATTGTGGATTTGTGCAGAAATAACAAAAAAATTACTTTTCTCCCATCACCCCATAATGACAAAGTGAAAACAGAATATTAGAAATCTTTTAATATTAATTCAAAAGAAACAATGAGAATATTGCATTGGCATAAATATTAATACCCTTTGGTCAGCACTTAGTTAAAGGGATACTCCACTGGAAAACACTTCTTTTTAAATCACCTGGTGGCAGAAAGTTATAAAGATTTGTAAATTACTTCTATTAAAAAATCTTAATCCTTCCTGTACTTATTAGCTGCTGAATACTACAGAGGAAATTCTTTTCTTTTTGGAACACAGAGCTCTCTGCTGAAGCACGAGCACAGTGCTCTCTGCTGACATCTCTGTCCATTTTAAGAACTGTCCAGAGTAGGAGAAAATCCCAATAGCAAACATATGCTGCTCTGGAAGTTCCTAAAATGGACAGAGATGTCAGCAAAGAGCTCTGTGACTCTCCTCTGTAGAATTTCCTCTGTAGTATTCAGCAGCTAATAAGTACTGGAAGGATTAAGACTTTTTCCACAGGAGTACCCCTTTAAATGATCTTTATTCACTTTTCTTATTTTTTCACTTTTTTTTTTTTTTTTGCAATGTTATAGCTCCCATAGGGGGCTATAATACTGCACACACTGATCTTTTACATTGAACAATGGTTTCTCATAGGAAACCATTGATCAATGATTCTGCCGCTTGACTGCTCATGCCTGGATCTGAGGCACTGAGCAGTCATTCAGCGATCGGACAACAGGAGGCAGGTAAGGGGACCTTCCTGCTGTCCTACAGCTGTTCAGGATTCCGCAATTTCACTGCGACGATCCCGAACAGCTCCCTGAGCTAACCCGCATTGGTTTACTTTCACTTTAGACACAGCACTCGCGCTATTAGCGCCATGCTATTAGCCATGGTTCCCGGACCGTGGCCCCTGCGTTATAATAAGGGAGAGGACTCAGGACGTACCGGTGCGTCCTTGGTCCTTAAGGGGTCAAACTTGTACTCCACTGAAAAACTCTCTGCTGACACCTCTGTCCATTTTAGGAACTGTCCAGAGTAGGAGAAAATCCCCATAGAAAACCTATCCTGAGCTGGACAGTTCCTAAAATGGATAGAGGTGTAAGCAGAGAGCACTGTGATCAGGCAGAAAGGAAATTCAAAAAGAAAAGAACTTCCTATGGATCATAACAGCAGCTGATAAGTACTGGAAGGATTAATACTTTTCAATAGAATTCATTTGCAAATCTGCTTAAAGGGGTTATCCACCATAAGGTGATTTTAGTACATACCTGCCAGGAAGTAATGGGCATGCTTAGCAAAGGTCTACGCTTGTCTTGGGGCTAAATGGCTATTTTGTGAGATTATCTTAAAGGGGTATTCCAGGCCAAAACTTTTTTTTTATATATCAACTGGCTCCGGAAAGTTGAACAGATTTCTAAATTACTTCTATTAAAAACTCTTAATCCTTCCAATAGTTATTAGCTTCTGAAGTTGAGTTGTTGTTTTCTGTCTAACTGCTCTCTGATGACTCACGTCCCGGGAGCTGTGCAGTTCCTATGGGGATATTCTCCCATCATGCGCAGCTCCCGGGACGTGACATCATCATTGAGCAGTTAGACAGAAAACTTCAGAAGCTAATAACTATTGGAAGGATTAAGATATTTTAATATAAGTAATTTACAAATCTGTTTAACTTTCCGGAGCCAGTTGATTTATATAAAAAAAGGTTTTGTCTGGAATACCCCTTTAACACTGTGGCTATCATTTTGTGAACTGGTATTTCCTGTTTGATTTTTCTTTTTTTGACTACAAATCCCATAATTCCATGTTCCTCCCTCCCACACATCAGCCACCCCACCCATTGAAAAATAAAGGAGCTTCATCCATTCAAAAGACCTGTGGTTTTCAATCAAGGTGCCTACACCTGTTGCATTAGTTGCAGATTGATCTCACTCCCACCAAACGATCGCTCCCCCCATTGAAGCAGGCAGGCTCCCTGTCATCAGCTGACTAGTCAGTCAGGTCTCGGCCGCATTGCAACGTGGAAAAAATCTGAGACAACAGTCATTTTGTATGCTGGTAAAAATAAATATTTAAGTGAAAATCACATAAGAATTGAGAGAAAACCATCACACACACTATATTATAAACTACACTAACTTTACAGCTTCTGTAGCATAATCAAATAAATAAAAATCCTGGAATACCCCTTTAACTTTCTGGCAACAGTTGATTTAAAAAAGAAAGTTTTCCCGTGGAGTACTCCCATAAGGTTTTTTAGTATCACATGTTGGTGTACACAGTATATAAGAATGGTATTGAGAAACAGGAAGAAATCCCCAGCGGCCTGAGGTAATGCCTACCAACGTAAAACAGGACCTGTCGCCGGGTGCACATTCCTGCTCTCCTAACTCTGCATGTTCATGTCTGTGGACATTACAGCAAAGATATGTGGTGAGTGCTCTGATTGCTTCTTTCCCCCATGTTCCTTTATGCAGCAAATGTGTTCTACAGTACATCGTGCAGATTGTTTTACACTTACACCCATTTAGCTTTAGAGACGCTACCTGCTATAACATTACGTGGGCAGTGCTGGGAGTTTTCTTTCCTGGATGTGCTACAATACTAGGATGGCAGATCTTGGGGCCTTTATAAGGGCCCGGAGCTGTCATGATAATGCATTGGCACTCTGTGGCATCTAAAGTTCCCACTCTGACATCACTATTACCTATGTACCTATGTGAGGCAGCTAATTTACTTATAATGAAACTCTCTCTCTTTCTCTCTCTCTCTCTAAATGTATGTATATATATATCCTCCATTTGAAAAGTGATGACTTTTTTAACCAACACAGTGCACTGCTTTTTTTTTTTTTTCTTCTTTACTATTTCTTGTCTAACAAAAGGATTTGTAAAGTTTTCTTGCTTAACCCTTTACCCCTTAAGGATGCAGGACGTAAATGTACGTCCTGGTGCGGTGGTACTTAACGCACCAGGACGTACATTTGCGTCCTGTGCATAACCGCGGGCATCGGAGCGATGCCCGTGTAATGCGCGGCTGATCCCGGCTGCTGATCGCAGCCAGGGACCCGCCGGCAATGGCCGACGCCCGCGATCTCGCGGGCGTCCGCCATTAACCCCTCAGGTGCCGGGATCAATACAGATCCCGGCATCTGCGGCAGTGCGCGATTTCAATGAATGATCGGATCGCCCGCAGCGCTGCTGCGGGAATCCGATCATTCAGAACGCCGCACGGAGGTCCCCTCACCTTCCTCCTTCCGGCTCCCGGCGTCTTCTGCTCTGGTCTGAGATCGAGCAGACCAGAGCAGAAGATGACCGAAAATACTGATCTGTTCTATGTCCTATACATAGAACAGATCAGTATTAGCAATCATGGTATTGCTATGAATAGTCCCCTATAGGGACTATTCAAGTGTAAAAAAAAATTAAAAAAATTTAAAAGTAAAAGTAAAAAAAAAGTGAAAAATCCCCTCCCTCAATAAAAAAGTAAAACGTCAGTTTTTTCCTATTTTACCCGCAAAAAGCGTAAAAAATACATTTTATACACATATCTGGTATTGCCGCATGCGTAAATGTCTGAACTATTAAAATAAAATGTTAATGATCCCGTACGGGGAACGGCGTGAACGAAAAAAAAAAAGGCCAAAATTGCTACTTTTTTTAATACATTTTAGTTTTTTTATATGCAAATGTGGTATCAAAAAAAAGTACAGGTCATGGCGCAAAAAATGAGCCCCCATACCGCCACTTATACGGAAAAATAAAAAAGTTAGAGGTCATCAAAATAAAGGGATTATAAACGTACTAATTTGGTTAAAAAGTTTGTGATTTTTTTTAAGCACAACAATAAAAGAAAAGTATGTAATAATGGGTATCATTTTAATTGCATTGACCCTCAGAATAAAGAACACATGTCATTTTTACCATAAATTGTACGGCGGGAAAACGAAGCCTTCCAAAATTAGCAAAATTGCGTTTTTCTTTTTAATTTCCCCACACAAATAGTGTTTTTTGTTTGCGCCATACATTTTATGATATAATGAGTAATGTCATTACAAAGGACAACTGGTCGCGCAGAGTTATGATTTTTAGAAGGCGAGCAGGAAAAAATGAAATCGTAAAAATTAAATTGTCTGAGTCCTTAAGGACCAAGCATGTTTCTGTTTTTGAGCCTTCATTTTTTCCTTCTCATCTTTTAAAAATCATAACCCTTTCAATTTTGCACCTAAAAAACCTTATGAAGACTTTTTTTTTTTGCACCACCAATTCTACTTTGTAATGACATCAGTCATGTTACCCAAAAATCTACAGTGAAACAGAAAAAAAAAAAATCATTGTACGACAAATTTGAAGAAAACATTTGGGGGCTGCCGTTTCTATGCAGTACATTTTTGGGTAAAAATGACACTTTATCTTTATTCTGTAGGTCCATACGATTAAAATGATACCCTACTTATTTAGGTTTGATTTTTTTAGTACTTCTGGAAAAAATCATAACTACATGCAGGAAAATTAATACATTTAACATTGTCATCTTCTGACCCCTATAACTTTTTTATTTTTTCACATACGGGGCTGTGTGAGGGCTCATATTTTGAGCTGATCTGAAGTTTTTATCAGTACCATTTTTGTTTTGATCAGACTTTTTGATTGCTTTTCATTCATTTTTTATGGTATAAAAAGTGACTAAAAATAAGCTATTTTGGACTTTAGATTTTTTTGCGCGTACGCCACAGTACGTGTACGGTTTAATTAACTATATATTTTTATAGTTTGGGCATTATGCGGCGATACCACATATGTTTATTTTTATTAGGTTTATATTTTTTTTATATGAAATTTGGGAAAGGGGGGGGTTGAAACTTTTAATAATGTAATAAGGAATAATGTGTGTTTTTAACCCCTTAAGGACTCATGACGTACTGCTACGTCATGAGTCCGCTCCCGATCTATAACGCGCGGCCACGGCGTGGCCCCGCGTCATAGCGGGTCGGGCTCGGCCTCTAACAACAGCAGGGACACGTGGCTAATAGCGCGCGGCACTGATCGCAGTGCGGCGCGCTATTAACCCTTCAGATGCGGTGATCAAAGTTGATCGCCGCGTCTGAATACTAAAGTAAACCGTTCCCGGCAGCTCAGTCGGGCTGATCGGGACATCGCGATATAATCGAAATGTTCCGATCAGCTGGGACGCAGGCGGAGGTCTCCTTACCTCTCTCCATGGCGTCTGATCGTCGATTGATTGCTCCAAGCCTGAGCTACAGGCTTGAGCAAACGACTGCCTAACTGACTGATCCCTGCAAAGCTATGGCTTTGCAGGGATCAGCATAGGAGATCAGTGTGGGCAGTGTTATAGGTCCCTATGGGAGCTATAACACTGCAAAATAAAAGTGAAAAAAAAGTTAACAAAGGTCATTTAAAGGGGTACTCCGGTGAAAACCTTTTTTCTTTTAAATCAACTGGTGGCAGAATGTTAAACATATTTGTAAATTACTTCTATTAAAAAAATCTTAATCCTTCCAGTACTTATTAGCTGTTGAATGCTACAGAAGAAATTCCTTTCTTTTTGGAACACTGATGACATCACGAGCACAGTGCTCTCTGCTGACATCTCTGTCCATTTTAGAAACCATGCATAGCAAATGTATGCTAAGGGCAGCATGGTGGCTCAGTTGTTAGCACGACTTGGGTTCAAATCCCACCAAGGACAACAATAAATAAAGTGTTATTATTATTATTATAATATCGTCAGCAGAGAGAACTGTGCTTGTGATGTCATCAGAGAGCATTCGAAAAAGAAAAGAATTTCCTCTGTAGTATTCAGTAGCTAATAAGTACAGGAAGGATTAAGATTTTTTAATAGAAGTAATTTACAAATATGTTTAACTTTCTGCCACCAGTTGATTTAAAAGAAAAAAGGTTTTCACCGGAGTACCCCTTTAACCCCTTCCCTATTAAAAGTTTGAATCACCCCCCTTTTCCCGTAAAAAAAAAAAAAACTGTGTAAATAAAAATAAACATATGTGGTATTGCCGCGTGTGAAAATGTCCGAACTATAAAAATATATTGTTAATTAAATCGCACGGTCAATGGTGTGCGCGCAAAAAAATTCCAAACTCCAAAATAGTGTATTTTTGGTCACTTTTTTTATCATGAAAAAATGAATAAAAAGCGATCAAAAAGTCGGATCAATATAAAAATGGTACCGATAAAAACTTCAGAACACGGCGCAAAAAATGAGCCCTCATACCGGCCCGTACGTGGAAAAAAAAAAGTTATAGGGGTTAGAAGATGAAAATTTTTAACATAGAAATTTTCCTGCATGTAGTTATGATTTTTTCCCGAAGTACGACAATATGCAACCTATACAAGTAGGGTATCATTTTAACCGTATGGACCTACAAAATAAAGATAAGGTTTTATTTTTACCAAAAAATGCACTGCGTCGAAAAGGAAGCCCCCAAAAGTTACAAAATGAATTTTTTTCTTCAATTTTGTCGCACAATGATTTTTTTTTCCGTTTCGCTGTGGATTTTTTGGTAAAATGACTAATGTCACTGCAAAGTAGAATTGGTGGCGCAAAAAATAAGCCATAATATGGACTTTTTGGTGCAAAATTGAAAGCGTTATGATTTTTGGAAGGTGATGAGGGGTCCTTAAGGGGTTAAACTTTTTAAAACTTTTTTCTTTACACTTTTAGTCCCTTTTTTTTAAATCAACTGGTGCCAGAAAGTTAACCAGATTTGTAAATTACTTCTACTAAAAAATCTTAATCCTTCCAGTACTTATTAGCTTCTGAATACTACAGAGGAAATTCTTTTCTTTTTGGAACACAGTGCTCTCTGCTGACATCATGACCACAGTGCTCTCTGCTGACATCTCTGTCCATTTTAGGAACTGTTCAGAGCAGCATATGTTTGCTATGGGGATTTTCTACTACTCTGGACAGTTGGACAGAGGTGTCAGCAGAGAGCACTGTGGTCATGATGTCAGCAGAGAGCTCTGTGTTCCAAAAAGAAAATAATTTCCTCTGTAGTATTCAGCAGCTAATAAGTACTGGAAGTATTAATATATTTTATTAGAAGTAATTTACAAATCTGTTTAACTTTCTGGCACCAGTTGATAAAAAAAAAAAAAAAAAAAAAAAAAAACATCGTAGTACCCCTTTAAGGGAGCTGGGGCTTTGTTTGCAAGAAACCAAGAGGAGTGTTTTTTTTTTCTAACAATTGTTGTTAGTTTGTGAGCCTGTGTGTTCTTTTAGTAGCATTTTGGTGCATACACAAACCCTTATTAGTGCTACTTTGAGGCAGTCATAGTAGCTGCCAAATGCATTGCTGACTTCTTAGTGTCTGATCGTATATTTCCACCCATAATCTAATTAATTCTGTTTTCATTCACAACTGATATGGAAAATGTTTTAAAATTGTTTTTCCTCATTCGAGTTCTCAAAACTGGCATCCATTCACGTTTCCATGGTTTCTAACGAACTTTAAAATGGACATTTGTATTTTTATGTCTGTTTCTATACTTAATTGGCACCATGCATAATAGAAAAAATAATTTTTTTTATTTTGTTAAAATAGACAGAATTTTCTTTTCTATAAAGGTTAAATACTTACTAGATGCATTTTTTTTGCTAACCCCTTAAAGGGGTACTCCGGTGGAAAACTTTTTTTTTTTTTTTTTAATCAACTGGCGCCAGAAAGTTAGATTTGTAAATGACTTCTATTAAAAAAAATCTTAATGCTTCCAGTACTTATTAGCTGCTGAATACTACAGCGGAAATTATTTTCTTTTTGAAACACAGAGCTGTCTGCTGACATCATGAGCACAGTGTTCTCTGCTGACATCTCTGTCTGTTTTAGGAACTGTCCAGAGCAGTATATGTTTGCTATGGGGATTTTTTCCTACTCTGGTCAGTTCTCATTTTTTACACACGCATGTTCTTGTAGACCCAGTTTTTGAACTTTTACAAGGGGTAAAAGGAGACAAATCTTCCTAAAATTTGTAACCCAATTTCTCATGAGTAAGGAAATACCTCATATGTGAACGTAAAGTGTTCTGTGGGTGCACTAGAGGCCTCAGAAAGGAAGGAGCGACAATAGGATTTTGGAGAGTGAGTTTTCCTGAAATGGTTTTTGGGGGGCATGTCTCATTTAGGAAGCCCCTATGGTGCCAGAGCAGCAAGAAAATAAAAATACATGGCATACTGTTTTGGAAACTGCACCCCTCAAGGAACGTAGCAGGGGGTACATTGAGCCTTAACACCAAACAAGTGTTTGAAGACTTTTTGTTAAAGTTGGATGTGTAAATAAAAAATGTTTTAGGAGAATTTTTTTTTAGGGTTATAGGAGAAAATGCTCCCCAAAATTTGTAACCCCATCTGTGTATGGAAATACCCCATGTGTGGACGTCAAGTGCTCTGCAGGTACACTATAATGCTCAGAAGAGAAGGAGTCACATTTGGCTTGCACATTTGGCAAATTTTGCTGAAATGGTTTTTGGGGGGCATGTCACATTTAGGAAGCCCCTATGGGACCAGAACAGCATAAAAAAAAGACACATGGCATACTGTTTTGGAAACTACACCCCTCAAGGCACGTAACAAGGGGTACTGTGAGCCTTAACACCCCACATGTGTTTGACGACTTTTCGTTGAAGTCGGTTGTGTAAATGAAAATGTATTTTTTCACTAAAATGAGGTAATAGGAGAAAATGCCCACCAAAATTTATAACCACGTTTCTTATGAGTATGGAAATACCCATATGTGGATGTAAAGTGCTCTTCTGGTGCACTACAGGGCTCAGAAGACAAGGAGCCAAATTCTCTCTCCAAAAGCCCAATGGCGCTCCTTCTCTTCTGAGCATTGTAGTGCGCCAGCAGAGCACTTTACGTCCACACATGGGGTATTTATATACTCAGAAGAAATGGTGTTAAAAATTATTTTTCCTATTACCCCTTAGGAAAAAGTTGTGATAAAACCAGCATTTTAGTGAAAAAATTAAAAAAATTTCATTTTCACGTCCAACTTTAACGAAAATTCTTCAAACACCTGTGTGGTGTTAAGGCTCACTATGCCCCTTTTTACGTTTCGTGAGGGGTGTAGTTTCCAAAATGAGGTTACATGTGTTTTTTTTTTTTTTTGTTAGTCAGAACAGGTGTAACGATCAGCCACCCCTGTGCAAATCACCTCAAATGTGCATGGTGCCCTCACTCCTGAGCTTTGTTGTGCGCCTGCAGAGCATTTTACGTCCACATATGGGGTATTTTCGTACTCCGTACAAATTTTGGGCATCTTTTTTTCCTTTTACCTCTTGTGAAAATGAAAAGTATGGGGCAACACCAGCATGTTAGTGTACAAAATTAAATTTTTTTACAATAACATGCTTCAGTAGACCCCAACTTTACCTTTTCATAAGTGGTGAAAGGAGAAAAAACCCTCCAAAATTTGTAAGGCAATTTCTCCCGAGTATGGAAATACCCCATATGTGACTTTTAATTATTGCCTTGAAATACAACAGGTCTCCGAAGTGAGGGAGCACTATGCGCATTTGAGGCCTTAATTAAGGATTGCATAGGGGTGGACATAGGGGTATTCTACGCCAGTGATTCCCAAACAGGGTGCCTCCAGCTGTTGCAAAAAAGCTGGAGGCTCAGTTTTGGAAACAATACTGCACCAGATGTTTGAATTTTTATTGGGGAGGGGAAGGGAGGGGGGTAGGGGACTGTGTAGGGGTATGTGTATATGTTGTCTTTTTTTATTATGTGTTATTGTAGTGTTTTTAGGGTACATTCACACAGGCGGGAGTTCACAGCAAGTTTTTCGCTGGGAGTTTGAGCTGTAGTGGAAAATTTGCTGCATCTCAGCAGCGAGAAACTCGCTGTAAACCCCTGCCCGTGTGAATGTACCCTGTACATTCACATGGGGGGGGGGGGGGGCAAGCCTCCAACTGATGAAAAACTACAACTTCCAACATGTTCTTTGGCTGTCCATGCATGCTGGGGATTGTGGTTATGCAACAGCTGGAAGCACACTGGTTGCAAAACACTGAGAGTTTGTTACTTAACTCAGTGTTTCGCAACCAGTGTGCCTCCAGCTGTAGCAAAACTCCAAATCCCAGCATATATGGTCTGTCAATGCATGCAGAGTTGTAGTTTGCAACAGCTGGAGGCACACTGGTCACAAAATGCTGAGTTAGGTAACAAACTCTCAGTGTTTTGCAACCAGTGAGCCTTCAACTGTTGCAAAACTACAACTCTCAGCATGCACTGACAGCCAAAGGGCATGCTGAGCATTGTAGTTTTGCAGCAGCTGGAGGCACACTACTACAGCTCCCAGCATGCCTTTGGCTGTCCATGCATGGTGGGAGTTGTAGTTATGCAACATCTGGAGGCACAATTTTTCATAACTATATAACTACAACTCCCAGCATGCCCAGACAGCCAAAGGGCATGCTGGGAGTTACAGTTGTGCCTCTATCTGTTGCAAAACTACAACTCCCAGCATGTCCTTTGGCTGTGCATGCTGGGAGTTGTTGCTAGGCAACAGCAGGAGAAAAACAGCGCTAACCTCCTGTTGTTAGATCCCTCCGCCGAAGACTGCCGGGACCGCCACCGCTGGGGACCACGCTGCCACGGGTGACCGCCGCTGCTCGTGACAACAACCACACTGGACCCCAGGTAAGCCTCCCCACACCCCCACCGCCGATCACCCCCTCCCTCTACCGCCGATGCCCCACCAATGCCGCCCAGCAGGACAGGTGATTGGTCGGCCGGTCCGGCCAACTATTCACGTCGATCGTGAATAGTTGGCCGGACCGGCAAGGGTGATTGGTGCCGACTCGGGCTTCACCAATCACCCTTTTTTCCGGGTGACCGGGTCACTGGTGACCCGATTGACCTGGAATCACCGGTTTGCGGTCATTGCAGACATGGGGGGGGGGGGGGTCAGGACCCCCCCCCCCAGACATTTGCACAGGATGCCTGCTGAATTATTTTCAGCAGGCATTCCGTTCCAGTCCTCACCCAGTGCGTGCCGGGGACTGAAATTTCTATGGGCGTATAGTTACGCCCTAGCTCCTTAAGTACCAGGGATCCAGGGCATACTCATACGCCCTAGGTCCTTACGGGTTAATAGTACACCCATCCCCCATAGGAAATATTTACCTATTTTTATGAACCCTTTTTCTTGTTTCAAGTTACAAATCACCTTGCCATTGTCATTGTCAAGGAGCAAATAAAAAATCTTAGATGTGTAAGTTTACTGGGGATGGTATAAGAGGTCTATCTGGAAGGTACCCAGACATTCTTAAAGAATGCCTATATCATGATGCACTCTCGCCCTCACCAGTCCTACAGCCATATATTTCATTCCAGTGCATCTGCATCTGTGTTTCATTACTCTAACTTGGCCATGTGATCACCAGTCTGACACCCTAAATCTGTAATTGCCTAATAGTAACAACAGGATGTCAGTTCTGGGTGTGACTTCCTGCAGCAAGTCCTCTCCTGCTAGCTCCTAGACCCTTCCCCAGCCTGTAAACTCCTGCAATCTGAATGGGATCAGGGCAGCATGGTGGTTAGCACTTTCGACTCAGAGAGCTTGGGTCAGGTTCAAATCTGACCAAGGACAACAACTGCAAAAGGGTTTGTGTAATCTTCAGTAAGATCACAGCCTAAATACTTCAAATCTTCATAAAACACCTCAATTGTGATTACAGGTCAAACCCCCTTCTCCTCAATAATATTTGTTTAAAAATGCACTTTCAACAAGTGTAATAATCATCTTGCCCATCCAAAGCCAGAGGATTGATGAGAAATGTAGGCTGCATTTTTCTTTTTACATATTCATAAAAAATGTAAACAACCATATTACAAAATGTCTTTTATTTTCATCAGTAACAACATATAAAACATTTTTGGATCTGACAGTGCCCATTTAAGCTAAAACATTCCTTCACTGAAAATATACAGATGATTAAGAAGGCTTTCGGGATTGATGCAGTAAGAACAGCACAAATAAAAATGTGGCACAAATACTTCTAAGAATCTGTTGAGAGTGATCAATGTTTTCAAAGGCCTGCAACAGTATTGCAGAGAATATTGAGCATATAAGGGCTGGAGATGTCCTGGGGATTCCTAAACTACTGTGTCAAGATTTTGAGGTCCAAATGTGTCTACTTCGAAGAGGACTCAGGCCCTATTATCCATATTGTTTCTTGAGTCATCAATACTAAATGGCTGGATCCTTTCTGAAAAGACCTTGTATAACTCTGGGTTATTAAGCATCATTTGCCTGAAAAATCAAGAAATCTAACACCAATTAGTGTCATTTTTTGGTGGTTCAGTTAAACAGTTTGCCAATATCATAGTTATTCATTTTGGTAGAATGCCATTTCAATGCTGATAGTATAGTTACCAAAAACATTTTTTCACGTCACCATGCATGGATTCAATATTGTCTATCCTTTGGATAGGGTATAAGATGTTTTCAGTGGAGTACCCCTTTAAGCTTTTCTTAAACAGGAATTAGCAACCCTTGTACTGTACTTGCTTCCCACTGTGTTTGTGATGGGCTGCAGGAACCACAAAACTGTATAGAAATTATAGTGCAGTACAAATCACACCCTTTAAAAAAATAAAAAATACAAACATAACACACAATAGTGGAATCCATGGTCAAACACAACTAGGAGTCAAGAGCCAAAGTGGGTATTCAGGAATTTCCAGTCAGGGTCACAGTTGGGAACACTGTTGCAGGTTAAAAAGCCAGGACCCAGCAGGGAAGGGGCTTTATGATTAGTGGGTAGCCAGGGAAACAAGAAGATGCACTGTCAGGATCTGGACTGTTATGCGGGGAGGACGCTGGTAGTGGATCCTCTGTGCCAGAGAGGCGATGGCGTGGGCCGTCTCAGGGGAACGGAATCTAAGGGGTTACTGGTTTTCACCAGAGCCCGCCGCAAAGCGGGATGGACTTGCCGCGGCAGGTAACCCCCAGGCGTTCCACCCGATAGCGACTCAACCCCTCTGGTGGCTGAGACAGGCGCGGGACACAAGGACAAGGCAAAGGCAAGGTCAGACGTAGCAGAAGGTCAGGGCAGGGGGCAACAGTTCATAGTCAGGGGCAACAGCAAGGGTCTTGATACACAGGCAAAGGGCTCACAAAACGCTTTCACTGGCACAAAGGCAACAAGATCCGGCAAGGACAGGAAGGGGAAGTTGGTTTTTATATGAATGGGAGTGATAACAGTTGATTGGGCCAGGCACCAATTAGTGGTGCACTGGCCCTTTAAATTTCAGAGAGCCGGCGCACGCACCATAGAAAGCGGGGCACCGGGACGGAACAGTAGGTGGACGGGGCAGGTGAGAGGATTGGGATGCGACCCGCGGGCGGGTGCGTCCCGCCACGCGGATCGCATCCCCACAGGGGATACTAGAGCAGCGCTCCCGGTCAGCGGGTCCGACCGGGGCGCTGCACACAGAAGAACGCCGCGAGCGCTCCGGGGAGGAACAGGGACCCGGAGAGCTGGGCGTAACATGCACTTTAGTTTCAGCGAGGGTGAGGGTCGTTGTCTCCTGAGAAGCAAATAGTGAAAAGGTGAAAAGCCCAACATGGGCTTGTGCTAAATAACAGAAGCCAATCTGAATAAACAGAGTTGCAACTAAAGCATGATTGAAAAGAGATATTGTGGGGGGTTAATTACCTAAAGCTCTTTTACACAGGCTGATTATTAGGTAAATGAGCTAGTAATTTCTAGGAACTCTAGTTCCCGATAATCAGCATTTGTAAAAGGAGCAAGTTATCATCGGCCAATAGGATTGATATTACTTTATTGTTATTTTCCTTGTTTCGGCAATGTGCGTCCAACAGTAATGAATTTAATGGGCCGCACAAATGATCCAGCATTTGATAAAGCCTTGTGAAGACTCAGAAAATGAGCACCAATCACTGAGATCGACACTTGCCATCTGCAGCCTGTCAGGCATGTAATGGGCCCTAAGGTTACCCATTAGATAATGCATCAAAGCTGAAGTGAATCATACCTCTGTAGATCTTTAAGGCAACCAAGACTTAAGCCTGTAAATAACAAATATTTCACATAGGTAGAACAAAGCAAAATTCTGTTACTGTATATATGTGGTGTCCCAGCACCTAATGCTGTCCTGTGGGCTAAAGATCACCTCGGGCATCCCTGCTGTCTGTGTTGAGCCCACTGCTCCATAGTGTAATTTATTATACTGTGTTGTATTCTTGTGTTATGTTAAATTACATACTGTTTATCTTAAGGGAATGATGCAGAGTGACCAGGTGACCCTGGCACCCCAATCAGAGCCCAACAACATTGACCTTTATGTAATGTAGGGGGGAGGGGAAGCTGGTCAGTTCCAAGTGAGAAAAGAGTGTGTGAGAGTAGTCTAGGAGTTGAAGAGCTGAGCAACAAAGCAAGGAGACCTGTAAAGAGCCTAAAGTCTGTAGCCATGCCAATCTCAGGAAAACCCCACTAATCTGCCGCTTCACCTATTACAAGTCTCAGCAAGGCGACAGGCTCCCCGGGTTCCACCCTGTACATCCCTCTGTACTATAAAGTCTGTACTGTCATGGATTTGCTTCTTCCTGCAACAGTTAAGATAGTTATCTGAAACCTTGCATCGGTGTCATCCTTGTCACCGCGCTTGGCCAGGGAAAAGCTATCTAATCCTTGGACCGTGTATGTTAACGTTGCCCTGGCATCACGAAAAGTTAATTTCACCTTCCTTCCACCCCTGGTGTCACTACATATAGAGAATTTTTTTTCTTTTCTTTAAACAGCCAATTACAAAGACATATACTTATTTTCTATGCATTGCAAGAATAGATGTAACAATTGCCAATGCAATGATTAAAAGTTCAGGTTGTTTTTTGCCATATGGTAACGTAAAACATCTATTTCAGAGTAATAATCCATCTAATTTGTAGGGAATTAGCCACTTTCTTTGTGAAAGCTTTGTGAGAGTCCCTTTGTGCCTATAATAATAGGTCTAGTGCTTGCAGTAGGATGCAGTAGGATGAGAAAACAAATAGTTTGATTAAAAGAGAGAGTACAATGGCTGCAGTCTGATCTTCTGAAGCTAAGTATTATTTGCCTGCATTTTGAAGAGATGCTACATTGCTATTTCTGCTGTTTTCTGCTTTGACATAGTTTGAAGGTTAATGTATTGATGAATAAAGCAAAAGATTTAATAATGACCTTGAGAGCGAATTTTGCTGTTTTATAAAAAAAATAGCTTAATGCTTCTTTCCGAGAATCTGTTTCTGGAATGTAAGGTTAGGGGGAAAAAATTACTGAATTGGTACATAACTGCTGCGATCCAAGGAAAAAACGAGAAAGTAAGGATAAAATGTCATTTTTGTATTGAAATTTACTTTTTCAAAAGTTTAAAAGAACCGATGTACACAATAAGAGAAAATAAATGCAAACAAACATATTTACACAGCTTCTGCCTACAACTTGAAAACCTTACTGTTTATTTACACTTCAGAATCTCTACACTGAGATAATCTGGGAGGAGATTCCATCTGTCACACTGGGACCACTCGGAAATGTGCCGTCTTCATAGACAGCAATGCATTTTTGAGTGGTCTCCACCAGAAGAATGAACATGATCATTTGTTCAGCAATGTTTGGTTTCTGGAATCTGCACAGCGGAACATCTGTCACATAAATTCTTAAGTGTGAATGGTACATCAGAATCCCCAAAAATTTGGATGCAACAGCACTGTATTTTCCGTATTGAAAGCACCTAAACCCAAAGTTTTCTATCGTTGAGCCAAAACAATGAAAAGCTTACTAGTGCTGATTATAAATTTTGGGACAGTTATTGTTAAATATCTCTTGGAATATACATGCCAATTACAGTGTACATGGGTCGTACCACAATAGGTTTAAGGACTAGAGTGAATAACCATCGCTTCAAAGTAAGCAAAGGGAATAATCTTTATAGCGTATCTAGATATATCCTTTTATGTCATGATTTTTCTGCCTTTACAGTAACTCACATAGAGTATATTTTTGCAGAAGCTCACAATAGCTTTGACATTCTACATAAACGGGAAGAGGAAATATGCAAAGCAGTTCACGCACATGAACTTTTCAGGTAGTTTTCCCTAAACATCAATTTCTTACTCCAACTACAGTAAGTTTTACAAACTGATAGAAATGTAATGCCAAGGCAGAGATCTCTACCGAGGGAAAGAGGACCCATCTGCAGGCAGTGCTTTTCTGGGGTTCCCGCCCCCCGTCAGTATAGAGCAGGGTGATCTAACTTACCTTGTGAGAGGCCTGCTGACTAGGTAAAGGGGGCAATACTTCTCTTCAAGGAGATCACCATTACTGGTGTGTGGAGCTTCAAAGGCCATTAGCACTCCACTGAAAATTACTGGATTTTAAAATCAATTGGGCACTGTCAGATCCAAAAACTTTTTGTTGTTACTAATGAAAATGAAAGACCTAATATGGTTGTTTAAACTAATTTGAATATTTAATAAAGAAAATGGCTCCTTAAAATCCCATCACTATGGGTCCCCATACCTACCTAAATTTTTTGCTAAACTCAAAAACAAGTAGTATATGGTATTGGGACAATGCCTTTCGGGATTCACTAATGCCTTCCTCAGGTCCACTAACAGTTTCCCGGTCTGTGATATACAGCTTGCTGGGGTGTTGGTATGAAGATCCTGTTTGATTGATGTGCCGCTGTGGTCTGCTGGATCAACATGCCTTTCAAATTACTTCATCTTCTAAAAGTAAGTAAAAGGTAAATAAGTAGGTACAATTTTAAGCTGTTGTCCACTAAAAGAACATCCCATTACTTTTTCAAAGCAGAGCATATGTCCTTCCATCTTGACTAGTAAGTGGAAATAAATATTATCTTGTTCTCTTATGGCCGTCGTCTTCACTGTGTAGATAATAGATTTTCTTTATTAGAGTTCTTGGCTGTCCAATATCCTTTCTTGATAGATTTTCCAATATATCCCTTCTACTTGAATTGGTTTTCCAACTCTTGAGCTCTTTTATGAAATAAATCTTCCTTTGAATAAATCCTCCCGATTCTCAGAAATTGCCTAGATGGATCACTATTAATGAAACTAATGTTTCATATAAGAAGAATTTGCATGAAGAAATAAAGTTATGACAGTATTATTCCTATAGAAATCTGAATACATTATAAATCTGGAAAAGAATGACCAGAAAGTTAATGTTTGTATGGCTACATTTATACACCAATTTGATGTTAGGATAGTGATGTTAATTTTAATACAAATCATGAGGACATCATTAATATAGCAGCCACAAAACTGGACTTGGGGGGCCAGGTTTCCCCTTTCTCTGAAACAGCCTGTAATTTCCCAGTCCCTGCACAGTTCTGCCTGCTTTCCCCACCAGCGCTCTGTCCCCGTACTCCACTCTTGGTTTGGTGCTGCCATGCTCCTGCACTTTCAGGTCTGGCCTATAGCAGCTGGCACTCTTCCAAGCTTCTTGAACCCATGCCAATAGCCTCAACCATCTCCTTGTATTGGACTTTGGACTGCTAACTACATTTACATGCCTGACCCCCAGGTGCCATGCACCAGTAATATCTGCTCCATACTAGGGCCATGCTTGTGAAGTGATCTAATGCTCACTAGCAGCTGAAGAATAGCTTCCACACCCTGGAATGGGATAAAGGATGAAAATCTAGAGCAGACCTGGGCATTGTACGGCCCGCAGGCCACATATGGCCCTTTAATTGGCTCTGACCGTCCCGCGCTCACTGTCGGGCCGTACAATGCCCAGGTCTGATCTAGAGGGTACTCAACTTCTCTCTCATGTATTTCCCAAAGCCAAACGAGTTTGGTAACACAGCAGGTCCACCTGCCCCATATATGTACAGCACCCTGGAATTAATTGCACTGTAAACAATAATAACATTTATTATGATAAATTATTGGGCTATAAAACCAGCCTGGCTTTCACAAGTGGGTGCCATATATAACTTATACCCAACATTTAACATATTATCAGGTAGGGAATATGAAGATGGCTCAGAGGCTGAGCCTGCTCCATACAAGGCAAGTGACAGCTGTATTATACAGCTGACAGCCTCCAACAGTGGCCAAGATCTCGTGGCGATCACTCTGATACCAGCTCTTTAATCCCCTAGCAACTGGAGCATCTCGACTGCTAGACAAAGATTTGCCCCATGTAATATCTAATAGACCTCTATTATGCTATTATGAGTGCTGAGCTGCTGACATATCATCCAGGGGCCTAGTGAATTCTTTCTGGCCTGCCATTTCTTAGTACACCCTGCCAAAGGCATAAGCCTAAGCACTAGTAAGGAGACTAAGCTGCCATTCTTGACTAAGGAAAATTGTCCATTAACCCCTTAAGGACACAGCCCTTTTTCACCTTAAAGGGTTACTCCGCCCCTAGACATATTATCCCCTATCCAAAGGATAGGGGATAAGATGTCAGATCCCCGTACGTCCCCCGTATCGTCCGTCATAATGAGAGCGCGGTGCCGCAGCGGGGATCCGAGGGCACCCCAGCAGCGGGATCGTGGCGATCTGACATCTTATCCCCTATCCTTTGGATAGGGGATAAGATGTCTAGGGGCGGAGTACCCCTTTAAGGACTGAGCCCTTTTTCGCAATTCTGACCACTGTCGCTTTACGAATTAATAACGCGAAAATGCTTTTACCGAATATTCTGATTCTGAGATAGTTTTTTCGTGACATATTCTACTTTATTTTGGTGGCAAATTTTCGGCGTTACTTGCATCCTTTTTTGGTGAAAAATCCCAAAATTTCATGAAAATTTTCAAATGTAGAGCAGCAATTTTCTAAAATTTCATGAAAATTGCTAAATCTGAAGGGACAGATGTTACAGAACTACAACTCCCAGCATGCCCGGGCAGTCCAGGCATGCTGAGAGTTGTAGTTTGGCAACATCTGGAGGGCTACCGTTTGGGCACCACTGTAACAGTGGTCTCCAAACTGTGACCCTCCAGATGTTGCAAAACTACAACTCCCAGCATGCCCAGACAGCCTTTGGCTGTCTGGGCATGCTGGGAGTTGCAGTTTGGCCTTCTTAGTGGTTGCCACCAGGGGCGGACATATCACCTGTTCAGCCGGTTTGGCTGAACAGGGGCCCGGCGTGTTAGAGGGCCCACCTAGTGGCCCAGGTCACAGCCTGGGCCTCACAGTCTGGGCCCCTACAGGGCCCCTTGCCAGTACTTCATACTATATGCTGCAGCAACAGGTCCCGGACCTGCCGCTGACAGCAGTAATTAACCTTTAAACTGGCCGGGCGAGACGGACAGGCCAGGGGCTGATGGGAACAGACGTGCCCCGCGCAAGCACGCACGTCTGTTCCAAGCCCCTGACATCACGTGTCATGGCCTCTGACTCCGGCAGAATGGACAGGAGCAGCAAACCCTCCGACCTCACACGGCCGCATCGCTGAGCAGATGAGGTGAGGAGAGCGACGATCGGGTGCAGGGCGGTGGGGGGTTGGAGGGGATTGTAATGATGATGAAGAGGACAGGAGGGGTGTTGAAGAGGTTGGTGGTGTAATGATAAGGAGGATTAGGGGTCTGGGAGAGCGTAGTGTTGATAAAGAGGACCAGAAGGGGGGTCAAGGGTGTAGTGATTAGGGGGTTTAATGTTGATGAGAATGACCGGGGGGTGTCAGCTGTGTAATAATGATGAGGTGCTTAAGGTATATGGGGTGATGAGGAGACTGAGGATGGAGTGCGTGGGGTGTATGGGGGTGATGAGGAGACTGAGGATGGAGTGCATGGGGTGTATGGGGTGATGAGGAGACTGAGTATGGGGTGTATGGGGTGATGAGGAGACTGAGGATGGAGTGCATGGGGTGATGAGGAGACTGAGGATGGAGTGCGTGGGGTGTATGGGGTGATGAGGAGACTGAGGATGGAGAGCATGGGGTGTATGGGGTGATGAGGAGATGGAGGATGGGTTGTGTGGGTTGTATGGGGTGATGAGACTGAAGATGTGGTGCGTGGGGTGTATGGGGGGGTGAGGAGACTGAGGATGGGGTGCGTGGGGTGTATGGGGTGATGAGGAGACTGAGGATGGGGTGTGTGGGGTATATGGGGGTGATGAGGAGACTGAGGATGGAGTGCATGGGGTGATGAGGAGCCTGATAATGGAGTGCATGGGGTGTATGCGGTGATGAGAAAACAGAGGATGGGGTGCGTGGGGTGTATGGGGTGATGAGGAGACTGAGGATGGGGTGCGTGGGGTGTATGGGGGTGATGAAAAGACTGAGGATGGGGTGTATGGGGTGATGAGGAGACTGAGGATGGAGTGCATGGGGTGTATGGGGTGATGAGGAGACTGAGGATGGGGTGTATGGGGTGATGAGGAGACTGAGGATGGAGTGCATGGGGTGTATGGGGTGATGAGGAGACTGAGGATGGGGTGATGAGGAGACTGAGGATGGAGTGCATGGGGTGATGAGGAGACTGAGGATGGAGTGCATGGGGTGATGAGGAGACTGAGGATGGGGTGAGGAGGAGACTAAGGATGGAGTGCATGGGATGATGAGGAGACTGAGGATGGAGTGCATGGGGTGTATGGGGTGATTCATTGGTTGGTACAGTATTTGGCAATATTATATTCAGGGGTACATTGGTTGGCAGTATTATATTCAGTGGTATAGTATTTGGCAGTATTATATTCATGGAGTACAGTGGTTGGCAGTATTATATTCATGGAGTACAGTGGTTGGCAGTATTATATTCAGGGGTACAGTATTTGGAAGTATTATATTCAGGGGTACATTGGTTGGCAGTTTTATATTCATTGGTACAGTATTTGGCAGTATTATATTCATGGAGTACAGTGGTTGGCAGTAATATATTCAGGGTACAGTGGTTGTCAGTATTATATTCATGGAGTACAGTGGTTGGCAGAATTATATTCAGGGGTACAGTATTTGGCAGTATTATATTCAGGGGTACAGGGGTTGGCAGTATTATATTCAGGGGTACAGTAGTTGGCAGTATTCAGGGGGTACAGTGGTTGGCAGTATTATATTCAGGGGGTACAGTATTTGGCAAGGTTAGAATGATTATTGTCATCATACAGAGGATGAGGATCTACTGACAAATTAAGGAACCAATGATGTCCAGGTGTCAGACTCTGCAGAGAAGATGGAAGAAATCTTGGTGTCTGGACCAGATGAAGAAGAAAAGTAAAGACAACAGAGAAGACGTCACTCAGGTCGGTGATATCATTGTGTTTTTTCCTAACTGTCCCATCAGAGCTGTAGTCACTGATATCATTGTGTAGTCTCCTGACTGTCCCATCAGCTGTAGTCACTTCAGACATGATGGGAGTTGCAGCTTTCCAACATCTGGGGAGCCACTTGAACCAAGGTGATTGGTGGGGGTCCCATGAGTCAGACCCCCACCATAAAAATGGGCTGTTCATTTTAAAATGCCAGGGCCTATTTTTGGCCCCAGTCTGGCCCTGCCTGTAAGTCACTTCTATCACTAAGGAGCTAAGGAACCAGGGGGTGCCAAGGGGTGTCGTGCTAAGTCCAGGGGTGTGAGTGTAAAGGGGAGCACTGCCCTCTGCTTCCCAGCTAGATACGGGTCAGGCTGAGCCAGGGGAGCACTCACCGGGCCTGGGCCGCACACTGAGAGGGACAGGGGCCACCCGGAGCCCACCTCAGGAGCTGTTCCAACCACCGGTGGTGGACAAGGCAAGTGGCGACACTACACGCATGGGGTAAGTGGAGGCACTCCGGTGGGGTCTAGGTAAATGAGGGGGCACAGTGCTGGGGAGGCCCAGGCACATTCTTTGCACAGGGGCCCTCTGCTGTCTGTGTCCACCCCTGGTTGCCACAGTAAAGATCACTTTACTTTCACTTTCAATTCCATACCCCCCCCCCCCCCCCAGTAGTTTCCCTACCTGAGCCAGGATCCAGCAGTCTCCAGCGAAGATCGGGTGGTCCCCAGGCATTTTCTCCTGCAGGTACCGGCCTACATCTTCTGTCCATGTTCCCCTCGACATCCTGGGGTGGGCAGAATGGGGGGTTGCCATGGCAACCCACTGTCCTGCTCTGCCATTGGTCAGAATCAGTTCTGACCAATGGCAGGGGATAGGAGGAGATCGCAGCACTGCGACCTCACTCCTAGCCCTCAGGATGATCAGGGCTGTCCCTGACAGCTCCGATCATCGCTATTTTCTGGGTGATCGGTTCACCAGAGACCCGATCAGCCCGGAATAGCAGAAAATTGCATGTCTGAATTGACATGCGATTTTCTATTTTCTGCGATCGCCGACATGGGGGGGGGTCTCAGGATCCCCCTGGGCGATGTGCCAGGATGCCTGCTGAAGATTTCAGCAGGCATTCCGGTCCGGTCCCCAACCGGCTAGCGGCGGGGACCGGAATTCCCACGGGCATATGCATACGCCCCACGTCCTTATGGACTCGGGATGCAGGGCTTATGCATTCGCCCGGCGTCCTGAACAGGTAAAAGTTAATATACACCTGGCCTAAATATGGTATAAATATGGAAGCACCTTTTGTCTCCTATAGTATCTGACTTTATCGTCTTTATTAATATACATAATGCATACAGTTTACTTTTTTCTTCTGTCTTTTTTATTTATTTTATTTTTATGATAAACTTATATAAGCCTTTATACAAGAAAATATAATCATTTCAAACTTCATCAGGTTCCTTAAAAATTTTAAAATCACATCCTATATTACATATACAATAAAATTTCCCCTTGGATCCTGGAAGTTACAAATCTGTTTAACTTGCTGCACCAGTTGATTAAAAAAAAAAAAAGTTTTCCACCGGAGTACCCCTTTAACCCCTTAAGGACTGAGCCCTTTTTCACCTTAAGGACTCGGCCATTTTTTGCAAATCTGACCACTGTCACTTTAAACATTAATAACTCTGGAATGCTTTTAGTTATCATTCTGATTCCGAGATTGTTTTTTCGTGACATATTCTACTTTAACGTAGTGGTAAAATTTTTTGGTAACTTGTATCCTTTCTTGGTGAAAAATCCCAAAATTTGATGAAAAATTTGAAAATTTTGCATTTTTCTAACTTTGAAGCTCTCTGCTTGTAAGGAAAATGGATATTCCCAAAAAAAAAATTTTATTCACATATGCAATATGTCTACTTTATATTTGCATCATAAAATTGATGAGTTTTTACTTTTGGAAGACACCAGAGGGCTTCAAAGTTCCGCAGCAATTTTCCAATTTTGAAACTCGCTTTTTTTCAGGGACCAGTTCAGGTTTGAAGTGGATTTGAAGGGTCTTCATATTAGAAATACCCCATAAATGACCCCATTATAAAAACTGCACCCCCGAAAGTATTCAAAATGACATTCAGTAAGCGTTTTAACCCTTTACGGGTTTCACAGGAATAGCAGCAAAGTGAAGGAGAAAATTCACAATCTTAATTTTTTACACTCGCATGTTCTTGTAGACCCAATTTTTGAATTTTTGCAAGGGGTAAAAAGGAGAAAATTTTTACTTGTATTTGAAACCCAATTTCTCTCGAGTAAGCACATACCTCATATGTCTATGTTAATTGTTCGGCGGGCGCAGTAGAGGGCTCAGAAGGGAAGGAGTGACAAATGGTTTTTGGGGGGCATTTCACTTTTAGGAAGCCCCTATGGTGCCAGAACAGCAAAAAACTCCACATGGCATACCATTTTGGAAACTAGACCCCTCGGGGGAACGTAACAAGGGGTAATGTACCTTAATACCCCACAGGTGATTCACGACTTTTGCATATGTAATAAAAAAAAAAAACATTTTTTACCTAAAATGCTTGGTTTCCCTAAAGTTTTACATTTTTATAAAGGGTAATAGCAGAAAATACCCCCCAAAGTTTGAAGCCCAATTTCTCCCGATTCAGAAAACACCCCATATGGGGGTGAAAAGTGCTCTGCTGGCGCACTACAGGTCTCAGAAGAGAAGGAGTCACATTTGGCTTTTTTGAAGGAAATTTTGCTCTGGGGGCATGCCGCATTTAGGAAGCCCCTATGGTGCCAGGACAGCAAAAAAAAAACACATGGCATACCATTTTGGAAACTAGACCCCTCGGGGAACGTAACAAGGGGTAAAGTGAACCTTAATACCCTACAGGTGTTTCACGACTATTGCATATGTAAAAAAAAAATTAAATTGTTTTACCTAAAATGCTTCTTTTCCCAAAAACTTTACATTTTTAAAAAGGGTAAAAGCAGAAAATACCCCCCAAAATTTGAAGCCCAATTTCTCCCGAGTACGGCGATACCCCATATGTGGCCCTTAACTGTTGCCTTGAAATACGACAGGGCTCCAAAGTGAGAGCGCCATGCGCATTTGAGGCCTAAATTAGGGATTGCATAGGGGTGGACATAGGGGTATTCTACGCCAGTGATTCCCAAACAGGGTGCCTCCAGCTGTTGCAAAACTCCCAGCATGCCTGGACAGTCAACGGCTGTCCAACAATACTGGGAGTTGTTGTTTTGCAACAGCTGGAGGCTCCGTTTTGGAAACCGTGACGTACCAGACGTTTTTCATTTTTATTGGGGAGGGGAGGGGGGCTGTGTAGGGGTATGTGTATATGTAGTGTTTTTTACTTTTTATTTAATTTTTTGTGTTAGTGTAGTGTAGTGTTTTTAGGGTACAGTCGCATGGACGGGGGTTCACAGTAGTTTCTCGCTGGCAGTTTGAGCTGTTGCAGAAAATTTGCTGCAGCTCAAACTTGCAGCCCGATACTTACTGTAATCCTCCGCCCATGTGAGTGTACCCTGTACGTTCACATTGGGGGGACATCCAGCTGTTGCAAAACTACAACTCCCAGCATGCGCTGACAGACTTTACATGCTGAGAGTTTTAGTTTTGCAACAGCTGTAGGCACACTGGTTATGTATCACGGAGTTTGTGACCTTACTCAGTGTTTCAAAACCAGTGTGCCTCCAGCTGTTGCAAAACTACAACTCCCAGCATGTACGGTGCATGGTGTAAGGTGACTGCTGGGAGTTGTAGTTTGCAACAGCTGGAGGCACACCGGTCGTGAAACACTGAGTTAGGTAAAAAAAAAAACTCTAAGTTTCACAACCAGTGTGCCTTCAGCTGTTGCAAAACTACAACTCTCAGCAGTCACCGACAGCCAACAGGCATGCCGGGAGTTGTAGTTATGCAACCAGCAGATGCACCGCTACAACTCTCAGCATGCACTTTAGCTGTTTTGCAAGCTGGGAGTTGTAGTTATACAACAGCTGAAGGTACACTTTTCCATAGAAAAAATGTGCCTCCAGCTGTTGCAAAACCATAAGTCCCAGCATGCCCATAAGGGAATGCTGGGAGTTGTGGTGGTCTGCCTCCTGCTGTTGCATAACTACAGCTCCCAGCATGCCCTTTTTGCATGCTGGGAGATGTTGCTAAGCAACAGCAGGAGGCTGTAACTCACCTCCTGCTGCTGCTCCATCGCAGGCTGTCCCTCGCCGCCGCCGTCGCTCCTGGGGCCCCGATCCCAACATGGACGCCGGGGATCGGGGTCCCCAGCACCCGGGGTCGTCTTCCCGCACCCGCTCACGCCCTCCGGAAGAGGGACGGAGCGGGTGCGGGAGTGACACCCGCAGCAGGCGCCCTGATTGGTCGGCCGGTAATTCGGCCGATGAATCAGGGCAATCGTGAGGTGGCACCAGTGCCACCTCACCCCTGCAGGCTCTGGCTGTTCGGGGCCGTCAGAGACGGCCCCGAACAGCCAGTAATTCCGGGTCACCGGGTCACTGGAGACCCGATTGACCCGGAATCGCCGCAGATCGCTGGACTGAATTGTCCAGCGATCTGCGGCGATCGCCGACATGGGGGGGCATAATGACCCCCCTGGGCGATATGCCGGGATGCCTGCTGAACGATTTCAGCAGGCATCCGGCTCCGGTCCCCAACCGGCTAGCGGTGGGGACCGGAATTCCCACGGGCGTATGGATACGCCCTGCGTCCTTAAGGACTCGGAATGCAGAGCGTATCCATACGCCCTGCGTCCTTAAGAGGTTAAAGTGTACCTGTAAGATTCTATAAAAAAAAATTATACGTTACTCCGTATCTAATCCCTGTTTAACTAATTTTGATGCCTCTATCACCTATATTTATTATTAAAATACCTCTTTTCATTAGCTCAGTGTTAATTTTCTCAGGGGAAGGGTGCGTGTCCCTCCTTGTGGTGGTGGGAGGTGATTGTTGAGTATGTTAAAGGAGAACTCCAGACCATAAAAATTGTCCCCCATAGTGCCGACAGAAAAAAAATTTAAGATGTACATACCTTCCTCCGCTCCCCCGGGGCCTCCGGTAACCGGCTCCGGTCTCCGCCGCAATCCACTTCCTGGTTGCTGGTGGTCGGATGAATCAGCCAATCACCAGCCGCAGCGCAGTCCGACTCGGCCGGCGATAAGCTGAGCGGCAGTGTGAAAACGCTTCAGGACACAAAATTCTTCACTACACAGGCACCTGCGGCCAGGGCCGAAAACGTCACACTGCCGCTCAGCCTATCGCCGGCCGAGTCGGACTGCGCTGCGGCTGGTGATTGGCTGATTCATCTGACTACCGGCAACCAGGAAGTGGATTGCGGCGGAGACCGGAGACGGTTACCGGAGGCCCCGGGGGAGCGGAGGAAGGTATGTACATCTTTATTTTTTTTACTGTCGGCATAGTGGGGGACAATTTTTATGGTCTGGAGTTCTCCTTTAATGCAGTCTTGTCCATGAGTCAGCTCTTGTCCATGACTCATGGACAAGACTGCTGAACTACTGGGGACTGGTTGGTGTTGCAGTAGGAGCAAATCCCCATAGCAAACCTATCCTGCTCTGGACAGTGGACACTGGTTGGTGTCGCAGTAGGAGCAAATCCCCTTAGCAAGCCTATCCTGCTCTGGACAGTGGAGACTTGTTGGTGTCCCAGTAGGAGCAAATCCTCTTAGCAAGCCTATCCTGCTCTGGACAGTTCCTGGCATGGACAGAGGTGTCAACAGAGAGCACTGTGGTCAGACAGAAAAGAAATTCTAAAAGAAATTAACTTCCTCTGGAGCATACAGCAGCTCATAAGTACCAGAAGAAGTAATTTACAAATCCATTTAACTTTCTGGCATCACTTGATTTAAAAAACAAAAAAAAAATGTTTTACAGCGGAGTACCCCATTAAGGAGCCATTTTCTTTATTTGATATTCAAAATTTTGTAAACAACTATATTACAAAAGGTATTACATTTTCATCAGTAACAATGGATCTGACAATGCCCATTTAACTTAAAATTGGCTTGTTCCAACCCCTTTAACCTTTTTATTTTTCCACTTATGGATCTGTTTGTGGCTGTTTTCAATTTTTTTATCAGTACCAATTTGGCATGGATTAAACTTTTTGGCAACTTTTTTTTTTTTTTCTGGGATGCAATGTGAATGATCCATCAGATCTGCACTATATTGACTGAGCCTGCCACAGTCACAGATAAATAGCAGAGTTCTCGGGCTGCCAGGACAATTGATCTTCTCCCTGCAATTACTCTGTGGGGATGCGATCCACAACCCACCCCACCAATGAAAGGTAAACAGGCCATTTTGATGCTGCTGTCAGTATTGGCCAATGGCTTTTTTGATAAACTAATTCCTGACACATTAAAAATGTAAAAGCACATCAATATTGTCTTGAAAGCAGCTGCATATATTTTAATCTATCTGTATGTACAGTAATAGCATACAGCATTATTGCAGGTAAATTTGACAGAGATTGACTCTGACAGATTTCATTATTATTTAGATGAAGCAATATCATATACATAATATTCAGTATTCCCTCTGTGACTCTTTATCTTATATGGCAGGAGAAATAGATTCATAGAAATAATGATAGTGTTTGATAGGTGACAAATGACATAACTTTCATATATTAACACAAATATTGACTCATAGCAGTGAAAATGTTAGGTATATACAGATGCTGCAGAACAGAGTTTGTTAATTGCAGCATGGCTAGGTATGTTTTTACATTTGTTTAATTGAAGTATCTTTCATCATCCATTGTGACATTTTTTCTTTAAAATGTATAATATAGTCAAATTTGTCCTGTGCTATGTGCTGGAGATATAGATAGAGCCTGGGCTGCATACATAGAAGATGAGCCTCTCTGCCTGCTTCAGATGATCCACACTATTCCTAAGGCTATGTTCAGACTACGGAATTTCCGCCGGAATTTTCGCTTTGAAATTTCCGGGAGAAATTCCGCTTACTATAATGCATTGTGTAGTGAATGGTTTCCGTTCACAAATTCACACTTCGGAATTTGTGAAGTGGAAAATCCGGATGAAAAATCCGCTAGAAAATTTCCACCTGAAGAAAGGGGTTGCTCTTTCTTCAGGCGGAAATCCTAGCGGAACACATAGCAGTCTATAGGAGACTGCAGTGTCCGCGCGGTCCTAGCGCCGAGTAATTCAGTCGGCGCAGGCGGAACTCGGAATCTCCGGGCGGAAATTTTCTGCCCGGAGATTCCGTAGTCTGAACCTATTCTAAAAGGTAAATCAAGCCTTCCCTCTCATCTCTTACCACCCAAAAAGCTCAGGGCAAGTACCCACCTGGATAATTACTAGTGTACCTAATACTAAGTATATACACAGTGTTGCAGTGTAAAAAAAAATACACTCACTTAAAAAAAATTATGTAATTGAAATATTAGTACCCAAAGTTGACCTTTAAAAAAAATTCTGTCAGTCATCAAAGTATTCCACTGAATCCAACATAGTTCAGTAAGCATACCTGCAAAAAAAAAATAAAAAATAAAAAAAACACACTCATTAGTGAACAATAAACAATCCATAGCATTAACCTGTTGAGGACGGAGGTCGTAAGAAACGCACTGAGTCCTATTACCAAGGTTTGAAGCGCACTCACAAGCTGAGCGTGCGTCAAACCCGGAGGGTCCCGACTGCTATGAGCAGCCAGGACCCAGGGTTAATGCCAGTCACTGCTGATTGCAGCATCTAAAAACGAAAGTAAAATGTCCCGGCAGCTCATCGGAGCTAATTGGGACTATTGCGACAAAATCGCGTTGTCCCGATCAGCTGAGAGGACAGAGGGAGGGTACTGGAGGGTAGCAGGCTGAAGCAACAGAGCACCGATAGCATTGATCAATGCTATGCTATGGCATAGCATTGATCAGTATATGCAATCAACAGATTGCATGTTGTAGTCCCCTATGGGGGCTAAAAAAAATAGTGTTAAAGAAAGTTTATAAAAGTTAATTAACCCATTCCTAATAAAATTTTGAATCCCCCCCTTTCCCATTTTTTTAAAGGGGTTATCCACCATAAGGTGATTTTAGTACATACCTGGCAGACAGTAATGGACATGCTTAGAAAGGATCTGTCTTGGGGCTAAATGGCTATGTTGTGAGTCCACCATAACACTGTGACTAGCTTTTGTGAACTAGTATTTCCTGTTTGACTTTTCTTTTTTTGACTACAAATCCCACAATTCCATTTTCCTCCCTCCCACACATCAGCCACCCCACCCATTGAAACATACATGAGCTGCATCCATTCAAAGACCTGTGGTTTTCAATCAGGGTGCCTACAGCTGTTGCATTAGTTGCAGATGGATCTCTCTCCCACCAAGCGATCCCTCCACCCATTGAAGCTAACAGGCTCCCTGTCATAAGCTGACTAGTGAGTCACATCTCGGCCGCATTGCAACCTGAGACAACAGTAGGCAGGTAAAAATAAATATTGGAGTGAAAATCACAGATGAATTGTGATAAAACCATCACAAACAGGTACAGACACTATATTATGAACTACACTAAATTAACAACCCCTTTAGCATAGTCAAATAAAAAACAAATCCTGGAATAGCCCTTTAATGAAATAATAAAATAAAAAATAAAAATAATCATATGATGTACCTCCGCATTCGTAAATGGCCAAATTATTAAAATATAATGTTAGTTAAACCGGACGGTTGAACGTAAAATAATACCAAAGTCCAAAATTATGCATTTTTGCTCACTTCATATACCTTAAAAAAATGTATAAAAAGCAATCAAAAAGTCCCATCAAAACAAAAATGGTACCAATAAAAACTACAGACCATGGTGCAAAAAATGAATAAGCAAAAAAATAAAAAAAGATATAGGGGCCAGAAGATGACAATTTTAAACATACAAATTTTGGTGCATGTAGTTATAATTTTTTAAAGTAGTAAAATAAAATAAAACCTACATAAATTGGGCATCATTGTAGCCGTATGGACCTTCAGAATAAAGATAAGGTGTAATTTTTACCAAAAAGTGCACTGCGTAGAAACGGAAGCCCCTGAAAGTTACAAAATGATGGGTTTTTTTTTGTTTCGCCACAGATTATGTTATAAAATCAGTGATGTCAGTACAAAGTACAATTGGTGACGCAAAAAACAAGCCCTTATATGGGTCTGTAGATGGAAAATTGAAAGTATTATGATTTTTAGAAGGGGAGGAGGAAAAAATGAAAGTGCAAAAATGAAAATTTGCCTCATCATTAAGGTAGTTCTTAATGGGCTCTGTCCTCAAGGGGTTAACCCCTTAAAGACGCAGGACGTATATTTACGTCCTGCGCCGGCTCCCGCGATATGAAGCGGGATCGCGCCGCGATCCCGCATCATATCGCATCGGTCCCGGCGCTAATCAACGGCCGGGACCCGCGGCTAATACCACACATCGCCGATCGCGGCGATGTGCGGTATTAACCCTTTAGAAGCGGCGGTCAAAGCTGACCGCCGCTTCTAAAGTGAAAGTGAAAGTGACCCGGCTGCTCAGTCGGGCTGTTCGGGACCGCCGCGGTGAAATCGCGGCGTCCCGAACAGCTGATCGGACACCGGGAGGGCTCTTACCTGTCTCCCCGGTGTCCGATCGACGAATGACTGCTCCGTGCCTGAGATCCAGGCAGGAGCAGTCAAGCGCCGATAATGCTGATCACAGGCGTGTTAATGCACGCCAGTGATCAGCATTAGAGATCAGTGTGTGCAGTGTTATAGGTCCCTATGGGACCTATAACACTGCAAAAAAAATGTAAAAAAAAAGTGTTCATAAAGGACATTTAACCCCTTCCCTAATAAAAGTTTGAATCACCCCCCTTTTCCCATAAAAAAAATAAAACAGTGTAAAAAAAATAAAAAATAAACATATGTGGTATCGCCGCGTGCGTAAATGTCCGAACTATAAAAATATATCATTAATTAAGCCGTACGGTCAATGGCGTACGCGCAAAAAAATTCCAAAGTCCAAAAAAGCGTATTTTGGTCACTTTTTATATCATTAAAAAATGAATAAAAAGTGATCAAAAAGTCCGATCAAAACAAAAATCATACCGATAAAAACTTCAGATCACGGCGCAAAAAATGAGTCCTCATACCACCCCATACGTGGAAAAATAAAAAGTTATAGGGGTCAGAAGATGACATTTTTAAACGTATAAATTTTCCTGCATGTAGTTATGATTTTTTCCAGAAGTGCGACAAAATCAAACCTATATAAGTAGGGTATCATTTTAACCGTATGGACCTACAGAATAATTATAAGGTGTAATTTTTACCGAAATATGCACTGCGTAGAAACGAAAGCCCCCAAAAGTTACAAAATGGCGTTTTTTTTTCGATTTTGTCGCACAATGATTTTTTTTCCCGTTTCGCTGTGCATTTTTGGGTAAAATGACTAATGTCACTGCAAAGTAGAATTGGCGACGCAAAAAATAAGCCATAATATGGATTTTTAGGTGGAAAATTGAAAGGGTTATGATTTTTAAAAGGTAAGGAGGAAAAAACGAAAGTGCAAAAACGGAAAAACCCTGAGTCCTTAAGGGGTTAAAGAACAACTATCATGCAGAAAAAATTATCCCTTATCCAAAAGATAGGAGATATTTTTAGATTGCGAGGCATCAGACTGGTGGGGACCCCCCCTGCACTGGACCTCGTCTCTCCTCCGGAATGATGTATGTGAACCCCCGCACGAAGCAGTGCCTCTATGGGTCAGCCTTCGGCTATCTACAGCTCTCCCATAGAAAAACATGGAGGGAGAGTGTCGGCCGCAGCTTCTTGCGGGGATCGACATGCTCTATTCCGGGAAAGAGCCAGGATCCTGTGCAGGAGATGACGGCGAGTCCCAGCGGTCGGACAACCCCGCAATCTGAAACTTATTTTCTATCCTTTGGACATGATACGTCTCCTTTAATTTACCTGAGGTAGTCCAGCTCCTCTCAGCATGTAAACAAGCCTCTGATGATAATGGCTTGTTTACATCATGTGAGAGATGTTAATAGAGTTCTTAGTTAACCCGTACAGGACCCAGGGCATATGGATACGCCCTGTGTACCTGGGTCTTGAGAACCCAGAGCGTACAGTTACGCCGGGCGGGGACCAGACCGGGGTGACTGCTGATATCGATCAGCAGGCACACCGCGCAAATGCCCAGGGGGGTCATCAGACCCCCCCATGTCGGCGATCGCTGCAAATCGCAAGTGAATTCACACTTGCGATTTGCGCAATTCCGGATCATTATGGGTCTATGGTGACCTGGTGACCCAGAATATAAGGGGTATCGCGGTTGTCCAAGACACCGACGATCCCCTTGAAGGGATAGGAGTGCCACCCCTCCTATCCCTGCTATTGGTCATATAGATCTTGCAAAACTACAACTCCTAGCATGCCCACACAACTGTTTGCTGTCTGTGCATGATGGGATTTGTAGTTTTGCAGCATCTGGAGGGCCACAGTTTGGAGATCACTGTGCACTGGTCTCTAAACTGTAGCCCTCCAGATGTTGCAAAACTGCAAATCCCAGCATGCCCAAGCAGCTGTCTCAGCATGCTGGGAGTTGTAGTTGCGTACCTCCAGCTGTTGCATAACTACATCACCCAGCATGCCCTTCGGCGATCAGTACATGCTGGGAGTTGTAGTGGGAAACTCACTGTAACCCGCCAGTGCGAATGTACCCTGAAAACACTACACTACACTACACTAACACATAATAAAGGGTAAAACACTATATATACACCCCCTTACACTGTCCCCCCCCCCCAATAAAAATTTAAAACGTGTTGTCTGGCAGTGTTTCCAAAACAGAGCCTCCAGCTGTTGCAAAACAACAACTCCCAGCATTTCCGGACAGCCACTGACTGTCCAGGCATGCTGGGAGTTTACCAACAGCTGGAGGCACTCTGTTTGGGAATCCCTGGAGTAGAATACCCCTATGTCCACCCCTATGCATTCCCTAATTTAGTCCTCAAATGCGCATGGCGCTCTCTCACTTCGGAGCCCTGTCGTATTTCAAGGAAACAGTTTAGGGCCACATATGGGGTATTTCCGTACTCGGGAGAAATTGCACTACAAATTTTGGGGGGCTTTTTCTCCTTTTACCCCTTATGAAAAGGAAAAGTTGGGGGCTACACCAGCTTCTTAGTGTAAAAAAATAAAAATGTTTACACTAACATGCTGGTGTTGCCCCCTACTTTTTATTTTCACAAGCATTAAAAGGAAAAAATACGGAAATACCCCATATGTGGGCATAAAATGCTGTGCTGATTTTACAGCGGTTCTGACATAAACACAAAAAAAGAAATACCCACATGTAACCCCATTTTGGAAACTACGCCCCTCACGGAACATAACAAGGGGTGTAGTGAGCCTTAACACCCCACAGGTGTTTAATGAAAATTCTTCAAAGTTGAATGGGAAAAAAAAATTTCGCTAAAATGCTGGTGTTACCCTAAATTTTTCATTTTCACAAGGGAAAATAGGAAAAAAGCCCCCCAAAATTTGTAACCCCATTTCTTCTGAGTAACAACATACCCCATATGTGGATGGTGAACTACAATGCTCAGAAGAGAAGGAGCGCCATTGGGCTTTTGAAGAGAAAATTTGTCCGGAATTGAAGGCCACGTGTGTTTACAAACCTACCATAGTGCCAGAACAATGGACCCCCCCACATGTGACCCCATTTTGGAAACTACACCCCTCACATAATGTAATAAGGGGTACAGTGAGCATTTACACCCCACAGGTGTCTAACAGATTTTTGCAACAGTGGTCCGTGAAAATGAAAAATTTAATTTTTCATTTGCACAGCCCACTGTTCCAAAGATCTGTCAAACGCCGGTGGGGTGTAAATACTCACTGCACCCCTTATTAAATTCTGTGAGGGGTGTAGTTTCCAAAATAGGGTCACATGTGGGGTGTCCACTGTTCTGGCAGCACGGGGACTTTGTAAACGTACATGGCCCCTGACTTCCATTCCAAACAATTTTTTTTTTTCAAAAAGCTCAATGGCGCTCCTTCTCTTCTGAGCATTGTAGTGCGCCAGCAGAGCACTTGACGTGCACACATGGGGTATTTCCATACTCAGAATAGATGGGGTTACAAATTTTGGGGGGCATTTTGTCCTATTATCCCTTGTAAAAATTATACATTTGAGGAAAAACTAGCATTTTAGTGAAAAAAAAATAATTTACACATCCAACTTTAACGAAAAGTCATCAAACTCCTGTGGGGTGTTAAGGCTCACTGGACCCCTTGTTACGTGCCTTGAGGGGTGTAGTTTCCAAAATAGTATGCCATGTGTTTTTTTTTTCTTTTACTGTTCTGGCACCATAGGGGCTTCTTAAATTTGACATGCCCCCCAAAAACCATTTCAGAAAAACTCACTCTCCAAAATCCCACTGTCCTTCCCTTCTGAGCCCTCTACTGCACCCGCCGATCACTTGACATACACATATGAGGTATTTTCTTACTCGAGAGAAATTTGGTTACACATTTTAGGAACATTTCTCTCCTTTTATCCCTTGTAAAAATTCAATAACTGGGTCTACAAAAACATGCCAGTGTAAAAAATGAAGATTTTGAATTTTCTCCTTCAATTTGCTGCTATTCATGTGAAACACTTAAAGGGTTAACAAACCTTTTGAATGTCATTTTGAATACTTTGAGGGGTGCAGTTTTTATAATGGGGTCATTTATGGGGTATTTCTAATATGAAGACCCTTCAAATCCACTTCAAACCTGAACTGGTCCCTGAAAAAAAGCGAGTTTCAAAATTGGAAAATTGCTGCGGAACTTTGAAGCCCTCTGGTGTCTTCCAAAAGTAAAAACTCATCAATTTTATGATGCAAATATAAAGTAGACATATTGCATATTTCTAATATGAAAGCCCTTGAAATCCACTTCAAAACTGAACTGGTCCCTGAAAAATTTCGATTTTAAAAATGTTGTGAAAAATTGGAAAATTGCTGCTGAACTTTGACGCCCTCTGATGTCTTCCAAAAGTAAAAACATGTCAACTTTATGATGAAAATTAGAGATGAGCAAACTTACAGTAAATTCGATTCATCACGAACTTCTCAGCTCGGCATTTGCTGACTTTTCCTGCATAAATTAGTTCAGCTTTCCGGTGCTCCGGTGGGCTGGAAAAGGTGGATACAGTTCTAGGAAAGAGTCTCCTAGGACTGTATCCACCTTTTCCAGCCCACGGGAGCACCTGAAAGCTGAACTAATTTATGCAGGAAAAGTCATCAACTGCCGACAAAGAAGTTTGTGGCGAATCGAATTTACTGTAAGTTCGTTCATCTCTAATGAAAATATAAAGTAGACATATTGTATATGTGAATCAATATATAATTTATTTGGAATAATTATTTTCCTTATTAGCAGAGAACTTCAAAGTTAAAAAAAAATGCAAAATTTTCATCGAATTTTGGAATTTTTCACCAAGAAAGGATGCAAGTATCGACAAAATTTTACCACTAACATAAATTTTAATATCTCACGAAAAAACAATCTCAGAATCAGAATGAAAGGTAAAAGCATCCCAGAGTTATTAATGTTTAAAGTGACAGTGGTCAGATGTGCAAAAAATGGCCGAGTCCTACAGTGAAAATTGGCCTTGTCCTTAAGAAGTTAAATGAACTTTATTAACCCCCAGGCTTCCTGCCTCCGGAGGAGTACCAATATTTCCTGGGATCGGAAACATCTCTCACATGAAAGATAAGTATGTTCACTTCCTGGCAATAGATTGCACAGCTAAATCTTGTAGCCTGCCATGTATTGCTGGGGACCACAAGTCATTGTTTGCTGGCCCATTCTCTGCCCTGGCACTGAAAAGATGAGTACTCAAGTACTCTTTCTGATGCTGAAGCAGAGACCAGGGCTGCCAGATCGTAAATGATTCCAGTGCTGTTATAAAAGGTTTACACTTATCACTTCAAGCCATTGATACATTGACCCAATAAACATGATATACCGGCTAGAGGAAGTGTGTCACCCACATGAAACAGTGTCTTCTGGGTTGCCCCCACTGCATCTGTTACATCCGCCCGTACCTGCCATGTAATGGTTCTATGAATAAAGATGCATCTGGATGGTGAATGGCATCTTCTATGTCTTTCTTTATTTGGTTATTGGCCCAATAGACAGCTTCAGGTATACACCTGTTTAGCTGACAGTACCACAAATAAGTCTATGACACACTAGAGAAACATTCAGTTTAACTGAACAGTTCAAAATAATTACCCTACTGCTGATAAGAGGCTGTAACTGCGGTGCATACAAGCTTGGAATCCTTGTGCTCATATGTTTGGATTCTGGGGGCGTGTCCTAAGTATTTCGATTCATGAGCTGTTTCCATGGTAGATTCCTCACAGCATTACCACCATAATGCTTCATGTTTGGTTACATTTACTTTCCCTCTACTGCAAAATAACTATGGTGATAACGTTATAGTGATAAAGTTGAATTCAGTTACTGTGGACTTATCAGCCATATCTGTTAGAAGTTTGCTCCAGTTTGCTCCTTAATGACAAACCAATTTTACGTTTTCATTTTTTCTTCCACACCTTTAAAATCGAAGAAAATTAGAAGGCTTAAAATTGTCCTCTTATGACCCCTATACCTTTTTTATTTTTCTGCATACAGGGCTGTATAAGGGCTAATTTTTTGAGCCGTGATCTGTAGTTTTTAACAAGACTTTTTGATCACTTTTTATGAACTTTTTTCTGTTATATAAAAGTGACCAAAAATGCATCATTCTGGACTCTGGTATTTGTTTTCATTTACGCCATTGACCATGCGGTTTAATTAATATTGTACTTTTAAAGGGGTATTCCAGGAAAAAACTTTTTTATATATATCAACTGGCTCCAGAAAGTTAAACAGATTTGTAAATTACTTCTATTAAAAAAATCTTAATCCTTTCAGCACTTATGAGCTTCTGAAGTTAAGGTTGTTCTTTTCTGTCTAAGTCCTCTCTGATGACACCTGTCTCGGGAAACGCCCAGTTTAGAAGCAAATCCCCATAGCAAACCTCTTCTAAACTGGGCATTTCCCTAGACAGGTGTCATCATAGAGGATTTAGACAGAAAAGAACAACCTTAACTTCAGAAGCTCATAAGTACTGAAAGGATTAAGATTTTTGAATTTTGGAAGGCTTCGTTTTCACGCCGTACAATTTATGGTAAAAATGACATGTGTTCCTTATTCTTTGGGTCAATACGATTAAAATGATACCCATGATAACATACTTTTGTATTACTGTTGCGCTTAAAAAAAAATCACAAACTTTTTAACCAAATTAGTACGTTTAAGATCCCCCTATTTTGAAGACCTATAACTTTTTTTCGTATAAGCAGCGGTATGAGGGCTTATATTTTGTGCTGTGATCTGTACTTTTTATTGATACCATATTTGCATTTATAAAACTTTTAATACATTTTTTATTTATTTTTTGGGGAATAAAATGTTATAAAAAAGCAGCTATTTTGGACTTTTTTTTCTTTACGTTCACCCAGTTCACCGTACGGTATAATTAACATTTTATTTTAATAGTTCAGATATTTACGCACGCGGCAATTTACGGGGCAATTTACGTGTTTATTGGGGGAGGGTTTTTTTCACATTTTTTTTACTTTATTTTTTTTACTTTTATTTTTACACTTTAATAGTCCCCATAGGGGACTTTTTAGAGCAATCACTCGATTGCTAATCCTGTTCAGTGCTATGTATAGCACATAGCACTGATCAGTGTTATCGGTCATCTTCTGCTCTGGTCTGCGGGAAGGCAGATCAGAGCAGAAGACTCCCGGAAGACAGCGGAGGCAGGTGAGGGGACCTGCGGCTGCTGTGCTGGATGATCGGATCGCCGCGGCAGCGATCTGTTCATCCAATTAAGTGACCGCGATGCTGCAGCTGCCATGATCGGTATTGATCACGGCATCTGAGGGGTTAATGGCGGACATCCGTGGGATCGCGGGTGTCCGCCATTACCAGCGGGTCCCTGGCTGCGATCAACAGCCGGGACCTGCGCGCATGATCCGGGCATCCGCTCCGATGCCCGCGGTTATGCTTAGGACGTAAATGTACGTCCTGGTGCGTTAAGTACCGCATCACCAGGACGTACATTTACGTCCTTCGTTGTTAAGGGGTTAATAATTCAGACATTTACACGTGGCAATACCAGATATGTTTATTTTTTCATTCCATAACATTTTATATATATATATATATATATATATATATATATATATGTATATATATACATATATATACACACACATATATATATATATATATACATATATATATATATATATATATATATATATATATATAAATAAGGGGGGGATTCAAACTTCTATTCAAACTTTCATTATCATTCTGCATTTTTTTTTATAGTCCCCTTTGGGGACTATAACATGGAATATTTTGACCTGTGTGTCAATCCCACAGAGTCCCAGGGCTGAACTACAGTCGGTGGGCGTGGCTGGCGGCGGGGCATCGCGGACCTCACGCCACGCCTACCCGACTGTCCGTGGCTTTCATAAAAAGCCTTTTTAGGGTAATAAAAGCCGGGAACTATTAGATAGAAAGGTTGTTATACAAACCACCTGCACACAGTACACATGCTGTGTGCAGGTTATTGCAGTAAAAGTTCATGACAGTTGCTCTTTAACACTGATCAATGCTGTGTTTTTACACAGCATTGATCAGTGTTATCTGTGGTCTGTTGCTCTAGCCTGCCTGCACAGCATGGGGGCATCATTTAAGGTAATCGGGGCCATACAATTACCCCAGTTGTAGTCCTGATCACCAATAGCTTTGATTGCGGGATCTAAAGAATTAGTAGCCTCACAGCGGCGATCGCCACTGCAGGCTTTTAGCTGCGGCCCCTGGTTGTTGATTCCAACCAGGGGCTGCATGATACAGAGCGGGATGATGTCACAATCCCGCGCTGTAGCTGCCCCCCTTTCCCAGGAAGTATCCATTAGTGTTGCTCGCGAATATTTGCAATACGAATTTTATTCGCGAATATCGCATATTCGCGAATATTCGCGAATATTCGCGAATATAGCGCTATATATTCGTAATTACGAATATTCGTTGTTTTCGCATATGCGGAAATTAACATATGCTAATTTTCGCATATACGATTTTTTGCTTATGTTAATTTTGTTTATGCTAATTTTCGCATACGCGAATTTGCGAATATGCGAAAATAAATCGAGATTATTGCTAATATTCGCGAATATTCGTCCATATATTCGCGAATATTCGCGAATTCGAATATGGCCTATGCCGCTCAACACTAGTATCCATATGCACTGGGGAGGGAATGTGTAAATACTTAAAGGGGTACTCCGGTGAAAACCTTTTTTCTTTTAAATCAACTGGTGGGAGAAAGTTAAACATATTTCTAAATTACTTCTATTAAAAAATCTTAATCCTTCCTGTACTTATTAGCTGCTGAATACTACAAAGGAAATTCTTTTCTTTTTGGAATGCTCTCTGATGACATCACGACCACAGTTCTCTCTGCTGACATTATTATAATAATAACACTTTATTTGATTTGAACCCAAGTCCTCAGCACTGCAAGGCAGCAGTGCTAACCACTGAGCCACCATTCTGCCCTTAGCATACATCTGCTATGCATGGTTGCTAAAATGGACAGAGATGTCAGCAGAGAGCACTGTGTTCGTGATGTCATCAGTGTTCCAAAAAGAAAGGAATTTCCTCTGTAGCATTCAACAGCTAATAAGTACTAGAAGGATTAACATTTTTTAATAGAAGTAATTTACAAATATGTTTAACTTTCTGCAACCAGTTGATTTAAAAGAAAAACGGTTTTCACCGGAGTACCCCTTTAAATCCTTTGTAAGTGTGGTGTGAGGCCTATAAGTCAATAGAGCTATATTGTGAAAACTACAATGTATTCCTTTGCTTTTGTGCCCCACCATGTTGACTACATTTGGGTAATTTTTAACAAGAGAAACAGCAAAATGAAGATTGGGGTACATTTCCTCAGTTTCATGTAGTGGATACAATGAAAAATTTCCTAAAAAAATGACACATTTGTGAGGGGAAAAAAAATCTAAATGTTATTTTTACACTTCCTATGTATCAATTTCTCAGATACTGTACAAATTGAGACTCAAGCTATAAAATACACCAGGGGTGTTGGTAGGTCTGCAAAAGACCGGGGGCTAGAATCCATATCCCAAGCCACTCCCCTAACCACACCCAAGTCATGCCCCTAACCAAACCCCAGTCACGCCTCTAACCACGCCCTCATTCACACCCAATGTGTACCAGTATACCACAGTATACCAGTATACAAGGCGAAATATTATCACCACACATATTACCGCTATACTGTTAGTGACCATATCTAACCAAAACCAAGACCAATATAATCAATAATACCAGTACAAAAAACAAAAATTCTCAGCATCTCCAAACAAATTAAACACGTGCACAGGTGCACACTGCTAGTTTTGTGTGTTACCGGTGGGAACAAATAATACCGCCATACAATGACCACCACCACCATTACCACCGCCTAATAACACTATGTTTGTTACTGAATAAAATAAACTATAGAAAAGACCATTTTCCCAAATACATTTGCCATACAGAGGTAGATACAGCTGTACACGGGCTCTGTATACCATATAAGTGATTATATACAGGTCCATATAGAGGTAGTGGGCAGCAAAATATACTAAGGCAAATGTGCAGCAGAAAATATGCACGTGTGAACATAGACATAAAATTACATCTAGGGACTCACAGATGATGTCTTTTCTGATCAGCGGCGTCCTCTTTCCTTTTCTTTTCCATTCGGCATCTGCAGGACAAACATGTTAGACTCCGCATTTTTCCAGTGCCCTCCAATGCCAGTGCCCTCCTCTACACAATCTCCTCATCTACAGGCCTCCACACTATAAAAAATTGGTGTTCCTTGGTGTCCTGCTCAGTAAAAATGGGCACCTAGGTAGCCAAGTAGTCAGGTATGTAGGTAGGTAACTAGCCAGGTAGTTAGGTAGCCATTTTCTTTTGAAGTAAGTAGGTAGGTAGTCAGGTATGTAGCTAGGCAGTTAGGTAGGCATGTATGTAGATACTGTAAGTTTGGTAGTCCAGTAGAACAGTAGGTGAGTGTGGTGAGCTTGTGGGGATGTAGGGTAGGTAGGGTGTAGCTGTGCAGTGATGAAAGGGTGTTGGATTAACCCTTAAAATGTTCAGATTACCATAATACTGTGGCTAGCTTTTTGTGAACTTGTATTTCCTGTTTGATTTATGTTTTCTTGACTACAAATCCCACAATGCCATTTTCCTCCCTCTCACACATCAGCCACCCCACCCATTGAAACAAAAGACCTGTGGTTTTCAATCAGGGTGCCTACAGCTGTTGCATTAGTTGCTGATTGATCTCTCTTCCACAAAGCGATCCTTCCACCCATTGAAGCAGACAGGCTCCCTGTCATCAGCTGACTAGTGAGTCAGGTCTCAGCCGCATTGCAAGCTGGGAAAAATTCGAGACAATAGTCATTTTGTATGCTGTTAAAAATAAATAGTGGGGTGAAAATCACATAAGAATTGGGAGAAAACCATCACACACAGGTACAGACACTATATTATGAACTACACAAACTTTACAGCCCCTGTAGCATAGTCAAATTTAAAAAAAAATCCTGGAATACCCCTTTAATTCCCTTCTTTGCAGGTGTTACTCGCCCTAAAAAGAGCGGCCCCACACAGGACCTCTCTCTATTTCCCCTACAAACACTGCCATTTCCCAGGGGTTTTAGGTGGAAATAGAGAGAGTTTCCTGAGTGGGGTCTCCCTTTTTAGGGCAAGTAACACTTGCCAAGAAGGGAATTAATAATGCGAGAGTAGGGCCTTACAGGGGAAGTGTTTACTCCCACCTGCTACAATAGACAATCGCTGTTCCTTTCCTCCTTTTAGAGATCTTTGCATCACATCAATACTTGGTGGTGTAGGTGGCACATGGTGTTTTGTCCACACCTTTCCTTTGGTTTGATAAAAAAAAATAAAAATTGGGTCCATATATTTTATCCTAAGCAAATCATTAAAAGTTAAGTTTTACATACTGCATATTCTCAATACTTACTTGTGCACACTAACACTTTTGCAAAAGAGACCGTTTTCTTCTGCCTACCTGCCTCAGCTAGTATTCTGATCCTGCCACCTGCCTGATGCCAAACATCTGATGCCAAGTTCTCCTTTTTTTTACCCACCTTACGCACCATGTACTGGTACTGCCACCCACCGCACCACTCTGTCACCGGGTCACTTCCAGGACTCCTGATGCTGCAGCTGCCACCTCCAGGCTATCTCATTCTGCCACCATACGTTCTCCTCATGCTGATGCCGGCTCCAAGCTGTCTCATACTGCCACCATATGTTCTCCT
Organism: Hyla sarda; assembly: GCF_029499605.1. Lineage (NCBI taxonomy): Eukaryota > Metazoa > Chordata > Amphibia > Anura > Hylidae > Hyla > Hyla sarda. The sequence continues at coordinate 216,438,730 of NC_079191.1, forward strand.
CATGCTGCTGCCACCTCCAGGCTGTGTGATTCAGCCACTATATGGTCTCCTCATGCTGCTGCCAACTCTACGCTGTTTCATTCAGCCACTATATGTTCTCCTCATGCTTCCGCCACCTCCACACTGTGCTGTCCAGCCACTATATGGTTTCCTCATGCTGCCGCCAACTCCAGACTGTGTCATTCAGCCACTATATGTTCTCCTCATGCTGCAGCAAACTCCAAGCTGTGTCATTCAGCCACTATATGCTCTCCTCATGCTGCAGCAAACTCCAAGCTGTGTCATTCAGCCACTATATGTTCTCCTCATGCTGCTGCCACCTCTAAACTGTGTCATTCAGCCTCTATATGTTCTCCTCATGCAGCCTCCACCTCCACGCTGTGTCATTCAGCCACTATATGTTCTCCGCATGCTGCCGCCACCTCCGCGTTGTCACATTTAGCCACTAAATGATCACCTCATGCTGCCGCCACCTCCACGTTGTGTCATTCAGCCACTATATGGTCTCCTCATGCTGCTGCCACCTCCACGCTGTGTCATTCAGCCACTATATGTTCTCCTCATGCTGCCACCACTTCCACACTGTGTCATTCAGCCACTATATGTTCTCCTCATGCTGCAGCCAACTACAGGTTATGTCATTCAGCCACTATATGGTCTCCTCATACTGATGCCACCTCCAGGCTCTGTCATTGTGCCACCATGTGACTCCTTGTTAGATTTGGTCTTTTGTAACCACACTATTTATTCAAAGTAAAAGCCCGGGCCTGGGACATTAAACTTGGGAGTGTAATATTAAATGTAAATTTCAAAATCTTAAATTTTAATTTAAAAAAATTTATGTAATCTTTTCAAGACTGAGGCCCTATGGTCGTTGGCATCATATATTAGCTGTGGAATTACCACAAGAATCCAATGAAACAGGTTGGGGCGATAACAATGAACCATAACTGATTAACCACTTAAGGATCCATGACATACCGGTACGTCATGAGTCCACCACCGTTCTATAACACAGGGCCATGGCGGGCCTCTAACAAGCCGGGACCCGTGGCTAATAGCGTGCGGCACTGATCGCGGTGCCACGCGCTATTAACCCTTTAGATGTGGCGTTCAAAGTTGATCGCTGCGTCTAAAGTGAAACTAAACTAATGCCGTTTAGCTCAGGGGACTGTTCAAGATCGTCGCGGTGAAATCACGGCATCCCGAACAGCTGTAGGACACGTGGAGGGTCCCCTTAACTGCCTCCTGGTGTCCGATCGCCAAATGACTTCTCAGAGATCCAGGCATGAGCAGTCAAAAGCGGCAGAATCATCGAACAATGGTTTCCTATGAGAAACCATTGATCAATGTAAAAGATCAGTGTGTGCAGTGTTATAGCCCCCTATGAGAGCTATAAAATTGCAAAAAGAAGTGGAAAAAAAAGTTAATAAAGATCATTTAACCCCTTCCCTAATATTCACCCCCTTTTCCCATAAAAAAAAACAAGTGTAAATAAAAATAAACATATGTGGTATCGCAGCATGCGGAAATGTCCAAATTATAAAAATATATATAATTAATTTAACCGTACACGCAAAAAAATTACAAAGTCCAAAATAGTCACTTTTTATATCATGAAAAAATTTATAAAAAGCGATCAATAAGTCCGATCAATACAAAAATGGTACTGCTAAAAACTTCAGATCACTTCAGATTAAAAATGAGCCCTCATACCGCCCCATAGGCGGAAAAATAAAAAAGTTATAGGGGTCAGAAGATGACAATTTTAAACGTATAAATTTTCCTGCATGTAGTTATGATTTTTTTCAGAAGTACGACAAAATCAAACCTATATAAGTAGGGTATCATTTTAATCATATGGACCTACAGAATAAAGATAAGGTGTCATTTTTACCGAAAAATGTAATGTGTAGAAACGGAAGCCCCCAAAATGGCAAAATTGTGTTTTTTCTTCAATTTTTTTTGAAAAAAAATGATTTTTTTTCTGTTTCGCCGTAGATTTTTGGGTAAAATGACTGATGTCATTACAAAGTAGAATTGGTGGCGCAAAAAATAAGCCATCATATGATTTTTTGGTGCAAAATTGAAAGAGTTATGATTTTTTAAATGTAAGGAGGAAAAAAGTGCAAACAATGGAAAAACCCCTGGTCCTTAAGCGCTTAAGGACTGGGCGTTTTTCGGTTTTTGCTTTCGTTTTTTCCTCCTTACCTTTAAAAAATCATAACTCTTAAAATTAAATTTTGCACCTAAAAATCTGTATTATGGCTTATTTTTTGCTCCACTAATTCTACTTTGTAATGATATCAGTCATTTTACCCAAAATTCTACGGCAAAACGGGGAAATAATTGTGTGACAAAATTGAAAAAATACAGCCATTTTGTAACTTTTGGGGGCTTCCGTTTCTACGTAGTACATTTTTCGATAAAAATGACACCTTATCTTTATTCTCTAGGTCCATAAGGTTAAAATGATACCCTACTTATGTAGGTTTGATTTTGTATTGCTTCAGAAAAAAATCATAACTAAATGCAGGAAAATGTATACGTTTAAAATTGTCATCTTCTGACCCCTATAACTTTTTATTTTTTTATGTTCAGGGCGCTAAGAGGGTTCATTTTTTGCGCCGTGATCTGAAGTTTTTGTCGGTAACATTTTTGCATTGATCTGACTTTTTGATCGCTTTTTATTCATCTTTTCATGATATAAAAAGTGACAAAATACGCTATTTTGGACTTTGGAATTTTTTTGCGCGTACGCCATTGACCGTGCGGTTTAATTAGCAGTATATTTTTTTTAATCTGGCATTTCCGCACGCGGCGATACCACATATGTTTATTTTTATTTACACAATTTTTTTTATTATTGGAAATGCCGGGTGATTCAAACTTTTATTAGGGGAAGGGATAATTGAAAGGGTTAATGATTTTTTTTTCACTTTTCTTTTGCAATATTATAGCCCCCATAGGGGGCTGTAACATTGCATTTACTGATCTTTAACTGTGTTCAATGCATCTCCATAGGGATGCATTGATCAGGGTTTTCGGCGATTGATTGCTCAAGCTTGGATCTCAGGCTTGAAGCATTCAATCGGCGATCGGACTGCAGGAAGGAAGGTAAGAGACCTTCCTCCTGTAGTACAGCTGTTCGGGATGCCGCGATTTCACCGCGGCGATCCCAAACAGCTCCCTGAGCTAACCGGCACTTTTTACTTTCACTTTTAGCCGCGTGGCTCAGCTTTGAGCACACGGCTAAAGGGTTAATAGTGTGCGGCACCGCAATCAGTGCCGCACGCTATTAGAGGCGGGTCCCGACTTCACTATAACGCCGGGCCCGCCGTGATATGATGGGACCGTGGGACCCCGCATTATATCACGGGAGCGGGACCAAGGACATACTCATACGTCCTTGGTCCTTAAGTGGTTAAGGGGTTAAATGAAACATTTGCAGTTCCACAAAGAGTAAGACAGTGGGGGGCGGGGGCGCTGCGAGGTACGGGCTGGAACAGGTGGTAGCTCTCCTCGCGTGGGACCGCCAGCTGGATGCTCACCAGAATGGGTACTCAAAAAAATTTTATAAATTCAAATTAAATAAAAATTACATAACAAGTATTTTTATTCTCTTCAATTTTGATGCCATATGGTCTCCCTGCTGCCACATCCAGACACTCTGCGGTAGTGATTCTAATAGCGTTGCCTGTAATCTGCATGTCATACTGAATAACAGTATTATTTCACTAATACAGCTGTAACGAACCGGTTAGGTGACAGGTGGTGGATCCACTGGACCAGAGGGGTGATGACGTGGACCATGCCAGGGGAACGGAGTCTAAGGGACTACTGTTCTTCACCAGGGCCCGCCGCAAAGCAGGATGGTCTTGCTGTGGCAGGTAGCCCCCAGGTCGTTCCACCCAGTAGCGACTCACCCCCTCTGGTAGCTGAGGCAGACGCGGTACAGGAGGAGCAGGCAGAGGCGTATTCGGATGTAGCAAAGGTTGGGGCAGGCGGCACAGATTCACAGGCGATGGTCAGGCAACAGGTCAGAGCAGACAGCACGGGTTCACAAGCGGTAGTCACGGGCAACGGGTTGGAAGCAGGCAAGGGCAACACAGGAACAATAAAAACGCTTTCACTAGGCACAAGGCACAAAGATCCGGCAAGGGCAGGAAGGGGCAGGAAACATTTATAGAACACTTTTGGGCCAGACACCAATCAATGGTGCGCTGGCCCTTTAAATTTCTTGAAGCCGGTGCGCGCTCGCCCCAGAGAGCGGGGATGTGCACGCCGGGGAACAGAGAAAACACATGGAGCCGCAGGAGGTAAGGGGCGGCATCGGGATGCGGTACGCTACGCTAACCGCATCCCCGTCAGGGATAACTCTGCGCTCCCGGTCAGTGTGTCTGACTGGGACGCGCCGGGATGCTGTGGACCGGGACAGAGGCAGTGAGCGCTCCGGTCCAGGAGCGGGGACCGGAGCGCTGATAGTAACAACAGCACACTCCCTATGCATGTTAGGACAAGGCAAAGTGTTCTACATCCCTTATTAGGCTCTCTGTAGGCCAGAAATAGATGTTTTAATAGCGATTTGCCGCAAATAAACTTGTAACAAAACAATTTTGGGGGGAAAATTCGGCTAATCGCCGAATTGAATCTTTCAAAAATTCACTAATTTCTAATTATAAGTAAAAAATATATATGCAAAAAAAATACGCAAATCCATAAAATGCCCAAAAAACACACAAATTAGATCACAAATTAGATTCATAAATCTCCCCTAATGTGTTACTAAAAAACCTCAGAATCACATGGGAAAGTAAATGCATTTCAAAGATCTGATGCACTTGTTTGTATATTTGTTACATCCTCTGCATAACGATACTAAAAAAAAAATTCTTAAAAAAGAAAAAAGTTTATATGCTATGGAAGTTTACATGAACATTTTAATTTCTGTTTCCTTGTAACCTGGTTTAATTTAGTAAACAAGATCTGCAAGCAACAGACTGTATATAAGTGATATTGCTGAACTGCTTGACAGAGTCATAATTGCTTCTGTTCTGTGCTCAGTGATTAAGTTGTACCTGGCCATTTGTTTACCTTATGTAATTATTATGATGGCAGTTTGTTAAAGTGAAGTGAATACACAACCAAGTCACATACCCACTGCACCGCCTGTTTTCATTGTGCTTCCTATAATACAATATCTAGGAGAATGAGTGAGGATGTAGCAGCAGCAATGTCTCCCAGACAAGAGTGATTCTTCAGTATGCCAGCCACAAACAATTAAATCCACCCACGCAAATTGCTGCATTGCCTTGGGCCTCTGCAATCTCATATGGGCACATGAAAATTCTTGCTATTAACAATAAAATAAGTAATACAGTTAGTGTTTTGCAGTCCTCAATATTGCAGAACTCTACTAAATGCTCAGCTTTTAATCATAAAATAATACAATGTATTCTATGAAATTTCAGAAATTCAGAACTGAGAACTAAATTGTTTTGCCTCTGCCTTAAAGCTATTCACTTTAACTATTGAGCAAAATCCTTTAAAGATGCCTTTGAACTTTGTGGCTTAATAGGAAAGAGGGTATGCCTTGCTTTGAGCTTTAATTGCACCAGAAAGAAAAAGGGCAATGCAAAATATGAGATAGCTTCCTGAAAAATTCTAGGTCTGAAATATTAGTGATATTTTTATTTTTGCAATTCCTTCATTTGATAATGAACCTGTAAGCTAATCCGGTATGTATGTGATGTTGCATTAATTCCTGTTACTAATATTCTCTGCCATTTTCTATCATGAATGAAGGGAGAAGTGAACCCTAAGCTGTCCCTAAGACCACTCTCCCTGCCTACTTGCTTATCTGCCCTAAATGACGGATCGACAACTTGGCGCTGGTCTCTTCCTAGCACTAAAGTGCATGGACGTCAAAGTCAACAAAACAAATGGAACTGTATATAGTTGGGGAACTATAACGGGAATACAATAACCAGAACAGATATCTAATTACAAACTAGGCAGGATACAACATACTAACATAAAATAGGTCTGGAAATCAAGAGCACTGTTCGCACTGGACACAGAAAAAAGAATACACTAGACACCCCACCCCAAACATGGAGGGACATCAATACTAAAGCCAATTAGACTACTAGCCAGCAGGCACTCTCCACCGAATGATCAGGAAACTGGCCCAGGAGGAAACAGAAATCCTAAACACAAGCAAACGCGGGTATAGGCACAAGACTCACTCAATTCTAGATAGACAGATTAGCACAAGGCTCAGAGCAGATTCTATCCTAGGAGCTACAGGAATGAACAAGGTATAAACAGGACTGACATAATGTACAGTGTGAACACAGACTAAGCTATATCAAGGTAAATGCAGAATGAACACACACAAATATTAAAACCCGACAATATACTAAAACAATGCAGGATAATATATATATATATATATATATATATATATATATCAAACAGGACAGATAACCAAGGTTAAAACTCAAGTGCATAATAAGACAAAAACTAAAGTGAATGATAAACCAGACAGAGTACCTATCTAATTACTAGCTGAGAGTTCCAGCAGAGCTCGGGTCTAAATAAGCACACCTGAGATGTCATAGGCTGAGAGCATTAACTCTTCCCAAACTAGGGAGAATAGCACAGAAACTGTTCAGACACAAAACTAATGTCTGAACAGGACCTAAAACAGAAAAATGCAAAAACGCAGAAACGGACTTTACATTTCCACCTTGAAGAAATTCCTATAATCTTTAGGACAGATAAGGCGCTGCATTATTTCCCAATCAATTGATCATTAATTTCCATGACAGACTGTTGTCTTTCTTTTATGGACAATGGATTTGAATAATAGATTTGAATAAAAAGCTAAAAGCATCAAACCAAATACAGTGACCCCCCGACCTACGATGGCCCCGACATATGATGAAATCGACATACGATGGCCTCTCAGAGGCCATCGCATGTCGATGTCAGCATCGACATACGATGCTTTTTTATGTCGGGGCCATCGCATTAAGTGCTATCCGGCAGCGCCAAATGCTTAAACTGCTGCCGGATAGCAGCTTAATGTTCCCCGTGTGGTGCGGTAAGTATTACTTACCCCTCCACGATGCTCCGGGGTGCCCTCCGGGTCCAGCACTGGTCTTCCGGTGTCTTCTTGGCCCTCTCCGATGACGTCAATACGCTGCTGCGCACATCATCCAATAGGAATGGCGTACGCAGGGGCGTAATGACGTCGCTACGCAGGCCCAGTAAGGCCTTGCGGAAAACAGAAGAGGACCGGGGTCACCATCGGGAGCGGCGGGGACACCATCTCGAGCGGCGGGGACAGGTGAGTACAGCTTCCTATACTTTACATTGCACGAATCCCTCAACATACGATGGATTTGACAAATGATGGCTCGTTTGGAACGAATTACCATCGTATGTTGAGGGACCACTGCATTGTGAAGTGCCTATAGGTTTCTATAAAAAAAAAACGTGAAACACACACAAGTGTGATAAGATCACCAATGCAGCCAAGAAAAAATCCCAATTCCAACGCTTTTCACCTGTCAGATTAATACAGGATAATCAGGGAAAAACATTGGTAACAAGCAAAATATCAAGATAGATATATAAAAGGCAGCAATGGCCAGTGCACTACTGATGGTTACACACTGGAATGCAGAATACAGTTAGTAAATACTAGTAAATCAAACCTAATAGGGCTGGGCTGTTGTAAGCACCCCAAAGGTTGATGCAGTCTGATACAAAAACAGCACCAGTAAGATGTTGATACATTAGTGCACAAACAAATGAAGATAAAATGCACCATATGGGTGCGTTCACACGGGCGTATTTGTCAGAGGATCCGCAGCTGCGGATCCGCTGACAAGGCCCCTAAAGTGCTGCCCTCTTTGTGCCTGCTAATAGCGGCAATCCGCCGCTACCAGCAGCAGACACACTGTGAAGTGCGAGCTGCGGTGTATCCGCACATCGCGGCCGCTCCCCCGGCTCCCTAAGCTACACAGAGAGCGGCCGCGATGTGTGCGAGTACACTGCAGCTCGCACATCGCAGTGTATCTGCTGGTAGCGGCGGATTGCCGCTATTAGCAGGCACAAAGAGGGTAGCACTTTAGGGCCCTTGTCTGGCAGCTGCGGATCCGCTGACAAATACGCCCGTGTGAACGCACCCTATGACTGGAAAAACATTCCTGGCTCAAGTACAGCAAATGTAGAAATGATGTATCTGATTATATTTAAACTACCATTCACGCATCAGCAACAGATGTTAATGCATCTAGAGGGGTATATGCAGGCAGATATAGACAAGCATAAAAATCAGTGCCATTACACACAATCATATAGCAGGATAACTGAGGATTGCATAGTACTGATGAGCAAAGTTAAAGCCCATGGTGTGTAATGGCACACCACCGGTAAAAAATACTTATCACCTAACTCTGAGGATAGCCATCGGTATTTTATATATGGTACAGTTCACCTGACATCCGGTCGGGCAAGCGGCGCTAGCTGGTTTCAGAAGCCGAACGCCACTACAGGGCGCAATTGTGGAAGTACAGAGCTGCGTACCTGTTTCGGTCACGTGAGTGCTCCAAACACCGGAAGTTAACATCAGATGTATGCGCTCCAACTAGCGAAAATGATGGTAGGAAGCTAGTACAGATGTCAATCCTCTTAGAAATAGATAAAATGCATAGCTAACCAATATATAATTAAAGCGTACCTGTCATAGTGCAAAAAAAATAAATAAATAAAGTTATATATTACCCAGTACCTAATCCTGACCTTGTATATCTAATTTTTAGGTGTCTAGCGCCTTTATTTTAATTTTTTATTCCACTTTTATTGTTGCTCACATGCATGAATTCCTCTCCAAGAGAGGGGGCGTGGCCTCACTGTGCAGGCCTCAGCATGACATGACAAGTATACTTCGGTCCCGGCAGTTTAACCCTTACAGTCACGGTCAGAAGTAACCGCTTGCTGTAAGTGTTATGACAGAGGGAGGGAGCTCCCTCTGTCACCCCTGCAGCACCCCGTAGCATGTTCAGGGGGTGCTGTGTGTGATCCCCAGGGGGCGGGGACCTGCCTTACTGCCCGGACCAAAGAAAACTCCGGTCCCGGCAGTTTAACCCTTACAGCCGCAGTCAGAAGCGACCGCGAGCTGTAAAGAGTTTTGACAGAGGGAGGGGGTTCCCTCTGTCTCTCTTCTGCTGCTGGTTACCTGGGCAGCCGGGGGTCTTTACAAGGACCCCCAGGTCTGCCCCAGTTATTTCCTGTCAGGACGTGCCAGTGTAAAACTAGCAGACAGCATGTAACTGCCATGCTTTGGAATACGTATTCCAAAAGCATAAAAAAAGTGAAAAAAATATAAAATAAATAAAACTGTAAAAACAATAAGTGTAAAAAAAAATGTGTAAAAAAGTGTAAACAAAGTGTAAAAAATGTAATATGTTGAAAAATAAAAATTTATAATGTCTAGGATCACACGGTGCATATCCACAGCATATTACGTGCTGCGGATACCCGCCAAGTCACAATAATGAGCTCCCTGCTCCGGCTTGGTAGCTTTGTGTGTCCACTCATAGCGGCGGATTTCCCTCCGGCAGTCATGAGCGGACACACTGAGCTACCAAGCCACAACAGTGATCTCTTCCGCGGTGTGAAATATGCTGCAGATGCGCTCTATGGGAACCTACACTGCGTCCTGTTCATACTGCGTTTCCGCAGTGTTAGAGGTATCCGTCAGCATCACGTCAAAAAGAGTGATGCTGACGTATATTGTAGCAGCTCCATTGATTTCTGAATGAGAATACTACAGTATACATTGGCATCCCTTCTTTGACATGACAACGGACACCTAAACTGCAGAAATGCAGTATAAATGGGGACTATTCATATAATGGTGCCCTGAAAGCCAAAGTGGGCTCCAACCAGATATGACCTAAGTAGGGGTACTGCCCAGCCCGGGACGAACAGCGTGATAAAATATGGGTGCATTTCCTCCGTTTCAAAAGTGACGTACCAAAATGATGTTCCACAAATAAAGAATTTGTGGGGGAAAAAAGCAAATTGCTATTTTTTCCACTGACTTTGAAATAATTCTAGCCACACAATAAGAGCTCAACGTACTGTCTTTTGCCCTAAGTGAATACTTTAGGGGGTGCAGTTTCGAAAATGGGGTCACATCTGGGGGTGCAGTATTGTTCTGACAGCTAGAATGCTTTGCAAAATGAAGTGCGGCCTATAATTTGTATAATGATATCCTGAAAGCCAAATGGTGCTCCTCTCCTTTTAGGTCCCACCATGTGGCCATGCAACCTAAGTATGGCCTAAGTAGGGGTATTAACGAACACGGTACAAACAGCGTATTAAAAAATGGGGTGCATTTTCTTCTTTTCAGATGCAATATACAAAAAATATGTCCCACAAATAATGCATTTATGAAAAAAAAAAGAAAATTTTAATTTTTCCACTGACTTTGTTTCCATTCCACAAAAAGGACTCAAAGTACTCACTTTTGGTCTAGATGAATACTTTAGGGGGTGTAGTTTCCAAAATGGGGTCACTTGTGGGGGTTCTGTATTGTTCTGGCAGCTAAAACCCTTTGAAGGCATGAAGTGCAGCCTATAATCCATTCGACCTAAAATGATGCCCTGAAAGCCAAATGGCGCTGCTCTCCTTCTGGGTCCTACCACGCGGCCAAGGAACCAAATATGGCCTAAGCGGGGGTATTTTCAAACACCGGCCGAGCAGCTTAATAAAATATAGGGTGCATTTCTTGCAATATCAGAAGTGATGTACAAAAAATATGCCCCACAAATGATGCATTTTTCAAATTTTTAACACTGACTTTGTAATGATTCCTGCCAAAAAACTATGGTGTTTAAATACTCACTGTACCCCCTAGCGAATACCTTGAGGGGTCTAGTTTTTAAAATGGGGTCATTTTGGGGGGTGTTCCTATGTTCTATCACCTTAAAATTTCTGCAAACCTTGCATAGCACATAAAAAAAAGATGTACTTTTCAAATTTTCCAAATTTTCTAAATGTCAAGTTAAATTGTAAAGCTTCTAATTACCGTATTTATCGGCGTATAACACGCACTTTTTAGGCAAAAATTTTTAGCCTAAAGTCTATGTGCGTGTTATACGCCGATACACTCCCAGGAAAGGCAGGGGGAGAGAGGCCGTCGCTGCCCGCTTCTCTCCCCCTGCCTTTCCTGCGGTCTAGAGCGCTGCTGCCGGCCCTTCTCACCCCCTGGCTATCGGCGCCGCTGCCCGTTCTGTCCCCCTGACTATCGGTACCGGCTCCCCATTGCCGGCACCGATAGCCAGGGGAAGAGAAGCGGCGCCGACAGCCAGGGGGAGAGAAGGGGCAGCAGCACCCATTGCCGGCGCCGCTGCCCCGTTGCCTCCCCCCATCCCCGGTGGCATAATTACCTGGTTCGGGTCCGCGCTGCTGCAGGCCTCCGGCGTGCGTCCCCTGCGTCGTTGCTATGCACGGCGCGGCGCACTGACGTCATGCGCCGCGCCGTGCAGTGCATAGCAACGACGCCGGGGACGCACGCCGGAGGCCTGCAGCAGCGCGGACCCGAACCAGGTAATTATGCCACCGGGAATGGGGGGAGGCAACGGGGCAGCGGCGCCGGCAATCGGTGCCGCTGCCCCTTCTCTCCCCCTGGCTATCGGCGCCGGCAATGGGGCGCCGGCACCGATAGTCAGGGGGACAGAACGGGCAGCGGCGCCGATAGCTAGGGGGAGAGAAGGGCCGGCAGCAGCACTTTAGACCCCAGGAAAGGCAGGGGGAGAGAAGCGGGCAGCGACGGCCTCTCTCCCCCAGCCTTTCCTGGGGGTATATCGGGGTATACACGCGCACACACGCACCCTCATTTTACCATGGATATTTGGGTAAAAAACTTTTTTTACCCAAATATCCTTGGTAAAATGAGGGTGCGTGTTATAGGCCGGTGCGTGGTATACCCCGATAAATACAGTAATTTAATCTGTCAAAATAAAGTAGACATCTGAAAGTGTAAGTTTCATAAACTATTTGGTCAGTAAGTATAAATATATGCAACCTATTAGTGTTAAAATAGCAAAAAATCTTTTTTTATTTTTTTTTATTTCATGATTTTTTGCATTGTAAAAAAAAACTACAAATTATTATCGGCTTACTTTTACTATGTACATGAAGGACAACTTATGACAAAAAAACAATGTCAGAATAATCATGATTGGCAAAACATTACCAGAGTTATTCTCTAATAAAGACAGACATCCCCGATTTGAAAAAACAGGCCTGGACTTTCAGGGGCGTACAGGTTTACTTGCATTGGTCCTTAAGGGGTTAAATGAGATAAACCTCTATGTATTTTCGGCAACCCGTAAAAGGTTGCGAGGGTATGATGCATAGAATAAATAAAATGATATTCTTTCTTGTCAATGAGGTCCAATTGTAATGCAATCTCTATGAAATATGGGTGTAGGATCCCTATCGAGAATACGATACCCAGTTTTATCTTTCATTCATTCATGCACATAGAAACATAGGGGAAGATTTATCAAAACCTGTGCAGAGGAAAACTTGCCCAGTTGCCCATAGCAACCAATCAGCTTGCTTCTTTAATTTTTATGAAGGCCTGTGAAAAATGAAAGACGCAAGCTGATTTGTTGCTATGGGCAACTGGGCAAGTTTTCCTATGCACAGGTTTTGATAAATTTCCCCCATAGTCTCCATAGTCTATAATGACCAAATTACCCCCTTTATCAGAGGATTTGGTCTTATCTTGTTCAAGTACTTTAAGAGACTGTAGTTCTTCCTTGGTTAGATTAGTAACTAGGTGGTGATCCATTTTTTATTGTATCCTCTATAGCCTTGGTTACCACTCTTAAGAATGTGCTAATGCTAGCCTCATCATTTGCTGGGGGCATCTTGGTACTCCGTAGGTGACATGTTGAAAATGGAGCTTTACCTGGGTCTCTTTCGTTATCATACAAAAGGGAAACAAGTAACTGTGCATCAGTGAGTTCATCTGGGAACCATCCATATTCCATGCCTAACCTCTGATTCCACATCTAAAAAAAATATTTTCCATCTTAAGGATCTGGCAAATAAGTGGAGATCGCGTACCCAGCCGAAAGCATCCGGCCAATTTGTGGGTATACAAGATATACCTTTTTTCAAAAGAGACAGTTCAGTTTCCAAAAATCTTTTCTTGGAGAGATTTATAATTTATTTATCCTCAGTATTGGATGTATTGGGAATACCCACAGATCTAGAGATGGGTACTAGCCCTGATTCTGAGTCATTATGGTGCTTCTCTCCAAAAAAGAAGATGAAGAAGGGAGTACTGTCGTATTGATTTGTGATGAAGCAGTGTTGCACTATATTACACTTTTTTCTATTTTTTGTATGTGATCTTTTAGTACATGACAATAAAGGTTATGTTTTATGCTATTTGGTTTGATCAGGATGCTTTGTTTCGGTGATATCCTTGTTAGGTTATCCTCGTGACTCCTACCAGTGTTCAGTTTGGACCACAATTTTGTGTGGCCCTAGGTCAGTGAATTTTTTATAGATTTCTATAGACTAAAGATGTCTAAAAGAGTGTCCTTTATGCAGGTCATATGAAGTGTCCTTTATAATGTAATTCATGCATTTCATATTTTGACTAGATAGTTCTTAGCATTAAGGAAACTTTATATAATAATGCTACAGTAGACTTTTTTAAATGTGCATATTTGTTAAATTTAAGTTTTACAAGTAAGTATTAAAGGGAATCTGTCAGCTCATGTTAGAATCCGTCAGCTCATGTAAGGAGCTTTTAAATAGCTGTTAGGGCAATAAAACAAATGGTATGTTTGGTTGAGTTGACCATACTCCCAAGTGTCAATAAGGTGGTGCCTAGCTAGCAGAGTGGTACTCCTCCTTATTAACCCTCCCCACCCTGTCCCTCCTTGATTGATATTTGGGGTTCAACTTACAGTGCCGAGCTCGTTCTCCAAAACTCGCGTCTACAGTGCTATTTATTACACGTGTCAGATTTGCCAAGACTTGTAAGGCTGGGTTCACAAATATCAGTTGTCAGACACAGTTTTCCTCTGGCGCGCACCAGAGGGAAACTGATGCTAGAACTGATCCCCTTCATTTCAATGGCACACTTCACAATCATCCAGCATCTTAATTTTGACACCAGAAGGTTGGACACACCGGAGGGCACCAGACAGGGGAACACAGCTGGATACTTTCCCCTGTTCGCCATCCAGAAACAATGGACATGGATGCCATACAACTGATGATAACTTGTCATAATTTGTGGCATCAGTTGTGTAGAGATATAGGCTGAGTTCACCTATGCTGGATGTCGGACATATGTGAACCCAGCCTAAGTTGATCCCAGACTAAGTTGATCCCAGACTGTCAGACTTTATTTACCATAAGAAGTGCAATAGGAAAGATTAGTTTTAATAACAGTGTATAAACAAATCAAGAGGTGCAATGTTGAAGTTTGAATTGGATTCAAATGTCCGAGTAACAGAAAGTTTGTCACTAAATTCCTGGTAGAGTTAAGTTAGTCAGAAATCCATTTGAAATATCTGTGATTTACAACATACCCTTATTGTAAGCACAGAGGAAAAAGAAATGAAAAGCTACTAAAGCTACTGGATAAGCAAATATTAACCCACTGCAACATTAAAATGTAGATTTGCAATAAACTACAATAAAGGAAATTCCAATATGTATTCCATTGTAGTAATTTCACTCTTCAGTGGAACATAAAAATGAAACCAAAATGACTATTTTTTTGTAATTTATAAACTGAATGCTACAATAGTTACATCAACAAATTGTGTGCGTATTTTGTCTATTAGACTGACCCTATTTGTTTATTTGGAAGTAATTTTATTGTCCCGTGGAACATAGGGGCAACAAATGGTTGTTGATGGGCCACCATACCTATGCTTTTGACTACCATTTGACACTCTGCTATTGTACTTCGTTCCCTCCTGGCTTGGACTCGTTGACTGCGTATTTGTGTGTGTGCGTGTTTAGGTTATTTCTGTTAGTTTGTGTTCCTTCAGCTGTTCCCGACCTTTTTCAGTTTTTTTGTAGTTTATTGTTTTGACCACTGACTCCCATCACTTATATAGAAAGGGTTGTGGACCCACTTCCTAGGGTGGGTACGCAAGTAGGCAGGGACAGAGGGAGTGGGCAAGTTCAGGGCTGCACTCTATCCCTTGCTCTGAATTCTTTTTTGTGAATCTTACCTTTAAAAACCACAAATGTCTGCAAATGGGGGTCTACAGTATTTCTACTGAGAAGTTATAATTTGCCTCTTCTCTGGCTGAAAGTCAAATAGTCCAGCGTTAAAACATGCTCTTCGTGAATGTAAAATTGTTTTTCAAACATTTATAGTTTATGTAAAATTAAATATTTTGTAAAAATAGACATTTTCCTAACTTGTAGCCTTTCCTATATGTCTTCATTTTTCTCCCTCATTTCATTTTCCTCTGCTCATTGTCTAGGTTCTGGCCACTGTTCTGCTAATGAAGCAGGGGTGGAACTGGTGACATTGCTGGCTGGCCGGGACTGCAAGACCATAAAGGCTGCTATGGCTTCTATATATCAGTGTATGTGGAGACAGAACTATGAAATGCAGCCACCCCCTCTTACACTATACAGCCTTCGTGCATATTCTTACTCTGATAGTGGTAAAAGGACCTGGGATATTCTCAGCATGTAATTAAAGGTCCTTTACGTAAGCATGGGAGAAGAAGCAGGGCGGTGACTAGGGTGTGTGTCTGTATGTTATGTGAGTGTCTGTGTTGGATGTATGTATGAGGTTGTGTGAGGGGGAACAGAGCCTAGGTAGCTTGATCTCTGTAGGACAGCTCACACATAGCAGGGCTGAACTTGGAAGGGAGCTGAGCTTGGTGCAGAACAAAGCAGATAAATGGGGAGTTGGGAATTTCCATTTAACCTAGACATTTAATATTTGCACAAAATTAAATTAGTCACGCTATGAAGTAAAATGCATATTTTTTCATACTGAACCTGCTTTATGTATTGTTTTTATTTTGGCTTGAGATAGCATTCAACTTAGACATTGCGTAAACATTAGCTCAATCCTTTGGGTAAAATTGTTATTCTTTACAGCTGCAAACACAATGACAACTTGAAGACATTTTAGTAAAAATCCACTGGGTAAAAAAATACCATAAATAGTCTTTTCAAAGGGCACCACATACAGTATGACTGTGCTTTGCAAAATAGAGGAGATACCACTAGGAAAATAACAGGAAGCAGGTACTTCTTTTCAAAACAAGGGATACCCAAGTAATCTATATATATATATAAAACTCAATGGCCCTCATTTACTAACAGGATCCCGACACTTTTGTCGGGTTTTGCGCCAGAATTCTGTCTGCGCCAGAATTTGCGCCAGAATCTGGCGCACAACCCGACAAGATCAGAATCACTCAGAGTGAAAAAAAAACAACAAAAGGGGCGTTTTTCCCGACAAAAAGAGAAAAAACACTCCTAGTGTGAAGAAAACTCACAGGAAAACCTGTGAGTTTTGCTTCACAGAAAACCGACAGCTCAGAGCTGTCGGTAAATTCCTCAAAACGGAGTGAATCCTGCTACCCCCAGCATGGAACAGGGTCTGTTCCATGTTGGGGGTAGTAGTAGAGGGGCTGAAGGATTGATCGCACCGGGTCTCACTTCTGAGACCCGATCCGATCAGATGTTATCAAGCAGGGAAGCGGGCGGCATGTTCCGATCCCCTGCAATGTACAGTAAACTTTTATTTTTAAATTCCCAACCGAGGAGCCAATCAGGGCTCCTGTCAGGGTTTTAATATAGAAGCGCTGTGGTGGGCAAAGATGTACAGAATCGCTGGGGGGGTATAAATCTGGCCCCTCCAACGTTTCTATATATCTTTCCCCCTGCTGCGCTATATCAAACTTAGTGCCCGCTGTGCTTGAATAAATGTACTGCCCCCTCAGCGCTATTATATATCTATAGTGACCCCCGCTGCACATATACTGACCCCCGCTGCGCATATTTACAGATATACTGACCCCCCCCACCAGCTGCGCATATTAATATTCATGCTCTCCCTCCCCTGGCTGCCAATGAATAAAAACTCTATTAGCGGCAAAGAGGAAGGCTGCTGCCCGCTCACGCTGCTAAGAGTTTGTCATTCTTAGTGGGCAGCAGCTGCACATCATGCTGTGGGGGTCAGACATATGGATACAGTATATGTCTGACCCTCACATCATACACATACAAATGCCAGCTCACCTCTATGAATGACAAGTAAACTATTAGGAGCAGCAGTGCGAGCCTCCCTGCACTGCTTTACTTGTCATTCATAGCGGTGAGCCGGCATTTGTATATGTATGATGTGAGGGTCAGAGATATATCCATATGTCTGACCCCCACAGCATGATATGCAGCTGCTACCCGCTATGAATAACAAACTCTTAGCAGCATGAGCGGGCAGCAGCCTTCCGCTCTGCCGCTAATAGAGTTTTCATTCATTGGCAGCCAAGGGAGGGAGAACATGAATATTAACCCCTTAAGGACCAGGCGTTTTTAGTTTTTTGCACTTTCGTTTTTTCCTCCTTACCTTTAAAAAATAATAACTCTTTCAATTTTGCACCTAAAAATCTGTATTATGGCATATTTTTTGCGCAACCAATTCTACTTTGTAATGACATCAGTCATTGTACCCAAAAATATACGGCGAAACGGAAAAAAAATCATTGTGCGACAAAATTGAAAAAAATATGCCATTTTGTAAATTTTGGGGGCTTCCGTTTCTACGTAGTACATTTTTCGTTACAAATGACATCTTTTCTTTATTCTCTAGGTCCATACGGTTAAACTGATACCCTACTTATATAGGTTTGATTTTGTCGTACTACTGAAAATAGTATTGCCTCTTCGATCCGCATTTCTTAAGTTAACAAGCCAGCGGCACATCCCCACAGGCTCCAGACGAGGAATACTGTATTCGATCTCGTAATTCATAATCCACGCCGCTGGTAGACTGGAGCTCTGATTGGTGAATAGCTATTTACCAATCAGAGCTCCCGTCTTCCAGCCGTGGGGATTATGAATGATGACAGCTGTATTCAAAAGTTGCATTTCTTAAAGCATAAATAACTTCCAATATACAAAAATGTGGCTGCTAAAAGAAATAAGGAAAAAAAATTGGCTGTGTCCTTAAAGTGGTATTCCAGGATTTTTTTTTATTTACACAGGGGCTGTGTAGTTTACTACAGGGGCTGTGTAGTTCATAATATAGTGTCTGTACCTGTGTGACGGTGGTCTCACAATTCTTCTGTGTTTATCACCCTAATATTTA